>NC_086447.1:222918508-223605175 GCF_028390025.1 Pseudophryne corroboree
GACGGTCTTTAATAAGAAAGGAATAGTGTTTATTCCTTGTGTTTCTTTCCCAGAGCCAGAGATTGAGCCATATTTACTTGCACATCGATCTCAGAAGTGAAACTCAAGATGTACATGAATGTTTTCATTTTTATTCTGTCCTTTATTCTGCTGAAATCTAGAGAGATTTGAAGAAGCTCTTTTTGAGGAGGACATTATAACTGTTCAGCGAAAAAACCAATAACATAATATAAAGACTAAACTAGCATGCCTACAGACTGAAATAACAGGAATAATACTAAATTATTACATAGTGGCATTTATTTCAGCTGGCAAATGCCAAACACTTCACGTATACGTTAGATTCCAGGAAAAAGAAGTGTCATCATATTACAAAGGCAAAACAATCTCTTCATGATAAGTGGTGTATATAGTCCAATTTTGGCAGCAAAATATGATCTTAGCAAGCTGGGCACCTTTAGCAAAGAGTCTCTGTGTGTAGTTAAATGTACAGTTGTGAAACGTTTGAAGATTTTGTGTAGTAATTATCTAGATTACCTGTCCCCTGGTTTGGTACAAATGCACCATAGAGCTACTGTAGGTTTACTGGAATAATGTCTCATCAGTCTTTTTGCTGCATATTGAAGTGATTTGGAATTTGTTTTTGGGACAACTTATCAAGGGCTCTTACTGGAACCTGTGTCCCGACAATGAGTAAAAGGTAAAGTGATGGCTAACGCTAGTACTATACTTTCATGTTTGGTCCCAGAATTTCTGATTCCTCCCCTGTGAGTCCTCCTAATGCACCTAGCAACTGTTTTTGCTTTATACATGTGTGGGCTATTTCTGGATCATTGCAAGTACAATATCTAAAGGGTTAAACTCTACAAGTCTGTTGGGTTGATGTACAGTATCAAGTAGTGGAAAAAGTGAAGAAGTGGACAATAGAGAAATTGCCCATAACAGCCAATCAGCTCCTCCCCCTCCCACACAATCACACTCTATCACAGTCTTAGTCTAATACTCTCTCCTGTGCATCTCTGGCACAAGTGGCAGGGTCAGGGTTCAGACCAACTGTCCTTACATTCAATCGTGATGACAATTTTTTTATCAGCAGTTGATTTTATTAGATATAACAAAATGTATGTATGTATGGGCCCACACAGAGACTCTACGTGTATATTTTTTGATACGCATATTGAGCCATGAGTAATAGAGAAAACCACACTTCTCCTTTTCCTTAGCTGCTCTTTTACCCTTTTCTACAATTCATTTGCAAATTTGTGTTTACTCTCTAGAGATGCATTGCCTTGTTCCAAATATAACATATCTGATGCAAATCTAGTAGCACATTTGCTATAGTTATATTACAATGTTTTATTTATAAAGCCCCAACATGTTCTCAATGCTGTGTGATTGGGAGATAAACATACATTGATTATGAAACAAGAACATAGCGTGAGACAAATCAGGTAAAAGCCTTGCTTTTCTCTAAGTTACTGTTTCATTATTTAGGTTTAGTTTAGAGTGCATTGTAATCATTGCAGTGTAAAATACATGTAATTCTGATATTCTACACTGTCACTGAAATTTGTCTGTTCCCGCTACTTGCTCCCCATATTGTATTCTGATGACCACAGCAATCACGTTATGTATGAACTGCATTGCACTCACACCACCTAGTAAGTAAGGACCAGCAGATCTTCCCTAGCTACCAATTGCTCCGTACCCTGCATTTTGGTTAGATCAGTTTTTCTAATTATTACATTTTTATTTCAACTGATATATTACAACTACTGTGGATAAATTGGTTGTTCCCTATGAAAAACCACTACTGTATCTCTCATGTCAGACCAGATAGTAGAAGTGACCCATTGGCACTACTACTGTCCTGTCTAGTAAAAGTCATCTGTCTCTTTTTATCCATAAGCATAGTCAAACACAATACACACAAGATTAACAAACTGCTTAAATTATCTTATTTTACTACAAAGTGTAACATGACTCATACCTGGCACCTAGTGGCAGAATTATCACCACTGCAGTCAGAGTAATGGCTGTGGTGTCTGGCAGTGGCAGCTTCAGAGGTGGGGCTGCAGCACAGTCCAAAAGTTCAAATAGGGGAGCCACACCAACTGCCACCAACTGTCATCCCAAACTGACTCACTGGCAGTTGGTGTGGCTCCCCTATTTGAACGTTTGGACTGCGCTGCAGCCCCACCTCTGGAGCCGTCACCGGTGCCTGGAGATAAGTAGAGCCTGGTGATGGCAATCCAGCTGTCTCTGAGCTGCTCTTACAATTAAGCACAGATGCCGGTACATGTGCAGTGTAGCCTATTTGGGCTTCCAGTTCACTGTTCATGTGTGCAGTCCCTATGTATTGACAGAAGCGCAAGACAGGGTCCTCTGGGATAGATTGGCAACACCAGGTTCTCCTCCACAAAAATGTACTTTCATGGCACCCCTGGTAATTCCCATCCAGCCAAAAAAAATTATGTAAGACAAAATAAAGCATTGAAAGGTTAATGTATCTTTTGCATTCTATTTTTGAAGGTTGAATGGATTGAAATCCTGTATTCACCAATTTAAACAACAGGTAGTTCAATATATCGTAGAGTGACTTCCTGAGTTTAGTCATCAAGCAATGTACAGGAAACATGGCAGAACGTGTACATAAGTTTCCCCTAAGCAACTGCATCCTCAGATAAATTTAGTGATGACCATTATCCGGGCTCTCCCCCTCCTATTATTCTATTCTGAGTTGTGCACTGAGATGCCTCTGCAGCTGACTACAGTAGTGACCTTTTCCTGAGAAGCTCCTCACAATCAATAGAATGTCACATCTCCCTCTGCATTATCTGCAATACATCACTATTGGGTAACTTCAGGTCATCTCTGTATGAAAAGCATTTTACATGGATTCTATTGACTTGTGACATTACTATGAACTCATCTAAGCAGTACTAGATGATTGGCCAAGCAGATAATAATCCTCCTGCTGAGGTCCTGAAAGACTGCTTATAGTAGCACCATTGCTGAAAGAGAACCAGCCAATATATTACGATAGTGAGTGCACCTATGGCATTGATGTGCTACAACAGAAGGGAAACAATAAAGTCCAATGAGTCTGAAAGGAGAGAAATGATGGCGCACAATAGCCATGCAAAACGCTCTGCAGGTAATTTTAACCATTTCCTATCTTTTTAAAGTACCAATCAGCCAATCAGCAACTGTCATATTACAGGCTGTGTCTGAAAAAGGACAGTTAGGAGCTGGTCGGTTTGTACTTAGGGGGTCATTCCGAGTTGTTCGCTCGCAAGCGGATTTTAGCAGATTTGCTCATGCTAAGCCGCCGCCTACTGGGAGTGAATCTTAGCATCTTAAAATTGCGAACGATGTATTCGCAATATTGCGATTACACACCTCGTAGCAGTTTCTGAGTAGCTCCAGACTTACTCGGCATCTGCGATCAGTTCAGTGCTTGTCGTTCCTGGTTTGACGTCACAAACACACCCAGCGTTCGCCCAGACACTCCCCCGTTTCTTCGGCCACTCCTGCGTTTTTTCCGGAAACGGTAGCGTTTTTTCCCACACGCCCATAAAACGGCCTGTTTCCGCCCAGTAACACCCATTTCCTGTCAATCACATTACGATCGCCAGAACGATGAAAAAGCCGTGAGTAAAAATCCTAACTGCATAGCAAATTTACTTGGCGCAGTCGCAGTGCGGACATTGCGCATGCGCATTAAGCGGAAAATCGCTGCGATGCGAAGATTTTTACCGAGCGAACAACTCGGAATGACCCCCTTTATCTCTGCCCATTTTATCTCTCTCCAAGGCTTATATGCTTGTGAAAGCGCAATACTATAGAATATGTGTACTGCTCCGCCTGAAATATATTGCTACACTGTACGAAACACTTGCTATAATGCAAAACAACAACAACAAAAATTTTATAAAGAACAATGACGGTCCAAAATGCTATCCCTGGGTAAATTTGGGGATATAAAATGTGGTAGGTTGAAATTGGCAAAATAGGATGTTAAAATTATTTAGGTAATAAGGAGACAATGGAATAAAAGTGGTAAATTCCAAGAAAAGTTCAAAATTAGAAAATGTAAAATAAAGCTACAGCTGTGGTGTCAAAGGATGATCCCGGCCAGGAGGTTTACAGTATCATCTCAGAAGCTGCTTGCCTTGTTTGGTGTAAAATGGGATAATAATCAGCCCAAAGGTGCTTACTGTAAGCGTTGGTGTTTCTGCCCAAACATAGGACCTAATTCAGACCCGATCGCTGCAACGGCAGCGATTGCAGTCTGAAGCCCTTTGGGGAGTGCGCTCACGCAGTGGGCGTACTGCGTATTCACACACAGTAAGACCCAGTGAGATGTGATGGCATCTCACTGGTGCGATCGCCTCTGCCTGATTGACAGGCATAGGTGGTTGCAGGGCGGGAGGGGGCGTGCCAACGGCGTTAGAACTCCGGAGGTGGGTCGCAGTTCGGGCAACTACAGGAGTGTCTGTACCGATGCGGGGGAGGGCAGCGGTGGCTGCGTGACATCACACGCAGCTGCTGTGACCCAGAATGCGGCAGGTAGCCGCCTGCCAGCGCAGGTAGGGAGCTACTTGGCGGGTGCAAAAGCATCGCCGGCGTGCGATGCTTTCGCACCTTTGCGTGGGGGGGTGGCAGACATGCAGAGTTTTCTCAGTTTCATCTACGATCAGTTTCTCTGACATGCAGAGCCTGACTAGCCCTGTGCTGGGCGTCCCCCTGCATGTCATAGAAACTGATTGTACGATCAATCTGAATCACCCCCATAGAACAAAAGTCAACCCTAGGCCCAATTCCTGCAGTTCTTATATTCTAATTCCCCAACTTTGAATTTTATCTTGCTAAATTATAATACGGTTCTGCAAAGAACTAATTGCAAAATCCTTTTGTTTTAGCTCTAATTATTTTAGCTAATTTGTTCAGTTTGGTGTTTAACTACCGGATCAGATTCTCCAAACACTGAATTTTGCTTTCAATTATCCTCTGCTGGCTGTAAATCTTCTAAATAAAATTCATCCTGACCTAAAGCATATCTGTTTTTCTAGTAAAAGTGCTTCAAATGAGAGAGATTTGCAATAAAGTTTAATTTCACGCTTTTTATTGCAAAATGTTTGGAACAATGAATGGTAATTACATATTTTACACTTCATTCACTGCAAACAGACCATTTGTTTTTCATAAGTCTAGCAAAAAAAATGCTTGCTGTCAGCTATACATTTCTGTTAGAAGTGTGCTTGGAATTCCCATGTGTACATTACGAGACCATCTTGGAATTATTTTTTAGTCTGTGCTTTGGCTGCTGTGTAAAAATTAAGGCATCACTGTATTGTGCTGAAAACTCCCCCAAATGTTACACACCTCGGAATATGATTACGTTTTATGTTTATGTGTCATTTGTTCAACATGTTTAATTGCAATCGTGTTGTCCTATTCTGTCTGCACGTGTCAGTTTATGTACCCTGCACACCTGCCTACCTGTCTGATAATAACACAGGTTTGATGGATTTTACAGTATAATCATGTAGTTACAAAGACCTAGTTTCCTAATGTCCCTCTTCTTAAAGAAAAACTCAACCAACAATACTGCTACTGCACTGGGCTAGACTTAGCTGATGGTAGGTTTGGGAGAGTAACTGTTTCAGGTGTACAAAAAGCTACATGTCCTCTTGGCTAAAGGTTTAAATCATGTTCCTTATCTACATTGCTCAGAATACAGCAGATCCTGTTTTTCTCTAAGGGGTATATTTACTAAAATGTAGATTTATAGAAGTAATGTTGCCCATAGCATCCAATCAGATTCTACTTATCATTTATCTAGCACCTTCTAGAAGATAATAGCTAGAAAATGGTTGGGCAACATTTCCACTTCTATAAACCCACACTTTAGTAAATATACCCCTAATTGGTAAGTGTACAATAAGGGGGAAGAAATTACACATATACAGACCTCCTATTTCATGCTATACTGTAAGTATATAGGTAATTAGAAACCATTACTAGTCTAACCTTTGATACATTACCCTAGCAGTGCATGCAAGATGCAGAGTAAGTATAGGACTAGTCATAATCAGTCCCCAACAAAAGTACTTTTGCTGCTCGCCAGTGGGATGTAGTTGGCATGCTGACACTTGGGATGTCAACAATCAGGATAACGGCTCCGGAATACAGACACTGGTGAGAAATCTGGTGCTAGAATCCTGACACCGCTCACAATACCGATGCCAGAATCCCGACTGTCGGCATCCCAAACGTAAGTTTGCCAGGGATGGTTAGGGTTAGGCTGTGTGGGGGAGGTTAGGTTTAGGCACTAGGCGGAGGGATAGGATCAGGCTGCAGAAGGAAGGGAGGTTAGGTTTAGGCAGTTGGGGGTAAGCTAGGGTTAGGCTGCAGGAAGAGGTTAGGGTTAGGCACTAAGGTGAAAGGGTTAGGTTAGGCACTAAGTGGGCACGGTTAGGGTTAGGCACTAATGGATGACGGTTAGGGTTCGGCACTAAAGGGAGGCGGTTAGGGTTAGGCTGCACGTGGTGGGTGGCACAGTTAGGGTTAGGCTGCAGGTAGGGAGGTTTACAGAAGTTGGGGGAGAGGGTTAGTATACTGACCGCCAGCATGGTAAGTTGCCGGGATCCCGTACCCAAATCCAACCTCTTTAGTGAGTCACTTAATATATATATCTATATATTGTAAAAATGCTTTGTTTTATCAATTAATAGATTTCCCCCTTGTAGCTTATATAACCGACATCCTGAAATGAGGATAGCATAGTAGAGCATCCAACAATAAAGGTAGCCCTACTGTCCTTCCTGAATATTCAATAACTTGTTACTCTACGATGAAGCTATCTCTGGATACTAGTCCCAGCTATCTGGTAGGCATCACCGGCCACCTGTCTTGATAAGTAAATACTCTTCTCCCTTTGATAAATAGACTGGTAAACTCAATAGATATAATTGGAACGCAGGTTTTTTGTTCTAAAATCACCAATGAAATAACATTGCTATAGTATAAATTTAATTCATTTCCAAGTGTGATAGATCATCAAGTGCTCTGATTTTATTACTGACAAATACAGTACAAGGTTAAGTTTGCAACTAAAAAGATTACATTTAAAAAATTGGAGTTTGTACAGTAAGAAAGAAAGCTATTTGCTGCAAAGGTCATTATGCTGTTTATTGGTAAGGGGTAAAGCCTGCTTGGATAATTGGGCAACTTGTCCAGAGCAGAAAGTAAAACAACCAGACATATAAGACAGGCAAATGTGCATTGTGCCTGCACCCACGGGACAACCAAGCTGAGACTCTGCATTTTCCAGTTATGGATTTTCTTAGAAATATAACAAGATAAAATGGCATATTGTGTTATTAGTATGACTGTGAATTTGTAGTGGAATGTAAGCCTATAGAATTTTTTTTTTTTTTTTTAATAAAAGATTACTGTATTTAATTAATATGTTTTTACTGCCTTATCTCTTAGAACTGCCTTTGTAAAGTGTATATAGGGGGTCATTCCGAGTTGATCATAGCTGTGCTAAATTTAGCACAGCTACGATCCTGAACTCAGACATGCGGGGGGATGCCCAGCACAGGGCTAGTCCGCCCCACATGTGAGTGCAGCCCCCCACAGAAATGCAAAGGCATCGCACAGCGGCGATGCCTTTGCACTCCAAGAGTAGCTCCCGACCAGCGCAGCTTTAGCGTGCTGGCCAGGAGCTACTCATCGCTCCCCGGCCTGCAGTAGCTGCGTGTGACGTCACGCAGCCGCTGCAGGCCACTTACCACACGGTCCGGCCACGCCTGCGTTGGCCAAACCATGCCCACGAAGCGGCGGGCAAACGCCACCGTTTTGCCCCCTCCCGCCCATCGACCGCCTCTGCCTGTCAATCAGGCAGAGGCGATTGTAGCGCAGCGATGGGCAGCCATGCGCCGGCGCACTGCGGTGCCTGCGCATGCACAGTTCTGACACGATCGCTACGCTGCAAAAAACTGCAGCATGCGATTGGGTCAGAATGACCCCCATAATGTTTATGTCTAGGGTGGTTTGTATACAGGCCTGTATTGACAAGCGTATAACTGTTACCATGCACAGTACAGGAGAATTTAAGGATGCGCACTTTGACTGGCAAGTTCATACTGATTTATTATCCAACGGTTTGAAGACTTAGGGCTTCTATTCATGATCACTTAATGTATACAGAAGCAGGTCAAAATTAAAATTTTCACCAAGTTTTGTATAAGTTAAGTGTCAGGGCTATGCATTATAAAGGTAATGCAGGCACTATAATGGATATCTCCAGCTTAGTTTTCACTCCCGCTCTGGCCCACTGTTCTCTGAATTCATCAAGCTCTAAAAATATAAAATCTTCAGAGCTTGACTGTGGGAACTTCACCATCTTTAGATGGTATTTGTTCCTGCACTCTGGCTCCTTCCCTGTGGTAAGGAGGAGGGTTGTGCTGGCCCACCGGGACATAGGGGGAAACTCCCGGTGGGTCTCATTGCTTGAGGGCCCACCTCCTCCTCTGGGGATCAGGTTTCAGATTGCGCACTTGAATTATACATTATACATGTGTTATATTATACTGCACAGGACTATGGTGTATTTTCTACATTGCATTGCTGTTCTTAATCTTGGCCCTCATTCCGAGTTGATCGGTCGCAAGGCGAATTTAGCAGAGTTACACACGCTAAGCCGCCGCCTACTGGGAGTGAATCTTAGCTTCTTAAAATTGCGACCGATGTATTCGCAATATTGCGATTACTAACTACTTAGCAGTTTCAGAGTAGTTCCAGACTTACTCTGCCTGTGCGATCAGTTCAGTGCTTGTCGTTCCTGGTTGACGTCACAAACACACCCAGCGTTCGCCCAGGCACTCCCACCGTTTCCCCGGCCACTCCTGCGTTTTTTCCGGAAACGGTAGCGTTTTCAGCCACACGCCCCTGAAACGCCGTGTTTCCGCCCAGTAACACCCATTTCCTGTCAATCACATTACGATCGCCGGAGCGAAGAAAAAGCCGTGAGTAAAAATACTTTCTTCATAGTAAAGTTACTTGGCGCAGTCGCAGTGCGAACATTGCGCATGCGTACTAAGCGGATTTTCACTGCGATGCGATGAAAAAGAACGAGCGAACAACTCGGAATGAGGGCCCTGGTACATTATTTGCATGGACTATATTAATCAAGGGGCCCAGCCCATGTATGCTCAAATGTTTAGAAAAGCCTCTGTGTTGGCAGGCCACACCCCCTCTGGAGGCAGCTGACCACACCCCTAAGCATGGGTCCCTAACACTAGATTCCCCCAGTGGGCCCTTTATTCCCCAGTCCAACACTGGTAAGGAGTACCAGTTGCAAAGAGGGATCCGTTCAGACACCTCCGTCACTGCTCAGATCCCTCCATTGGAGTTGGACTCAGCAGTGCTAAGTTTCACCACAACAAAGGATTTGTGGGGACAGCTGATTTCTAGATCAGCTGTCTCCACGCCGGAGTAATGTTAAATTACTCCAGCGCTCGTGGCGAGTTCGATACTTAATTTTAGGCCCCTTAATATGAAAATCACCAATGTGAAGCAGGTATTGAAGTAAAAAATCATGAGCCAAATATGCTAGAACATTGGTCTGGCCTGTGAGTGTAGCTCAGACTGCCTGCAACCCGAGTTATCTGTCCAAAATAAACCTGTAATGAAAAGTTAAACATATGTATTACATTGTAAAAAAATGAATACTCCATAAATGTGCCAATAAAATTAATAAATACACTTGTGGGGAACAATTTAATGTATTGCCAGGGACAAAGCAACAGTAAAAAAATAATATTTTAATATATTTGTGAAAGCCTATTTATATTCAGAATATTTAAAAATTGGTGATTCACGTCAGGTTGTATGTTAAAATGGTGTGTGTGTGTGTGTGTGTGTGTGTGTGTGTGTGTGTGTGTGTGTAGCGGGAGGGGGGTTGATTATCCAGTGATTTTGCCATTATTACTGTAGATCCAACAGTTTTAACTCACCAAAATAAAACAGCTGATTTTACCAAATAACACTCCATTAAATTCCCTCCATAGAGTACAGTGCAGTGAGTTAACCTATTTGATCTGAGTTAAAAGCTATATGACAGACATCTGCAGGAATAATTCATTGCGATTGTTGGATTTGATTAGGCTCTCTGTTCTTTGATGGGGTTCATTATGTCTACTGGGGTTCAAAATTGCAGAGGAAGAATGAGGCTGTTTAGTAAGGATACGTTTGTATTTTCCAGAACTCTTTAAACTATTAAGCTATTATGTCCACGATTCAGATTTTCTTTCTAAAGAATTTAGATTAGGATTTCAAAATTTGCTCTAAAGGTGTTTTAAAGGAAAGTAGTTTTTTTTTAAAAAAGAGCTAAATAAATTGCAATATTTCCATTCAGCTATCATTAGTTATGGCCTATTAACTACATTACCAGGTCATTATGGAAAATAAAACTTCTAATCATCGTCAGCTTTTATAAAATGCTGTAGATTGTAACCATCATCCCACCTTCAGCATATTAGCAAATTCAGCAGCAGAAACCATTATCAGGGTCATGATTTTTCAACCAGTGCGCAATGATAATTAAAGCTTTCCATTTTGCAAAGAATAAAATAAGTTTCCCTGACCTGCTTTAATGTGCATTCTGTCTCCAGGTTTCATGCTCTGCAATATTAATACGCAGAATACTGCAGAAGACCTTACTGCTCCCACGTGATATGTCATAGGTCAATGCATACCTCCACTCACGCAAAATCTATTCCAATATGACTCTTACGGTTCTATTTATAAAGCAGATAAAATTGTGGTTTTCACCAGAGATAGCACTTCTCCTTAACTACAGTATGATCGGCTATCCCCATGCTCTTTATGTACCAGCAATTCATTTAATACAAAGCAAAAACATATTGCTTCACATTTTGTTTATTTATCTTCAAGTGGAACTGAAAGCTCCAGAGATACCATCTTGGTAAATGAATAAACCAGTGAATGATCCCACAAATTTTGTAACAATTTTGGTCCAAGCATCTGACAGATACAGTAGACATCAAGAGTTTATTCATAAAACACAAAGTTGTTGAAAACGTATTACCTTCGGTTCTTAGGTTCACTCATGCACAGTGAGATTTTACATTAAACAGACCATTTCTGCGTGCACACCTAGCCACCCCTTAGTCACCACTCAGGAACGTCCATCACAGGCAAACGCAATGGAGCTGCTGAACATGCCCAGTAGCTGGAGATTTTTCTAATAAGGTGGAAACTTATCAAAGCTTGGAGATAAAGTGAAGAGAGAAAAAGTACCAGCCAATTTGCTTTCAACTGCTATTTTTCAACACAGCCTGTAACATGACAGTTTGGAGCTGATTGGTTGGTGCTTTGCATGAGATGTACTAAGTCTTGAAAAGTGATACATTTCACGGTGATAAACTACCAGACAATCAGCTCCTAACTGTCATGTTACTAGCTGGGTTTGAAAAATGACAGTTGGAAACTGGTTGGTTTGTACTTTATCACCGTGCAATTTATCGCTTTTCAAGGCTTAATACATTTGACCCTTTATCTCTCTCCACTTTATCTCCTTCCAAGCTTTGATAAATCTCCCCCCAAGTTTGCTGTGTGTGTGTGTGTCTGTTGATCTGAGTGGTCAATCATCACATCGGAGAGAGTATCTGGTAATTGGTTTTACTGTGACCATTGGGTCTGCACAAGTCTGAAGAATCCTAACTTTCATGGACTGGTGACAATCGTTCTAAATTCAAACATTTGGAAACCCCCATCCAGAAATCCTGCATTTACTCCTGTCCATCGCAAAACTACATGAACATTGGCATTGCATGTGGACTGCATGGGTCTCAGAATCAGACCCTATGGGTGTTGGTGGCAGTTGCACACTAAAAAGTATCTTTCAAATCACTGTAGATTAGGAGCCTGTCGTGGCAGAGAGGATAACAGTATGATGATATCTAAAGAGCAATTTAAACATGCTTGGGATAGGCATATGAATATCCTTACAAAGAATTAAGGTTCAAAGAGGGTTGAGATTACCTAAAGCAGGGCTGGCCAAACAGGTCCTCGAGATCTACCAACAGTTCATGTTTTCCAGGCCTCCTGGAGATCTGTAGAATTGTCAGTTAGGAATGAATGCAGCACATCTTAATTAGTAATGACTACACCTGTGCACCAGATAGGTGGTCTGGAAAATATGAACTGTTGGTAGATCTCAAGGACCAGTTTGGCCAGCCCTGACCTAAAGGATAAAAAAAAGGGGGCAGACTAGATGGGCCAAGTGGTTCTTATCTGCCGTCAAATTCTATGTTTCTATGTTTCTATCTTGCAGTATATCACTTTTCTGTTAGTGAGGGCACTGCGCATACCCGGCCATTACGCTGTACATGCACATAAGAACAAAAGTGATCGCCTGGAGGGGATGAGTATGGGGGCTTCCTCTCCGGCCATGCTTTCCCATCATGAGATGGTGTTAGCTAACTGGGTCTGAAAATATAAATTTTTTGCTGCTTAGTATATTGCCCAGACCACAGTTTTTGACAGTTACCATTATTACATACAGTAAACCCCTCATTTTTAACCAATCAGCTACATAGTCATAGTTAAAGTCTAAAATCTCTTCTGTGAAACAGTCCCCGGCCTGTCCATCACAGCTTTATCCTATGCAGTGTCAGATCCCCCAAGGCCAGACTCTACTATCCTGCAGTGAAACCCTATTGTAATTCCCAACATAGCATAACTCTAACCTTTCTTAGTAGCCTTATCCCTAGGGTTGCCACCTCATCCCTTTAATTCTGGACACATATTAATTGCACAGGTTCTGTGGCTGATTAAAACCAGGTGAAACGGAGTCTTGAAGTCAGCCAGCCACAGAACCTGTGTGATTAATATGTGTCCAGAATTAAAGGGATGAGGTGGCAACCCTACATTATGCCCCATCAAGCACTAAACTCTTCATACACCTACACATTGTATATTGTCATGTGAGGAATTATTCCCAGAAACAAAATGGTATTACATTTACTGTGTACTGTATCTACAATTACTTTCTATTGAACCATGACAAATTTTAACTCTATTTTATGCAGTCTTTAGAAAATAAAGCCTTGTACAGTAAGCTGAGCAGTAGAGAGCCTGGCTGGGCGGAGGCGTGGTCATGCACCCTTAGAAAAAAATACAGAAAAATTAGCGCCTCCCTGGCCAGACTGCTGCGCAGCACAGAGCAGCATGTAATGGGCTGAGGAGAAGAGCTGCTGCTGCTAGGTACAGGGGGGGGGGGGGGGACCAGGGCTCCCACTGGGCCCCTCCAGTAGACCTGGACCCAGGTAATTTGTACCCTCCCCCCCAGAGCTGGCCTTAGGCATAGGCAAATTAGGCAAATGCCTAGAGCATTTGGTATGCTTAGGGGCACCAGCAGCTTCTGCTGATTAAAATGGTATGCAGCATGCCTATATTCTGTGGGTGTTCCTGGAAATCACTGTAATGTAGCATTTCATATACAGATACAGCCGCAGTCGCACACAGAATATAGGCATGTTGCATATCATTTTAATCAGCAGAAGCTGCTTGTGCATCCTAGCCACATAGTAATGCAAATAAGATGCATTTTCATAAACAAAAGGTGCCCGACGTTAGCAGAGCTGCCAACTGACTTATGCCAGACATCTCTTGGAGAACTAGCGGCGGTGCTAGGGGGCAGCAGCCAAAATCTTACCTAGGGCATCATATTGGTTAGGGCCGGCTCTGCTCCCCCCCCCTCCATCTCGGCACCAGTGACAGTTAATGAGTAACAGCCTTGGGTGAGCAAGCAAGGTCACAGCGAGCAGGGGAAGTGTTAAATGGCTCGCCAAAGCTTTAATAACACAATATACAGTGTTAAATCAGGCCGGTGACTTTGTGGTCAGATAGGATGATTGAGCACAGCTGCTGCTAATATATTGTAAGCCCTTTAAAAGCATTGCTTGATAAATCTTGTACCCTGTCAACACATTCAATATTCTGTACATTAGACATTTAGTTTTCAGAACAATGCAATGACCACACAATTTACAGTAAAACAAGAGAGGAAGAGAAATGTTTTCTATCTATTTTGGATCATTTTTAAACCTCATTACAGCTAGGGAAGTGCATTTCTCTCGTAGCCATTAATTTAATCATTCTTCAAATGGGGAAAGGGAATTGGCTGAAAATTGCTTGCCTGCATGTTCCTCCATTTTCTGGCGTGAGGTTTAACCATATAACTTGTACAGTAAGAGGAAATAAAGGCCATTTATCTACAGAAAAAGTAATTCCTGCCATTGGCCATGAAGTCATTTTGCACTGTAGTGGCCGGAGACTTTTCTGGTTTTCCACCTGCTACAGAGCAATGAAGATAAACCCACCTACAAGATGTCATCTCTATGCACAGTCATAATTATCATTAACCATTAATAAAAATTAGCCACAAATGGCCTGCGTTGCCTTACACAGTGCATAAATAAATATAGTGCAAGACAGTACAGTACAATACAAACAAGCTACATAAATAACAATGTTGCATATTATGCAGATATACTGTACAGTAATAACAACATAGTCATCACTGGCTGAAACATGCACCTTAGTTGAAGGGACCAGCAGGTAGGATCAGGGCCACTGTAAGCATGGGGGCAGATCATGGTAAAAGTGAGGATTAGAAAGAGTACATGAATAAAGAAGTCCCTGCTTGCTGGAGGTTGCCATCTATAGGGAAGGGGGTAGATCTTATAGGTTTTGGTAAAGATGAAGGTTTTAAGAGTGCATTCTGCAGAGGTGTAGAGAATCTCATGGGGAAAGGGAGTGAGTTCCAGAGGTATGAGGTTATCCATTGGATAATGAGGCATTGGTCAAAGGCCGAGCAAAGTGGATGGGTAGGAGTGTGGAGGGTAATGAGGTTAGAGATGTAGGGGGAGAGGATTGGATGAGAGCTTTATAGGTGAGAAAGAATGTTAATAGGAAAGGGGAAGAGTGTGATTAAGGAAGGGGAAGAGTTGTGTGCATCTTTGTAGTGCACCTTCTATCTATACGTATGCTTGGATTAATAATCCTTATCACTACCAGGGTGGATTTAAACCATCCAATGCTTGCTGCAAAAAAATGTTTAAAAAAACATATTTAGGCTTCTATCAAAATCTGCATAGCCTGCAATTCCATATAAATGCCCCTTTTCAACTTTGCCTACATGAGAACTCCTTGTTACCAGGGCTATCTGCCCAGGGTCCCACAATTGTAGGGGCCTTCGAGTAGGGGCGGGTGGTGGTCAGACAATCAGAGCAGCAAGATAGCATTCTCAGCCTGCCTTCCGGCCTGCAGACTGTGAATGGCTGTCAGCATGCTGATTGGTGGAGTGCTGACAGGCATTCACTGTATGGAAGCAAAGAACTGCAGGAGAGGCTTTTTTTTAAATTAATTCTCGTGAATGGATTTGTAGGAGCCCCAGACAATTGCTTTGACCAGCGCCTAAATTGCTGTAAAGGCGGCCCTTCCTGCTACTCCTCTTTAGTCGCAAATTAAATTGTAATAAATAACCTTACTTATACAGTGCATCCAGAAATTATTCACAGCGCTTCACTTTTTCCACATTTTGATATGTTACAGCCTTATTCTAAACTGGAATAAATTATTTTTTTCCCTCAAAATTCTACACACAATACCCCATAATGACAATGTGAAAAAAGTTTATTTGAGATTTTTGCAAATTTATTTAAAATAAAAAACTAAGAAATCACATGTACATAAGTATTCACAGTCTTTGCTCAATACTTTGTTGATGCACCTTTGGCAGCAATTACAGCCTCAAGTCTTTTTGAATATGATGCCACAAGCGTGGCACACCTATCTTTGGGCAGTTTCGCCCATTCCTCTTTGCAGCACCTCTCAAGCTCCATCGGGTTGGATGAAAAGCGTCGGTGCACAGCCATTTTTAGATCTCCCCAGAGATGTTCAATCGGATTCAAGTCTGAGCTCTGGCTGGGCCACTCAAGGACATTCACAGAGTTGTCCTGAAGCCACTCCTTTGATATCTTGGATGTGTGCTTAGGTTTGTTGTCCTGCTGAAAGATGAACCATCGCCACAGTCTGAGGCCAAGAGCAATCTGGAGTAGGTTTTCATCCAGGATGTCACTGTACATTGCTGCATTCATCTTTCTCTCTATCCTGACTAGATTCGTAGTTCCTGCCACTGAAAAACATCCCCACAGCATGATGCTGCCACCACCATACTTCGCTGTAGGGATGGTATTGGCCTGGTGATGAGCGGTGCCTGGTTTCCTCAAAATATGATGCCTGGCATTTACGCCAAAGGGTACAATCTTTGTCTTATCAGACCAGAGAATTCTATTTCTCATCATCTGAGAGTCCTTCAGGTGCATTTTGGCGAAATCCAGGTGGGCTGCCATGTGCTTTTTACTAAGAAGAGGCTTCCGTCTGGCCACTCTACCATACAGGCTTGATTGGTGGATTGCTGCAGAGATAGTTGTCCTTCTGGAAGGTTCTCCTCTCTCCACAGAGGAATGCTGTAACTCTGACAGAGTGACCACCGGATTCTTGGTCACCTCCCTGTCTAGGGCCTCCCCCCCCGATTGCTCAGTTTAGACGGCTGGCTAGCTCTGGGAAGAGTCCTGTTGGTTCTGAACTATTTCCATTTATGGATGATAGAGACCACTGTGCTCACTGGGACCTTTAAAGCTGCAGAAATTGTTCTGTACCCTTCCCCAGATTTGTGCCTCGAGACAATCCTGTCTCGGAAGTCTACAGACAATTCCTTTGACTTCATGCTTGCTTTGTGCTCAGACATGCATCGTCAAGTGTGGGACCTTGTATAGAAACTTGTGTGCCTTTCCAGATCATGTCCAAACAACTGAATTTACCACAGGTGGGCTCCAATTAAGCTGTAGGAACATCTCAAAGATGAGCAGCGGAAACAGGATGCACCTGAGCTCAATTTTGAGATTCATGGCAAAGGCTGTGAATACTTATGTACATGTGATTTCTTAGTTTTTTATTTTTAGTAAATTTGCAAAAATCTAAAAAAAACTTTTTTTGTGTTGTCATTTTGGGGTAATGTGTATAGAATTTGGAGGGAAAAACTGAATTTATTCCATTTTGGAATAAGGCTGTAACATAACAAAATGTGGAAAAAGTGAAGTGCTGTGAATACTTTCCGGATGCACTGTATACTCTTGGTTCCAGACCATACAAAGGGGTAGATGTATGATTCCAGCACATATAGTGCTGCTATCATTTTACTCACTTCACCTCTTTACCAAAGCAAACTGGGGAGCACTAGCACCGAGATGTATAAACATCTTGGCTGCCGGAGAGGGGGAGTGAAAACTATCCCCTCTGACGATCCCTGTGAGCGGCGACTGCGCATCAGCCTAGTGCTCCCTTCCAGCCAGCTCACTGGGCATGTGTGATATCTCAAAAGTCTCACAAGATCTCACCTGCAGCCTGGAGCCAGCACCCGCCTGTTATGCACACCAGTGCCTGCAGGAAAGTACTGGTGTCAGAACTGTTATGCACTCCAGTGTCTGCAGGAATGTACTGGTGTTTGAACTGTTATGCAAAACAGATGGACTCACAGACAAACTGGGGGATATGACATAATGTACACAGAAGGTGATAGGGTAACAAAATACACACAAAGTGAACAGAGAAGCCCAGAGGCTAAGGAACTGGGTATCTCCCTTGTATTAGAACTGCTCAGATGGAAAAGCAAGATGTTGTGTTTTAATACGTAGAGAACCCGAAATGCTGTTGCTAAGGGCAACAGCAAAACCCTAAAGGGTTACCAACGGGTGTGGCAGTAAACTCCTTGGTCAGAGATGGAATGATAGACACAAGGAGAATCTCCACAATCCTAATTCTCACTTGCAGTGCACAGGTTTTAGCTTACTGCCACTAAACTGACCCCTGACACCTAGCACAGTGAGACAGGATTAGACAGGCAAATCTTAGAATACAGCCGCAAACTTGCTAAGTTCACAGAGTAGTAACAGAACCCCAGCAAGCTAAACGACTGACTCCAGTCTTACTGCTAGGTCTGGATTGGCAGAGTGTAATACCAAATCCCCAGGCCTATTTGCAGTAAGCAACAAACAAATACAAAGCTACACAGTACTGGCTAACTTTCATGAACTGACTAACCAACAAAGATTCAGCAGCATCTGCTTACCCTGAAAAGAGGCCTTATAAAGCAGGTGCTGTCCACGCCCCACTCAGACCTCACAGACTGTGAGCACAAAAACCAGCACCGGATCCCCTGCCGTGCACAGAGCCTATAACCACTGCACAGCAAAAGACCCGAACCGGAGTATCAGCTGCGCTCAGGTTACACCACTAGCACTTGTCTCCCGGTTGCCATGACGACGTGGCAGCACAGGGCAGGAGACCCTAACACCGCCACAGCCAGGGACAGAGCTATCCCTTGATGTGAATATAGGGCATTGACACCTGCAGCTGTCAAAATCGATAGCTGCAGGTGTGGGAATGGTCAGCACTGCTGACCATTCCTACATTGCCCTCACATATCAGCGTGCTATCTTTAAGATGGTAGCATCGATAATGACAGATGCCCTGTCACTGGGCACACACCACGGCTGTCATACATGGTGGAAGCGGTAAAGCACACATAACGTGCACTGATACCACTCCCCCCCTTCTCTTCCTTTTCTCGCTTCCTCCTTTTTGCAACTGTATTTTAAAATTTAAATTCCACCAGGTGTTTCACCCTTGTGAATGCACTTACTTTAAATATAAATAAATGATGTATATCTCAAACAGACCTCAATTAGGTTATTCCTCTGGATCTCTCATACTGTATGATGCATCTTACATCAAAATATGAAAAGGAAAAAAGGAGGACATATCTGACATAATACCCTTTAATTAACTAGACTATACTACATATATATAGTAACAGGGTTAGTGTACTATATCTTGGGGAAGATGGCAGTGCACAGCAGCTAAGAGGTCAGACAAGTCCAAGGTCCAAGGCAAGTGCAGTTGGCCTCAACCTGTTTTCTTAAGTAGCGAAACAAAATAAAACAACAAATTAAATAGCTTGCCGTCCTGCACTAACTAAACACAAGTCATTCCTAACTCACTACAAAACACAAGAAGTTTTACCAAACATATCTAACTTGTTTTCAGTAGCAGGTTTCTCTCCCAGAGACTCTGCAATCTCCTTTATCCCCAGGCAGTGTGAGACCATTAGTGATCATGCTGATAGCCTAACACTGAAATGCATCTGAAATTACTAATTTGCCTCTGTGGGGCCAACAGGCCCGAAGACCTGATCTGAGGCTAATGGATGGAGCCCGCCCTCCTTTCTCACATCCCTACCCCAGGACCCCTTAGCCAGCTTTTACCAAAAGCCGAAAAGCTATTCCAGTGTTATCACTATATATATATATATATATATATATACACAGTATATAGGAAAACAAAAGAGAAATGAAATGTCTGAGGGTGCTAATATCAATAGGGTCCTAATTAAGGACAATATACTGTATTAGGAATTGATGATGGAGCCTTCAGAAACTTAAGTGATGCAAATATTACCATACACAATTTTGTAAAAATATATTACTACTCAGAATAAAGAGAATGCAGTCGCACCGGTGCCATGTTTTTAGTCGCAATCCATTGCAACTGACATCAGATACACGTCCTTAAAATGGCCATGATCCGCTCATTTTTCCAACCACTCTCCACAAACACCATGTTAACACCCATGAATGGTCACTTCCTGTCAATCAAATTGCGATTGCATTTCACTAAATTCCAATTTAGCCTTAGCGCATTCGCAATGCGTTTACAGCACATGCACAGTCAGCCAATAATCGCCCGATTTGCTATTTTGCAACTTTTAAACTGAAGCTGAATAAGGCCCTATGTTTTGTTTTCTAAGCCATGATTACATTTATTTTTGTGTTGCCGTATACAAAACCAGATATATAAACTGAAGAGCAGATATTTTCTACTAAAAAAAGAAAAAGAAAATAAGAATAAAGTAATTTGCACAACCTCATTTTTAAAACGATTTGAGTATTTTTATATTAAAGTATTTCTTATTTTGAGAAATGTGTTATTTCTACCTATAGTTTCATCTCAGTTCTGCTGGAAATGAGTTTTGTTGACATGTTAGTACAAGAAAAGTAGCTTCGAGAAAGAAAATATTGAGATATATACAGACATACAGTACTGTAGTTCAGCGTAACAATATACTGTATGAGTAACTCACATGTAATTAATGCAATTCTGAGTTTTGCATCTATTAATTAAAATCAAAATTGAAAATGGGATTAGAGGTGATACATCTTCTTAATTAATAAATAAAGGATTATTTTCTACAAAGCTGGAGAATACATAATATGTAGTGAAACCAGCACAATTTCTTTTAAAGGGGAAAAATATTTTTCTTAGCATATTGTGGACACATAACATACCTGACACTGCTTCTGGTGTCTGCAGCAAAATGGATGCATTTAAACATTGAATGAGCCATTGGAAACAAGTAAGGCAACCATCCCAATCCCAGCATTGAATACAAAAAGTATTCCCATTGATTCAGGAATATTGATGGTTGCTAACCATTGGATTTTGCTGACCATCTCTACCACCCTGCCAGTGATCCAGGTGATAACCATGTTATGCAGAACAATAGTGAATGGGGCATACCTTAACATTCCACCCCTTAGGACAGAAGTCAGCAGACCACAGCAAATACATGTATAAAAAAATAGTTTTCAAATACTCCTTTTTAAATATTCTAATTCTACTATGGAAACAGTTTGCCCTCACTATATTCTGTAGTGTTTCTCTATAGTAGCTGCAAGACTGGCTACATTAGCTTAATAGGTCCTCATGAAAACTCAGACTCAACATGAGACTGTGAGCATTGCTGGATGAGTTAACACCTCATATGCAAGGCTGCCCTCAGAAATTGGTGGGCTCAATACAGATGTAACAGACAGTGCCCCCCCCCCCCCTGGCCAGGGCTATCTTAATGTATAGGCACACAGGGTAGCTGCCAAGGGTCCCACAAATCTAGGGGCATTCAAGCAGATCTAGGGGCATTCAAGCAGGGGTGGGTGGTGGTCACACAGTCAGAGCAGCCAGACAGCATTCTCTACCTGCCTCCCTGCCTGTAGCCAAACAGTGAATGGTTATCAGCTTGTTAATTGGTGGATGGCTGCAACTGTCCACCAATCAGAGTGCTGACAACCATTCACTGTATTGAAGCCTGTGAAGAGATGGCACAGAACTGCAGTAGGGCATGTTATCACTTTTTATTTTTTATTTGATCCTGTGAATGGGTGTGTAGAGGCCTTACTGCATTGCTTTGCCCAGGTAATTGCTTTGTCCAGATTAAGACAATCCTGCCCCTGGCCTCTCCAACCCATTGGACTGGAGTCATAACTAGACATTTTGGTGCCCTGTGCTAGAAAGAGAATTGAACCTGCATAAAAACTATGAGATTTCTAACTATATGAAGCTACTTGTACTTTGTAAAAAAATAATCAGCATTACAGTTGAGCAGATCTATATAGTGTGCAGCCACACATCCAATCCCCTGCAGTCGCACACTACATAGATCTGCTTAGCTGCAATGCTAATCATTTTTTCACAAAGTACAAGGTAAGCTTCAAATAGTTAGAATTCTCTAGCCTAGAATTCTTTAGCTTTCTATGCAAGGGCAGATAGCTCAATAAATAGAGTTTGACTGAATAACAAAGAGCTATCAAGTTAAGTATATGAATGTTGTATAGGTATCAGTGAAGGAAGAGACGATCAGGAGATGCTGGTATTCAAAAAAGGGGGAAACTGCCAAAGTAATTAAAACAGATAATTGACAAGTGCTGCCAACAGCACCCCTACCCTGCAGCGCTATGTGCGGTGGTACACTCCGCACACACCTAGTTACAGCCCTGCATTGTTCAGAGAGGTCCAGTGCCTGGAGCAAGCACATGCCCCTTCCCACATGATATATAGTGTGTATGTATATATATATAGATAGATAGATAGATAGATAGATAGATAGATAGATATCTTGTGGGGAAGCCTGGTAATTCTAACAATATGGAGCTACTTGCAATGGTCAGAATAAAACCATTGCAGCTAAGCAGATCTATGCAGTGTGCTACCACCCATCATAACATTTACAGCTACACACTACATAGATCTGTTTAGCTACAATGGTTTATACTGACCATTACACCTAGTTTCATATAGTTAGAATTACCAGACTTCCTATGCAGGATAAATCATCTCTATGTGTGAGGTGTCTGACTGCGGTGTATGAGGTTATGGGTTCAAGGACCCAGAATGACAGTACTAAGCAATTGTATTTAAAAATAAGGAGGATGTAACTGTAGGTGCACATACTGTAAGATAGGGAAGAAAAGCTGCAAAATATTACCAGAATAACAAATATTGTCACTGTGTATTCTTTGCCCTGTTTACCAAATTGCTACATTTTAAAAATTAACCATGGCTCTTGGTTACCTCTCATAAAATATAATGTTTTCAGCAACATTACTCTTCACAATAATCATCTAACATAAGTTGTGTGTGGCTGTATCCTTACAATTTAGAAAATATAAATGGCAGTGCAATTATCACAGCCAGCCCACAACTGCATAAATAGGGATAAATATGCATTTTGATTACCTCATTAATAATGCTGAACTCAAATTGAGACAAGCCCATTGTTTGCAAATTGCATACACATAATGGTTGTTCTGCCAATAGTAAACAAAACAATATTAATGATGTTCTCCTTGATAAGGTTGCATTTTGTCTTTCTTACAGGTTTTAACGGTTAATATCAAAACAGCGGCTAAGTAAATAGTAGAAGTATAACAATGTCAATTATGCAATGAATAAACTGAAGACTACAAATGACTGAATTTCTACAATGTAAAAACCACAATGCAACTTCATTAAATCCACTTTCTAAGCATGCAAAGCCCAGCCATGGTGTACAGTACTGATGCAGACATTCACTAGCTAGTTTTGTTTTTAAATTAAATATATCCAGGAGCAGTTCTTATGCTAGATATTAGGTAATTGTCTATTATCATAGTGGATGAGACCTCAAACACACAGTTAACACCCATTCATGGTATGATTGTAATTGTTTGAATTGCTGTCCAGCATGCCTGAAAATCCCATCAGTAGAAATTCTCTTTCTGTGTGTGTATGTGTATTCATCTTCTGACCATACAGTACTGACAGCTCCCCACATGGTCTTCATCTATCCAGCTAGTGCTACAGTAACAGCACTTACTTTGCGTGTTGCCAAGTTGGACCATGATCCTGTCTCAGTCTGGGAAGTAGAATCAACCATCTGTGACCATTGTTACTTCAGAAGTAGGACCAGTTCTAGATCAAAGGCAGGCCTCCAAAAACAATAGCATTGCTTACACCAGGGATGTGCAATCAGGGTAGGAAGGCTGTCATACTCCCTGTCAAACTCCTGAGATTTTATATAAAAATGATTATAATAATAAAAAGAAGATATTTATGACATAAACATCATCTTTGTTTACAGTCAGACACTGCTTTGCAGATCTGGGGGCGGGGGCCACCCCACGGGCAGTAACATTGCACAGAACGGGAGAAAGGGAGTTGAATGAGGGAGAGGACCTTGTGCACTAATGAACACTTGCATGTGTCATGTGACCAGGAAGTGCACTGTAGTAAGAGCTCAGTCAGCAGCAGCAAGAGAAGGTACAAGGATACAGGTAGGAGACTCAATGGACACTGTGTAGTGATGGGGGAGTTACAGTGAGCAGGGAGTGACACAGGATCCAAGCATTCAGACTCATCCCCATGTGTGCCTCTCCAGCCATTCACCTCACTGCACATCACTGGCTTGCACCATATATAATTTAATAAGAGCCTGATCCAGATGCAATTTGGATGCAGATATAACTCTGAAAAGTCCACCATTCTGCCAACATGCACAAGACACCCCCGCAGAACACAGAACATACCAGATATGCTACACAAACTGGTGCAAGTCCCGCCACCCTACATCAGATTTTAAGTTCCTCATTTAGCTTCCGATTGGAACGTGTAGATAAAGAATATTCCAGTCACTTGAAGTTTCTTAAATTCGTATCGAACAAGTCTCAAATATATTTTAATTGTTTTAAAGTCCACACTAATAAATATATCTGCATCCTTCCCAAACAGAGTAACAAGCTTTATTTTTTTAGAAAACAAGGGTTCAGTAAACTGTATTCCTGTTATTAGGTCGCAGCAACAGTGGTTCTACTATATTTGCATAATTGGGTGTGTCTTAGATAAAGTCAGCGAATCAGGATCTGTCTGTAGCCGTCATCGTCGTCACCTCACAACTCTCACTAAGGTGTGAGTACCCCGTGTCACTCCAAACAGGCTATTTGCTCCTTTTAAGTCATCTTAGGTGTGTATTCCATGAACTCGCCATTGCTGTATTTTGGCAGCATCTACCAGCTACCTGCAACCTCTGTCACTGCAAACTTGTAGTTGCATTCTTTAAAATAGACAACCTCATGAACTCTTGTTGTTGTAGAATGACAAGTTTCAATGTTTGGATAGTCATGCTGAAACTTGTATTTCAACAAGTGTTGGCAAACCACAGTTGTTCTTTTCTCTACAAAACAGCCCTTACCACTAAATATTAATAATTTCAGTTAAAAGTACAGCAGTGACCAAAGTGCTAAACTTAAATAATAAAAACACAGCATAGAACATTCAAACTCAATATATATTTAAATAAAAATATTCATGCTATTCCCACGCTATAATCCTCTTAAATTAAGATATCTGAATGCATTAGTTAGAGAGCCGAGAGATGCATAAAAACTGATTTGCTGGATGGAAGGATAGCATATCCATTATATACCACCATTCCTCTAGTTATCGTTTCTCATTTTCAATTTCACCTTCGGCATTGCACGTCGGTAGTTTCATTTCATTCAGATAAAGTGTGATTTCTTCATCTAACACAAATAAAAAAAATGCACTCATTCAGTGGTGACTCCCAGCTGAAGTTTGTGTTGAAAGGGAAAAGGGAAAAAGATGTGTAGTGCGATGGCAAGACTGAACATTTCTTTAATACAGTACAGAATGGGCAATCGTTGGCGCTCCAGCTGTGCCTGGAATACATCCTTTATAATGCCTAGTGAGTAGGCTCAGTAGCAACAGGCTTTCAGTCCTTGCTACAATAACAATCATGCAGTACATACTAGTAGTATTTGTTATACTAACTGAATGCATCACGCACAGTAACACTGGTCTTTTAGGATATTTTTTAACTGGCCTGTTTATTTCCATGACACAATTTCTGAAGCCCTCTGGGAGATGTAGGAGCTTGTGGGAGGTGGGGGATAATTGTGCTGTGAATCATGTCATTGTGATTTGCAGCTTTGGGCACTGGAGGGTGAAGGTTATGACGTTGCAATTGACAATTCCCCAGGGAAGTGTGTGGATCCAGAAGGCTGGCATTCTTTCTTTGGATTCCCAGATTTTTCAAAAAGCTGGAGTCTCCTGAACATTCTGGCACAGTAGGTAACAATGGGGTAGATGTATGAAGCAGTGATGAGAGTGGAGAAGTGAGCCAGTGGAGAAGTTGCCGATGGCAACCAATCAGCTCTGAAGTAACAGTTATCAAGTGCAGTCTATAAAATGTTATATAGCAGTTGATTGGTTGCCATGGCACACTTCTACACTGTCACACTTCTCCACTCTAATCACTGCTTCATACATTTACCCCAATGTTACTAAAGTTACCAAAGAGTAATAATATCCCAGAGCCCTTGATCAAAGCATGAGCGCCCCCTGCCTGTAGGACAGTGATATTAGAAAAGAAGTCTGGTTGAAAGAGAAAAGAGTAGCAGAGCTCAGCGATGGTGGTGAAAGAGGCCTTTTTACTCTGCAGGTGTGCAAATGGTTAGTCAAGTTTAAAATTATTCTTCGTTGGAAAACCCAGCACATACAAGGATAAACATGACTTCTGTGCAATTCTTATCTAGTTACAGCATTTACTGAGTTCACCTTTTGGTGGTCTTATGTTTTCATGACTAACTGGTTACCAGTAACAATACATGGTCCCCAGTCAAATTATTGGTCAAGCGTCATCAGGCACCGTTCCAAATTATTGGGGGCCCGGTGATATCACTCATACACAACATACCCAATGTCCTCTTCTAAGCTTGCATAGTGCAGTCTTACTCTTAATTTTAGAAATCAAAGCACAAAAGAGACTTCACTGTGCATGTACCAGGAGAGAAGAGCAAAGCATATGATCCATCAACACCAGGTCTCCATCATCCCGATTGTTGACTGTCTGAATTGGCAGTACTGTAATTCTCTGTCAATTACCTGCTATAGCACTTAGACCACATTTTCATAAATTACACCATTTCAGTCCAGGATTTAGGGATGTCCATACTTGAGCCAATCTATACTTGATTCCAAATGGTCACATCAACTGACTGAGGCACTACTTAAGTCACCAGGGCTCAAGTATGGAATTAGGGCCTCAATCAGTTTATGTGACCATCTGGAATCAAGCATAGATAGCCGTAATCAAGTTGGGAAACCCTGGTTTACACAATTCTTGTCCTCCTCCTGCCGTCTCATGGATCAGAACTATTGCCCCAAATCTAGGACAGGTGTGTGGCATGATGTACTGGCAGGAGGATGTATTCAGAATGTCAGCATTCAAGATCTGCCTGCTTTGCCAATGGTTCCTTATATCCACCAATAACTACAGAAGATCAGATAACAGGAAAATTCAACACATGTTGTATTGTGATAGCACCCAGAAATTTCAATAGTATTCTCTATTTGCTATATACTTAGTGTAAAGAATTACTGTATATGGAGCCAAGAGAAGCTCTCAGCTAGTGTCAGCAGTAATTATGTAAGTTATAACATGCATTAGTTCAACTAAAGCATTAATAGATTAAAGCAGCCATTGCAGTTCTCCTCCGTAGATGACACTACTGATGGCTGAGCATGCTCTCAGGATACCTCCAGTTGAAAGATCAGCCACATGTTCTGGTTAACAATATGAAGCTGTCGAGAGGAGACTTAGAGGCTCTCAGGAGCAATTAAATGTCTCCTGACAGAGATGTGTTGAACAGGCAATGGTGCTCTTTCTTTTTATCACTCCTTGGGGGCTATGCCTTAGGATTTCAGATAGTTTGCTGCTAAATTTAAGGCGGCAATTGTAAGGCAGAACCAGCTATTGCTAGAACTAAAAAAACAAGGGTGGGCAGTTACCGCAGATGAAGTGTCCCGTCATTTAAATCGAAATAAGACAGCACAAATGAATAACTTATTGTGAATGCAGACTGCATATGTACAGTAATAATATTTTGTTTTATTTAAGTATATTTTTTCTGTGTGTTTTCTACAGTACAAAAGTGTTGTTTAATTGGAACACTGAATTTATATTTAGCTACGAAGTGCAGGACTAAAAGTTCAACAACATTGTTTCAGGGTTAATAAAATATTGGATTCAAGCTAATGGTACATAAAGGGAATGATTTAGCTGAGGTCAAACATTTGTTTAATGCTGTAACATGTTATATATTTGTATCGATCTGTAGGAAGCTGCCTTTGTGTAACATTTGGCAATTATGCTTCACAAGAGGAAAAACTAATACCTTGCTAATACGGAGCAATTAGTTTTCTCCAGAAGTCAATTAAGAGCTTATGATCAACTTGTTTTATGTTACTATCAACTACAAAAAACACAACAACTTTATTTTTTAATAGATTACAAATTTTTTACAATTCATTTATATAATGATTGTCTTATGCTTGGAATACGCTGTCAGATAAAATGCCTGTCAGATATTTTTTCTGAGAGCCTGAAACCCATCGGTTATTGGGCCTGACTCAGGTTGTGACGCTACAGCGGAAGCGACACTACAGCAGCGCATGCCGCAAAGTACCGATGTTCAGAGATGTGTACTGCATACTGTATGTGTAGAATGGGTAAGGGATGATAGCTGAACAGCATCAGACTGTCAGTGATTGACAGTCTGATGTTTGGAGGCAGAGAGGGGGCGATGACAGCCTCTGTTTCTCAAAATGGTGGAGTGCAACCGCAATTATGGGGGAGAAACAAGGCCAGAATCTCCATCAGAGGACAGAGATTTTCTGGCCTCTTGGTAAGACCTTGCTGCAGGAAGAGAGATGCAGATGCACACTCTTAGCACTAAGAACACTGATAGTAAAAATAATTTAAATAAACCCTCACAATTAACATGGCACTCCTCCTATTCACCCTCAGGTGTTTTAATTAGCTGGGTTCCTGCATTTCAGATCACACATTGATAAGGCCCTATTTAGAGGTAAGTCCTGAATAAATTTATAGAATGTGATAGTATTGGGAATGTTAGGGACCCATGTGATGAAGTCACCTGGCCGCGGTACATGGGCCCGCATATTTGCGCAAATGTGTGCTAAGAACTTCAGTTATACTCCATGTTAATTGTGAGGGTTTATTTAAATTATTTTTGCTAAGAGTGTGCATCTGCATCTCTCTTCCTCCAGCATAGTATTAGAAGCCTCATCATGATAACACCTCTTGATATCTTTAGTAATTGGATGTGCAATCATTATCATCCCAAAACATAGATAATCTGTGGATCTGGTCGATAATTTCATAATGTATGCCTGGCTTTAGTAATGCTGTATTACAAACTAGCTGTTCTACCAGCTTTTCGCACAGGAGTTTCTGATTTTTTTCTGATTCACATAACGCAAGCCACGCATCGGTAATGACGTCATTATGTCAACTCCCTGTTCATCCCCTTAGGGGAGGTTTATTAAAATTCTAATTATGTCGTTTTCCTATTTCCCACGTAAAGAATGTTACATTTCAGCTTCCTAACACATCGGGAAGTAAGAGAATTAGTGATGAGTCAGTCAGTCAGTCAGTCAGTCAGTCATCAGTCAGTGCAGTCAGTCAGTCAGTCAGTCAGTGGGTGGAATTCAATTGTTTGAAAAGTAGGTTGGGTGTCTGTTTTTTCCTGTCTATTAGATAGGAAAAAACAGACACCCAACTGACTTTTCAAACAATTGAATATCCCCCAGTGAGTGAGGGATTTCACATTTATATACAGTATATAGATAATGTTCTGTTATACCTGTGAAGTTAATATAGAATAATCATACAAATAATATACTGTAATACATTTTAGCCTTACATGTACTGTATAAAGGGAAGAGCCCGACTGTGAGGCAGAAAGGCAAGGTCACTTTATTTCAGTGACCATCATTGCGCCATAGTGTTATCAGATGTCTGTACAATTGGACATCACCAGTAGTTACTAATTCCACCTCAGCTGTATAACTCTACTGCACTGTCTACCTGCTCCCAGGGTATCATTACCAAGTTGGAGGTTCAGACAGGACACAACCCTTTTCTGTTACCAGATGAGCCCTACCTACTTGCTAGTCTGTACTGTAACATCCCATTTAAGCTGTTGACCTGACAGTTGTTTGACCACATCACTGTTATTATTAAAATATAAAAAAATTTAAATATGAAAAAATATTGGTACATAGCTTGATTACAGTTTTTAAGTTGTAATTGTTTTATAACAATGGCTTCATTTAAATAAGAATAAAATAATGGTATTCTCTTGTGTAGTTACTGACAACCTTAATATAACTGAAGCCTTTAAAGAGCATAATAATTAATTAATATTGGCAGCAATAATGTAAATGTCAAAACGGGTTGGGTATGGGATCCCGACAGTTAGGATGCCGTCAGAATACCGACAGCGGCATCCCAACTGTCAGAATCCCACTCTTTAGTAAGTATCCTAACCCTCACCCTAACCTTCCCTGCCAGCAACCTAATCCTAACTCTCCCATACCACCACCTATCCTTATCTCTAACCATCCCTTTCCGCACCCTAACCCTCCCCCTAATGACAAACCCTAACCCCATCGTCCCATATCCTAACCCTAACCCTCCTCCTAGTGCCTAACCCAAACCTCCTTTAACATAGCTTACTCCTCCCCCTAGTGCCTAACCCTCGCTCACATAGCCTAATCCTAACCCTCGCTCCTATAGCCTAACCCTAATCCTCCTCCTGGTGCCTAACCCTGACCTCCCATCCTATAGCCTAACCATTCCCCTAATGCCTAACCATAACTTCCCCTCCCACAGCCTAACACTAACCCTCTTCCTTGTGCCTAACCATAGAAGCAGGCCATCTGAAGATGTTGCCTGTTCTCACAATCAAATTTCTAAAAAATGTGGTTTCGGAGAATTGGGAAATACTGTAAATCATCATACTATCCACTTTGACAGGTTAGCAGGAGATTACACTGTAATCTCCAGCATTACCTGTTTAATGAATGGGGCAGTACTAAAGTTTTACAAATGTTAGTGAAAAATTATATTTTCACCTACTTTTAGTGATAATAAATATGTCCCTATAGTATAAAGTTAAAGTCGGATTGAGATTGTTGGAAAGGGGGCCAAAAACCTGTCGTATATATGGCCACTTTTATGATAGAAGGAAGGGAGTGTCTGCTCACATTAAGCATATGTAATGCAATAACATCACACAGTCCAAATTCCCCACCACACTTTCCACAGTATCTCAAATACAGTATAAACAAATTAGAGTACATAGGAGGTCATTCAGACCCGATCGCACGCTGCAGTTTTTTGCAGCTGTGCGATCGGGTCTGAACAGCGCATGCGTGGGGGCTGCAATGCACAAATGCATTACTGCCCGGTGACAGCCGTCGCCAGGCTGCGACGAAAACAATGAAGACAGCATTCGCAGAGGCGAACAAAAGAAGATTGATAGGAAGAGGCCATCCGGGGGTGTCAATTCACCATTTTCTGGGAGTGTTGAGGAAAATGCAGGCGTGCCTGGCCGTTCGCAGGGAGGGATCCTGACGTCAGCTCCGGTAAGGATCATTGCAGCGGGTGAGTAAGTCCTGAGCTGTGCAGAGACTGCACAAACCTTTTGTGTGTGCAGCTCTCTGCACAAGCGTTTGCACCCCTGCACAGCAAATCCCCCCTCCTCTATGGGCGGCTATTACCTGGTCACAGAAGTTCAAAAAATAGCCTGTGTGCGACCAGGTCTGAATTAGGCTCATAGTGTGAATCTGAAACAACTGAATAATGGGTGTAAAGTGTAAAGTCAGACTCCCACCCACAGAAAGGTCTATAGCACATCAGGTAAAGGATAAAGTACATCCGCACATCAGCTTCCCCCGATCTTTTATCTTTCTTCGAATGGAGAACAACCCTCAGGATAAAAAGGGAATAGCCTCCGATAGAGTAAGTATTTAAGGAAGACAAACAAACACATAAAAACAGGATAAAAATTCTAAAGGACTCCTACAGTACCAGATGACTGTATATCCTACTGTACCATATGCTGTATATCAGAACCGGGCATCCCTGCATACAGAAAAGCAGGAGCCAGGTAGATTCCAATATTCCTCCTCCTCACCTAAATACATCTCATTGCAGGGGCTCAGCATGATTGACCACCAGACAGGATTGCTGATCACAATACCGACGCCGGCATCCTGATATGTGAAATACCAACAGGAGCGGGGTAAGTATGTTCCCCCATCATCCCTCCTTTCCTAAACACAACCTCTGCCCTTAGTGTCTAACCCCAACCTCCCCGTCATGGCGCCTAAACCTACCCTCCGCCCTTCCCCGCAGCCTATCCCTCCCCCTTTGGTGCCTGAACCTAACCTTCCCCCAGTGGTGCCTAATCCTAACCTCCCCTCCCGCAGTCTGACTCTAACCTCTTCACCACCACCTCTAACCCCCCAGCCTATACCTAACCCTCCGGGTGGCTCCTAAATTTAACCTCCCTCTTCCCTGGCCTTAACCTGCCCGCTATACTGACTGTCGGGATGCCGGCTGTCGGGATTCCAGCGTCGGTCCTATGACCCTGTTGGGTTTCCAGCGTCGACATTTTGACGGGTGTTGGGATTCTGATATTGGTATTCCGATTAGCGGCATCCCTATTGCAGAAGAGGGGCTAGGTTTAGTCTCCAGAGGAGATTTGCTTTAAGACACAGCAGGGCAGTGACAGATTGGCTGCAAGGGGAAGGGATGTTATTCATTTCTTAGGCCAGCTGTTAGGAATTGAAGTGGGAGGAAGGTTAAGAATAAGGGCAGGGTAAGGCCCTTAGCCAGCATGATCCTGCAAGCAGAGTTTCTTCTAATTTGAGCCACTTACTTGCATTCAAATGAGAACTGAGCAATAATTCATAAGCAGTCCATACTGAATGAGTAGGCTGTTGTAGCAAATTTGTGTGCATCAGTTAACTAAGCCATCTATGGCTAATTAAACTCCTATTTTCTTACTTATATCAGTTTCAGGTTTAAATACTAACCAAAAAAAAGTTTACTTTTCAGTTTATAACTGGCTGCAATAAAATTGTGATATATTGATAATATTTAGTGTTCGTCACGTATCCACACTTTATCCACTTAATTTTATGTTATTTTTTTTTCAGGGAGCTGCTGCCTGCCTGTGTTTTCTGCAATGTATAACCTGGGGAAACATATGCTGAAATAAAATAAACAGGTTTGAAGGAAAAATAAGGTGATTCGCTGAACGAAATATGGCTGTAAATGCTCTATAGGGAACATGCAACTAATTGACTGTTCTTTCAATTGAACTTGAATTTATTAATGCCGCAATAACACCAGTCACATTTACTAACTGTTTAGGGACTGCAGTTTCATATACAGTGCGTTTATTTGTGGTTATTGCTGTCATTATTCTTCTTGAGGCAGATATACAACATGACTGCAATATAGCTGGAGGAGCAATCAACACATTGTCTAACTTTATGTGGGAGCCCTCCCTAGCACTGTAGAAGGTTGATTCATTTTCCTCCCTACATAAAACACATACAGTATATATTAAAGCCTGATCTGAGAAACAGGACATCTAGCTGTGTCGGGGTTGTTGCTTCATAAGGCAAATTGTGCCACATTTATAATGTTAATTTCCACTGCAGGTCTCTCTCACCTCTGTAGGTAACATGCTAAAGGTTAGTGGGATCACATTGATAGTTATGTGGCAGAACCATTTAATGGACTTAAATAAATATATCTAGTTGTCCTATACAAAAGAGCTTCTAATATATTTCACAAATACATATGTAAAAGCTATCATACCTTAACGGAGTTTGAGATGTTTGATATTGTATATACATTTGCAATGCAAATGAGTGCACACATCATTCACAGCATTCAGTATTCGTCAACTTGTTTACATCCCCCTCTGGGAGAGTCCCAGAAGAGGTAATTCTCTCCGATGGGGTTAAATGTAATGCCCTTGTTAACATCTGCAATCTACAGCAGGTGCAGCAGGAGGTGGAGCTGCATGCCATTATGGACCCTCCCTCACGTGGTTCAAAGAGGATGATGCAATTCAATGTGAATCGTGTCATTGAGTCACTGGCCAACTCTGGTAGGAGCCTCCTAAGTTCAGCAGGGACGTGCGGTGAGCTAAACAGCTCAGGAGTCATTGGCTAGCACCAGAGCCAGATTTACATGCAATATATGAGCCAAAGCGTACATCTGGGTATTATACACAAGTGCAGCAGGATAAACTCCTGGAAATTTGGTGAGTTTTGATCAGAGATGTGCGGAAAAGTTAGCTAGGTGAGGCACTGCCACCTGCCATAGACTTTTTACTCCAGAGTTTTGGCTATAAAAATTATTAGAATAATGCAAAGAAGATATTTCAAACATATTCTTTGTATTTTTCATATACTTTATGCAGTCAAAACTTTGGCACAAAAATATTAGTATAACAAGAAAGGCTCTGCCTCACCTACCTCACCCCACCGCACGTCACTGAAGTTCAGGACTCTCTTTGACCTTCCAGGAGCAAAATAAAATCTTGTTTTGCATAGAGATGAGCGGGTTCGGTTTCTCTGAATCCGAACCCGCCAGAACTTCATGGTTTTTTTCACGGGTCCGAGCAGACTCGGATCTTCCCGCCTTGCTCGGTTAACCCGAGCGCGCCCGAACGTCATCATGACGCTGTCGGATTCTCGCGAGACTCGGATTCTATATAAGGAGCCGCGCGTCGCCGCCATTTTCACACGTGCATTGAGATTGATAGGGAGAGGATGTGGCTGGCGTCCTCTCCATTTAGATTATAAGAGACTGAGAGAGATTTACTGGAGCTGACTAGGAGGAGTACTGTTACTGTAGAAGTGTAGAGACTGAGTGGAGAGAGTTTACTAGTGAGGACAGTGCAGTTTACTTTATAATCCGTTCTCTGCCTGAAAAAAGCGATACACAGCACACAGTGACTCAGTCACATACCATATCTGTGTGCACTGCTCAGGCTCAGGCCAGTGTGCTGCATCATCTATTATTTATATATAATATTATATATATCTGTCTGACTGCTCAGCTCACACAGCTTATAATTGTGGGGGAGACTGGGGAGCACTACTGCAGTGCCAGTTATAGGTTATAGCAGGAGCCAGGAGTACATAATATATTATATAGTGAGTGACCACCAGACACACAGTGCAGTTTATTTAATATATCCGTTCTCTGCCTGAAAAAAGCGATACACACAGTGACTCAGTCAGTCACATACCATATCTGTGTGCACTGCTCAGGCTCAGGCCAGTGTGCTGCATCATCTATATATATTATATATCTGTCTGACTGCTCAGCTCACACAGCTTATAATTGTGGGGGAGACTGGGGAGCACTACTGCAGTGCCAGTTATAGGTTATAGCAGGAGCCAGGAGTACATATTATATTAAAATTAAACAGTGCACACTTTTGCTGCAGGAGTGCCACTGCCAGTGTGACTGACCAGTGACCTGACCACACTGACCACCAGTATAGTTAGTAGTATACTTATATTGTGATTGCCTGAAAAAGTTAAACACTCGTCGTGTGACTTCACTTGTGTGGTTTTTTTTTTTTATTCTATAAAAATAAAACTCATTCTGCTGACAGACAGTGTCCAGCAGGTCCGTCATTATATAATATATAATATATACCTGTCCGGCTGCAGTAGTGATATATATATATTTTTTATATCATTTATCATCCAGTCGCAGCAGACACAGTACGGTAGTTCACGGCTGTGGCTACCTCTGTGTCTCTGCACTCGGCAGGCAGTCCGTCCATAATTGTAATACCACCTAACCGTGGATTTTTTTCATTCTTCTTTATACATACATAGTTACATAGACATCTTCTCTTTATCAACCAGTCTATATTAGCTGCAGACACAGTACAGTACGGTAGTTCACGGCTGTGGCTACCTCTGTGTCTGCACTCGGCAGGCAGTCCGTCCATAATTGTATACCACCTAACCGTGGTTTTTTTTCATTCTTCTTTATACATACATAGTTACATAGACATCTTCTCTTTATCAACCAGTCTATATTAGCTGCAGACACAGTACAGTACGGTAGTTCACGGCTGTGGCTACCTCTGTGTCTGCACTCGGCAGGCAGTCCGTCCATAATTGTATACCACCTAACCGTGGATTTTTTTCATTCTTCTTTATACATACATAGTTACATAGACATCTTCTCTTTATCAACCAGTCTATATTAGCTGCAGACACAGTACAGTACGGTAGTTCACGGCTGTGGCTACCTCTGTGTCTGCACTCGGCAGGCAGTCCGTCCATAATTGTATACCACCTAACCGTGGATTTTTTTCATTCTTCTTTATACATACATAGTTACATAGACATCTTCTCTTTATCAACCAGTCTATATTAGCTGCAGACACAGTACAGTACGGTAGTTCACGGCTGTGGCTACCTCTGTGTCTGCACTCGGCAGGCAGTCCATCCATAATTGTATACCACCTAACCGTGGATTTTTTTCAGTCTTCTTTATACATACATAGTTACATAGACATCTTCTCTTTATCAACCAGTCTATATTAGCTGCAGACACAGTACAGTACGGTAGTTCACGGCTGTGGCTACCTCTGTGTCTGCAGTCGGCAGGCAGTCCATAATTGTATACTAGTATCCATCTCCATTGTTTACCTGAGGTGCCTTTTAGTTGTGCCTATTAAAATATGGAGAACAAAAATGTTGAGGTTCCAAAATTAGGGACAGATCAAGATCCACTTCCACCTCGTGCTGAAGCTGCTGCCACTAGTCATGGCCGAGACGATGAAATGCCAGCAACGTCGTCTGCCAAGGCCGATGCCCAATGTCATAGTACAGAGCATGTCAAATCCAAAACACCAAATATCAGAAAAAAAAGGACTCCAAAACCTAAAATAAAATTGTCGGAGGAGAAGCGTAAACTTGCCAATATGCCATTTACCACACGGAGTGGCAAGGAACGGCTGAGGCCCTGGCCTATGTTCAGCTTCACATGAGGATGGAAGCACTCAGCCTCTCGCTAGAAAAATGAAAAGACTCAAGCTGGCAAAAGCAGCACAGCAAAGAACTGTGCATTCTTCGAAATCCCAAATCCACAAGGAGAGTCCAATTGTGTCGGTTGCGATGCCTGACCTTCCCAACACTGGACGTGAAGAGCATGCGCCTTCCACCATTTGCACGCCCCCTGCAAGTGCTGGAAGGAGCACCCGCAGTCCAGTTCCTGATAGTCAGATTGAAGATGTCAGTGTTGAAGTACACCAGGATGAGGAGGATATGGGTGTTGCTGGCGCTGGGGAGGAAATTGACCAGGAGGATTCTGATGGTGAGGTGGTTTGTTTAAGTCAGGCACCCGGGGAGACACCTGTTGTCCGTGGGAGGAATATGGCCGTTGACATGCCAGGTGAAAATACCAAAAAAATCAGCTCTTCGGTGTGGAGGTATTTCACCAGAAATGCGGACAACAGGTGTCAAGCCGTGTGTTCCCTTTGTCAAGCTGTAATAAGTAGGGGTAAGGACGTTAACCACCTCGGAACATCCTCCCTTATACGTCACCTGCAGCGCATTCATAATAAGTCAGTGACAAGTTCAAAAACTTTGGGTGACAGCGGAAGCAGTCCACTGACCAGTAAATCCCTTCCTCTTGTAACCAAGCTCACGCAAACCACCCCACCAACTCCCTCAGTGTCAATTTCCTCCTTCCCCAGGAATGCCAATAGTCCTGCAGGCCATGTCACTGGCAATTCTGACGAGTCCTCTCCTGCCTGGGATTCCTCCGATGCATCCTTGCGTGTAACGCCTACTGCTGCTGGCGCTGCTGTTGTTGCCGCTGGGAGTCGATGGTCATCCCAGAGGGGAAGTCGTAAGCCCACTTGTACTACTTCCAGTAAGCAATTGACTGTTCAACAGTCCTTTGCGAGGAAGATGAAATATCACAGCAGTCATCCTACTGCAAAGCGGATAACTGAGGCCTTGACAACTATGTTGGTGTTAGACGTGCGTCCGGTATCCGCCGTTAGTTCACAGGGAACTAGACAATTTATTGAGGCAGTGTGCCCCCGTTACCAAATACCATCTAGGTTCCACTTCTCTAGGCAGGCGATACCGAGAATGTACACGGACGTCAGAAAAAGACTCACCAGTGTCCTAAAAAATGCAGTTGTACCCAATGTCCACTTAACCACGGACATGTGGACAAGTGGAGCAGGGCAGGGTCAGGACTATATGACTGTGACAGCCCACTGGGTAGATGTATGGACTCCCGCCGCAAGAACAGCAGCGGCGGCACCAGTAGCAGCATCTCGCAAACGCCAACTCTTTCCTAGGCAGGCTACGCTTTGTATCACCGCTTTCCAGAATACGCACACAGCTGAAAACCTCTTACGGCAACTGAGGAAGATCATCGCGGAATGGCTTACCCCAATTGGACTCTCCTGTGGATTTGTGGCATCGGACAACGCCAGCAATATTGTGTGTGCATTAAATATGGGCAAATTCCAGCACGTCCCATGTTTTGCACATACCTTGAATTTGGTGGTGCAGAATTTTTTAAAAAACGACAGGGGCGTGCAAGAGATGCTGTCGGTGGCCAGAAGAATTGCGGGACACTTTCGGCGTACAGGCACCACGTACAGAAGACTGGAGCACCACCAAAAACTACTGAACCTGCCCAGCCATCATCTGAAGCAAGAAGTGGTAACGAGGTGGAATTCAACCCTCTATATGCTTCAGAGGTTGGAGGAGCAGCAAAAGGCCATTCAAGCCTATACAATTGAGCACGATATAGTAGGTGGAATGCACCTGTCTCAAGCGCAGTGGAGAATGATTTCAACGTTGTGCAAGGTTCTGATGCCCTTTGAACTTGCCACACGTGAAGTCAGTTCAGACACTGCCAGCCTGAGTCAGGTCATTCCCCTCATCAGGCTTTTGCAGAAGAAGCTGGAAACATTGACGGAGGAGCTAACACGGAGCGATTCCGCTAGGCATGTGGGACTTGTGGATGGAGCCCTTAATTCGCTTAACAAGGATTCACGGGTGGTCAATCTGTTGAAATCAGAGCACTACATTTTGGCCACCGTGCTCGATCCTAGATTTAAAGCCTACCTTGGATCTCTCTTTCCGGCAGACACAAGTCTGCTGGGGTTGAAAGACCTGCTGGTGACAAAATTGTCAAGTCAAGCGGAACGCGACCTGTCAACATCTCCTCCTTCACATTCTCCCGCAACTGGGGGTGCGAGGAAAAGGCTCAGAATTCCGAGCCCACCCGCTGGCGGTGATGCAGGGCAGTCTGGAGCGACTGCTGATGCTGACATCTGGTCCGGACTGAAGGACCTGACAACGATTACGGACATGTCGTCTACTGTCACTGCATATGATTCTCTCAACATTGATAGAATGGTGGAGGATTATATGAGTGACCGCATCCAAGTAGGCACGTCACACAGTCCGTACTTATACTGGCAGGAAAAAGAGGCAATTTGGAGGCCCTTGCACAAACTGGCTTTATTCTACCTAAGTTGCCCTCCCACAAGTGTGTACTCCGAAAGAGTGTTTAGTGCCGCCGCTCACCTTGTCAGCAATCGGCGTACGAGGTTACATCCAGAAAATGTGGAGAAGATGATGTTCATTAAAATGAATTATAATCAATTCCTCCGCGGAGACATTGACCAGCAGCAATTGCCTCCACAAAGTACACAGGGAGCTGAGATGGTGGATTCCAGTGGGGACGAATTGATAATCTGTGAGGAGGGGGATGTACATGGTGATATATCGGAGGGTGATGATGAGGTGGACATCTTGCCTCTGTAGAGCCAGTTTGTGCAAGGAGAGATTAATTGCTTCTTTTTTGGGGGGGTCCAAACCAACCCGTCATATCAGTCACAGTCGTGTGGCAGACCCTGTCACTGAAATGATGGGTTGGTTAAAGTGTGCATGTCCTGTTTTCTTTATACAACATAAGGGTGGGTGGGAGGGCCCAAGGACAATTCCATCTTGCACCTCTTTTTTCTTTTCTTTTTCTTTGCATCATGTGCTGATTGGGGAGGGTTTTTTGGAAGGGACATCCTGCGTGACACTGCAGTGCCACTCCTAAATGGGCCCGGTGTTTGTGTCGGCCACTAGGGTCGCTAATCTTACTCACACAGTCAGCTACCTCATTGCGCCTCTTTTTTTCTTTGCGTCATGTGCTGTTTGGGGAGGGTTTTTTGGAAGGGACATCCTGCGTGACACTGCAGTGCCACTCCTAGATGGGCCCGGTGTTTGTGTCGGCCACTAGGGTCGCTAATCTTACTCACACAGCTACCTCATTGCGCCTCTTTTTTTCTTTGCGTCATGTGCTGTTTGGGGAGGGTTTTTTGGAAGGGACATCCTGCGTGACACTGCAGTGCCACTCCTAGATGGGCCCGGTGTTTGTGTCGGCCACTAGGGTCGCTAATCTTACTCACACAGCTACCTCATTGCGCCTCTTTTTTTCTTTGCGTCATGTGCTGTTTGGGGAGGGTTTTTTGGAAGGGACATCCTGCGTGACACTGCAGTGCCACTCCTAGATGGGCCCGGTGTTTGTGTCGGCCACTAGGGTCGCTTATCTTACTCACACAGCGACCTCGGTGCAAATTTTAGGACTAAAAATAATATTGTGAGGTGTGAGGTATTCAGAATAGACTGAAAATGAGTGTAAATTATGGTTTTTGAGGTTAATAATACTTTGGGATCAAAATGACCCCCAAATTCTATGATTTAAGCTGTTTTTTAGTGTTTTTTGAAAAAAACACCCGAATCCAAAACACACCCGAATCCGACCAAAAAAATTCGGTGAGGTTTTGCCAAAACGCGTTCGAACCCAAAACACGGCCGCGGAACCGAACCCAAAACCAAAACACAAAACCCGAAAAATTTCAGGCGCTCATCTCTAGTTTTGCACTGCTGCAGAAACTAGGCCCACCAGTGCTACTATGCAATATTTATTAAGGGTTACCCCCACAATCCACCCAACTCCTCCAATCTTCCAGGGTAAGCTATTCCTCCACAAACATTCCCAGCTTGGTCTGCATAATCTGGATGCACCAGCACTTGTTGTGAAGATTCTCTGCTGTGAACCCTTTGCTCATTGCTTATTATGCTAAGCAGGGACCCACACACTGGGAGTGATTCACATGCGGTTAGAAACAGCATCACTGCAGCTTACTTGGAAGCAGCAGCATTGCACAGATATTTTAATACTGCAGGAAGCATCTGTTATAAGTAGACGCCTCCTGCATGCATGTATGATCCTCTGCTGTGAGGATGCATCACCTGCGCCACCATCGACCGCCCACCGCTCTTCCATTGCTGAGGCTAGGAAATCTACGTCTTTGGCCTCGGCACCACCCCATGATCTGCACAGAACCCCCCCCCCCCTCCCCATGCAATACATTTTTTTAACATGTATGTTTTTTTGTCGAATGTGTGGCCACGCCTTCTATAGTACCTGTTCCCGGTGTCACTCTCTACAGCCCCAAATGTAGGTGAACATTTCTTGTGAATATTGTTTCGGACCACAAAATTGTTGCTTCAACTTTTTGTAGTCCATGGATGCCCTTTAAATAGGTACTTGTTTTTTCTCTTGACCATGCCCTTGCCAAACATTGACACTTTGCACTTAACTCTTCACAAAGCTCACTGCTAACGGCTCAAGTATATATTGCTGTTCACTTAATATGAAGAGACTTGCTTGAGCAGACAGACCCAGTGAGTTAAAAACTTTCTCGTTTCTAGCTACTATGAATAAATATAGGTGGCACTCTATGATTCTAACAGAATGTGCTCATAAAATGCAAATGTTCTGCTGAGGACCCTGGGAGTAAAATGTTTGCAATGTAATTTGAGAAGCCAACGAAGTGAAAAACTAATAACGTTCAATGTAGATTTTGACTAAATAAAAGATGCAATAGATAACTCTAGGTCTTGGCATCCAGGATGTTTAGAAGTGGAAAATCTCACATAGGATGCCCCTGGGAAGAGAATATTTTGTTTTGGGGAAATATCTGCTAATGACTGCTGAACATTTAGCTCTGGTGCTAGAAGTGATGTCTGTGTAGAGAAATCTGTAGTCAATATATTGTAGAGAATCTGCAAAAATTTATTCGGTAAGTAAGCATAAAATGTAATGACCTTTATGTTTATACACTGCCTTTAGGATGACAGCAGCTTTCTCATCCACTGCAAGATGTAGAAGCTTCATTTATAAATAATTGTACAGAAAAACAAAAATCTAAATAAATTCTTAAAATGTCACTATTATCTTTTGGAAAGTGCTGACACACAATGCAATGATGGGAATTTGCTACACATTACATTATTAAAAGGACATGGGGGGGGTCATTCCGAGATGATCGTAGCTGTGCTAAATTTAACACAGCTTTGATCATTCACACTGACATGCGGGGGGACGCCCGGGGGGATGCCCAGCACAGGGTTATCCTGGCCCGCATGTCAGTGCCGGCCCCCCTCGCAGAAGTGCAAAGGCATTGCACAGCGGCAATGCCTTTGCACTTTAAGAGTAGCTCCCGACCAGTGCAGCTTTAGCGTGCTGGCCGGGAGCTACTCATCGCTTCCCAGCCCGCAGCAGCTGCGTGTGACGTCATGCAGCCGCTGCGGCCCGCCCCCCGTTCGGTACGGCCACGCCTGCGTTGGCCGGACCGCGCCCACGAAATGGCGGCCAAACACAGCCGTTCTGCCCCCCCTGCCCAGCGACCGCAATCGTAGCGGCCCGACGGCCATCTGGTATGCGCCGGCGCACTGCGGCACCGGTGCATGCGCAGTTCTGACCCGATCGCACCACTGTGATAAACTGCAGCGTGTGATTGGGTCAGAATGACCCCCATGAAGTAGGAGAAGATGGTGACGTCTGGATGACTGTCAGCAGATGCAGTGTTTCAGGCATTAAGTATGATTAACCCTAGCCTTAGTGCCTAACCCAAACCCAAACTCCCCTCAAGAAGCCTAGCCCTATCCCTCCAGGTCTATGACAGCATTCACATGTCAACATTCTGAACATGTTGACATCCTGCAGACACCGACACGTTCAATGCCAAAATTTCACTATTGACATAACTGTCAACATTGTAGTGTCAACATTATGACAACTTCCCAGCTTATAAATGTGGAACACTTGGTACATAAGGACGTGAAATAACAATTGTAGCTGCTGGTGGGGAAACTACAAGAGGCTACACTAAGGCAGCAGCAGTATCAGTCACTAATAAAGCAGCCAATGGTAACTGGCATTTCTGTGTAATTGCCCATAGTGCATCACTGTTGGAATGAGCCGAGGCAGCACAAAGTGGAGACACAAAACAGGAACCTCACTGTACAAATTTTTAAATAGTAAACTGGGAGGTAGTTATATAGACAGCAGGCAAAAAGTTAACAGTGTAATGTTGACTGCAGAATGACAATGCAGTAGTAATGTTATTTTAAGCATTTTAACCGTGATGGCATTATAAATTTAGATATCGTGGTTTAGAGTAATGTTTAAAGCTATAATGCCAATATGGTTAAAATGCTTTCTTATAAGATTACTACAGGTTGAGTATCCCATATCCAAATATTCCGAAATACGTAATATTCTTAAATACAGAATTTTTGGAATGAGATTTTGTACTTTTTCATTCGTATTGATACTTTTTACTTCACTGCGCTACTTTTTCCACAATGATTTTTCTTAGTTTGCTTATAGTATAAAAGGTCATTAGGAATATTGTTTTGGCATGGCTAAGTAGCAAGCCTGTGACACACTAAACAGGGCTATGGATTTGGTGCAATTTGAGAATAGGTCATAGGCAAACGCAGGGGGGATGGGTTCCAGTTGCCCAGAAACCCCCTTCCTCTCGGCAAGTGGCAAATTATGACAACAATACCAATGGTATATAGTACGATTACTAGAACTGCTGCCGCATCATGTAGAGCTGCTGCATATGCCTAGTGGTAGCAGTTTTCTTTCAAGTTTGCTGTGTGTGTGGTTCTGAGCCCTCATTCAGTGCACAGAAACAAAGAGTAGCTACCAGAAAGAGACAGGAGCCTTACCATGAGGTGGGATAATGTGTACTTAGAAAGTACAGTACTGGTTCTATAATGTTTGTGCATTCATTTATTATAGTATGTTTAACCTTTTCCTAACCACTTATTTATGTTATTTAAATATCTTTGATACAGCCTATACTATAAATCATCTATACTGTATTCCATGTTACGCAGAGTGGGATATTTGCAGATTGCATTTGGAAACCCCTCTCTAGAAATCCTGCATTTGCCACTGTAGGTGTATGTGAACACATCTATATCATTTCCCAGAATGTACTAGAATGTACTAGAGAAATAAATGATAGCTAGAATCTGATTGGTTGCACCTCCACTTGTCCATTTTAGAAGGTGTTATAGGGCTCCCCGAAAATCTTGATAGTTCTCTGTTGATGGCAGTAGTAGTAGTACAGGTTGAGTATCCCATATCCAAATATTCCGAAATACGGAATATTCCAAAATACAGACTTTTTTGAGTGAGAGTGAGATAGTGAAATCTGTGTTTTTTGATGGCTCAATGTACACAAACTGTTTAATACACAAAGTTATTAAAAATATTGTATTAAATGACCCTCAGGCTGTGTGTATAAGGTGTATATGAAACCTAAATTAATTGTGTGAATGTAGACACACTTTGTTTAATGCACAAAGTTATAAAAAAATATTGGCTAAAATTACCTTCAGGCTGTGTGTATAACGTGTATATGCAACATAAATGCATTCTGTGCTTAGACTTAGGTCCCATCACCATGATATCTCATTATGGTATGCAATTATTCCGAAATACGGAAAAATCCGATATCCAAAATACCACTGGTCCCAAGCATTTTGGATAAGGGATACTCAACCTGTAGTAGTAGTAGTAGTAGTAGTAGTAGTAGTAGTAGTAGTAGTAGTAGTAGTAGAACTTATATTGAAGAATGAATGAATGAATGATGACAGACACTGGTGTCATCCTGCTGAAATAATTAGTAGCCAACAAAATACCAACATCTAATTGCCATGGCTTAACAGAAGCTAGTGGGAATTAGTCTACAAAACATATTTAGTGAAGGGAACTAACATGAGAAAGAGATGAACATAATCAGTTTAGAACAGGCCATTTGAGGTATGAACTTTAGATTATATAATCTTTGTAGTGTATTTCTCAATTTGATATTACTGAATTTATAATCTATGAATAGAACTGTGATGACCATGGTCTACTCAATCTGCTGTGCTGTGTGGTTATGGGTAGGACTGGAACACTTAAGGAAAAATCTGCTTTTGGAAAAGGACAAGATTTAAAAAAAAAAAAGTTACATTGTCCTCATCCTTACTGTGACATCGGTAAAGTCAAGACATCTGGGAAATACAGTAAGATCTTAACATTCCTGTTGATGTTCCATTAAGAATGGCATGATGCATCCTACTTTTCAGGGGCCATGGGGAAGTTTTGATAGCAAAAACCTGTAGACTAATTTATCGCAAGATACAAAATTGTCTCATGTAAATATTATCTAACAATATAGACCAAGACATCATGAGTGACGTCAAAGCTGCTCATATTCTCTATCACTATAGAAACAACACAAGATTTTACAAAAATTGCTCAGTTAAAGTCAGGTATTTTGTAACAATAGAAACCAATGAGAAAAACTTACCAAAGAACATAAAAATGAATGAGGTGCAGTCTGTGATTAGATGCTGCCAGCCTTGAGTGGGAAATACTAAAGTACTTCAGAGAAAAAGAACTAGACACAGAAAATGTTGCGGTCAAGGATATGATGGGGCAGCAGACAAGAGCAGAATTTATTCAAGAGTGCAGAACACAATATTGAGGACGGAACTTTGTGCAGATTATGATTTAAACCTTATTCAGCCTAGTGCATAGCTCAAATAAAATACATTTATGTTTCTACTATAATACTTTACAGCATTTGTGGACGTAGTGTGACAAGATTAGCTACACTCTCGGGAACATCTTCTGACAGACAGCTACTGTAACATTACCTTAAAACGATTATCCCCAACAACTAATTTTCTGTCATTTCCTACACAGATCTAGATATGAGCAAAGATGCAGGGATACAATCTTCAAGTTTAACTTTTGCTTCAATATTTCGCCTATTGGCATTTCACATTTTATTCAATAAGTATAGGGGTGGATGCAGTGGCAGGGGCCCATGCTTAGGGGTGTGGCCAGCCGCTACAGAGGTTTGACTAACCATTAGAGAGAGCATGGTCTGGGCCCTTTGATAAATATATATAGTAAATACTAGTACATGCATGATAATGTACCAGATTAATAACAGCAATGCACTGTAGTAAAAATACCATAGGTCTGTGCAGTATAATGTAACCTATGTATAATGCATAATTCAAGTGCAGTGTCTGGAATCTGATCACTAGAAGAGGAGGTGGGGCCCCAGCAAGTGGGGCCCACCGGGTTTTCCCCTGTACCTCTATGGGCTAGTCCGGCCCTGACCACAAGTAGTCCATTAGGATTGCTACAGATAAAATGAAGACTAGATTCATAAAAATGGAGGAAGAGAAGCAGCTGGAAAGTATGGACCAGCGAGACTGGGAATCTTAATGGAAACACTGCTGAGATAAAAAAAAAATTAGAAAATCTAGTAAACAACAATTTAGAAGACCCCAAGTAGCATGTATTTACTAAAGATAATGTAAAATATATTGGATTTATTTTTTTGGACTTGGTGACTAAGGGCCTGATTCAAATTTGTAAGTAAAGCAAAAAAAAAAAAAAAAGTAATTTTGTGTCTGGAACAAACCATGTTGTCATGAAAGGAGAGCAAATACATTTATATTTTTTCTGTGCATGGTTCTGTAAATACTGGCTGCTTTTGCATGTAGCCCACAAATGTTAGACAGCTTTATTTTTACATTGCAATTTAGATTTCAGATTGAACACACCTCATCCAAATCTAAATATCTCTGTACATGTTACATCTGCCCCACCTGCAGTGCAGAATGGTTTTGCCCAGTTGCTATTTGTTTGCTTTACTTACAAACAAGGATGAACTGGGGCTCCAAATCGGCCCTGGCATTTGTGAACGTGCGTGCGTCTTCGGCATGCGCGTACGTCGCAGGGGGGCACGCACCTGTCTCAGGGAATGTGCGGACATGCCACACAGGGGCGTGCCGTGAGGCAGGGGGGGCTTGGATTTGTGGCATGCCCCCATTTCCATGGAAATGCACAGTTCAGACTGGGGGGTGGCCAAATCAGAGAGGCGGATGCTGCGCGTTGCCCGCTCTCTGTGGGACCGGACCGACCCACCTTCCCACTGGCCCTTCTGGCATATGCCAGAATTGCCAGATGGGCATTACGGTCCTGCTTACAAACATGAAAAGTTACCTGATCAAGTTGGATAGTAGATGTCGCTTATACACTATAGATGTGTAGGCTTCTGCAACTGTCCCACTTCAAAGACTGATTGATTAATTTGAAAGTTTTGGTTTGGATTCAAATTTGGCTTAGGACATTAGTAAAAGGATAGACAAAAGATCTTGTAGTAAATGGCTTTAATCCCCCCCCAAAAAAAAGGTCACAAGGATCTGCACATGGGCCCTCATTCCGAGTTGTTCGCTCGCTAGCTGCTTTTAGCAGCATTGCACATGCTAAGCCGCCGCCTACTGGGATTGAATCTTAGCTTAGCAGAATTGCGAACGAAAGATTCTCAAAATTGCGAATAGAAATTTCTTAGCAGTTTCTGAGTAGCTCGACACTTACTCTGCCACTGCGATCAGTTCAGTCAGTTTCGTTCCTGGTTTGACGTCACAAACACACCCAGCGTTCGCCCAGACACTCCCCCGTTTCTCCAGCCACTCCCGCGTTTTTCCCAGAAACTGCAGCGTTTTTTCACACACACCCATAAAACGGTCAGTTTCCGCCCAGAAACACCCACTTCCTGTCAATCACACTACGATCACCAGAACGAAGAAAAAACCTTGTAATGCCGTGAGTAAAATACCAAACTTCTTAGCAAATTTACTTGACGCAGCCGCAGTGCGAACATTGCGCATGCGCAGTTGGCGGAAAATCGCACCGATGCGAAGAAAAATAACGAGCGAACAACTCGGAATGAGGGCCATGGGCCAGTCCATATTAGCATGTTTATTGATGACATCAGTACTGCCACTGCATTGAAGGGAAAAGTACACAATGTTTTAGAAGAAGGGGACTTACCTATGTGCTTCAGGACTGCAATCTCAAAACTCACCCCCCCCCCCCAGTAAAATCTGCCACCTTAGCTCAGGGTTAGTGAGCCAGATGCAGTTTGTGACTGTACTTGCTTCACTGTGTTAGTAACATAGTAACATAGTATCTGAGGTTGAAAAAAGACAATTGTCCATCGAGTTCAACCTATTTGTGGTCTCCTATGCATGATGATTTGACTAAAATTTCTGACTGATGCTGCTGTCAGCCGTTGCATTTTATCCCTATTTATAGTAACTATAATGCATGACTATGCACCATACCACTGGATATCCTTATTCATTAGGAATTTATCTAACCCATTCTTAAAGGTGTTGACAGATCCCGCCATTACAACTCCCTCTGGCAGGGAATTCCAAACACGTATTGTCCTTACCGTGAAAAAGCCTTTACGCCGTATTGTGCTGAATCTCCTCTCCTCTAACCTGAGCGAGTGTCCACGAGTCCTCTGTGTTGATCTAACCAAAAACAGGTCCCGCGCAAGCTCTGTGTATTGTCCCCTTATATATTTGTAGATGTTGATCATATCCCCTCTTAGTCTCCGCTTTTCCAATGTAAACATGCCTAGTCTTTCAAGCCTTTCCTTGTATTCCATCGTCTCCATGCCCTTAATTAGTTTGGTCGCCCTCCTCTGTACCTTTTCAAGCTCCAGGATATCCTTTTTGTAGTACGGTGCCCAGAATTGTACACAGTATTCAAGGTGTGGCCTCACTAGTGATTTATATAACGGGAGTATAATACTCTCGTCCCTAGCATCAATACCCCGTTTTATGCATGCTAATATCTTATTAGCCTTCTTTGCTGCAGTCCTACCTTGGGTACTACTGCTTAGCTTGCTATCTATGAGGACACCCAAGTCCTTTTCCAGTACAGAATCTCCTAATTTTACCCCATTTAGTAGGTAGGTGTAATTTTTGTTCTTGTTACCACAGTGCATTACCTTACACTTGTCTGTGTTGAAGCGCATTCTCAATTTGGCTGCCCATGCTTCTAATTTAACTAAGTCGTTCTGAAGAGACTTGGCATCCTCCTCTGTTTTTATAGCCTTACACAATTTGGTATCATCTGCAAAAATTGACACCATGCTCTCTAGACCTTCTGTTAGGTCGTTAATGAAAATATTGAACAATAGCGGTTCTAATACTGAGCCTTGCGGCACACCACTTAGCAATTCAGTCCAAGTTGAAAAAGATCCATTAACCACAACCGCTGCTCCCTATTATCTAACCAGTTTTTGACCCAAGTGCATATTGTGCTTCCTAGCCCTGATTCTTGTAGCTTGTAGATAAGTCTCATGTGTGGTACAGTATCGAACGCTTTGGCAAAGTCTAAAAAGATTACATCCACGTCTTTACCCTGATCTAGGTTTGCGCTTACTGTTTCATAAAAGCCAAGTAAGTTGGTTTGACAGGATCTGTCCTTCATAAACCCATGTTGATTCCTTTTAATGACCTTATTGACTTCAAGGAACTTCTGAATACTATCTCTTAGAATACCTTCCAATACTTTCCCCACTATAGATGTAAGACTAACTGGTCTATAATTACCTGGTTCAGCTTTACTTCCCTTTTTGAATATAGGCACTACTTCCGCTATACGCCAGTCTTTGGGAACCATACCTGATATAACTGAATCATTAAAGATCAAAGATAGCGGTTTTGCCAGTTCAGAGTGAAGCTCCATTAGAACCCTTGGGTGAATACCATAGGGCCCTGGTGATTTATTAATCTTTAAATGTTTTAATCGGTCACAGACTACTTCCTCGCTTAAATAAGTACCTATCAGTGGGATATTCTCATTATTGAGATTGTGTGTCAGTCCCTGAAATGGGTCCTCTCTAGTGAATACTGTTGAAAAAAACTCATTTAGTGTGTCCGCTATGTCATTATCATTTTTGCTTAAGACTCCCAACTTGTCTTTTAAAGGGCCTATACTCTCCTTCTTTTTTGGTCACAGACACTACAGGAAGCCCCAGGGGGAGGTGTTTTCTCCCTCTGGGGCTTCCAGATCAGGCTGTGATTAGCAGAGAGCTGGCTTCCTGTGAGAAGCCACTCCCTGCTTTTCATGCAGCCCAATCCAGCTTCTATGGGCTGCAGCCAATGCAGTCCATGGAAACTGGTGTTTTGTGCATGCACAGTCCGGCCGCCGCTTGTGTGCATGCACCAGTCCTGGAACCTTCCAAATCCATTGCGCAGGTGCCTGGACCCAACTGACAGGGGATGACTGTCACCTCCTCTCCGGGCAGGCGCGGATAGCGGCAGAACCCCCTACCACAGGCAGGTAGGACCCACCACTGGAAATGATGATTAACAAAAAAAAAAAAAAAAAGTGCCAAGAGTGGAACGGTTCTAGGAGTCACTATTTCAGGTCACTTAAAGGTTGGTATAAAATGTTGCAAAGCCATGAGGAAGGTCAACTGGATTGGTTGATTAGGATAAGAAACTGGTTACAGAGAGAAAAAATGTTGATGCCTTGATATTAGTCATTACTGAACCACATCTAGATTACTGTGTTCAGTACTGGAAGCCATACTGTATCTCCAAAAATATATATTCCAATTAGAAATTATGCAAAGAAAGGCAACTAAAACTGTGGATGTTCTCTAATCTTAACAAGAAGACAACAAACCCATACAATACAGAACTTCGAGCAAAAAATAGTGAGTGGGATAAGACGGAAACATTTAGGTTTTAGGGAAATCTAATGAAGGCTTATTTTACTAAAATGCAAAGTGATAGATTGTGGATGCTCAGAGATTGGGGAATTTATATACAATATGCTTGGGATGGATAAAAGGCAATATTACACTGAAGAAGACTAGGGATCAGATTAGGCCTGTGTTTGCTAGTGATAAAAATGTTAAAAATGGGCAGATTATATGGACTGTGGTGGTAATAACTGGTTTCCAGAGGGTAAATTTATTAAGGTGGGAGTGTATTGAAACTGGTGATGTCGCTCATAGCAACCAATCAGATTCTACTTAAAATGTATCTAGCTTCTTCTAGAAGATAATAAATAGATAGATAGATAGATAGATAGATAGATAGATAGATAGATAGATAGATAGATAGATAGATAGATTCTAATTGGTTGCTATGGGCAACATCACTAGTTCTAAAACAACTCCCACCCTAGTAAATTTAATCCCAAGTGTCTGCAGCTGAAACAAACAAAGCTAAGACAGACTAAAAATATTTCAGAGACCAACAGAACCATTGCAGCACTTTACAATTTGTTTTACAGAAGCAAAGATTCTGAGAAAATAGAAAAAAAAGTTTAGAGGCAAAGTTTAGACAGAAAAGCCTGAAAGCAATGAAAGGCATTTTGATGAGGTGTGTGAGGATGAACATCTGAACAATGCAGAGGGACACACTATGATGACTTTTTCAATGTATGTTTTAACACGCTTGTTGCACAGTTAAAAAAGTATAATCTTTATGACACCGTTAAAAAAAATTCACAGCCTATTGCCTAGAATACCTGATTCTCCATCTAATGAAGAGCTTTGTGTTAAAGTGCAATAAGAAAAACATTTCAGCAAAAAGATTCTTTCATCTATCCCTGTTCACCTGTTCTCAGGGCATTACGAAGCAGAGAGGCAGGAAGGGTTATCAAGAGTTACCTTAAAAGTACTATGGGATAAGAAAGGCTAAGGGGATTACCAATGCTGCCCATAGGGAATGGTACAAAACAGTTAAACATAGAACCCCCAAGGGAAAGTTTTAGCCATGACTAATGAGAAAGGGCACAATATTATATTCTAAGACTAACAGGGGGAGATTCAAATGTTTCAAAAGTCAGTTGGGAGTCTATTTTTTCCTATCTAACAGACAGGAAAAAACAGACACCCAACCGACTTTTCACACATTTGAATCTCCCCCATAGTAAGTGCAATAACTTGGTCTTAAATAGGAGGGAATTTCAATAGGGTGAGTAGAGTAACCGAAGTAAAAAAAGGTGATATCACATGAATCATAGTATATTTTCATTTTTTTCGTAAACAATTTAATTAAGAATTTCCATGTCATTTCTTTGTTGATACAAAAAATACAGCGAATATATCAGAGATACAAAATAAAAGAGCAGCAAAAATATAAAGATGTACAGATGGTTATTCAAATTGTACAGAATATTTGACATGAAAATTGACACCAGCCAGTGACCTCACTAGAATCTCGATGATTATATCCGTATCTAGAGTATACCATCTATGGAAAAACATACATTCAACATTTGCTATTAAACATATACAGAATAAACTACATGATTTTTTTTCTCATTTTAGTTAGAAAGATGAAAATGAATAAATAAAGTAGTGAAGAAAAAAAAAAGAAAAGAGAAAAGGGGGTGGGGAACACATAAGGTAAATTATAGAAGGGTATTATGCACAATACACAGTACCAAAATGTGCCCTGGATACATCTTTACTTCTCAAAAAAAAAATACTAAACATACTTTCAAATTCTCGGTGCCACACACTGATTAGGAAAAAGTATTCTAATTGAAAAGTATTCTGTTGACTTCATATGGTCATCACAAGTCATTCTATAATTTTCTAGGTTACAATATGTGTACTGCAGGAAATAGTAAAATTTGTTTATTTACACACTATGAGAACTATTCACTTAGATATTGTTTACCTGGGTGCCTGTTAAATTAAATGTATATTATAGTATTTTACTGTAGGTTGAATATTTCATAACCAAAAAGTTCCTTGCAGAACAAGATGGTCTGTGTTTTGAAGTAATATGAATAAACAGAATATAAGACAGACTCTGCCTCTGTAAAAACATATGTTATTCCATAAACAACTTATTTACAGGACTAGAGTGATGTCTGTAGCTGTATAAATATATTTCCATTAATGCAATTTCCATTAATGCAATTCATTTTGTTGCAGAATAATAACATCTCCTAAAACTATAGAATCCAATTTAATGAAAAAGGAAAGAGAAAACCAGAGCACTTTTACTCAATTGACGCTCATCAGGTTTCACCATCCAGAGCACCAATAAGCCTCAAAATGTACATTGTCAGATATGAACAGTGCTACTGAAAAAAGACAGTCTATTGTAACTCTGCTGAAAAAATAAGTATTATATACTCACTCCATTACAGACAGCTAACAAACACTCCTATGTTTTTGGAACAGCAGTCTATGAAGGTGCCCCTGCCCCTGTGTACAGTACGGAGTAAATTTACTAAATCTTCTAAAATTGATAAGTGGTGATGTTGCAAAGAGCAACAATCAGATTACAGTATGTCTATCATTTCTCTATTGCATCCTAGAAAATGATAGACAGAATCTGATTGGTTGCTATGGGCAAAATCACCACTTTTCAATTTTAGAAGCTTTAGTATATATACCCCCATGCATCCACAATTTTGTACAGTGCATAACTGCGGTGTCCTAACCAAAGATAACAGTGTATTGAGAGTAGTACTGATAAAATATGACAGTATATACTGTACAGTATAAAAAGTTGTGAATTTTGAGACAGCGATGATTACCAATATTGCAATTGACTATGATTATGTCAATCCACAAAACTCCTAAATCCCAATCGTATGATGATTTAGTCTTCCAGGTGGAAAAGGTGCACATACAGTCCCCAAGTTATATTAAGTACCTTTTAATCAACTCATTTGACTGAACCTGCCATGCTTTATAAAATAACAGATTTTACCAAATAAGGCCCAGCGGAGCCATAAAAATTACCTTAAGACGTCGAAATTGCATTTACATTCTTCTAATCTGCATTAAAGACAGGAATTCTAGCATTAAATAACAACTTACTCCACTTAAGCAGAGCCTTTTAAAGCAGGGCCAATTAGACCTCTGGGATTTGAGAGGCAATAAGAGCAGGTGAACAAACTCTGGTGGTTTCAGATGCAAAAAACGTCCATTATGGTAATTTTCTCCAAGTTTCCTTTACAGTAAGTACTTGTATTCTCACATGAAATATCACATGTACTTTCAGCTGTCATTTACTGTGAAGACTATAAAGGTGCGGATCAGTAGCGTAGCTTAGTTTATGCTGATTGTATAAGTGTGACCACCAGAAAGTCTGTCAAAAGCAGTCTGAGCATGTATTCAAAGGTAATAGGATGATAGAGGCAGCTGGAGATCTTTATAGTGTACAAAAATACAGTGTAGCATATATGGGTCATCAGCAGACCTAAATCTAGATAGAGGAAGAGTAGAAAAATGCTATATACCAAAATAGCAATGACAAAAAAACCACATTGCATCTTCCTTTTGTGAATCATACATGCTAAAACTTTGTTACATTTATATTGCGTGGGAAGCACAGTTGGCACAGTGGTTAGCATGTCTTGACTCATGTTAATGAGTTAAATTACTGAGCAAGGCACAAGTTGTGGTGAATTTTTATGTTCTATTGATCCTAGTGCGTGTGTGCGTGCATGTGTGCGTGCGTGTGTGAGTGTGTGTGTGCGCGTGTGGGGACAGGGACTGAAGTGAATGGTTATTAATATGTAATATGTGTGTGCTATAGAACGAACTGTTAATAAATAAATACACTTACCCTGTTCCGTGAATTGTAAAATACACAGAAAAGCTGTGGGGAGTTTTGTTCTGCCTAATAAACACAACATAAAAATATACTGTGTGTTCTGTCCAAATATAGAAAATCAGAATGTGCTATTGTTTTGAATAAGAGCAATGTGACTGACGGATAACATTGCCAGTAGTACAGCAGAACACACCCCGTTACACTCGCCCTAAATGCCACTTAGTGCAAATGATTTGTTTGTAAATTATACCTTTCATACTAATACATCTACATGTGATGGCAAGTAACTAGTCATTATTCTTTTTCAAACACCGTATGAAGCATGTGTCATACAACCCTTGACATACATAGGAAAACCTACAATGCACTTAGCAAAAATAAAATGAAAACTTCTAGCCAAAACTGATTATCTTGAATTGCTTGATTAAATAAATGGATTAAAGACAGTATTAATTTGATTAGTTCAAATAAAGTAGAACTGTTTGACCAGTGGCTCAACTGAATTGCAGTATAAACTACAAAGTTAATGTAGGAATGTATGCCCAGCATGATACAGCACAGGCTGACCTACTTTGGAAAAATCATTCATGGAGAGACTGTGTGACAGAGAGCTTGGGGGTGTTTCCTGTCCCACCCAAGAGGTGTGTCTGGATGTTTAGCTCCACCCATGGGCATATAATGGCCATCACTATCCAGCGCATATAGATGTAGTCATTACCTAAGGGGCCTACACACGGTGCAAAATTTCTACCCATATGGATTATATAGTCCATATCGGTAGAAAACAAAGTGTATATCGCTCCGTGTGTAAACACCTTGCAGTGCCGATGCGCGGTCCCGCGGGATTGGCATCGCAAGGAAATAAGGTGGGTGCAGACAGGGCAGATACTGACTATATCAAAGGTTCATGCCTCTGGTGTCAATATAGTCAGTATCGGCCGTCACACGGTGCAGCACGGTGTGTACGCGGCTTTACACTGTGTTTCCTTTGTTTCAATTTTTTGTGGTCATCTGTGGGAGCAACATATGACACCAGCTTAATGAAGTGAATTCATTTCATTTATTGCCAAGTTAACTGAGCGGTATAGATGTGTCTTTATACAGCTATTCATTTTGCACCATATGGCATTAGACTCGCTCCACCACACATAGCGAATCCTGAACTTTGTTCCTGAATTTTGCATTTTATTCGCATTGTAGCCACATACAAATTCACTTATAGTGTACTGGGTACTTAGGATTAGTATTTTTGTTGCACAGGGATTGCTATAATGTTTGCATAATGATGTCTGGTGTGAGTCGCACACAGTAGTTACATGGAATGCCAGTGTCAGTATACAGGATACATGTGCAGTATACTTTTGTTGCATATATATTAGTTATGCAAATACAACACATATATTGTGATGCACAGACAAGTCGCAAAGGCCATGGTGCACCAAATGGGGCTACTTGGTGCGATTTCAGGATAAGTGCATGTGGACAGATCTGTTGCCCACTTGTACAAAAACCCCACTTCATGGCAAACATTTGAAGAAACACAATGTTATCTACAGATAACGTAAAAACAATGTTATTAACAAAGGACCAGATGTGGAAGGCCAACACCTTTTGTGACAATCTCAAATGAAAAATAATCTATATAAAAAAAAAAAATCTGAAATTAATTTTTACATGACAGTGACACAACTTATACAATGTAATTTCGGTTTTATCATGTTGCGCAATATGTAATAGTCTGCAAGGTGCAGGCCGCGAGGGAATTTCTGTGAGTCTGCCCGTATTTTTAAAGCGGTAATCATTTACAAGGCAAACTCAGGTCGGTTTTGCCTTTGAAATAATAATAATAATAATAATAATAATAATTTTATTTATATAGCGCTCTTTCTCCAATAGGACTCAAGGCGCTTAACAGATACAGTACATAGCATAATATAGTACAGGAAATATTGAAGTACATTTTCATAAAATACAGAAGCATGAAGATACTAAAAGGGACATTATGGAAATGCTTAAGTAAACAGGAAAGTCTTGAGTCTACTTTTGAAGGATTCTATAGTTGGGGCCTCTCGCACTGTGCGGGGAAGTGAGTTCCATAGAGTCGGAGCCGCATGACTAAAAGCTCGACCCCCAGATGAGTTACGGGAGATTCTAGGTACTGCTAAAAATCTTTCATCTACAGATCGCAGTGATCGAGTGTGCAGTATGGGGTCAGAAGCTGCTTTAGGTACCTTGGGACCTGGTCATGTAATGCTTTGAAACTCAGTAAGCCAATCTTGAAGATGATTCGCCATCTTACAGGCAGCCAGTGAAGAGAGTAAAGTATGGGTGTTATGTGGCTAGAACAGGGTTAGTTGGTTAACAGCCTGGCAGCTGTGTTTTGCACCAGCTGTAGGCGTTGCAATTCTTTTGCTGGGAGACCAAGGTAGAGGGCATTACAGTAGTCTAATCGAGATGATACAAATGTATGTATGACTTTTGGCATATCATCTGAGGGAATTAAGTGCTTGATTCTGGCTATGTTCCTAAGGTGAAAGAATGAGGATTTGATTGTGGCTGATATCTGATGTTTAAGTGTCAAGACACCATCCAGGACAACGCCAAGATTCCGCACACGATCACTGGTCTGTAATTCTGAATCCCCGAGTGTAAGTCCAGTTGGTTGGCTATGCTGCAGTCTTGTCCTTTGATGTTGTGGTCGTATCATAAGGACCTCTGTTTTATCCAGGTTCAGTCGCAGCCAACTGGCGCTCCTCCACTCCTGTAGCTCAGCTAGACAGCCATTTAGGGTTGCTATTGGATTATTAGTGCCCGGAGCAAAGGACAAGTACAGTTGTGTATCATCTGCATAGCAGTGGTAGACCAGGCCATGGTGCCTGATTATTTCGCCCAATGGGAGCATGTAAACTGCAAAAAGCATGGGGGATAGTATAGAACCTTGTGGGACACCACATGGCAATGGCAATGGTGGTGATGAGTATAATGATTGATGATTGATGAAATGATTGTCACTTTTAAAAAAAACAGCAGAGTCGCAGAAATTCTAGAGATGTGCACTTGAAATTTTTCGGGTTTTGTGTTTTGGTTTTGGGTTCGGTTCCGCGGCCGTGTTTTGGGTTCGACCGCGTTTTGGCAAAACCTCACCGAATTTTTTTTGTCGGATTCGGGTGTTTTTTTTAAAAAAACACTAAAAAACAGCTTAAATCATAGAATTTGGGGGTCATTTTGATCCCAAAGTATTATTAACCTCAAAAACCATAATTTCCACTCATTTTCAGTCTATTCTGAATACCTCACACCTCACAATATTATTTTTAGTCCTAAAATTTGCACCGAGGTCGCTGGATGACCAAGCTAAGCGACCCTAGTGGCCGACACAAACACCTGGCCCATCTAGGAGTGGCACTGCAGTGTCACGCAGGATGGCCCTTCCAAAAAACACTCCCCAAACAGCACATGACGCAAAGAAAAAAAGAGGCGCAATGAGGTAGCTGTGTGAGTAAGATAAGCGACCCTAGTGGCCGACACAAACACCTGGCCCATCTAGGAGTGGCACTGCAGTGTCACGCAGGATGGCCCTTCCAAAAAACACTCCCCAAACAGCACATGACGCAAAGAAGAAAAAAAGAGGCGCAATGAGGTAGCTGTGTGAGTAAGCTAAGCGACCCTAGTGGCCGACACAAACACCTGGCCCATCTAGGAGTGGCACTGCAGTGTCACGCAGGATGGCCCTTCCAAAAAACACTCCCCAAACAGCACATGACGCAAAGAAAAAAAGAGGCGCAATGAGGTAGCTGTGTGAGTAAGATAAGCGACCCTAGTGGCCGACACAAACACCTGGCCCATCTAGGAGTGGCACTGCAGTGTCACGCAGGATGGCCCTTCCAAAAAACACTCCCCAAACAGCACATGACGCAAAGAAGAAAAAAAGAGGCGCAATGAGGTAGCTGTGTGAGTAAGCTAAGCGACCCTAGTGGCCGACACAAACACCTGGCCCATCTAGGAGTGGCACTGCAGTGTCACGCAGGATGGCCCTTCCAAAAAACACTCCCCAAACAGCACATGACGCAAAGAAAAAAAGAGGCGCAATGAGGTAGCTGTGTGAGTAAGATAAGCGACCCTAGTGGCCGACACAAACACCTGGCCCATCTAGGAGTGGCACTGCAGTATCACGCAGGATGGCCCTTCCAAAAAACACTCCCCAAACAGCACATGACGCAAAGAAAAAAAGAGGCGCAATGAGGTAGCTGTGTGAGTAAGATAAGCGACCCTAGTGGCCGACACAAACACCTGGCCCATCTAGGAGTTGCACTGCAGTGTCACGCAGGATGGCCCTTCCAAAAAACACTCCCCAAACAGCACATGACGCAAAGAAAAAAAGAGGCGCAATGAGGTAGCTGTGTGAGTAAGATAAGCGACCCTAGTGGCCGACACAAACACCTGGCCCATCTAGGAGTGGCACTGCAGTGTCACGCAGGATGGCCCTTCCAAAAAACACTCCCCAAACAGCACATGATGCAAAGAAAAAAAGAGGTGCAATGAGGTAGCTGTGTGAGTAAGATAAGCGACCCTAGTGGCCGACACAAACACCTGGCCCATCTAGGAGTGGCACTGCAGTGTCACGCAGGATGGCCCTTCCAAAAAACACTCCCCAAACAGCACATGACGCAAAGAAGAAAAAAAGAGGCGCAATGAGGTAGCTGTGTGAGTAAGCTAAGCGACCCTAGTGGCCGACACAAACACCTGGCCCATCTAGGAGTGGCACTGCAGTGTCACGCAGGATGGCCCTTCCAAAAAACACTCCCCAAACAGCACATGACGCAAAGAAAAAAAGAGGCGCAATGAGGTAGCTGTGTGAGTAATATAAGCGACCCTAGTGGCCGACACAAACACCTGGCCCATCTAGGAGTGGCACTGCAGTGTCACGCAGGATGGCCCTTCCAAAAAACACTCCCCAAACAGCACATGACGCAAATAAAAATGAAAGAAAAAAGAGGTGCAAGATGGAATTTTCCTTGGGCCCTCCCACCCACCCTTATGTTGTATAAGCAGGACATGCACACTTTAACCAACCCATCATTTCAGTGACAGGGTCTGCCACACGACTGTGACTGATATGACGGGTTGGTTTGGACCCCCCCCAAAAAAGAAGCAATTAATCTCTCCTTGCACAAACTGGCTCTACAGAGGCAAGATGTCCACCTCATCATCATCCTCCGATATATCACCGTGTACATCCCGCTCCTCACAGATTATCAATTCGTCCCCACTGGAATCCACCATCTCAGCTCCCTGTGTACTTTGTGGAGGCAATTGCTGCTGGTCAATGTCTCCACGGAGGAATTGATTATAATTCATTTTAATGAACATCATCTTCTCCACATTTTCTGGAAGTAACCTCGTACGCCGATTGCTGACAAGGTGAGCGGCGGCACTAAACACTCTTTCGGAGTACACACTTGTGGGAGGGCAACTTAGGTAGAATAAAGCCAGTTTGTGCAAGGGCCTCCAAATTGCCTCTTTTTCCTGCCAGTATAAGTACGGACTGTCTGACGTGCCTACTTGGATGCGGTCACTCATATAATCCTCCACCATTCTTTCAATGGGGAGAGAATCATATGCAGTGACAGTAGACGACATGTCCGTAATCGTTGTCAGGTCCTTCAGTCCGGACCAGATGTCAGCATCAGCAGTCGCTCCAGACTGCCCTGCATCACCGCCAGCGGGTGGGCTCGGAATTCTGAGCCTTTTCCTCGCACCCCCAGTTGCAGGAGAATGTGAAGGAGGAGATGTTGACAGGTCGCGTTCCGCTTGACTTGACAATTATGTCACCAGCAGGTCTTTGAACCCCAGCAGACTTGTGTCTGCCGGAAAGAGAGATCCAAGGTAGGTTTTAAATCTAGGATCGAGCACGGTGGCCAAAATGTAGTGCTCTGATTTCAACAGATTGACCACCCGTGAATCCTTGTTAAGCGAATTAAGGGCTCCATCCACAAGTCCCACATGCCTAGCGGAATCGCTTCCTTTTAGCTCCTCCTTCAATGCCTCCAGCTTCTTCTGCAAAAGCCTGATGAGGGGAATGACCTGACTCAGGCTGGCAGTGTCTGAACTGACTTCACGTGTGGCAAGTTCAAAAGGTTGCAGAACCTTGCACAACGTTGAAATCATTCTCCACTGCGCTTGAGACAGGTACATTCCACCTCCTATATCGTGCTCAATTGTATAGGCTTGAATGGCCTTTTGCTGCTCCTCCAACCTCTGAAGCATATATAGGGTTGAATTCCACCTCGTTACCACTTCTTGCTTCAGATGATGGCAGGGCAGGTTCAGGCGTTTTTGGTGGTGCTCCAGTCTTCTGTACGTGGTGCCTGTACGCCAAAAGTGTCCCGCAATTCTTCTGGCCACCGACAGCATCTCTTGCACGCCCCTGTCGTTTTTAAAAAAATTCTGCACCACCAAATTCAAGGTATGTGCAAAACATGGGACGTGCTGGAATTTGCCCATATTTAATGCACACACAATATTGCTGGCGTTGTCCGATGCCACAAATCCACAGGAGAGTCCAATTGGGGTAAGCCATTCCGCGATGATCTTCCTCAGTTGCCGTAAGAGGTTTTCAGCTGTGTGCGTATTCTGGAAACCGGTGATACAAAGCGTAGCCTGCCTAGGAAAGAGTTGGCGTTTGCGAGATGCTGCTACTGGTGCCGCCGCTGCTGTTCTTGCGGCGGGAGTCCATACATCTACCCAGTGGTCTGTCACAGTCATATAGTCCTGACCCTGCCCTGCTCCACTTGTCCACATGTCCGTGGTTAAGTGGACATTGGGTACAACTGCATTTTTTAGGACACTGGTGAGTCTTTTTCTGATGTCCGTGTACATTCTCGGTATCGCCTGCCTAGAGAAGTGGAACCTAGATGGTATTTGGTAACGGGGGCACACTACCTCAAGAAATTGTCTAGTTCCCTGTGAACTAACGGCGGATACCGGACGCACATCTAACACCAACATAGTTGTCAAGGCCTCAGTTATCCGCTTTGCAACAGGATGACTGCTGTGATATTTCATCTTCCTCGCAAAGGACTGTTGGACAGTCAATTGCTTGGTGGAAGTAGTAAAAGTGGGCTTACGACTTCCCCTCTGGGATGACCATCGACTCCCAGCAGCAACAACAGCAGCGCCAGCAGCAGTAGGCGTTACACGCAAGGATGCATCGGAGGAATCCCAGGCAGGAGAGGACTCGTCAGAATTGCCAGTGACATGGCCTGCAGGACTATTGGCATTCCTGGGGAAGGAGGAAATTGACACTGAGGGAGTTGGTGGGGTGGTTTGCGTGAGCTTGGTTACAAGAGGAAGGGATTTACTGGTCAGTGGACTGCTTCCGCTGTCGCCCAAAGTTTTTGAACTTGTCACTGACTTATTATGAATGCGCTGCAGGTGACGTATAAGGGAGGATGTTCCGAGGTGGTTAACGTCCTTACCCCTACTTATTACAGCTTGACAAAGGCACCACACGGCTTGACAAATGTTGTCCGCATTTCTGGTGAAATACTTCCACACCGAAGAGCTGATTTTTTTGGTATTTTCACCAGGCATGTCATCGGCCCTATTCCTCCCACGGACAACAGGTGTCTCCCCGGGTGCCTGACTTAAACAAACCACCTCACCATCAGAATCCTCCTTGTCAATTTCCTCCCCAGCGCCAGCAACACCCATATCCTCCTCATCCTGGTGTACTTCAACACTGACATCTTCAATCTGACTATCAGGAACTGGACTGCGGGTGCTCCTTCCAGCACTTGCAGGGGGCGTGCAAATGGTGGAAGGCGCATGCTCTTCACGTCCAGTGTTGGGAAGGTCAGGCATCGCAACCGACACAATTGGACTCTCCTTGTGGATTTGGGATTTCGAAGAACGCACAGTTCTTTGCGGTGCTTTTGCCAGCTTGAGTCTTTTCATTTTTCTAGCGAGAGGCTGAGTGCTTCCATCCTCATGTGAAGCTGAACCACTAGCCATGAACATAGGCCAGGGCCTCAGCCGTTCCTTGCCACTCCGTGTGGTAAATGGCATATTGGCAAGTTTACGCTTCTCCTCCGACAATTTTATTTTAGATTTTGGAGTCCTTTTTTTACTGATATTTGGTGTTTTGGATTTTACATGCTCTGTACTATGACATTGGGCATCGGCCTTGGCAGATGACGTTGCTGGCATTTCATCGTCTCGGCCATGACTAGTGGCAGCAGCTTCAGCACGAGGTGGAAGTGGATCTTGATCTTTCCCTAATTTTGGAACCTCAACATTTTTGTTCTCCATATTTTAATAGGCACAACTAAAAGGCACCTCAGGTAAACAATGGAGATGGATGGATACTAGTATACTTATGGATGGACCAGCGACTGCCGACACAGAGGTAGCTACAGCCGTGGACTACCGTACTGTGTCTGCTGCTAATATAGACTGGATGATAATGAGATGAAATTAATATATATATATATATATAATATCACTAGTACTGCAGCCGGACAGGTATATATATTTATTATGTAATGACTGATGACGGACCTGCTGGACACTGTCAGCTCAGCAGCACCGCAGACTGCTACAGTAAGCTACTATAGTAGTATGTATCAAGAAGAAAAAAAAAAACACGGGTAGGTGGTATACAATTATGGATGGACCAGCGACTGCCGACACAGAGGTAGCTACAGCCGTGGACTACCGTACTGTGTCTGCTGCTAATATAGACTGGATGATAATGAGGTGAAATTAATATATGTATATATATAATATCACTAGTACTGCAGCCGGACAGGTATATATATTTATTATGTAATGACTGATGACGGACCTGCTGGACACTGTCAGCTCAGCAGCACCGCAGACTGCTACAGTAAGCTACTATAGTAGTATGTATCAAGAAGAAAAAAAAAAAAAACACGGGTAGGTGGTATACAATTATGGATGGACCAGCGACTGCCGACACAGAGGTAGCTACAGCCGTGGACTACCGTACTGTGTCTGCTGCTAATATAGACTGGATGATAATGAGATGAAATTAATATATATATATATAATATCACTAGTACTGCAGCCGGACAGGTATATATATTTATTATGTAATGACTGATGACGGACCTGCTGGACACTGTCAGCTCAGCAGCACCGCAGACTGCTACAGTAAGCTACTATAGTAGTATGTATCAAGAAGAAAAAGAAAAAAAAAAACACGGGTAGGTGGTATACAATTATGGATGGACCAGCGACTGCCGACACAGAGGTAGCTACAGCCGTGGACTACCGTACTGTGTCTGCTGCTAATATAGACTGGATGATAATGAGATGAAATTAATATATATATATATATAATATCACTAGTACTGCAGCCGGACAGGTATATATATTTATTATGTAATGACTGATGACGGACCTGCTGGACACTGTCAGCTCAGCAGCACCGCAGACTGCTACAGTAAGCTACTATAGTAGTATGTATCAAGAAGAAAGAAAAAAAAAAAACACGGGTAGGTGGTATACAATTATGGATGGACCAGCGACTGCCGACACAGAGGTAGCTACAGCCGTGGACTACCGTACTGTGTCTGCTGCTAATATAGACTGGATGATAATGAGATGAAATTAATATATATATATATAATATCACTAGTACTGCAGCCGGACAGGTATATATATTTATTATGTAATGACTGATGATGGACCCGCTGGACACTGTCAGCTCAGCAGCACCGCAGACTGCTACAGTAAGCTACTATAGTAGTATGTATCAAGAAGAAAGAAAAAAAAAAAACACGGGTAGGTGGTATACAATTATATATATATTATATACAATTATATATATATATATATATATATATATATTAAACTGGTGGTGATTAATTAAACTGGTGGTCAGGTCACTGGTCACACTATCAGCAACTTGCAAGTAGTACTCCTAAGCAGACAATCACAATATATATACTGGTGGTCAGTGTGGTCACAATGGCAGTGTGGCACTCTGGCAGCAAAAGTGTGCACTGTACGTTAAAATATGTACTCCTGCTCTCAGACTCTAACTGCTCCCCACTGTCTCCCCCACAAGTCAGATATACAGTCACACTATCACTTCAGCAAGTAGTAGTACTCCTCCTAATACTCCCCAAAATTACTAAAGTAAATACTGTGTCTCTCTCTACTCTAGTCTCACTCTCTTCTCTATAAACGGAGAGGACGCCAGCCACGTCCTCTCCCTATCAATCTCAATGCACGTGTGAAAATGGCGGCGACGCGCGGCTCCTTATATAGAATCCGAGTCTCGCGATAGAATCCGAGCCTCGCGAGAATCTGACAGCGAGATGATGATGTTCGGGCGCGCTCGGGTTAACCGAGCAAGGCGGGAAGATCCGAGTCGCTCGGACCCGTGTAAAAAAACATGAAGTTCGGGCGGGTTCGGATTCCGAGGAACCGAACCCGCTCATCTCTAAGAAATTCCCAAGCTGGCATATCACAGGCTAATACATATTGCCTGTTATATCTCAGGGGCCAAAGAATAAGAGTTTGGAGAAAGCATTTACCATCTTACCAGGAAACCACCCAGCTCAGGCCTCAGGTGTTACAAATGGCTATTGACTTTGTGCAGGAACGTAAATCCAAACCATAAATTTCAGCTTATTAGAAAGTGTTGCTGGGTAGCTTTGTAACACCATGGAGTTATAAATGAAAATACATAACCAGAGCAGAATATTTATTTACACCCTCTTTATTCTTCTCTGCAAACTGCTTATTTTATATCTACCAAGTTGCGAGTATACAAAAAGACTGCAAATCACTACAAGCCCATGAGAAAAGCCCAAGGGCAAGGCTACAAATATGTAGGTAAATAAATATTGGTATTATTTGCCCATCTCAATTTAGAAAGCTAAGGAAGTCTATTGAAGGTTACCAGGGTAATAATGATAAATCCCCTTTATTTATTATGTGCTGTAAAGTGACTTGACGTATAGGTGAAAAATGAAGTGAGACAGCCGGCTCTACTGTTATAATGTCGATTACAATAAATCCAGTAATGCTACAGAAGTGTGGCCTGGGTGGTGTATTATAAAACACATCCACAGTGCGACACAAGTGTACGCCAAATCCGTATAAGTGTCCAAGTAACGCAACAAGTGTAATGAAGTGCGGCGTTATAACAAATATTTAACTTTGTCTTGTAAAATTATTAGATATGTTTCTATTCTCTGTAACCTTTAGGAAAGCACTCTTTGAACAACCGTATTCAACTCTTTATATGGCACACTTATGTTTGTACTTTAATGTTTTATTTTATGTATTTATTTATATTGCTGTATTACTCATTCTAAGTAAGTTCCCAAAGGAACTGTTATGTTTTACTGCAGAACTGTGGCTTAGTTATCAAAGCTTGTTGCATAATGTACAGGAGGTAATGGCTGCACACGATGGAGGAACCATGGTTATTCAGTGTAAATTTGGAAAATACACAAATCCACTGACAGCATTTTTTAAAGTAAAATAGAGATAAGTGTAATTCGGCCTTATTTACATTAGTGAATATATTTTATATATTTTTCTGCAGTGCCTTTCCTCTTTAATTGGGTTGCATATACAGGCCAATTTGCAGAGGTGCAAATATCCTGGCATACAATCTTTGAGTACTGCCTATGATTTGCAAAATGCCATCCGGCCCTATAATTGTAAATTTGTATTCTACAGAATTTAGGTTCTATTACTAGAGCTGGGAATAGGTTGTTCAATTGATTATTCTGTATGGTGTAATTCTGTGGAATTTTTAAAGCTAAATACCAACAAGGAAACGTGATTTCCAAATTCTAAATTTGTAAATTGCAATGCCTGTTCTGCTAGCACCATCTCAGGATCTCAGGGCAGCAGTAACAGATTAGTAGCATGAAAAAGATGCATTATTCTTACAATTATCATTTTTAATGAAGGCAAGTTTTTACATACTATATATAAAGTACACACACACAGAACCTGCAGATACCTGGAAACAGGTCCTAATGTGACACACCCACATCCAGGAAAGAAAGTTCCTATTAAGCATATAAAGTACTTACCTGCACCTCTAAATACGTCATCTATATCATAAAATGTCCTTGTGAGTTAGCCTACATAGGCAAAATGTCATGTTCCTTCCGTGAGCGAGCTGCGCAACTTAAATCGGCTATTAGGCTTGCGCTGGAAGGGAAAATTGTTGAGCAACCAGTAGAAAGACATTTTAAAGAGGCCCGTCATTCGATGGCCTCCTTACGTTACAAACTAACTGACCATATCCCTCCTCTGGTAAGGGGAGGAGACCGTCATAAAAAATTATTACAGAAAGAGGCCAAGTGGATTTTTTACTTTAATACTGTTGCTCCTGCAGGACTGAATTAAAATTGATCTTTGCTATGTTACCTGTAAATGCCATTTTGTGTACTCTTCAGGTGTATGGTCCCTTTTAAGGATGAATTTTGGGCTCCATAATACGGGAACTGATAGTTTGGAAATAATATCTACATTTGATCTATTGAAAAAAGTGATGTTTTGCCTCAGTTCTCTTCTTTTTTGGATATTTTGCCTGTAAACCCCTGCTTTAACAGGCGAATTTGAACATTGACTCTGTTGTGGTTTATTAACTTAATATAAGCGCCAGCATGCACTATTTAGTGTTCAGTTATTCTGATATTGCTTGCTTTGACTTACTAATATTAGTGTGCTTGTTTTTTAGACTGCACATATTGTAATAATTTCATGTATATTTTTGGTAAGCGTCAGCAACAGCTGTTTTCATGTTACTTACTGCTGTACTGTGTAATTACAGTAGGTGATGGGTTGGATCATTCACTATGGTTACTGGCTCCACCCGAACCCCCCACACCGGCTGGCCATTCGCCGTGTGACGACACTCCACCCATTTCCGGAAGTGAAGGGGGACGCTGGGACCGCGATGCTGCACTGGTGTTATTTAGGTAAGAGATGTTTTTGTTTGCTTTATCCTGATGAAAGACACTAAATAAAGGCATTGACAATCAAAGGCTTGTGTATCTGTATCTTTGTTTAAACCTGGGGAGTGCCGCCCGTTACTACTAGCATCCATTGGGGTTCAGTCGGAACGTGGGATGGCACCCAGGTACCTATATGTTTAAGTGGAGTGCCGGTCAAGTAGAGGACTTTTTTGTATATATATATATATATATATATATATATATATATATATATATACTGATCCAATAGCGGAAAATAAACGGCACTCAAGAGGCACATTACATGATGCCTTTTGAGTGCCGTTTTTCTGCCATTGGATCAGTGTATATCTATAGATTCGGGCACCGCGGCTGGATGCACAGGAGAAAGTGTCGGCCGTCTTGGATGGATATATCTATATATCAACACCAGAATCCTGACACTGCTCAGAATCCTGGCGCCGGCATCCCAACTACGAACACAATCCTGACACCGGAATACCAACTGCCTGGATCCCGAACAAGTGTTTGCCATGTCACCTAAGCCACGTGGTGGGGGTGTTTAGGTTTAGGATGCGGGTGTGTATGGGGGGGGTTTGGTTTAGACCCCCTACATGGAGGGCTAGGTTTAGTCTGCGGGAAGTGGGGGGTTAGCTCAAGGCACCACCAGGGAGGTTAGAGTTAGGCTGCGGGGGGAGGGTTAGGTTTAGGCTGCGGTAAAGGAGGGTTAGGGTTAGTGGGGAATGGGGGAAGGTAAATATACTTCGGGATTTTCACTATCGGGATGCCGCTGTCGGTATTGTGACTGCCAGCATATCGGACCAAACCCATATCTCTCTCTCTATATATATATATATATATATATATATATATTAATATATATATATATATATATATATATATATACAGTGCTTGAAGTGGACCTGTATACAACAGTATGGCATACTGGCACTTCTAGCACTGGCCTATTCCCTGCCGTATTTCAATGTCCATGCTGACAAGCGCTGGAACCGGCAGCCAATCAGGAGTGGTTGATTGGCTGCCGATCCGCGGGAGATTTCAAATGGTGGCACCACAGTCATAGGGACCACCGCACTGCCCCAGCACTCACTGCATCTGTATGTGCCCGTATTGTGGTGCCGCTGCCTGCTACAGAGGAGCGGGCCCAGATGGAGACTGCAAAGGCCCCCTCCTATCTTAACACATACCTGATCCCGTAACTTGTGATGTCCACTGGGAAGAATGCCATTAACTCTTTCTGCATAAATCTATAATAGTGTTGCAAGACAATTGTCACAATTTTCACAGTGGCCTATACAGTAATTACAGCATTATGGTATCATGGCTTGTGAGGAGGAGGCTTGGATATATTCCAAGGACTTCATTTGCCCATCATGAATGATTTTATTACATGTGGACGGTTACCCCTAAAGCAAGATATCTATGTCACTGAATAATGTATTCATATACAGGGCCGGTGCAAGGTTTCTCTGTACCCTAGGCAAATAGTCAGCAGCAGCCCCCCACCCACCCCCCACCCAGGTAACCGCCTCACAATTTATCGGTTTGGGTTAGGATATTGGGGTTACGGTATTAGGGATAGGAAATAAGGGTTGATTTATCAGTGTGGGTTAAGGTTAGGTGTTATTATTAGGGATATATATATATATATATATATATATGTTACATACGATATCCTGGCGCTCGGGATGCCGGCTGTCAGAATACGGACAGCGACATCCCGAAGATTAAAATCCCAACACTTGCTAATTATGTAAACTAACCCTGATCCCTAATCTCCCCCCCCCCCCTTCCTAATCCTAACCCTCCCCAGTGGTGCCTAACCTTAACTCCCCCTTCCCCCAGCCTAACCCTAACCCTTCCTCCCCCAAAGCCTAATCCTAACCCTCCCCAGGGCTGCCTAATCCCCCCTACACACAGCAAAACCCTCCGACCCCTGCAGACTAACCCTAACTCACCCACCCCCGCAGCCTAACCTCTCCCCCAAAATAGTAATTTGGACCCATCCTACAATGCTACACTGGTTCCCCAAGCCCAGCTGTTCATACTGGAAATGCACAGACTATATAGCATTAACGTATATATATCTATATCTATATATCTATATTCCCTCCAATGGCGGCACTCAGGTCTCGTAAATAATGACAACAGGACACAGCTCTGATCGGCAACGTTTCAGCGCTTTTATCAAGCCACATAAAAGCACTGTGAGCACACTGAATGAGCCGAAACTCACATTGTAGCACACTGAATGAGCCGAAACTCACATTGTAGCACAATGAATGAGCCGAAACTTACATTGAAGCACACTGAATGAGCCGAAATTTACATTATAGCACACTGAATGAGCCGAAATTCACATTATAGCACACTGAATGAGCCGAAATTCACATTGTAGCACACTGAATGAGCCGACAGTCACATTGAAGCACACTGAATGAGCCGAAATTCATATTGTAGTACACTGAATGAGCCGAAATTCACATTGTAGCACACTGAATGAGCCAAAATTCACATTGTAGCACACTGTATGAGCTGAAATTCACATTGTAGCACACTGAATGAGCCGAAACTCACATTGTAGCACACTGAATGAGCCGAAACTCACATTGTAGCACACTGAATGAGCCAAAATTCACATTGTAGCACACTGTATGAGCTGAAATTCACATTGTAGCACACTGAATGAGCCGAAACTCACATTGAAGCACACTGAATGAGCCGAAATTCATATTGTAGTACACTGAATGAGCCGAAATTCACATTGTAGCACACTGAATGAGCCGAAATGCACATTATAGCACACTGAATGAGCCGAAATTCACATTATAGCACGCTGAATGAGCTGAAATTGTGACAGCAGGGACAGCCAGAGTGACGACAGGGACAGCCAGAGAGAAGACAGGGACAGCCAGAGAGATGACAGGGACAGCCAGAGAGACGACAGGGACAGCCAGAGAGAAGACAGGGACAGCCAGAGAGACGACAGGGAGGCATTCTGGCGGGCGGGATGCTGCTGTCGGGATTGTGACAGCTGGCATCCCACCCAAACGGTAAATCATACGGAACCTATATATATATATATATATATATATATATATATAGTACAATTTTGTGTACTCCTTATATGTTTTTGTTAACCATACCCCCACCCCTTATATGCGTTGTGCCTATCCCCCCCCCCCTCTCCCTTTCCTTTATATAAATTATACCTAACAACCCTAATTTAGTTTAATGTCATGGTGCCATACACGATTTTCACTTACATATATTTGATGACTGTGGCAGGGGGGACTTTTTGTCCTAGAAGTGCGGTTCCAATGCAGCACTCCATCGCTCCTCTCTGCACACAGAGCTTGCAGGGGCAGGAGGTGGAGCTGGCCGGGGTCAGGCAGATACAAGGGAGCCTGGAGCAGGTGGACGGCCGCCAGCAGCTTGTGGAAAACGATGGGCGACTGAGGGAGCATGCAAGGCTGGGGGCAGTGACCGGACCTCCCTGCCTGCGGCTTTGAGAGGGGGCGCTGCAGGACGGGAAGGGAGAAAATGATGCTTCTGCTGTTTGTCTGGCCAGAAGAGAGACACAGCAGCATCGCGCAGCAGGCCGACTGTCAGCCTCTGACAGTCAATAAGGGTGGCCCGGTCGCAAGTGCTTTAAGTGTACGTAGCCTTGCTGACTTCTTTCATTGCGGCGGCGGAGGTGAGCGGGAGCCGCAGCTGTTGACTGGCGGTTGTGTCCAGTCTGGGGTCCGTCAGCAGAGGGTGGCAAACGCAATTCACCCTGGCCGGCGGGGAGGGTAACTGACAGTGGTGGCTGCGGCTGGCCAGACTCGCGCCGCGGCAGCCACTAGAATAATTTGTAAGTAAAACTGGTTCAGCAGGAGCTTGCCGCCCTCTAGTGGCCGGCGCCCATAGGCAGCTGCCTAAAGCTGCCTAATGGTAGCGCCGGCCCTGTTCATATAGTAAGTGAGAAAATCTCAGATCTTCTTTGTAGAGCACAGAACAGTTTGTCCCTGTTCAGCACTGTAATGTACACTATCATAGTGTATTGACAGAATCCACAGATAACGCTAGTTTCTCATGTTCAATATTCCAGCGCAGGATATGCACATCTCCCTAAACAACTGTCCTTGCTTCAGCTAGCTCAATAGAAGACATTTAATGTAGGCCGCTGACTGTCTCCAGTCTAGCTTGTAAACTAAACCCAGTGGATAATCACAGAGCCTGGCAGGAATTACCTTCACAGCTTGTATCAAAGAGTTGCAGATTAATGCTTAATTCTGTTGCTGGATCCAAGTATGCAGGCATTGAATACATTTGCCCTACCATAGATGGGTCGAAAATGACATGAACACACATTATCAATTCCTTGGTTACTTGCTCTGATAATGAATTCAGGATGCTTTACAGTATGTGACCCACTCTAATCTAGTCATAGTAGTGTCACATGTATTCATGTAGCAGGAACACATCATTTCTTGCAGCTTGGCAGAAATGAAACATCTTAGTCGTGGAGGAAAAATGTACTGCTAAATATAAGCATTCCTTATCACTGCATATGGATGTGTAATGCCTTCTCAGGGCTATTATTAGCACAAGTGGTAATGTAGCCCAGTGGTTCCCAAAGTTTTTGAGTCATGCCACCGTAGAGGACCAGGCCCAGCAGGGTCATTTCAATTGGACATTAGTGTGCTCCCCACATTCTCACACCCACCCGCACTGCTCCCATGATACCATGACATTTATCATTTTTTCAAAATAATGTTATTACAGTTTTCCTCTGTCTGTTGGTTCCTGCAAATGTGTTTTCTCTTCTTTGTCTCCTTACAGTGTACTTCCACCCCACTGTGTGCTATTCCTGTAAAGTGAACCTCCACTGATTGCACACCCTGAAAGCAGCAACTTACGCAGTGTGCCCCAGATGGCTGCTTCGAATTGTTTCTCCGTGGGCAGGGTGTACCTCATATGGATCTTTCCGTGCAGGGTATAGCATACTACTACACAAGTGTCAGTTTTCCCATATATGCATTTGGCCCTTGTATGGCTCACCTCCCATAGTGTAACCTTTGTAGTGCGTCCAACATGGCTGCCTCATTTGGTACGTTTGTGCATGGGATGAAAAATACATGGACCTGATGGTTTTGTTGAGACCCTACTTTGAGTGTAAGGATGCTGCAATCATTTTGTGTCATCTCTTCTCGAGGTAGACTATTCCCTGTGAGGGTGGAATACACAACCCGTAGAAGTTATCACTCAAAATGTCTGCACCATTCCTGCATTATGCTTACTGTGCGCTCTAGGTTTTATTTATTTTTTATTTCTGTGTGGCTTGTCTATCGCTGTATTACTTAATTCTTTTGTATTATGTGCATTGTTTTTGATGTCTGTAAAGCGCCTTGAGTCCTGCTTGGGAAAAGCGCTATATAATTATTATTATTATTATTATTATTATTATTATTATTATTATTATGGTTAGAGTATCAGAATTCTTTTTACAGCACCCCTAGCCCAGCATTTCTTATTAAGAAATTATGGAGAAAAACATTAAATGAAGTAATTTGTGTTTATACAGCATGTCATTATTAGGTTCAGTCATGTGCTGTGGGACAGGATTCACTTCTGTTTGTCCACATATTTTATGACTGGAAGCCATAAGCACTGGTTTTGCCTTCTACATTGACCAAAAATTCTTTGAATTGGTCCTTACCACCAATCCAATGCCCCCCTGCAAGTGTCCTGAGCACCCCAGGATTCCACAGCACCCAGTTTGGTTACCACTGCTGTAACTGAACGCAGGACAGCAAAGTTAGCAGCCCTGCGATCAGGTCTGAATCACCCCCATAGACACCTCAGAAACTGGACTGTTAGTACCGGAGCCTCCGACCTATGGGCACTGCGTTAATGTGGTATATATATAGACAGTGTTAAAATCATGTGCTTAATTATTATACATATGCTACAGTATACTGCATTCGTAGGACTATGGTGTATACACTACAGTGCATTGCTGTTATCAATCTTTTACATTATCATGCATTCACTATAAGTACTTACTATTTATATATTTATAAAGGGACCCAGACCATGCACTCTCTAATGGTTAGCCAATCCTCTGTGGAGGCTGACCACACCCATCTGATGGCTAACCACAAACTTTAAACATGGACCCCTACCACTGCAGTCCACCATGGGTACCTTCATGCCCCAATCCGACACTGAATGGTGCTACAGTATGTGTGGAACCTGGAAGAGAGATGGGTTTGCTAGATATTGCTGTAATAATGTAGCTCTGTACCCTCCATGCGACTGGAGATTAACTGCACCATTCATTTAAAACAACTGTGTTCCATGTATATGTAGTGTAAAGTGTTTTTAACTTTTCTAGCTCATGGAGATTCAAGTTTTTTTTTTTTTTTTTAAATGGCTTCATTTTCGTTTTACAATTTTGAGATCTACTAACACATGTTGAAAAAATTAAACTGTGTTTTAATTATACAGGTTGAGTCTCCCTTATCCAAAATGCTTGGGACCAGAGGTATTTTGGATATCGGATTTTTCCGTATTTTGGAATAATTGCATACCACAATGAGATATCATGGTGATGGGACCTAAAGATAAGCACAGGATGCATTTATGTTACATATACACCTTATACACACAGGCTGAAGGTCATTGTAGCCAATATTTTTTATAACTTTGTGCATTAAACAAAGTGTGTGTACATTAACACAATTCATTTATGTTTCATATACACCTTATACACACAGCCTGAAGGTCATTTAATACAATATTTTTAATAACTTTGTGTATTAAACAAAGTTTGTGTGCATTGAGCCATCAAAAAACAAAGGTTTCACTATCTCACTCTCACTCAAAAAAGTCCGTATTTCGGAATATTTGGATATGGGATACTCAACCTGTATATCTAAAATTTTACATTTGAATGTAACTGGAATGAAAGAACTTAAAGAAAGGAATACACTCATTTATCACATCACCATCAGATTTTATAGTGCCACACAATCATCTCACAGATATAGTATACATTTTACAGAGATATAGTATACATCATGCAGTGGCGCACACAGGAAGATGTATCAGACTCCTGATGGGTCAACTTTTTCTCTAAAACAGAATTTCTGTTAGACTTGTGGGTTTACTAGTCTACCTTGAGTGTAAACAACTTTCTCGGACCAAACGCATTTCCCCAGTGTAGTGGGTGGGATGAGGAATGATGATACGATTCATCATACTTGCCTACATTTATAATCTACACTCCAGGAGAAGCTCAGAGAGGATACACAGCTTGTCACTGCAGAGGGCGGGTCCGGGCTGCACATCAATAGGCACCTCCCCCAAAATGTTGTGATTTGCGGGTCCATAGGTAGGGGTTGCATCATTTGACATTGTCCCCTCCATATGGCACCTCAATTCCCTGTATGATCTCCTCATGCTGCCCGCTTCACTTAGGTGCAAGTGGGATGTGGGAGATGTGGCCACACTTCCATGGGAGCGGGGAACTGACGAAAATATGGTGAGTCTCCTGCAACTTGCGTGAGAGTAAGCAGTTATGTGAGTCATGATTGTACCATGTCACTAAGCCCTACCACACGCTGCATGGGGCTGTAAATCAGGGAAAGGAACATTTGTTAGTGAGGTTGATGAAGTGTATTAGCTTACCAGGAGATTAGGTGTAGATAAAGAAGAAAAGAGGGCCAAGAACAGAGCCTTGGAGAACACCAATTGAGAGAGGAAGCAAAAGGAAGGTAGATACTTAACTCTAAGAGCGCAAGCATACAAAAGTGAGGTTTTCTAGATCCAGATAACATGCTTAGTATTGTATTCCTGAGAAGTGGCCTGTTCCACTATGAAACTCAGTTGCACTGTATTTTGCATGTTTACTGTCTTCACTAATTGTGTCATATAGTTACATTGCTATAAAACCATACACAGATGTTTCCTCGTACATCTGTCTCATTTTGCCACGCAGTGGGAAGATGCCTGGCGTGAGTGAGCTAACAGGTCCCGTGCAACTCTGTTTGCATCTTTTTAAAAAAATTATATGCAAATAAGACACACACGCAGCTTATGCCGATTTTAATTATATGAAGTTAGAGAAAATAGATAAATCAAAGAAGTATCAAAAAACAGGTGCTACCTGAGCTGGTTTTCTAAGCTGTAACAGGAGGTAGTCACACGCAGCGCTCAAAAACAATTCACATAAATTTAGATACACATGTGAACCACACAGTGATCCTCAGTTAAAAAACATATTTAATACTGAATCAACGAGTATTTAAAATAGCATAATTATGCACATATCACACACAAATGGGATTAAAAATAAAAATCAACAGCAATAATAGAATGCATACTGTATGTCCTTTTACCCCCTAATTTGTGGTCTATTTGTATGGGCTATGAAAAAAAGTCCTGGACTGGATAAGTGCCAGATAAGAATGAATAGTTTGGTCAAATGACCAATGGCAAGTGTCCAAATGGTGGAACTCATTGATTCAGCATTAAATGTTTTTTAACTGAGGATCACTGTGTGGTTCACATGTGTATCTAAATTTATGTGAATTGTTTTTGAGCGCTGTTTTTCATTTATACCGATTTAAATTATATGTGGCATGCCTATATACTGTGTGCATCTGCGGCTGTATCTGTATACAAAATGGTACATTATAGTATTTTCCAGGAAACAGCAACTGACACTGTAGCATTTCTTAATGCAGAATTTCGTATGCAGATAAAGCCGGGGTCACATACAGAATATAGGCATGTGGCATATCATTTTAATCAGCATAACCTTGTGCGTCATATGTGCATCATTTTGCAAATAAGACGCATTTTAGTGGAAAAAGTTACAATAAAAGACGCTCGGCACTACCGGGTCACGCCCTAGAAGGTCTCTTTAATGTGCCAGGAGGCTAGATGTATGTGGACACATCTGTAGCCAAGAAAGTGTTGGGATATTTCATGGCTACTAATTCTGTAAATTGCAAGTCCCATTCTCATGAACTTTTGGTGCAATCATCTCTATTAAGTATAATGCAGATATTCAGGCCAATTAACATCAAAGCAGAAAGGGAAGATATTCGCACAAGTAGAGCAGCCAATTTATCACTTGATTTTATAGACTGATTTTAAAGTCCTGCTGTGCAAATGCCATTTTGTAACATAATATGATTACTTTTGTGCACATAGACCTGTTGCTTAGAACTGCATGGATCAGTGGTTCAAAATATAAAAATCAGATTGTTATCTTGAGGCTATATACTTAAATGATCCCAAAGCATTATGAGTGTACATTATGGGGGCAATCCTGAGCTAGGGGGCTGCCACCAAAAGCCTTTCCATACACTAGAAGTATCATTTTAAATGTCCTTGAAGGTCGGAGCTGACATTGGATTTCTGCCTCTAATTATTTCAAAATTTCAGACAAGGAATTGTTTACTTAAGAAAAATGTTCATTGTAAATCTGACAAGTGATAGTCTTTTATCACCTGATTTGTATTCTATCCTCTGTAATCCTGTCTGCCTAGAGTGCATTTTGCAAATGTAAAGATGTCTACACGGAAAACCACATGAGCTGTAGATATTGTTGGTGATTAATCCGATTTTGGTGAGAGCGGTACCCCCTTCCACCCATAAATATGCTGCTTCAATTGTGCTTTTACATGCTGCTGTAACGCATTGCATCATGATGCATAATAGCGTTTCATTAGCAGGGATGTAAAGGAGGAGTGACAACAGGTATAAATAACCCGAGTCCAAGCTTGTCTTGGGCCCAGCAAGGGCCCAAGTCAGCTGTGGAGGAAAAGAAATGCCCTGCTACGTGGCTGAGTGCATGGTATTTTTCTTTTCTTTTTTTTCCCAATGTGGGTGTGGTCATGCTTCTTAGATTTGGCAACACCACTGGTTACAATTAGCAGTCACACAATAATCTGAATAAAAGAGACAGAGAATAAAAGAGGCAGATTCAATTAAACACATGGATTACTGCATGGCTGTAGCTCCTAGTTAAATGTCTGGAGCTATTCAATTCCTACTCACATTCCCTGTGCGTTAAGCCCACAGCTAATGCCCGTTAACCCTTAGGAGCATACACACAGTGAGATTTTGGCAATCTTCGATTTTGACTGTGTGATATTGGGTGGTATTCAGTATGCTGGCTGTTGGGATCCCAGCGCTCAGTATACTGGTGCCGGAATCCCGACACCCTGCATACTGACAACTATTCTCCCTCTTGGGGGTCCACGACCACCCTGGAAGGAGAATACATTGCGTGGCATGCCTAGCGCGCCACCTGCCCGCAGCGTGGCAAGCACAGCAAACCCGCAAGGTGCTCATTTGCGCTCTCCCAGCTGTCGGTATGCCGGCAGTTGGGATCCTGGTGCCGGTATGCTGGCCGCTGGGATCCTGGCCGCTGGCATACCCTACTACACCCGATATTGACTATGGGGGTCATTCCGAGTTGCTCGCTCGCAAGCTGCTTTTAGCAGCTTTGCACACGCTAAGCCGCCGCCTACTGGGAGTGAATCTTAGCTTATCAAAATTGCGAACGAAAGATTAGCAGAATTGCGAATAGACACTTCTTAGCAGTTTCTGAGTAGCTCCAGACTTACTCGGCATCTGTGATCAATTCAGTGCTTGTCGTTCCTGGTTTGACGTCACAAACACACCCAGCGTTCGCCCAGACACTCCTCCGTTTCTCCAGCCACTCCCGCGTTTTTCCCAGAAACGGTAGCGTTTTTTCACACACTCCCATAAAACGGCCAGTTCCTGTCAATCACATTACGATCACCAGAACGAAGAAAAAACCTCGTAATGCCGTGAGTAAAATACCTAACCGCATAGAAAATTTACTTGGCGCAGTCGCACTGCGGACATTGCGCATGCGCATTAGCGACTAATTGCTCCGTTGCGGGAAAAAAATAACGAGCGAACAACTCGGAATGACCCCCTATGTGTGCTTGCGATATTGGATATGCGCAATTTTGACCAAGTGCCAATTTTGACTATATTTTGTACTAGATAGTCAAATTTTACATGTCTGCACAGTTTTTCTAGCCTTGCAATACCGACCCCGTGGGAGTGCGCATCGGGATCCAATCGGGATCACAAGATGGCTAACACCTTGCGATTTGCACTAACTTTCCTTACTCTGTTGACTATATAGTCAAAATCGAAAGGCAATATCTCATCGTGTGTACACACCATAAGACTGTAGGTTAAGTACCCAGAATCTATGGATTATCCTGCACAGTGATCCCCAGAAGGTAAACAACACAGATTTTTCTTCACAGTTGCAGAAGCTGTGAGGAAAAATCTGTGTTAAGTGCACCTCAGGGGCTTACCATGCAGCTGAGCAGCAGTAACTGTATAGCTCAGCAGAGTTGCATCCGCGCATTAAGTTTATTCATGCATGTGGTGGTGTAAACCCTGATATGTATGCGGTGAGTGGCGGGATGCTGCGATGACTTGTGTATCCTGCACAGTGAGCCTGATTCATTAAGGATTGCTTCACATTTGCAGTCCTTAGCAATGCAAATGCAGGAGGAAGTGCATACCACCTCCTCCCTGCATTTGTGATGTGATTGCATCTCAGATGAACATCACGACCATCAGCTTACTCAGCCTTGCTGTTGCAGTGCTCCTTGAGGGGCCAAGGTAACTGCGTCTCCCGGTGCAGTCCTTGGCCTCTCCACTCCCGTTAAATGGGGGCGACATGCCCCTGTTTCCCTCTCCGTGAATGCCTCTGCCTGTCAATCAGGCAGAGGATTTCGCATTTTAGAGAAGAGATTGCAGGACCCGTTCAGCGCATTCTCAGTCCCCGAACATTGGCAAAATGCAGTAAATTAGGCCCAATGTCTTACAATCTGATCCACAGATGTGAAAAGTAGTCACTAATCTGAGTGTTTGGCACATACTGTGCAGAAGTAATCACATCACAAGGTGTGGAAATGTGGATGCATATGTTGCAACTGACAGTATAAAATGTATATTACTAATATATAGCATATAATAACAATACTATGTAAATGTCACTAATGTATATATATTTTTTATATGCTTAGTAAATGCCTGAGTTCATCTTTAAGACATGCAATAAACATGCAATAGAGTAGGATCTCAACTGATAGATTAACTCAACTTCTCTGCCAGCAAACTCTATGCTCTCTTCCACACTGGCTGACTCGCTATTGGGTATATTTATCAAATGGCAAGATCTGGCAAATACTATTTTTAAGCTTAATTTTATTACTTTTTCCTCCATTGTGGTACTTTTTCCTCAGCTTTGTGTCCTAGTTTGCTTATAATGTACTAGGCACTTAGAATTAGTGTTTTGTCGCAGCTAAGTGACAAAGTCCAAAGCGCACTAAAAGGGGCTGTTTGGCGCAATTTGGGGATAGCTGTATGTGGACACATCTATATGCCCATTATATCCAGTCAACTAAAATAAAATTAAATCTTATGGAGCTTCTAAAGCATAACTTTTTTTTAACTCTGATTGATACAAATCTATGCATTATGTCAGCTGTGTCTAGGCTGTGTATGCCTAATCACGTAATCGGCATGAACAGGATAGGCATATTCATGATTATCATTTTGATTTGAGCTGACATTGAGAGGTCTGCTGAATATGTATTCCTACCTATATTAAGTCAAGCAGAGATCGTTTAGAGTCATATAATGATCTATAAACTACTGTACAAATAAGTCTTTGTCCTCATCAGACATAATCAAGTACTCAAAGTAATTAAACAACTTAAATACTGTATGCCTGATTACTAGAATGAATTTACAATCATTTGCATATTACAACATAACTGTAGATTTTAGCTTATTCATGCACTTCAAGATGGTTTCTTGTGTCGTGACAAAAACAAATGAATTGCGAGAGTAAATGCTGGTTATTCTACAGTATAAAAAGGATTTTTTTTTTAAGAATGAAACCATATTCTATAAAAATTAACAGCTATTTTTCTTAATATTTAGCCTTAGATAAAATCTTTCATGAAATTAAAATTCTGAAAAACGCATCTAACAAATTTTTTATGAGCATTTTACTTACTAAAAAATATAGCGGCATTTTTGTTACATTTTCTACTAAAAAGAAACAATATTTCTTGGAAAAAAATTGAAAACCGTGAAAGATGCTTTGATTATAAAATGTTTATTCCATGAAAATGCTATGTCAGTTCCCCTCCAAAAAATTGTGGTCTTTTATTGTTAATCAAATAATTGTCTCTTTCTAGAATTAAATATTTTTATGACTATTTCTTGGTATGAGCCAAAATATTATTTTAATCTTATATTTTTATTATGTTTTATTTAAGCTACTCCAGTTCTAAAGAACAATACTTTTGGTGTTACCTGAATTCTGTTCACTTTGTTGCATTTTTTTTAAAGTCTGTCTTTCTTTTTTCATTTGTGTCTTTTTTAAATTGAGTAACTTTTATTAATTTTTTATTAATTTACATGTCACAAAATATATCTTTTATTTTTTTATTTTTTTTATTTCTTGAATTAGAAACACAGTCCTTGAATTATTCCTCGATAACACCTATCCACCTGCCATTAAATGTTGCTTAATATATCACTGGAAAACATACTACAAACATTTTAAGCTTTTTCAATAAAAAAAAATAATATGTGTGGGTATACAGTATCTCATGTAATAAATGTGTTCCTGTGTAAAAAAAAACAAATGCTTAATTTTTAAATCACCTCCAAGATTTAGTGTGCTCACACATGCAGCAATTGTATGCACTGTTACATTATGTTAAACAGAAATATTGTCCAAACTGACAGTACTTTTTACAATAAGTTTCCATAGCGACACTATCTATGTGAAAATTGAGAAATTGAGCCCTTTAATCAGTTCCTTCCTGAGCAGATACTTATCATACAACTCATTACAACTAGTGCTACTGCTGATCTATACACTGTTTAATCATAGCTCATAGCAGGGCCAGGTTAACAATGGGGCAGATGGATCTATAACTCTAGGCCTCCACATAAACATCGGTAGGCGTGTCACTATAAGATGATGACTACCCACCAGTTTCCACATGGTCGGCCATAATCATATGTATTAAAATTCTATTCTGGTTTTTTGCTCCAACCAGAAAGATTGGACACATAATCTTATAGCATGTATCCAGCTTATGCTTTCTTTCCTACTTTACAGCAGCATAAAGATAGATAGATAGATAGATAGATAGATAGATAGATAGATAGATAGATAGATAGAGATAGATAGATAAGGTTTTAGTATAATTCTACTATTTAGCAGTTTTGCAGTACTGAAACCACACTCACTAGTACTTATTTTCCTATAATTTGGTCTTGTGGTAAATGTGGTGAATCTCTCATCATCTCCCACCTGGACTTCTGCAAACTCCTGCTTTTTGCAATTCTCATTTATCTATACCCATTTCAATCTATCTGCAATGCCGCAGCAAGGCTAAAATTCCTCCCTTGAGGCTCTATTTATGTTGCACTACTTCTGCCATTCACCTACTTAGACCTTCCTTTGCATCTTGCCTTGTCTCTGGTAACCACACCTTTCAGTTCAACCAAAAATACTTCTCTGGTACCACTAGCCACTTAGTAGAGGCCATGCTCCTCGCTAACGGTCCCAAGGTTTTCAGGAAAGAATTTAGAATGATCATTCAGTAAGTGCATTTTAAAGCTCATCAAGCAACTTAATGCTTTGTCATTTTCTAGCATGTTTTTAACTATTTGCTTGTAGTTGAGTCCTTTCAAGTTCCCCAAGAACTTTACAATTTCCTTTGAAGCATTCCAAGCAGGGTGATTTGAGTCTCTTGTGCTCCTTGCCGAAATCACTGTAGTGTGGTGACAGCATCACTGGAGTAGGAAAAAGGGTGTGTGGAAGCATTCTTACAGCACTCTCTAACTGCAGTGATGAAAGCTGGAGTGGGAGGTGGCAGGGTTCATGGTCCACCCTCTAGACTCCACATACTGTAGGACTACTGATGCAGGAACCTGGATCCAAGGTACTGTACTATCCTGTGTAAGAGTTATTGCACTAGCTAGAACATTCTGCTTTAAATAGGAAGCTTGACTAGGGATTGGTCACTCCAAACACATGACCTGGACCTGCTGTACTCTGTTTTGACACCCGGGTGCTGTCACTCCAAAATGGCAGTGCCCACAACCTGTAGCCGTGGGCACCACCAGGAGACAACATCAGCCATGTGCAAGTAAGTGCTGGGGCTGTGGATGAGCACTGTGGGGGATCTGCAGGACCAAAGGGTACACAACCAGATTAGGTAATATAGACCAGTGATACGGTGTGTGACATATATCACGAATAAGAACCAATTTTGTATTGTCTGTATATTCAGATAAAAGTATTATATACCATAATTACTGTATACCTACATTTTACGTTTCGTAAAATTAGAGCAAAATGTAATTCATTCATACAAATTATTCAAAGGAATAACGTTCCTGTAACTTGAGAAATTCTCCTTTCTATTTGATGTATGAAACAAGAGCAAATGTAGTATTTTCAAACAGATTAATAGCAGGAGGCTGTGTTTTAGGGCTCATTAGCCTAGTTTTCTTGTGCTCTTAGAAGAAACTTTCCAAATTGTGTGTGCTCTTATGCAGAGATGATTTAATGGAAGACCTCAACGCTTGCTCTAGTTTTGCTCAATGCAGTGATGTGCACCTGGCACATCTGGGACATTAATGCTTAATCTTGTTACCCTCTAATAAATCCAAACCTCAGTAACTTACTTCCCAAGTTATAACTGTGACAGGCTACTTAAACAATTCCAAATAATTTGAAAATAAACTATAGCAACTGCATCTGAATGCCTACAAAATCTATGAGTACGGTATAAATATCTGCAAGACATTGTGTAAATTATATTATAATGCTGCTCGCAAAACATAATTTTTGGCACAATATGATTTTTTTGTTCTGCAACTGTTAAGTATCTGGGAGTGAAATAATAATGAAACTACAAATCAAAGTTCACAAGTTGTTTGTGTGCATATGTAGAAAATCAATTTCCTTTATCCTTTAATCTATTTTTGTCAGTTTTATGAGTGATGCTATCAGTTGCCTGTAATGCATTTATTTTACAGTTGCCAGTTGCCGACATTTGAGTCTATTTTCCAGTGATGCAGCAGCAAAGGATTGTGGGTAAAGTGGATAATGTGGTACATCTTAGCTGGTATTGCTTGTTCTTGATATAAGTGCACACTACACGACAGAACATGGAATACACGCAAGGTTTCTGACAGCTCTGTCGGGCTCCAGACTTGAAGGGGGTGTGGTCAACTCGGGGAGGTGTGGCTAGGCCCCCCTCCTTACTAGCAGATAGAAAATATGCTATGTGCGCACCACACAGGGGTCACCGGTGGCACAGGCAAGGCTGGTCAGAGGGGCAGATACTATATGCCAATGATATATCGATATGGATTACAGGAGTACATTGCCACGCCATAGTGTTTCGGGTATCAAGACTGTGGATTGACACTGCCTAGATATGGATTGACACTGCCTAGATAGACAGTCAATAGGTTGACACCATATGGTCAACAGGCATTAGGTCAACAGGGTCAAAGGTCGATACGCTTATGGTCAACAACCTGTTTTTTCAACTTTTGTTTGGTTTGCCAGCCACGTGGACTGTGATTAGAAATAGCAACATCTTGCCCGAAGTGAAGTGAGCCTGTGATATGAAACATAAAAAGTGACTAAAAAAACATAAAAAACTTGTGTCAACCTTTTTTGTGTTTACCATTTAAATGTCGACCTTTTGACTCTGTCAACCTTTTGTACTTTCTACCTTTTACCTGTTGAACATATGGTGTTGACCTAGTGACTGTCTATCTAATAACTGTAGATCTTCTATACCACTCCCTAGTGTTTCTATGGGAGTATGGCTCAGTTAGATGGGGCTGGTGTTATTAGAGCATTAAAAATGTATGGCAACAATTGTGTTTGGTTGCATTACCCACAGACTAGATGCAAACTGTGTGTGTACTGATAAACCGGTTTATGCTGAATAATATAACAAATGCTTTAATAATGCTAACCATTAAAGGAAGAAATGCATTTCTTTGTGTCACCAGCAGGATTTGGTTGGGTCTCCATTATAAAGCTGCCAGAGAATTATGGGGCCTACTGTAAAAAAAAACCCAGTGGTGTTCAATTTATACTGATTACTAGGATGGTCTCCGTATTGTTTATCTGTCACTTGAATGACCTCTGTATGTTATGTTGGTCACTAATATCTCTGTAATGTATATTTGTCACTAAGATGCATGGCTGTAACTAGGGTGGTGCTGATGGTGCTCGGCACACAGCACATATGCCATGTGTGGTGAGTACCGGCTGGTCTCACACACACACAACAAAAACCCACGATTGCCTTGCACTGCCAGCTGCAGTGCTGCCTGCTAAAATGTATGTAGCGGAGTGCTGCAGGGACACTGACTTGCACATCTCCCAGACACAAAGCAAGTGTTACTTTTCTCCAATATCCTTCTGTGCAGTACCTTAAGAGGGTTCCGGTATGAATGGTCGACCATGTTATGGTCGACAGTCATTAGGTCAACCACTATTGGTCGTCATTGACATGGTCAACATGGACACATGGTCGACACATGAAAATTGTCGACACATGAAAGGTCGACACGTGAAAAGGTCGACATGAGTTTCTTTACTTTTTTTGGTGTCGTTTTTTGCGCAATGTGACTGGGAACCCCAATTAGTGCACCACGTCCCCTCGCATGGCTCGCATCACTTGCCATGCTTCGGGCATGGTGCCTTTGCTCCGCTGCCGCTTCGCTCGGCACAGATTACCATTCCAATCGTAGTCCACGTGGATCGTAAAGTATGGAAAAGTTCCCCAAAAGAAAAAAAAGTAAAAAAACTCATGTCGACCTTTTCATGTGTCGACCTTTCATGTGTCGACCATTTTCATGTGTCGACCATGTGTCCATGTCGACCATGTCAATGTTGACCAATAGTGGTCGACCTAATGACTGTCGACCATAACATGGTCGACCATCTGAATGGATACCCCTTAAGAGCTGGGCTGTGGGGACTGGGAGGAGCAGCTCCTGAGCAGCAGCCTGCAGAAGAGTACTGAGGACTAGTGGCAGGAGGAGATCAGTCTGGCCAGAGAGCAACTCAGGTGAGGCCACACCCAATGATACTACATACTGTAATTGGATCTCACCTCTTACAAGTTACTGAAGTTTTTACATGTACATTGTTAATAGTTAATGTATAAGGGATAATCTACTCTGTGACATACTGTGTATAAAGGGTGTACTACTGTGTGACATGCTGTGTATAAGGGGTGTACTACTGTGTTGCACACTGTGTATAATGGGTGTACTACCATGTGGCATGCTGTGTTTAAGGGGTGTACTACCATGTGGCATGCTGTGTATAAAGGGTGTACTACTGTGTGACATGCTGTGTATAAGAGGTGTACTACTGTGTGGCATACTGTGTATAAGCGGTGTACTACTGTGGGGAATGCTGTGTGTAAGGAGTGAACTACTGTGTGCTGTAATGTGTATAAGGGGTACTACTGTGTAGCATACTGTGTATAAGGGGTACTAATCATTTCTCACAGGCAGGTCACAGAGAGTATCGTCTGGATTATACTCATCACCACCAGTGCCATTGTCATGTGGTGTCCCACAAGGTTCTATACTATCCCCCATGCTTTTTGCAGTATACATGCTCCCATTGGGCAAAATAATCAGGCGCCATGGCCTGGTCTACCACTGCTATGCAGATGATAAACAACTGTACTTGTCCTTTGCTCCGGGCACTGATAACCCAATAGCAACCCTAAATGGCTGTCTAGCTGAACTCCAGGAGTGGATGAGTGCCAGTTGGCTGCGACTGAACCCGGATAAAACAGAGGTCCTTATGATAGGACCGCAACATCAAAGGACAAGACTGCAGCATAGCCAACCAACTGGACTTACACTCGGGGATTCAGAATTACAGACCAGTGATCGTGTGCGGAATCTTGGCGTTGTCCTGGATGGTGGCTTGACACTTAAACATCAGATATCAGCCACAATCAAATCCTCATTCTTTCACCTGAGGAACATAGCCAGAATCAAGCACTTAATTCCCTCAGATGATATGCCAAAAGTCATACATGCATTTGTATCATCTCGATTAGACTACTGTAATGCCCTCTACCTTGGTCTTCCAGCAAAAGAATTGCAACGCTTACAGCTGGTGCAAAACACAGCTGCCAGGCTGTTAACCAACCAGCCCCATTCTAGCCACATAACACCCATTCTCTACTCCCTTCACTGGCTGCCTGTAAGATGGTGAATCATCTTCAAGATTGGCTTACTGAGTTTCAAAGCATTACATGACCAAGGCCCAAGGTACCTGAAACAGCTTCTGACCCCATACTGCCCCACTCGATTTACTGCGATTTGTAGATGAAGGACTTTTAGCAGTACCTAGAATCTACCGTAATTCATCTGGGGGTTGAGCTTTTAGTCATGCGGCTCCGACTCTATGGAACTCACTTCCCCCCACAGTGCGAGAGGCCCCAACTATAGAATCCTTCAAAAGTAGACTCAAGACTTTCCTGTTTACTCAAGCATTCCCATAATGTCCCTTTTAGTGTCTTCATGCTTCTGTATTGTATGAAAAGCTGTTCTGTGCATCATTATTTTCTGCACTATATTATACTATGGGGTATATTTACTAACATTCGTAATTTTTGGAAAAAGGTCAAAGTTCAATCACGAATGACATCGACAGTGTAAAATTGCAACTTTTTGAATTTATTACGACTAATTTACTAAGCTGCCGTATTTTGCCTTTTCGGGTTTTCCAATGTCGATGTCATTCGTTTTTTTTTTCTGTTTTTTACGGCAGTGATTAGCAAAACACTGCCGACTTTTTCAAAATGAATCTCGGCCGGATCTGTGTGATCCGTGCTGGGGTTCATTTTTTTTTTTTTTTTAAATAAACACTGTAAAACTTTAAAAAAAATTGCGTGGGGTCCCCCCTCCTAAGCATAACCAGCCTCGGGCTCTTTGAGCCGATCCTGGTTGTAGAAATATGGTGAAAAAATTGACAGGGGTTCCCCCATATTTAAGCAACCAGCATCGGGCTCTGCGCCTGGTCCTGGTTCCAAAAATACGGGGGACAAAAAGAGTAGGGGTCCCCCGTATTTCTAAAACCAGCACCGGGCTCCACTAGCTGGACAGATAATGCCACGGCCGGGGGTCACTTTTATATAGTGCCCTGCGGCCGTGGCATCAAATATCCAACTAGTCACCCCTGGCCGGGGTACCCTGGGGGAGTGGGGACCCCTTCAATCAAGGAGTCCCCCCCAGCCACCCAAGGGCCAGGGGTGAAGCCCGAGGCTGTCCCCCCCATCCAATTGGCTGCGGATGGGGGGCTGATAGCCTTTTGTGAAAATGAAAAGATATTGTTTTTAGTAGCAGTACTACAAGGCCCAGCAAGCCTCCCCCGCATGCTGGTACTTGGAGAACCACAAGTACCAGCATGCGGCGGAAAAACGGGCCCGCTGGTACCTGTAGTACTACTACTAAAAAAATACCCAAAAAAAGACAAGACACACACACCTTGAAAGTAAAGATTTATTACATACATCCACACAAACATATACACATACTTACCTTATGTTCACACGCAGGTCGGTCCTCTTGTCCAGTAGAATCCATGGGGTACCTGTTGAAAAAATTATACTCACAAAATCCAGTGTAGATCGGTCCTCTTCAAATCCATTTGTAATCCACGTACTTGAGAAAATAAAAAAACGGAGTCCAGACCACGAACTGAAAGGGGCCCCATGATTTCACATGGGACCCCTTTCCCCGAATGCCAGAAACCCACTCTGACTTCTGTCTAAGTGGGTTTCTTCAGCCAATCAGGGAGCGCCACGTTGTAGCACCCTCCTGATCGGCTGTGTGCTCCTGTACTGACTGACAGGCGGCACACGGCAGTGTTACAATGTAGCGCCTATGCGCTCCATTGTAACCAATGGTGGGAACTTTCTGCCCTGCGGTTGACCGAAAGTGACCTCACCGCTGAGCAGAAAGTTCCCACCATTGGTTACAATGGAGCGCATAGGCGCTACATTGTAACACTGCCGTGTGCCGCCTGTCAGTCAGTACAGGAGCACACAGCCGATCAGGAGGGTGCTACAACGTGGCGCTCCCTGATTGGCTGAAGAAACCCACTTAGACAGAAGTCAGAGTGGGTTTCTGGCATTCGGGGAAAGGGGTCCCATGTGAAAACATGGGGCCCCTTTCAGTTCGTGGTCGGGACTCCGATTTTTTATTTTCTCAAGTACGTGGATTACAAATGGATTTGAAGAGGACCGATCTACACTGGATTTTGTGAGTATAATTTTTTCAACAGGTACCCCATGGATTCTACTGGACAAGAGGACCGACCTGCGTGTGAACATAAGGTAAGTATGTGTATATGTTTGTGTGGATGTATGTAATAAATCTTTACTTTCAAGGTGTGTGTGTCTTGTCTTTTTTTGGGTATTTTTTTTAGTAGTAGTACTACAGGTACCAGCGGGCCCGTTTTTCCGCCGCATGCTGGTACTTGTGGTTCTCCAAGTACCAGCATGCGGGGGAGGCTTTCTGGGCCTTGTAGTACTGCTACTAAAAACAATATCTTTTCATTTTCACAAAAGGCTATCAGCCCCCCATCCGCAGCCAATTGGATGGGGGGGACAGCCTCGAGCTTCACCCCTGGCCCTTGGGTCGCTGGGGGGGGGGAACCCTTGATTGAAGGGGTCCCCACTCCCCCAGGGTACCCCGGCCAGGGGTGACTAGTTGGATATTTGATGCCACGGCCGCAGGGCACTATATAAAAGTGACCCCCGGCTGTGGCATTATCTGTCCAGCTAGTGGAGCCCGGTGCTGGTTTTAGAAATACGGGGGACCCCTACTCTTTTTGTCCCCCGTATTTTTGGAACCAGGACCAGGCGCAGAGCCCGATGCTGGTTGCTTAAATATGGGGGAACCCCTGTCAATTTTTTCACCATATTTCTGCAACCAGGATCGGCTCAAAGAGCCCGAGGCTGGTTATGCTTAGGAGGGGGGACCCCACGCAATTTTTTTCTCTCGAAAATAACCACTTTCCCACCCCTTCCCACTGATATACATGCACGGATCTCATGGATCCCTGCATGCCTATACAATCACGGATTAAAAAAGCAGGTCTGTTTTTTTTAGCACTTTTTTACGAGTTGTAATTTTTCACGGCAGTGTTTTATTTTTTTTTGCTTTGCACTTCTTAGTAAATGACCGAGATTCATACTTAAACAGCCGCGTTTTGACCGATGGTGTATTCATTCGTAATTATTTTCATGGACTACCCAAAAATTACGAATGCCCTCATCACTGCCGTGATTTGAGTTTAGTAAATTACCGAGATGACACTTTGATGAAAAAACGGCATCTCGGTCAAAATCGGGACCTTAGTAAATATACCCCTATGTGTCTGTTAAGCGCCTTGAGTCCTATTGGAGAAAGAGCGCTATATAAATAAAATTATTATTATTATTATTATTATTACTGTGTGGCATGCTGTGCATAAGGGGTACTACTGCGTGTTATGCTGTGCATTCGCTAGAATGTAATATCACATAGTTTGTAACCACTGTTACACAAATGCACTGTACACACAGCAATGTGATTGGTGCAAAAAATATATTTCAGAATCACAACATCAAACTGTTGATACTGTATAGTTGGAATGTTGACATTTACATAACTTGAACCACAGCCTAACTCTAACTGCAGCCTAAGCCTAATCCTAAAATCACTTATCGACATTAACAATGCCAACATTATGACAATGACAACATTATGACCATGTTGTCATTCTGCTGTCAATATTTTAAATGATGACATCACGAACATATACCGAAGTGATTCATAAACAGCATCTCCAGATGTCTCCAGCATTGGCCTCATTGCTTCTCCTGACGTCTTCAGCATTGGCCCCATTGCTTCTCCAGACAGCTCCAGCACTGTCCCCAATGCTTCCTCAGATGTCTCCAACATTTGTACTTCAGAGTTTGAAAATGTGCATTTGTGACTCACTCTGATCTAGAACTTTGTAACGTGACCTTACACAAATGATTACTGTGCCACCACATTGTGTGGCTCTCACACCATACAGCAGACAATATAAACAGTTAATGCCACTGTGATACCAGTACACAATAAAGAATTTTCCATGATAGAATGTTACTTCAGCTTTGTTCTAAAGTGAGTCTGTAACTTTGATAGGACACAGAATACACTGCAGATCAATAGGCTTGGGTGTAAGTACAGGAAAATGTGTAGCAATCTATACAATCTTAAATGGAATCTTTGTAGCACATCCCTCTGGCATTAGATGCCCTTCACGGGAGGTCTCTAGGTGCCCAACTTTGCAGAACTACGTTTTGTTTGATTAGAAGAATTGGGTTTAGGAAAAAATATAATACCTAAGTCACAGCTTCAGATGAATATTTCCCGTCACTAACAATGTACAGTATGACATATTCGTTACAGCATGATATGTCAGCCACATGACCAATTAGGTATGAAAATGCTGTGGTTCCTTGGAAAACAGATTCCTGCTGCTACAGTAATTAAGATACAATAATACCAGTTCTTCTAGATGTATTCTTCTTCATCTGGCGCCAAACCCCTTGTATTTTGGCATGTTTTTCATAAACTGCAATGTATAATTAAGATGTTTGCTAGATGTGATCTGAGAATAAACAAATCCAAACAGCAATGTATTGTGTTCCGTGTAGAAAGCTGTGTTGAAGCAAATATGATTTTATTGTCTGCTATGGAGAACAATATTTTAATTGACATCTAATCATCTGGGTTGTTTTTTTCTCTATATAGAATCTAAAACAGTTATTGTCCGTAAGAACTGTTGCACAGTTATTGTACTGTACAATAACAAGGCATGTGTTATATTTATAATATTATTTCATGCTACATAAAAACAAGTAATTATATATGCTTAGAAATTCTCTCCCTAATATAGTCACTCCCCGTTCCCAGTACACTCACCGCAGCTTTTGCAGGAAATTGTTAGTGTCCCAGAGCTCAGCACCAAATGGAATGGAAGATGGACTTATAAAAAAAAGAGTTTTAATTGTGTTACTGCAGTACTGTATATCCTCCAGAAAAAAATGTTTGTATAATATACATTAGTATATTATAATGCAAAAGGTACAAGGTTAGTATGTGTACCTAAATTATCCTATATAGGTGATCATGCTGAGTTGGGAGAATGCCCTTGTGTTTAATAGAAGATATTCAAATTTGTACTGTGCCTACCACACTAAGGGATATATGCAATTGCGGTCGAATTTCCGAAAATGTCGAAAAACGGGGCATTTTCGACACAAAAAAAAATCGACAATGCAATACAGTACTTTTCAACAAAAAAACGGACTTTTCAGATTCTACTTTTTGCAATTCGACATTTTGAAAATTTGACATGTCTGCAGTGGTAAAAATGTGGCAATTCGACAAAAGTATATTCAATTGAAGAATGTTGATTCGACTTTAGTGCTTTTCGACAGTAATATCGTCAATTTCCTTCCGCCTCACTTTGCTGGCGGAATCTAATAAAAAAAATGTAAAACATGTTTTTTTGTGTTTTTTTTTATTGCTAATAGCATATCTATTTATATTAGAAGGGATTATGTACTAGGTTTGTCTATTAGAGGGACACAAGTATTATTTACATATTTTTTAAAAGAATATTTTTTTTTAACTGACTAAAATAGAGAAAGCATGGTTTTTAGTGGGAAGGGGTGGGAATGGGTTAAAATCAAGAAAAAAAAATGTGTGGGGTCCCCCCTCCTAAGCATAACCAGCCTCGGGCTCTTTCAGCCGGTCCTGGTTGTAAAAATACGGGGGGGAAACGGACAGGGGATTCCCCGTATTTTTAGAACCAGCACCGGGCTCTGCATCCAGTCCTGGTGCAAAAAATACGGGGGACAAAATGCGTAGGGGTCCCCCGTATTTTTTGTACCAGCACCGGGCTCCACTAACTGGGGAGATAATGCCACAGCCGGGGGACACTTTTATACCGGTCCCTGCAGCCGTAGCATTAAAACCCCAACTAGTCACCCCTGGCCAGGGTACCCTGGAGGAGTGGGGACCCCTTAAATCAAGGGGTCCCCCCCTCTAGCCACCCAAGGGCCATGGGTGAAGCCCGAGGCTGTCCCCTCCATCCAAGGGCTGCGGATGGGGGGCTGATAGCCTTGAGTAAAATGAAAGAATATTGTTTTTTGCAGAAGAACTACAAGTCCCAGCAAGCCTCCCCCGCAAGCTGGTACTTGGAGAACCTGAAGTACCAGCATGCCGGGGGGAAACTGGCCCGCTGGTACCTGTAGCTCTTCAGCAAAAAAAATACCCAAATAAAAACAGGACACGCACACCATGAAAGTACAACTTTATTACACACATGCCGACACACACATACTTACCTATGTTCACACTCCGACCTCTGTCCACTTGTCCAAGTAGAATCCGGGGTACCTGAAAATAAAATTATACTCATCTAAATCCAGTGTCCTGTTATTATTTGTAATCCTCGTACTTGGCAAAAAAAAACCAATGCATACCCGATCCACACGGACTGAAAGGGGTCCCATGTTTACACATGGGACCCCTTTCCCAGAATGCTGTGACCCCCCCCCCCCGTGACTCCTGTCACAGAGGGTCCCTTCAGGCAATCAGGGAGCGCGGCTGACCGCGGGTGACCTCACCGCTGACCGCAAAGTTTCCACCATTGAATATAATGGAGGGGCTGTGCGATGCGCTGTCTGACAGCTCAGACGCGCATAGCCAATCAGAAGAGTGCCACAACATCGCGCTCCCTGATTGGCTGAAGGGACCCTCTGTGACAGGAGTGTAAACATGGGACCCCTTTCAGTCCGTGTGGATCGGGTATGCATTTGTTTTTTTTGCCAAGTACGAGGATTACAAATAATAACAGGACACTGGATTTAGGTGAGTATAATTTTATTTTCAGGTACCCCGGATTCTACTTGGACAAGTGATCAGAGGTCGGCGTGTGAACATAGGTAAGTATGTGTGTGTCGGCATGTGTGTAATAAAGTTGTACTTGTCAAGGTGTGCGTGTCCTGTTTTTATTTGGGTATTTTTTTTGCAGAAGAACTACAGGTACCAGCGGGCCCGTTTTTCCCCCACATGCTGGTACTTGTGGTTCTCAAAGTACCAGCTTGTGGGGAGGCTTGCTGGGACTTGTAGTTCTTCTGCAAAAAAAACAATATTCTTTCATTTTACTCAAGGCTATCAGCCCCCCATCCGCAGCCCTTGGATGAGGGGGACAGCCTCGGGCTTCACCCCTGGCCCTTGGGTGGCTGGAGGGGGACCCCTTGATTTAAGGGGTCCCCACTCCTCCAGGGTACCCCGGCCAGGGTTGACTAGTTGGGTATTTAATGCCATGGCCGCAGGGACCGGTATAAAAAGGTCCCACGGCTGTGGCATTATCTCCCCAGCTAGTGGAGCCCGGTGCTGGTACAAAAAATACGGGGGACCCCTACGCTTTTTGTCCCCCGTATTTTTTACACCAGGACCGGACGCAGAGCCCGGTGCTGGTTCTAAAAATACGGGGGATCCCCTGTCCGTTTCCCCCCCGTATTTTTACAACCAGGACCGGCTCGAAGAGCCCGAGGCTGGTTATGCTTTGGAGGGGGGACCCCATGCAATTTTTTCCTGTGTTTTTTAACCATTTTTGCACTGTCGGAAAAGTCGAATCCAGGACGCACACTATCCGTCAATTCATCCGTTTTTCGACAGCGGGACTGTCGAATCCGTTTTTTATTGAATATGTCGAATTCCGGCACCCGTCGGCCGGAATTCGACGGTCGAATTGTGTCGAATTTTAAAACGGGCGAAAAAATGCCGCAATTCGTCCGGAATTGCATATACCCCTATAGATATATGCTTATGTTTATATGCAGATTTGTCACTGGGTCCTCTCTACGCTTGGAGAAGTGGAATCATGGAAAGGCAAGGTACAGACTAAGGGGCAGATGTACTAAGCCTTGCGGAGAGATAAAGTAGACAAAGATAAAATACTAGCGAATCAGCTCTAGTCATTTTTTAAACACAGTCTGTAACATAGTAGTTAAGAGCTGATTGGATGGTACTTTATCTCTTCTTTATCTCTATCGAAGGCTTAGAACATATCCACTAAGGGAGAGACTTATCAAAGCTTAGAGAGAGAGAAAGTGTAAAGAGATAAAGTACTAACAAATCAGCTCCTGTCATTTTATAGACTGTGTTTGGAAATTACAGGAGCTGATTGGTTGGTATTTTATCTCTCTTCACTTTATCTCTCTCCAAGCTTCGCTAAATCTCCCCCTTAGTGCAGTAAATGAGTTTTTGTGTTATCGAAATCTGAGACAGACCCATACGCCTGTCACATGTGGGTGCCTGAGGGCTGTTACAGACACACATTTATCATGATGGTTGTCACCCCTAGATGAGTGCATCTGATTGATTGATTGATTGATTGATTGATTGATTGGTTGATTGTGTATTTACTTCTGAAGCTGATAGTGCTCTTTTCTGAAGTGTGCTTACAGTACATCCACAATGACCTTCTTTCCTGACTTGGCATCTATGAGATCTGAAGAGTTCCAGGTGGCAGTAGCGCTATCAATCACAACTTTTGAATCCCTTCGATCTATTGCAAGATCTCACCTTAGCAGTAGCAAGATAGGGGATAGGTTACTATGGGCTGACGCCAACTGATTGGCATTATCTGCTGGGGCCCCTGCTCAATCACCTTCAAACATCTTAGGGATGCTTACATTTTCAGGGGACTTCCCACAAAATTACTGTCGGTCCTCACATGTAGAATCACACCATTAGTTTCATAAAAGTGTAGATATGGAGAATTCTGGATTTTTTTTATTTTTATCACTAATGGTTGTATTCAATAACTGTCGGAAGCTGCTGTCTTGTCGGAAAGACGGAAGGGGTTCCGAACTAGTCATTAGAGGCAGGTTTTTTTCCAACAAGTCGAGAATTCCCAACTTGTTGGAAAATACGTGGATCGGTGGAATCCGACAGGTTTTGGCCCCCTTTCCAACAAACTCAATCCGACTGGAAAACAAGTCGGATTGAGGTGAAGGAGATGGGGTGCGTTGCGGTGGGCTTTGGGGATAAGAGGTACCTTGCCTGGCCGTCCCCTGGCCAGTCACCTCTCTCCCTGCAGCGCCTCCCCCTGCTGCCGCAGAAATGTCCCCCCACCGCCAGCTCCCCCAGCCAGCCACCGATCTCAGCGCCCGCCACCATCCAGCTTACCACCGCTGCCCGCCACCATCCAGTAACTCCCCCTGCCAGCCGCCGCGATCTGCACCCCCCCACCTCCCCCCCGCAGCGGCAGGACAGGACCCCGGGTACGTTCCAAATCCGACAGTCAGATTTGGCTCAAATCCGACAGTCGGAATTGGCCATCCATTGAATAGGGGTTGTCGGATCCATTCCGACAAATGCATTTCTGAATGGATCCGAAACTTATTGAATATACACATAAGTGGGTGAACGTGTGCATTGTTTAAATTCTGCTGCAACAATGCCAATTATTAAATAAACCACTCAAACTTAATAGGAAGTTCGCTTACACATGGTTTTTATTTTCTGTATTAGTGCTTTTGATTTATTTGATTACTAATATTATTATTATTATTATTATTATTATTATTATTAATAAAAGTAGTACTTATATTATTATTAGTAGTAGTACTAGTAATAATAATAATAATAATAATAATAATAATAATAATAAATAATAATAATAATAATAAGTAGTAGTAGTAGTAGTAGTAGTAATAGTAGTGGTACTACTACTACTACTACTACTATTATTAGAAGTAGTAATATAATCAGTGGTGGCTCCTATCTGGATGGAGGAGGTGGGCTGCTGCTGACGTGCTGCCTGGTCCCTGCCAACTGCTTCCACCACCAGCCGGGTCCCAACAACTGTACAATGTAGCTGACAGATGCCGGGACTGGCATGCGCAAAACCCCTGACTTCTATGTTCTGCATTGGCTGTAGCTCATAAAAGATGTCTGGGAATGAAGGGTATGGAGTGGCTTCCTATAGCTCTGCTATTCGCAGCCCGGTCTGGCAGTCCTGAGGGATTAAACACCTCCCAATGGGACTGCCTGTCCTGCAGGTGACTGGCAGGTAGTACTTCCAATAGGAAGTCACTGCCAGTCACAGTGTAGCAAGTGCAGTCTCACCGACTGAATATGGCTCACTGAGCTGAAGTGGTGAATTTTACTGGGGGGTGCTATTATTATTAATAATAATAATAATAATATTAGTAGTAGTAGTTGTTGCTGTAGTAGTATTATTAGTACAGGTTGAGTATCCCATATCCAAATATTCCGAAATACGGAATATTCCGAAATACTGACTTTTTTGAGTGAGAGTGAGCTAGTGAAACCTTTGTTTTCTGATGGCTCAATGTACACAAACTTTGTTTAATACACAAAGTTATTAAAAAATATTGTATTAAATGACCTTCAGGCTGTGTGTGTAAGGTGTAAATGAAACATAAATGAATTGTGTGAATGTAGACACACTTTGTTTAATGCACAAAGTTATAAAAAATATTGGCTAAAATGACCTTCAGGCTGTGTGTATAAGGTGTATATGAAACATTAATACATTCTGTGCTTAGACTTAGGTCCCATTGCCATGATATCTCATTATGGTATGCAATTATTCCAAAATACGGAAAAATCCCATATCCAAAATTCCTCTGGTCCCAAGCATTTTGGATAAGGGATACTCAACCTGTAGCAGTAGTAGTAGCATTAGTACTATTATTATTATTATTATTATTATTAGTAGTAGTAGTAGTAGTAGCAGCAGCAGCAGTATTAGTATTATTATTATTATTATTATTATTATTATTATTATTGTATTTATTATTATTATTAGTAGTAGTAGTAGTAGTAGTAGTAGTAGTAGTAGCAGCAGTATTATTCTTATTCCTATTATTATTATTATTAGTAGTAGTAGCAGCAGCAGCAGCAGCAGTAGTAGTAGCATTAGTACTATTATTATTATTATTATTATTAGTAGTAGTAGTAGTAGTAGCAGCAGCAGCAGTATTAGTATTATTATTATTATTATTATTATTATTGTATTTATTATTATTATTAGTAGTAGTAGTAGTAGTAGTAGTAGTAGTAGTAGCAGCAGTATTATTCTTATTCCTATTATTATTATTATTAGTAGTAGTAGCAGCAGCAGCAGCAGCAGTAGTAGTAGCATTAGTAGTACTATTATTATTATTATTAGTAGTAGTAGTAGTATTCTTATCAATAGTAGGCAGCACAGGGGGAAGGCTCACTGCCACCCTCTCCCGTCCAGCCCCTGAACATGTGCCATCACTTGAGGGGTCGGTGCCACTGTCAGGAGACAATGGAGAGCTGCCGTTCCACACACCTTGATGCAGCAGACATAGGGCAGCTATTGTGCTGTTCCCTCAGTGACAGCACCACTCGCACACTCTCCCTATGGCCATGATATTATATATGCATAGTACAGGAAGGATGTTTTTTTAGGACTATTCATCAAAATATCTCAGTTTTTTTCCACACATTTTTAAATTATTTGATCATTTAATAATAATAATAATAATAATAATAATAATAATAGTATTATATGAGTGGATAAAATAGTTATCAATATATACATTACATTGAACCTCTAGCTCTTGTTTAAATCCACTGACAGCCTCATATTTGAAGTGAATCCATATCATGTTTAGGTAGTGTGGCAGGAGAGGTACTTTGCCACCTGTAAGATATACACAGGGTCCTGTGGGTAGATGGGAAGTGTGGATGGAACAGGTTCCCATCCACTTGGCCCAGACCAGGTCTTATAGTCCAAGAAGCTGCTTCATCAGCCAGCACCAGGGTGCTGGGTTTAAAGCAGAGTCTCTCCCTTGAGTCAGGGCTCCTGAAGGCAATTAGTGTCCAGGTGATAGGCCTGCTAGGGACAGTGGGATCCAAGGGCTGGGCCACTAGTGTCAGGATGCTGAGACCTGAAGGGTTCCTTATTTAGTAAGAGGGAGTGAGGAAGGGCCTAACCTCCCTGGTTGTTTATACTAAAGACAGTGACCTTTGTTTTATGTATATCTTTGTTTTTGAGCTACCTGAATAAAAGATATTTGTGGTTTTTGCACATGCTTGGAGTTGGTCGTTGGTGTATTTTTGTAGCAGAGCACATTCGAGCAAGTCTCCTGTTACAAATGGCGCCCAACGTGGGGCCCTTCTGCTAGTCGTGTCACACATGGCAGAGGGCCCAAAAGCCGCAAGGTCGCGGCACACATACCAGCGAACTCCAGACCAAGCTGAACTCATGGGCATCAGTACCAGACCAAGGGTGTTGTGAGTAGTGGTTAAAACCAACCCTACGGGGTCAAAATAATTATATTTTTTGTTTAAACTGAATGTGTTTGATTTTGGTGCAAAGGTTTGCATTGGCAGCAAAGAGGTTAAACAGGGTGCATGGCCTGTTCTGTCTTATATGCTTTGCACCATTCATTGAAAGTAGCTGTGCTGATTTGCTCTAAGGGGTTGCAAGCAACTGATAATTTATGACTGAATTTATTTTCCAAGCTTATTCTTACCTGTGCCTGCAAAATCTGGTAATGGGAGTCTGGTGTCCCTGTTAATTAGCTCATTAATACCAATCAAGCAAAGTTGAAACCTTTTATAAATGTGGTTCTATTTAAATAGAGAATTTTTGTGGCACTATGTGTCCCAACAATCCCTGAGTTCTAGTTTTAAGAGCCTGAAGGGAGATGTTGTTTATTTGCACTACCAGTGTAAGGTATTTAGGACCACTATGTACATGCTACATTTCAGTGCTTTGTTAAAAGCTGAATCTGTGCTAAAAAGAAAAAAAAAGGAATGTTTATTTTCCCTTTCACTTACAGATTTCAAAGGTAATAGGGTGAATAAAGATTTTCAGATATACAGCATATTCTGAAGTGTCTCTTCAAATGGGTAACAAAAAGAGAATTCATGCTAAAAAAACAAAAGGAGTGACAGCTCTAACACCTCAGGTCAGGAATTTATGTGACCCTGTTAAAGCCCCACAGTTGGAGAGTGAAGTGGAGAGCTTATTGGGGAGTAATCCAGATCTTGGGGAAGATTTTAGCATGGAACCTTTTTTTTGGTGTCACATGATAAGTGACCTTGAAAGCAATGTCCAATTAAAGGACCAGGAGCTAGAAGAGCTTAAGGAAAAATGTGATTTTCTTCAAGAGCAGGTGAACACCTTAACACAAAAGATGGAGGAGAAGGAATCTCTTTTGTCTGACTCTCTGACCAAATTGGGAAGGAGGAGAGAAGAGATTGCCAAGCTCTCAGGCCAGGTGTCAGAGTTGCAGAAAACCTTGGCAAAGGCTAAACCCAGATTTGAAAACTTTGTAGTACATAGCCAAGAATGATTAGAGGAAATCTTCTGTGACCAGACACGATATGGGAGTTTGGTGCTGGCCAATAAGGCTCTGTCGTAAGACTTGGCAGAGCTTCAGGAGGAGGTTTCTAAGCTAAAACCAATGGCTATGCCTAGTTTCAGTTCAGACACAGGCGTAGCTACACCAATTGCTGAAGATGTTATGCTGAAGGTTGGGTCAGAGACATTATCAGCCGAAGTGGAGATGCCATCTTCGGGGGAAATGATGCCAACGGTGGTGCAGGCTGCGGAAGAATGGAACCATACTGTATTGGAACCCGGCTATACTGGATTTCCTGTTCCAGCCAGAAGGAACAGGAAAGTTGAGCCAGAGCTGCCAGTGCCTAAGGCCCGGAAGGCTCTCTGCTATGCCACTAGTAAGGCCATCTGCCTGGAAAGTGGAAATCACTCAGAGGTAGAGCATTTACAGGCACTAATGTCCATTCAGTTGGTATTGCCATTCCAGAGCATGGAGGAAGCTTCAACCATTATTGCGCAGTGCACAGAAAATCCACAGAGAGAGCCACATCAGATGGCAGTGTTTTGTTGTTAACCCCTAGGATGACAGTTAGAAATTCTTCCAAAGCAGGACCACCTCATTCTCTGGAAAAAGAATGTCATAGTAGCTTGGGTGAAGAGTGGAACACAGCCCAGAGTTCAGTGGAACCTGTTCAAGATGGAGCATGGCAGCCACTGGGGCACACAGCAGATGTGTTTATGGAGACACGAGATGACGATGTGGGATCTTTGTTTTATGTATATCTTTGTTTTTGAGCTACCTGAATAAAAGGTATTTGTTGTTTTTGCACAAGCCAGGAGTCGGTCGTTGGTGGATTTTTGTAGCAGAGCACATTCTAGCAAGTCTCCTGTTACAGTAGTTAATTCCTTCCTATATATTTTCCCCATGGAATTTTACGTGTTGGCACTTAGCACATGTTCTGTCTCATTAAATGAACATTCATGCTTGCATTTTTATTAATGTGCATTATGCATATTCATATCTTTAGACTCATTTAGTACTCAGCACTTTTTTCACTCTACGAATTGTACAGCAAATTAAATGTTCAGAAGGCATACAGAACAGAACAGAATTCATATAACCATCATCTTCCACTTCATCTGGTCTGCTCATATTCTCCACATTAACTTTTTTTAATAATACCAATATTCACTCTCTACTGGTCTGCACAGTTTACAATGTGTCCTGAAACTGCACCTGTTCATTAAAGCCCATTAGCCTTCTCACACTCTCACGGCCTCAGCTCTCCCTCCTCAATTCTTCCCGGGTCACCTCCCCCTTATATCCTCCACTCCACTAAACTGTAAGCTCTCAGGAGTAGGGCCCACCACTCACTTGTTCTCTGCACCCTTCACTATCCTTGTCTCCAGTGCGCTTCCACTCACAGTCAGCAATGCTAATACTTTCTGTTCACTCTCACAGGGCAGTGTATCATTTAGTGCTACAGCTAATTATTGCCACTTACTGTACTTAACTACCTGTATAAGTCAGTGTACATGTGCCCCCTAATACGGTCTGTGAGATTATATTCAATTCTTTGTATGGATGTATCATTGTAATTTTCCTTACACAGAGCTACATTATAAATGTTTGAAGGGTATTAGCTGTGCACATATACAGTATGCCTGTTACAGTAATGGGCCCTACACATTTACTGATTACACTCAAAGATATGAGCAATCTCCCAAAGAATAACGCATTTCGGACTTTGTAGTCCTTCATCAGAAGCATGTATACAGATTAGAAAGACATTTGCTATCGACGCTAACAATAATATACTGCAAATATGTGTGTATGTAGAAAATACAACATATGGAATTTTGTCATATTTTGATAAAAACATTTAAGCATGCAGCCTATCGTCAAGGAACCCCATTTCTCTGCAAGGCATCCATAAGGACCCTGTGTTTAGGAAGAAAAGACTTGTTTGCAATGTGTGCACATACAGTATCAGCCAGTTATAGAAGCCTGTACATCACAAGTTTCCCAGCGCACCTCTACAGGGTTTAAGGTAGGGATGGCCATTGACCATCAATGATTCCAAATCATTGATGGTCTATGGCCAACGTTGAATACTTTAGCCATCAATGGGGGAAAATCAGATGGTTTCCTGCCATCGATGCCAAAGAACAACCAGTTTTTTTAAATCCTCTACAATGTGTCGGGACAGGGATCAATGCTCCGCCCCCTGACACCCACAAAACCCAATCCAAGTAACTGATTGGCCCACAGCCCACTCCATCGTAAAGCAGAGATGACTATTGGTGGGTGAAACCATTGATGGTTCTCTAGCAGGTGCTTTTATAGCATCAATGCTAGCCATCAAGTGTACCATCAATGTATATACCCACAAATTCATATCGCAAGTTTGAGAGAAAAATAGATCTAGCCCGTTTTACTAGACAGCTGCGCCTCAAAGAATATTTAGGCAAAAAAGAATCAACATCTGATCTGACAGCTCCTACTACCTCTGACTGCCCAGTTAAATTCAAATCAAAGTTTGGTCCAGTGTCAACGAATGCAACAATACAATCTTTTTCACAGACTTTATCCAGAGAAATAGAAGCTTTGGGTCCTAATCAGTACAAGCATGTATATAATATGACGATAGCAGAACGACAAGCCCTTAAGTCGTTATCTAAGAGAACTGATATCACTATCTGCCCTGCGGACAAGGGCGGCGGTATAGTGATACAGGACTTTCAGGACTATCTGGATGAAGTTTATAATCAATTATCTGATAGTGTGGTTTATCTGAAATTATCCTCTGATCCTACAGATGGGTATATGTTAGAACTGACAGGTTGTTTGAAGTTAGCTGTGCAGGCTGGGCATATAAGTAAATCTACTATGGAAGCATTAATTGTATCTGAGCCTTTGATTCCTGTTCTGTACACTATACCGAAGTTGCACAAGGACAGGTATAAACCGCCAGGACGTCCTATCGTCTCGGCTAGGGACTCATTATTTTACCAGGTGGCCCGTTATTTAGACCATTATTTGCAGCCTCTTGTTCAGCATGAAAGCACATATTTGAAAGATACATCTTCTTTTTTGTCTAAGTTACGTGCAATGTGCCCCTTGTCTGCTGGTGTATTGTTGTGCACGGCTGATGTTACCAGTCTGTACACGAATATACCACACGACAGGGGCATCCAGGCGGTACATGACTTGATTTTGAAACATTCAATATACATTGGTCCTCCTATCTCTGTGTTTTTGGATCTATTAAGGCTTGTTCTTTCTCACAATTACTTTCTATTTAACAAAGAATATTATTTACAGACCCTCGGGTGTGCTATGGGGTCGCCGGTGGCACCGGCGTACGCCAATGCGTTCATGTTTACAGTTAAACAGAAGTTATTTTTCAGTAACAAGGAGTTTATCAAGAACATCATCTTCTTCACACGTTACATAGATGATGTGTTCATGTTGTGGGGCGGTACCAAACAGGTGTTTGTGGATATGATGACAGTAGTTAATGGTCAGGATGATAATATTAAATTTACATTTGATGTCCAGGAGAAAGCTATCAATTTCTTAGATGTTTGTGTCAGTCACGATGAATTGGGGTTTGGGACAACACTTTATTCTAAACCTACAGACTGCAATAATATCCTATTAGCATCTAGTCACCACCCGACACCTCTGAAAAGGGGTTTACCGTATTCACAATACTTAAGGGTACACGCATTTGTAGCAATGAGAGGGATGAGTTAGTACAGATGGATAAAATGACCAAAAAGTTTCTGGAGAGGGGGTACTCTAATCGGGACCTTACCAAGGCCAGAATGAAAGCCATGTCGGAACCAAAAGTAAAAATCTGCAAGACAGGCAGCAGTAGTAAATTGGATAATGCTATGATATATGTGAGTCAGTAAAGCACGGCTAGCAAGGGGTTAATGAACAAAGCAAAAGGGATTTGGCCTATGGTCCAATCTGACCCGGATTTAGGGTCACTGTCTGAAAAGCGGCTAATGCCCTGTTATAAGAGAGGCCCCAATATTAAAGATATGCTGGTACACAGTGATATTTCTGATTGTACCAAGCCAGCATCGGAGCATTTTTTGAGTAAAAAACCTGGCAATTATAAATGTCTTGGGTGCACTACATGTATGTACCTTGAGACCGGTGATACATTATTGCATCCACATTCAGGCAAAAGAATACAGTTATGGCATTGCTTCACTTGTACATCTCGTTTTGTCGTTTATTGTATCATATGTCCATGCGGACTCTATTATATCGGGAAGACGACTTGTACATTTAGGGTTCGGATGGCCCAGCATAGAAGTGCTATAAAATCAGCACTTGAGGGCAAGCAGACAGAACAGCCAGTAGCTAAACACTTCAAACTCTGGCCCTCATTCCGAGTTGTTCGCTCGTTGCCGAATTTCGCTATATTGCGATTAGTCACTTACTGCGCATGCGCAATGTTCGCAGAGCGCATGCGCTTAGTTATTTTACTCAAAAGTTAGGTATTTTACTCACGGCATTATGAGGATTTTTCTTCGTTCTGGTGATCGGAGTGTGATTGACAGGAAGTGGGTGTTTCTGGGCGGAAACTGGCCGTTTTATGGGTGTGTGTGAAAAAACGCTGCCGTTTCTGGGAAAAATGCGGGAGTGGCAGGAGAAACGGGGGGAGTGCCTGGGCGAACGCTGGGTGTGTTTGTGACTTCAAACCAGGAACGAAACTGACTGAACTGATCGCAGTGGCAGAGTAAGTGTCGAGCTACTCAGAAACTGCTAAGAAATTTCTAATCGCAATTTTGCGAATCTTTCGTTCGCAATTCTGCTAAGCTAAGATTCACTCCCAGAGGGCGGCGGCCTAGCGTGTGCAATGCTGCTAAAAGCAGCTAGCGAGCGAACAACTCGGAATGAGGGCCTTTGTTCCCACACATTATCATCATTAAGATATAAAATGATTGACATGATACCAGAGAGCAGGAGGAGAGGAGATAGGTCCACTCGATTGTTACAGTGTGAAGCATGCTGGATCAATAGGCTCAACACTATTGCTCCAAGGGGTCTGAATGAGGCACTTTCTTTTAATAGCTTCATATGATTCTATGGCAATTTGGGACTGCATGTTACCTGGCCTGAAATATACTGATTTAGTTTACTCTGATACAGTTATTTAGTATTTTTGATTCCCTCCTAGGTGAAATGATTTATAATATATAAACAGCAGTTGCGCTATGACATTTGCTATTTAATGTGCAGTATGCTATGTATAGCTTGGATCTGTGCTTCAGTGCTGTTTTCTTTGTATGGTGAAGGGTTAATGCACACCTGATTGGTAATCAGTCTGACCCTGGTGATGTCAGTGGAAATCTGACAGGCCGGGCTCTCAGGGATTGTGTTTGCACATGGTGATGTAGAAGTTATAAAGGTAAGATATGTTTTAATGTTTATATATGCCTGACGAAGGTTTGAAATAAAACTGAAACGTTGCTGAATATCGGGGTGTCGGACCCGTTCATTTGAGGAGTCCCGTGAGTGCCGCTTATGATTGTTTGGCTATATATATATATATATATATATATATATATATACATTTCCAGAATCAGACCTTTTCTCACCCAGGATGCGACTAAGATAATTATTCACTCACTGATTATTTCCAGACTGGACTACTGTAATCTCCTCCTAACTGGCCTCCCTGACAATTACCTCTCTCCACTCCAATCTATCCTCAATGCTGCTGCCCGGCTCATCTTCCTCACCAAACGCACTACGTCTACCTCCCCTCTCCTACAGGCCCTCCACTGGCTTCCCTTCCCTTTCAGAATCCAATTCAAACTTCTCACACTCACTTACAAAGCACTCACCCACTCCTCTCCCATCTATATCTCTGACCTTATCTCCCTTTACTCTCCCACCCGTCCTCTTCGCTCTGCTAATGCACGCCGACTCTCCTGTCTACTGATTACTTCCTCCCACTCCTATCTCCAAGATTTTTCACGTGCTGCTCCCTTTCTCTGGAATTCTTTACCTCTCCCCCTCAGACTCTCCACCTCTCTACAAAACTTCAAACGGGCTCTTAAGACCCATTTCTTTACCAAACCTAGCCAAATCTCAACCTAACCCTCTGTTCCACGCTCTCTATGTACCCCATCTGTGTCACCCCTGTCTGTCTACCCCTCCCCTTAGAATGTAAGCTCTCACGAGTAGGGCCCTCTTCCCTCATGTGCTTATACGTTTCTTACTTTAATAATCCTCAACTGCCCAGATCCCGCAGTTTTTTGGCCACCTGGAACTTATCTCTATGTTTACTGGTGTAGTTATGCTTAGTTGCCTATATTGTCTTCAACTGTAAGTCACTGTTTTCCTGTTTTGATTATGTGCATATGTACTCTATAATTGGGCGCTGCGGAACCCTTGTGGCGCCATATAAATAAAGGATAATAATATCATATATATATATATATATATACACATACATACATACATACATACATACACTTATATAAGTGTTTTTACTCTATTCTATTTCACATGACTATATATATAAATTTATACAGTTTAACATTAGATGCTATCTGTTATATAAGTGGTACATCTTGGGAAATATACAAAATAAATGATTTCAATATATACAAGTGTCTTTAGTCTGTGAATGCACCTTGGCAATTGGGATGACAAGCGCAAATAGTCATAGTTTCTCATCTGAATTAAATCCCCCCCCCCCCCTTACATATAAAGGAGAATGAAACAGATTCACCTGGTAATCTAGCCGTTTAAAAACAAATCTGTGCTGTAACTGTGGCTTCAGGCCAGGAATGAAAAACAAGTTCCAGACAAAGGGCATAGTCTACAAGTTACAGGCAGTAGAAAACCGCTATATGCAACCTGGCAATTTGTTATATGTCAAAACAGGTTCATTTTGCCTTTTAAAATATATTGCAGCTTTAAAAATGGCCGCTACATTGCAGATAAATGTTGCGGCTGTATGCAACTTGCAGGATGTTACATATACCTCAATATGACATTATATAAAGCAATATGACATTATATAAAGCAATATGAGATTTTCATTCAGTTTAACCTTTAAGCAGACACCTTTTACAGTAAAGGGGTCTCCTATGCTAATGAGAAATTAATCAGAATCTACTCCACTTTCATTGAAGTTGTGACAATTCATTTAAATTAGAAGGCTGCTAATCTCAGAGGTGAAGTGTAAATCTGAAAGGTTTCTGAGAAATCAATGGCCAGTTCCACTCAGCAAAGTTTCTAAATGACAGGTACATGGCCGCAAAGACCAGCAGGTTAGGCTGACCTCATTAAAATAGCTAACTGCAAAATCATCCTACACTGTGGGGCTGCACTGAGCAGCTTTTCCCATACAGTACGCTCTATAAATGTTCTGCTAATGAGAGGCTAGCATCAGTTTTTATGTTGCATATATAATGCCACCATTTCACGGTTTCCAGTTGTAGGCAATTAGTAAAACTATATTAACGGGACCATATAATTAGGAAGTTCTACCCAAAAATTTATTTGCGGGTAGACCATGTGCAGAAGTAATTCTATAGTATAGAAAATGAATGAATGAATGAATGAATGAATATATAGTTAATATTATCACAAAGTAAAAACATGTATAGGACTATATATCATATTTGCATTATATCCTGCACATATTAAGGATACCCCGAATGTATGAAGCAGGGACAGCAGCAGATATCTCCAATATCTGCTGCAGTCCCTTCTTTTCTGACAATTCCAAATTCTACAGCATTTGCAGCCCCCAGAGGTTTGTATGGGGACTGCGAAGCTGTCAGATTTACCAAGCTATATGCCATCTTCAGATGGTGTTGTCCCACTACAGCCTATGGGCTACAGATTGTAGAAAACTCCTGGAGAGTATTCCAGGGGGACCGCCCCCGCCAATGGCAGCCACACATGCGTTGGCAGCAGTCCGCGCATGCTCAGAATAGCCCCAGCTCCCAAACTTGGAGGGAATTGATGGCTTTTGCGATTATTCCACTTCATTACACATAGCAGGGATGTCTTTGACTCCTTTTGAGGCCCCTATCCCTGCAGGTGATTTTTAGTACATTTGGGGAATGATAATTTCTTATTGGCGCGAACAGTGACAATAAGAAATTCTAATTATTGGGTGTAAAACTCAATAATTAGTAAATATATCCCATACATAAAACAATGATTAAAAAAACAGTAATAAAAACCCTCCCTGTTATAGTCAAAATTTAGATTACGGAGACTTGTGGTGGTAGATATTCCTGACTGGAAAAGCAATCAAAATGGGTGCCTGAACAAAATAAGTATCAGAGAGGAACGACACTCCAAGCAGGAACATTTGCAAAAACTATAGTAGGTTATTTGCGCATACTGTATGCTGCTATTCTCAGCAATAAGAAATGACAGAACGTTTCGCCCTAATGTATAAAATAATACGTGCAGGGACAGGGATCCTACACATGGGAGTATTATCTGAGGAGGGGTCTTTGCAGCATCCCGCTCGCTTCCTAGTGAAGTGGGCAGAATGGGGTGAAAAACACTGCATCGCGGCACTGTATTGAGAAGGCAGGACTTAATTATTTGAATGTCATCATAGAGCCCCACCTCCTGTCCACGGATCCGCAAATTGCTGCATTTTCTCATGGTGGGGGTAGGGGCTAATGATGTGACAGCCCAGCCCTGCCCCCAAAGTGGTCAACAAGTCTCCTCCCTTCTACTTGCTACTTAACCCACATGCAGGGGGCCATGTCCAATAAACCACCCACTATATCTTGAGAAGAAGAACGAAATGACTGAGATAGGAGTGGAGAGGGTTAAACATCCATAGGATGGGGATGACTCTCTGAGGACATGTGATTAGCCATCCAATAGGGTTGCAGGATCTAGCTGGTTGATATTGCCTGGGAAGAGGAGGAGTCTTCCTCTTTTTCTGGTTCTTCCCACCCTCCCTCCCCTTTTTTGAGGTAGTTGGTGGTGGATCGATGCGTTAGCTGATTGGTGGGAAAGAACGGCATGTTAATTGTTTTTAGGTCTTATCTAGATGTTTTAATGATTATTTTGTGTTTGGATGGTGCGCTCACCTTTGTTGACTATATGCATCTGCTGGATCACCCGGTTGGGGACAGTGACACCACCCGGACGGGTGGGTAGTCAAGGTATAAGGTTGAGTGGATACCGTTTTGTTGTTTAGGCTGGGTTTTAAGTTGGTACAGTTGTACGGTTTGGGGTAGAAGTTAACCGTTCTTTCTTGGACACCACTATTTCATCTTTTATTCAGCCATTTTTAGTAAGAAGTTATTGAATAAATCAGCTAACAATTTCTGCCAAATCTAAGTCTCTGAGTCTTTATTTTAGAGTTAAGTGTTAAGGGTTTAATGAATGCACATGGTCATCCATCAGCCGTTAGGCTGTTTAAGGGGCTAATGAGAGGCTCTAAATCAGGGTTTCTCAGTTAAGCTTCTATGGGCTGTGATATATAATAAATCTAGCACCCTACCACCCACCCCTGTGGTGCCCCTGGCATTGGATATGTGGACCTCCTGAGGTAGATGCCTGAGAGTATATGCCTATACCCCAACAGATGAATGAGATGCAAGTGTAATTATGGCAATACATTGGGGTATATTCAACTGAAGTCGAAAGATGCCGTCTGTCGAAAAGACGGCAGTTTTCAACTTTTTTAGGTTGGAAGGGGTTCCGACCTATTCAATCTAAACCCAAATTATTCAAGGAATTCAACTTGTCGAAAAGCACGTGGATCCGCGTGCTTGTTTTGAAAAAGGTTTTGGCCCCCTTTTCAACCATCTCAATTCGACTTTAAACTAGAGATGTGCACCGGAAATTTTTCGGGTTTTGGTTTTGGATTCGGTTCCGCGGCCGTGTTTTGGATTCGGACGCGTTTTGCCAAAACCTCCCTGAAAATTTTTTGTCGGATTCGGGTGTGTTTTGGATTCGGGTGTTTTTTTTTACAAAAAACCCTCAAAAACAGCTTAAATCATAGAATTTGGGGGTCATTTTGATCCCATAGTATTATTAACCTCAATAACCATAATTTACACTCATTTTCAGTCTATTCTGAACACCTCACACCTCACAATATTATATTTAGTCATAAAATTTGCACTGAGGTCGCTGGATGGCTAAGCTAAGCGACACAAGTGGCCGACACAAACACCTGGCCCATCTAGGAGTGGCACTGCAGTGTCAGGCAGGATGGCACTTCAAAAAAATAGTCCCCAAACAGCACATGATGCAAAGAAAAAAAGAGGCGCACCAAGGTCGCTGTGTGACTAAGCTAAGCGACAAAAGTGGCCGACACAAACACCTGGCCCATCTAGGAGTGGCACTGCAGTGTCAGACAGGATGGCAGATTTAAAAAATAGTCCCCAAACAGCACATGATGCAAAGAAAAAAAGAGGTGCAATGAGGTAGCTGTGTGACTAAGCTAAGCGACCCAAGTGGCCGACACAAACACCTGGCCCATCTAGGAGTGGCACTTCAGTTTTCTAGCGAGAGGATGAGTGCTTCCATCCTCAAGTGAATCTGAACCACTAGCCATGAATATAGGCCAAGGCCTCAGCCGTTCCTTGCCACTCCGTGTCGTAAATGGCATATTGGCAAGTTTACGCTTCTCATCAGATGCTTTTAATTTTGATTTTTGGGTCATTTAACTGAACTTTTGTTTTTTGGATTTTACATGCTCTCTACTATGACATTGGGCATCGGCCTTGGCAGACGACGTTGATGGCATTTCATCGTCTCGGCCATGACTAGTGGCAGCAGCTTCAGCACGAGGTGGAAGTGGATCTTGATCTTTCCCTTTTTTAACCTCCACATTTTTGTTCTCCATTTTTTAATGTGTGGAATTATATGCCAGTATCAAAAGCAATGGCCTACTACTATATATACTGCGCACAACTGAAATGCACCACAGGTATGGATGGATAGTATACTTGATGACACAGAGGTAGGTAGAGCAGTGGCCTTCCGTACTGTACTGCTATATATACTGGTGGTCACTGTCAGCAAACTGCAAAACTAAAATGCACCACAGGTATAGAATCTAGATGGATAGTATACTTGACGACACAGAGGTAGGTAGAGCAGTGGCCTTCCGTACCGTACTGCTATATATACTGGTGGTCACTGTCGGCAAACTGCAAAACTAAAATGCACCACAGGTATAGAATCTAGATTGATAGTATACTTGACGACACAGAGGTAGGTAGATCAGTGGCCTTCCGTACCGTACTGCTATATATACTGGTGGTCACTGTCAGCAAAACTCTGCACTGTACTCCTCCTATATAATGCTGCTGGTCCCCAGTCCCCACAATAAAGCAGTGTGAGCACAGATATATGCAGCACACTGAGCACAGATATGGAGCGTTTTTCAGGCAGACAACGTATAATACTGGTGGTCACTGGTCAGCAAAACTCTGCACTGTAATCCTCCTATATAATATACTGGTGGTCCCCAGTGCCCACAATAAAGCAGTGTGAGCACAGATATATGCAGCACACTGAGCACAGATATGGAGCGTTTTTCAGGCAGAGAACGGATAAAACTGGTGGTCACTGATCAGCAAAACTCTGCACTGTACTCCTCCTATATAATACAGCTGCTCCCCAGTCCCCACAATTACGCAATAAGCACAAATATTATTAATAAACGGAGAGGACGCCAGCCACGTCCTCTCCCTAACATTTCCAATGCACGAGTGAAAAATAAATGGCGGCGACGGGCGGCTCCTTATATAGAATCCGAATCTCGCGAGAATCAGACAGCGGGATGATGACGTTCGGGCGCGCTCGGGTTAACCGAGCCATACGGGAGAATCCGAGTATGCCTCGGACCCGTGTAAAATGGGTGAAGTTCGGGGGGGTTCGGATTCCGAGGAACCGAACCCGCTCATCACTACTTTAAACAAAGTCGAAGTGAGATGCAGGAGCAGAGACGGGGAAGAGCCGCTGACAGACTGGGGAGAGCAGTGATGTGGATGCTGCTGTGAGCGGCGGCTGTGATGCAGGAGCAGAGACGGGGGAGAGGAGGAGACAGGGGGGGCGAGGGAGACGGGAGAGAGCCGTGGGCAAGCAGCGCTACAGCAGCGGGCAGCATAGCCGGAGGATGTCACAGCCACCGCTCACAGCAGCGTCCACCCGGCTCCAGCAAGCGAGACCTCACTTGCTGGAGCTGGGTGGACGCTGCCGTGAGCGGAGGCTGTGACACATTCTTTGTCTACGCTGCTATAGCCGCTGCTGTAGCGCTTCTCTCCCCCGTCTGCCTGCGGCTCTCCCCCTTCTCAGCTCCCGCATCTCAATTCGACTTTTTTTAAAGTCGAATTGAGATTGCATTGAATAGTCCTGGTCGGATCCATTCCGACAAATGAATGTCGGAATGGATCCGACTTCAATTGAATATACGCAATTGTCTCTATCATGAAATATGTGCGCAATGAAGGAGTTAATAATAAGTAAATGGGCAATGAGGCAGATGTTGGGAAATGACAGGTCTCTGAAATACGGCTCTACTTTGACGGCTTTTGGTTGAGAAAATAGTTTTCAACGTGCATGTTCTTCAAATTACTGGCCTTTTCCTTGCTGAAAATAACTTTGTATGAATTGCTATAGAAAAATATTATTATTTTTTTTCTGCAGGGCAAATGGATTGGAGAGTCTCCCCAATGTGTACTGACCTTTTCCGTCATAAACACATGGCCCCAATTTCATTCCTTTCTGCTGACATTTGAACACTTAACTCTATAATGCCTCCAGAAAACAACTGACACCACAGTAACAAGATACATATCTCAATGCTGTGAATGAGTTACACAAGTAATTTTCCTTCCATCTAATTTCACCCTAAGGTGATCACTTCTAAACATAGCCAGCATTTTGGCTTCAGCAAGGCTCTATTCTTGCACAAATTAAGATCTAATCTGCAAACTGTTCAAGAAATGAGAGTCTTCAGTATCAGCAATTCATAGCAGGCAGCACAAAGACTTCTGGCCAACTAAATTCTCCGGTGCTCCCAAATATTCAACTGACTCACTTTCATTGCAAATGCCTGGTTAACCAATGTATTATCAAGAAAATATATTTGCAAAAAATTCCAATGTACAGACATGGGTTTAAATTAACATATACTGAATTATTGTTCTTGAAAGAGAGTAAATATAACAGGGTGTGGTATGGGATGGCGGTCATTAGGTGGACATGAGTTAGGTCGACATACATTGGGTCGACCACGTTTAGTCGACATGCATTAGGTCACCACGCTCACTAGGTCAACATGGTCATTAGGTCGACATGGAAAAAGGTCGACATGAGTTTTTTAAAAAAAATATTTTTTGACCTTTTTCATACTTAACGATCCATGTGGACTACAATTTGGAATGGTAACCTGTGTTGAGCGCAGCGGTAGCGGAGCAAGGCACCTTGCCTGAAGCATGGCGAGCGAAGCGAGCCATGCGAGGGGACACGGTGCACTAATTGGGGTTCCTGTCACTTTTAGAAGAAAACGACACCAAAAAAAGTAAAAAATCTCATGTTGACCTTTTTCCATGTCGACCTAATGACCATGTCGACACAGTGATCATGTCGACCTAATGCATGTCAACCAAATGTGGTCGACCCAATGTATGTTGACCTAACTCATGTTGACCTAATGAACCACACCCGTGGTATGCAAGGTCGACCACACTTAGGTCGACAGTGTCTAGGTTGACCACTATTGGTTGACAGTAACTAGGTCAATGTAATTTCTAGGTCGACAGTGACTCTAGGTTGACATGTACTAGGTCGACATGACAAAAGGCCGACATGAGTTTTTTTACTTTTTTTTTTTTTACTGTACAGTGACTGGGAACCCCAATTAGTGCACCGCGTCCCCTTGCATGTCTTGTTTTGCTCGGCATGTTTCGGGCAAGGTGTTTTGCTGTGATCGGCACAGGTTACCGTTCCCAATTGTAGTCCACGTGGACCATAAGGTATGAAAAAGTAAAAAAAGTTAAAAACTCATGTCAACCTTTAGTCATGTCAACCTAGAACATGTCGACCTAGAGTCCTTGTCAACCTAGAAACCATGTCGACCTACTTACTGTTGACCTATAGTGGTAGACCTGGACACTGTCGACTTACGTGTGGTCGACCTAGAGACCGGATGCCATCTAATATATAGAAAACATATTTGTTGTGTAATGTACTTATAATCGTTGTGTGTGTTGTACTTTTTTCTATTTTACTGCTTATATGGTGCTGCAGACACTTGTGTGGTGACTTATAAATAAAAGGTATTATTATTATTATTATTATTATTATTATTATTTATATATAATTTAATTTACATGATATACTTATATAAATGGATATTGTAAAATGTGAATGCTGCTATCATTTTAGCTTTAATTTGGGGTGACAATGTATTTAACTATGGGAAACCTATACTTATATTTTGTGTAGATGCTATACATATGAACATGTATGTTATTTTATTTACATGAGTTACAGTATGTATACTTCCACTATCCAAATTGTATAATTCAACTGATATGAAGAATAGGTGACTCTATCTACTCCAGACTGGATAACGACTCATAAGTTTGAAGGATTGCAATGTTCTCCTTCATATGCTGCTGTCTATTCTGTGCCGCAGAGAGCAGTGGCAGGCCTGGGTATTGTAGGGGACATGGCCTAATTGTACAGACGTGACCATGCACCCTACAAAAAAACAAGTAAAAAAAATCAATTATGGCAGCGCCAGGCAGTGCTGCACACCGCACAGAGGTGTTATTGTGTGCACCGCAGCCAGTGGCAGATCCAGAGGGGCAAGATCAGTGTGATTGCTAGCGCCCTTTTTTCCTGCACATCAGGTGCAGACGGAAGAGAATTCTCAGTGGCAGTAGCCTCCCTGGACCCACAGCAGCATGTCCTTGGCTGGGGAGAGATGATGCTGACAGGTAAGACTGGGTGGGGGCATAAACGAGCCCCTGCCAGATCCCTCCAACAAGTCTGGTCCTGGTAATTAGTGACACACACCCCACCCCCTTTGGTAACCCTGAGCCTATCATCATATTTGTGTTAGGTTCCACACAAACCAAGACAAATAATTGGACCAATCACAACTTCATATACCATGCTGTTTGACTAATCATACACTTGCATTATGTTTCTTGTTTTGTATATTTAAAAAGAAGATGTTTTATTAAGCTTGCTGGACATATCACTAAATGTTTCAGTAGGTGTTTGGACACTGACATATACTGTATATGGAGCATAACCCAAAACTAGGGAAGGTTTGGGTCACCATTGTGTTGTTCCCCCTTGATAATTGTTATGTTGTTACTGCTACACGGTCAGAGAACAGAGAAGCCACATGTAGTTGATATACATTTTACAAGGCCATGAAGGTAAGGAAAAGAAAAGTTTTGACTTCATTTTTTTTTTATACAGGTTGAGTATCCCTTATTCAAAATGCTTGGGACCAGAGGAATTTTGGATATCTGATTTTTCCGTATTTTGGAATAATTGCAAACCATAATGAGATATTATGGTGATGGGACCAAAATCTAAGCACAGAATACATTTATGTTACATATACACCTTATACACACAGCCTGAAGGTCATTTTATCCAATATTTTTTATAACTTTGTGCATTAAACAAAGTGTGTGTACATTCACACAATTAATTTATGTTTCATATACACCTTATACACACAGCCTGAAGGTCATTTAATACAATATTTTTAATAACTTTGAGTATTAAACAAAGTTTATGTACATTGAGCCATCAGAAAACAAAGGTTTCACTATCTCAGTCTCACTCAAAAAAGTCCGTATTTCGGAATATTCCGTATTTCGGAATATTTGGATATGGGATACTCAACCTGTATTAGAATTTTGAAGCCAGGCTGATTTTAATGTCAGCACAGAAAGCAGAATCATAATGATGTACGCAGGTTTGCACATTCATCAATCATACGCACAGAGATGGATCGCATAGGCCTTTACACATGACATTTCAGAGCTGCATTCTTGCTTACATGGATTGACTACCACCGTTCAAACCTAAAAAGAATGTATCACAGTCTAAATCGTTATGTCAGTGCTGCAGATCAGACTAGTGGGACACGGACCTACAGCTCCGCTCCTGTGACTTCCCACGTTAGCTGTAATGCTTGCCTTTTTTTGTTAAAGTCCAATCCATAATGCTAATCATTTATGCAATTAGTGTAATTAGGAACAAGCAAATAGCATCAGTTTACAGATCTGGCCCCGTATGGGGCGACACCGTGACTCACAGGTGACATTGATCACTACCATTAAATGTAATTAGCTAATCCAAGGTATTTAGAGAAAATAAACAAAATCCTGAAATGTACAGTACTAGATGTGTGTAAGTAATTCAGTGAGTCCAGAGTTTCTCCTATACCTGTTATAAAGCCCAGTTGTGGTTATGTAACGACCAGCGTAATTAAGAGAAAAAGCTCTGAAAGTGCTGCTGAGATGAGGGTCACTGTTATTGGGGGTCATTCCGAGTTGTTCGCTCGTTGCCGATTTTTGCTATGCTGCGATTTGTTGCTAAATGCGCATGCGCATGGTACGCAGCGCGCATGCGCTAAATTATTTAACACAAAACTTAGTATATTTGCTGGTGTTCGTACGACGCTTTTCAGTCGAACTGCTGATCGGTAAATGATTGACAGGAAAGGGGGGTTTCTGGGTGGTAACTGAGTGTTTTCCGGGAGTGTGCTAAAAAATGCAGGCATGTCAGGGAAAAACGCGGGAGTGTCTGGAGAACCCGAACGCAGGGCGTGTTTGTGACGTCAAACCAGGAACTAAACGGACTGAGCTGATCGCAATCTGTGAGTAGGTCTGGAGCTTCTCAGAAACTGCAAAGAATTATTTAGTAGCAGTTCTGTTAATCTTTCGTTCGCTATTCTGCTAAGCTAAGATACACTCCCAGAGGGCGGCGGCCTAGCGTGTGCAATGCTGCTAAAAGCAGCTAGCGAGCGAATAACTCGGAATGAGGGCCATTGATACAGTACTTGCACATTTCTGCCTTTCATACAGGCTTCAACACAGAGCAAATTGCCTATAAATCAAAAGCAAAATGCCAGTTTAGACATACACGATATTCAATATTTCTCTAACGTCCTAAGTGGATGCTGGGACTCCGTAAGGACCATGGGGAATAGCGGTTCCGCAGGAGACAGGGCACAAAATAAAAGCTTGAGATATCAGGTGGTGTGCACTGGCTCCTCCCCCTATGACCCTCCTCCAAGCCAGTTAGTTAGATTTTTGTGCCCGGCCGAGAAGGGTGCAAACTAGGTAGCTCTCCAGAGCTGCTTAGAATAAAAGTTTAGTATTTTTTCCCCTGCCATTTTACACAAAAAAGCGGGAGTTAAGGACGTCGTGAAGGGGCGGGGCCTATCTCCTCAGCACACTGGCGCCATTATTCCCTCACAGCTCCGCTGGAAGGACGGCTCCCTGATTCTCCCCTGCAGTACTGCATCTGATTCAGGGTAAAAAAGAGAAGGGGGGCATTTTGGCAGCAAATAACTAGATTAACAGCAGCTATAAGGGATTAACACTTATATAAGGTTATCCCTGTATATATATAGCGCTGGGTGTGTGCTGGCAGACTCTCCCTCTGTCTCTCCAAAGGGCTAAGTAGGGTCCTGTCCTCTATCAGAGCATTCCCGGTGTGTGTGCTGTGTGTCGGTACGCGTGTGTCGACATGTATGAGGAGGAAAATGAGGTGGAGGCGGAGCAGTTGCCTGTGTTAGTGATGTCACCCCCTAGGGAGTCGACACCTGACTGGATGATTGTGTTTAAGCAATTAAGTGATAATGTCAGCAATTTACAAAAAACTGTTGACGACATGAGAAAGCCGGCAAATCAATTAGTGCCTGTTCAGGCGTCTCAGACACCCTCAGGGGCCCTAAAACGGCCGCTACCTCAGTGGGTCGACACGGATCCAGATCCAGATACTGAATCTAGTGTCGACGGTGACGAGACAAACGTAATGTCCAGTAGGGCCACACGTTACATGATCACGGCAATGAAAGAGGCATTGAACCTTTCTGACACTACAAATACCTCAAAGGCGGGTATTATGTGGGGTGTGAAAAAACTGCCAATAGTTTTTCCTGAGTCTGAGGAAATAAATGAGGTGTGTGATAAAGCGTGGGTTTCCCCCGATAAAAAACAGCTAATTTCTAATAAGTTATTAGCACTATACCCTTTCCCGCCAGAGGTTAGGGCACGGTGGGAAACACCCCCTAGGGTAGATAAGGCGCTCACACGTTTATCTAAACAAGTAGCGTTACCGTCCCCTGATACGGCCACCCTCAAAGAACCAGCTGATAGGAGGCTGGAAAATATCCTGAAAAGTATATACACACATACTGGTGTTAAACTGCGACCAGCAATCGCATCAGCCTGGATGTGCAGTGCTGGAGTCGCATGGGCGGATTCCCTGACTGAGAATATTGATACCCTGGATAGGGACAATATTCTGTTAACTATAGAACATTTAAAGGATGCATTGCTATATATGCGTGATGCGCAGAGGGATATTTGTACCCTGGCATCAAGAGTAAGCGCAATGTCCATCTCTGCCAGAAGAGCATTATGGACCAGACAGTGGTCAGGGGACGCAGATTCCAAACGGCACATGGAAGTATTGCCGTATAAGGGGGAGGAGTTATTTGGGGCTGGTCTAACAGACCTGGTGGCCACGGCAACGGCTGGAAAATCCACCTTTTTACCCCAGGTTACTTCACATCAACAGAAAAAGACACAGTCTTTTCAAACTCAGTCCTTTCGTTCCCATAAGTACAAGCGAGCAAAAGGTCACTCTTTTCTGCCCAAGGGCAGAGGAAGAGGAAAAAGGCAGCACCATGCAGCCGCTTCCCAGGAGCAGAAGCCCTCCCCTGCTTCTGCCAAGTCTTCAGCATGACGCTGGGGCTTTACAAGCAGACTCAGACACGGTGGGGGCCCGTCTCAAGAATTTCAACGCGCAGTGGGCTCACTCGCAAGTGGATCCCTGGATTCTACAGGTAGTATCACAGGGGTACAAACTGGAATTCGAGGCGTTTCCTCCTCATCGGTTCCTGAAGTCTGCTTTACCAAAGTCTCCCTCCGACAGGGAGGCAGTTCTGGAAGCCATTCACAAGCTGTACTCCCAGCAGGTGATAATCAAGGTACCCCTCTTACAACAGGGGAAGGGGTATTATTCCACACTATTTGTGGTACCGAAGCCGGACGGCTCGGTGAGACCAATATTAAATCTAAAATCTTTGAACACTTACATAAAAAGGTTCAAATTCAAGATGGAGTCACTCAGAGCGGTGATAGCGAACCTGGAAGAGGGGGACTATATGGTGTCGCTGGACATCAAGGATGCTTATCTCCACGTCCCAATATATCCTTCTCACCAAGGGTACCTCAGGTTTGTAGTACAAAACTGTCATTATCAGTTTCAGACGCTGCCGTTTGGATTGTCCACGGCGCCTCGGGTCTTTACCAAGGTAATGGCCGAAATGATGATTCTTCTACGAAGAAAAGGCATCTTAATTATCCCTTACTTGGACGATCTCCTGATAAGGGCAAGAACCAAGGAACAGTTAGAAGTCGGAGTGGCACTATCTCAGGTAGTGCTAAGTCAGCACGGATGGATTCTAAATATTCCAAAATCGCAGCTGATTCCAACGACACGTCTACTGTTCTTAGGAATGATTCTGGACACAGTCCAGAAGAAGGTGTTTCTCCCGGAGGAGAAGGCCAGGGAGTTATCCGAGCTAGTCAGGAACCTCCTAAAACCAGGACAGGTCTCAGTGCATCAGTGCACAAGGGTCCTGGGAAAAATGGTGGCTTCTTACGAAGCGATTCCATTCGGAAGATTCCATGCAAGAACTTTTCAGTGGGATCTACTGGGAAAATGGTCCGGATCACATCTTCAGATGCATCAACGGATAACCCTGTCGCCAAGGACAAGGGTGTCTCTCCTGTGGTGGCTTCAGAAGGCTCATCTACTAGAGGGCCGCAGATTTGGGATTCAGGATTGGATCCTGGTAACCACGGATGCCAGCCTGAGAGGCTGGGGAGCAGTCACACAGGGAAGGAATTTCCAGGGCTTGTGGTCAAGCATGGAAACATCTCTTCATAAAAAGATTCTTCGCTGGGCGGAAAATCATGTGATAGCACTGTCAGCAGTGTTCATTCCGGGAGTGGACAACTGGGAAGCAGACTTCCTCAGCAGAGACGACCTTCACCCGGGAGAGTGGGGACTTCACCCAGAAGTCTTCCACCAAATTGTAAACCGTTGGGAAAGACCAAAGGTGGACATGATGGCGTCACGTCTAAACAAAAAACTGGACAGATATTGCGCCAGGTCAAGGGACCCTCAGGCAATAGCAGTGGACGCTCTGGTAACGCCGTGGGTGTATCAGTCAGTGTATGTATTCCCTCCTCTGCCCCTCATACCGAAAGTATTGAGAATCATAAGAAGGAGAGGAGTAAGAACTATACTCGTGGTTCCGGATTGGCCAAGAAGGTCTTGGTACCCGGAACTTCAAGAGATGCTCACGGACGAACCGTGGCCTCTACCTCTAAGACAGGACCTGCTACTGCAGGGGCCTTGTCTGTTCCAAGACTTACCGCGGCTGCGTTTGACGGCATGGCGGTTGAACGCCGGATCCTGAAGGACAAGGGCATTCCAGAAGAAGTCATCCCTACTCTGGTAAAAGCCAGAAAGGAAGTAACCGCAAAACATTATCACCGCATTTGGCGTAAATATGTTGCGTGGTGTGAGGCCAAGAAGGCCCCTACACAGGAATTTCAACTGGGTCGTTTCTTGCATTTCCTGCAAACAGGACTGTCTATGGGCCTAAAATTAGGGTCCATTAAGGTTCAAATTTCGGCCCTGTCAATATTCTTCCAGAAAGAACTGGCTTCAGTACCTGAAGTTCAGACATTTGTGAAAGGGGTGCTGCACATACAGCCTCCTTTTGTGCCTCCAGTGGCACCTTGGGATCTCAATGTTGTGTTGAGATTTCTAAAATCACACTGGTTTGAACCATTGTCTACGGTAGATTTAAAATATCTCACGTGGAAGGTGTCGATGCTGTTGGCCTTGGCTTCAGCTAGGCGTGTGTCAGAATTGGCGGCTTTATCATGTAAAAGCCCTTACCTAAATTTTCATTCTGACAGGGCGGAATTGAGGACTCGTCCTCAATTTCTACCTAAGGTGGTTTCTGCATTTCACATGAACCAACCTATTGTGGTACCTGCGGCTACTAGGGACTTAGAGGACTCTAAGTTGCTGGACGTTGTCAGGGCCTTGAAAATATATGTTTCCAGGACGGCTGGAGTCAGGAAAACTGACTCGCTGTTTATCCTGTATGCACCCAACAAGCTGGGTGCTCCTGCTTCAAAGCAGACGATTGCACGTTGGATTTGTAGTACAATTCAGCTTGCACATTCCGTGGCAGGATTGCCACAGCCAAAATCAGTAAAAGCCCATTCCACAAGGAAAGTGGGCTCATCTTGGGCGGCTGCCCGAGGGGTCTCGGCTTTACAACTTTGCCGAGCAGCTACTTGGTCAGGGGCAAACACGTTTGCTAAATTCTACAAATTTGATACCCTGGCTGAGGAGGACCTGGAGTTCTCTCATTCGGTGCTGCAGAGTCATCCGCACTCTCCCGCCCGTTTGGGAGCTTTGGTATAATCCCCATGGTCCTTACGGAGTCCCAGCATCCACTTAGGACGTTAGAGAAAATAAGATTTTACTTACCGATAAATCTATTTCTCGTAGTCCGTAGTGGATGCTGGGCGCCCATCCCTAGTGCGGATTGTCTGCAATACTTGTATATAGTTATTGTTACAAAAAATTCGGGTTATTATTGTTGAGCCATCTTTTCAGAGGCTCCTTTAAATTTATCATACTGTTAACTGGGTTCAGATCACGAGTTGTACGGTGTGATTGGTGTGGCTGGTATGAGTCTTACCCGGGATTCAATATCCTTCCTTATTATGTACGCTCGTCCGGGCACAGTATCCTAACTGGCTTGGAGGAGGGTCATAGGGGGAGGAGCCAGTGCACACCATCTGATATCTCAAGCTTTTATTTTGTGCCCTGTCTCCTGCGGAGCCGCTATTCCCCATGGTCCTTACGGAGTCCCAGCATCCACTACGGACTACGAGAAATAGATTTATCGGTAAGTAAAATCTTATTATATCTGCCATGATCCATGAATAGAAAACGAAAGGTATGATCCACCACACTGGAAATTCTTATGGTAATATATATATTTTTTTATAATTTTTTTTTATTTATAATCCACATTATTATTACCTAATATAAGGTACACCTCAGAGGCGTTTCTAGAGAGGAGGGGACCCGTGTGCAGAGTCCGCGTGTGGGCCCCCTCCTCTCCTGTAGCCGTCACTGCCACTGTTAGTGCTCTCAGGACTGAGACTCTGGCACAATGCCAGAGTCTACAGCGCATGCGCAGGACTCCGGAAAAATGTCTGCCGAGTCTCTAGTGCTCAGTGCACTAGCAGCAGTGGTGATGGCTACGGGAGAGGAGCGGGCCCGCACACAGTCGCAGATGGACGCTGGAAAGGTGAGTATAGAAGAAATGGGTGCAGCGTGTGCGGTGTGGGCACCCTCTGGACCCAGTGGCACCGCACACACTGCACCCACTATAGATACGCCAGTGGCACACCTCACTATTACACACATGCATACTGAGTAAAGTTATCTTGGGAGGATTTACTATTTTGAAAGTTTTCTATGAAATCAATAAAAATTATACTTTCATGTATTTTCTCACCACACACCAGAATAGTTTTCCCTTTACCTTATTATATACAGTATATGATTAACGAATTGTAGTAAATGATCATGATGCTTTCTTTATATTCCGAGAGGTTTTCTTGCGTTGGGCGGGATGTACTAAAAAATCAAGTTTTCCAGGGTTTTTACTGCATTTCCAAATGTATTAAAATCCCGTCGCCAGGGCTTCGATGCTGAGGGTTAGCGTTAGCTATAGCTGGTGTTACCTTATAGAAGCCTATTGGCTTCTTTTCGCATGACTCTGTGGGCGGGATTTACTAAAGGGAAAATGCGGTAAAACCCCCATTTTACAGCATTTTCATATGTACTAACTCCCGATCGCCGCGTTTTCGCACCATAGGGTATCGCCATCTTTTTATGGCAATACCCTGTAGAAGTCTATAGGATTCTTACCGCGCCGCCGGCCGCCGGATCCCGCCGCATCCCTCCGCTGCCCCGCACCGCTCACGACGACCCCCCCTTCCCCCCGGCATACCTGAGCCGCTGCTGGTGTGGCCCCCCTCCTCCTTCTCCCCCGCATCACAGCCTTGTCTCCTCCCGGCTGCAGGGGGGAGGAGGAGGAGCCCGGGGTCTCCCTGCACACGTCACCTCCCGAGTCTGGGAGGTGACGGAGACCCACGCTGACCCCCGCCGACCCCCACTGACCCTGGCAGACATCATCGCTGGGAGCCTCCTATACCGTATTGCGATACTAATCGCATATGTTAGTACATCATACCCACCAACTGTACCTTTTTAATAGGTACAGTACCTTTTTTTGATGGTCTGTACCGATTTTTGGCTCTCCAAACTTCCATTGAAAGTATAGGAAAAGGGGTGTGGCCATGCCCCCTTTATCCGCGGCCACGCCCCTTTTTCGGATTTGTACCAATTTTTCTGTGTAAAATATTGGAGGGTATGGTACATATGCGATTAGCAGGGGTTAAAGTGGGCCGGACGGGGCGGAACTGCGTTCTGGCACTTGCAATTAGAGGCGGAACGCAGTTCCGCCGCCATCCCGCCCACTTTTTTCAAGTTGTTAGCCTATCTACAGCACAGCACTACAGCAGCACTAGTACTGTCACTGTGTACTGTCTGTATAGTCACCGTTCTGCCGCGCCCCCCTCCCACACACAATGTGTACTCACTGAGTGAGCACTGAGCATTAGAGATGGCTACTGACTCACTGTCTCAACACAGTGACTCAAATCATCAGGAAGTATGAATGATTCGAGTCACTCACTGTTTAATGAGTCGAGACAGCTGCAGCAGCAGCCTCTCTCAGCCAGAGGGAGGAAACTCATTGTGTCCTTCAGTCAGTGTGTTCTGCTGTGTGTCTTTAGCTGTGATTGGCCAGAAGCTATACCAGGTGACACCCAGTGGGAGGGGGGAGGGAGCAGTCACGACTCACCAGTCAGTGAGTGCTGTGCTGCTGTGCCTGAGTGATGTCATGAATCATGATTCATCCTGAGTCTGCCAGTGAGTTGAGACAGTTGTACACTGTGTAGACTCAGTGACTCAGTGGATGGATCTGATTCATGCAGCATAAGCCTGCAGGAGGTGGAGCCCCTGTGGTACAGGGCTCTCAGCTCAGTGTTCTCAACTCACTGTTCCTGCTCAATGTGATTGTGGGTGGCAAACTCTCTGGAGGCTAGATAGTGGATAATATAATAAATACAAGCCCACCTAAAATTATCTAATTAGCAAAGTAAAAAAAAAATGTTTTTATTTGGTTTAGTTACAGACTGAATGTGTTTCATGGCTGTTAAGCTTTCTCTCATCAACCAGAAGTAATGTGCATATTCTGTAACTAGTGTGAAATAAGTGGTTATTAATAATATATCAACATAACACTGAATCTATGTTAATATATTATTAACAATCAGTGCAGCTGAATAACTCCCTCCATGAGTCCAGCACTGATCCTCCAGCACTGGCAACTCACTGATTCATGTGCAGTCTCTGCAATACATTCCACTACAAATGAGTCATGACTCATGTGCCGAGACACTGACTCGAGACACTTCACTGAACTGAGTCATGTGTCTCAACTCAGTTCAGTGAATCACTTTGCCCATGACTACTGAGCATTGCAGACACGGAGGCGATTCCCTGACCTGCCTGGCGCGGTGGCGCTCGCCCCCCCATCACCGTCTTACTGGCTGCTGAAGTGCCCGACTCCGCCCCCCACCGCATTACTGGCTGCTGAAGTACCCAACTCCGCCCCCTTCTCTCTCTGCTTACTCTGCTGCTGCGGGCGCTGATAGCAGCCGTAAGCAGTTAGGATAGTCTCATAATAAGCAGAGAGAGAAGGGGGCGGAGTCGGGCAACTTCGGCAGCCAGTAATACGGTGGGGGGCGGATGGAATCGGTCCTTTCGGCAGCCAGTAATGCATGGGGAGGCGGAGTCAGGCACGTCGGTGGCCAGTAATGCAGGGGGGCGGAGTAATACAGGGGGGCGGAGTCGGGCGGCTTTATTAAAATCTGGCGTGAGCCTATCACGGCTCCCGGACCGCCAGCCAATGAGAAGCTGCCAAGTGGCAGCTTCTCATTAGCTGGCGGGACGGGAGCCGTGAATGGCGCACAAATGGTGCCAGATTCAAAGTGCCTTGCTGCCGTGAGCCAGTACTGTTCAATAGTCTCCCAGGCAGTGCCGTTTCTTGCGGCGGGCGAGCCCGCCGCTGCACTTTGCTGGTCCCTGTTTCCCCCTCCTCCTGCTCCCGAGTACTCCTGCTCGGGGGGGCGGAGTTTCGTAGAATGACACGAAACTCCGCCCCCCAAGCAGGAGTACTCGGTAGGAGGAGGGGGAGCCAAGCTGGAAGGAGAAGACGGCCGGCGCGAGGAAGAAGAGGTGGCCCGACCCGAAGAGCGGGAAGATCCTCTTCATATGTAAGTTGTCCCTTCCTTCCCCCCCTCCCTCTCCCTTCCCCCCCACTTGACACTTGCCTGCCACACTGTACAAAATGGGGACACTTGCCTGCCACACTGTGTAAATTGGGGACACTTGCCTGCCGTACTGTGTAAAATGGGGACTCTTGCCTGCCGTAATGTGTAAAATGAGGACACTCGCCTGCCGTAATGTGTAAAATGGGGACACGTGCCTGCCGTAATGTGTAAAATGGGGACACGTGCCTGCCGTAATGTGTAAAATGGGGACTCTTGCCTGCTGTAATGTGTAAAATGAGGACACTTGCCTGCCGTAATGTGTAAAATGAGGACACTTGCCTGCCGTCATGTGTAAAATGGGGACACGTGCCTGCCGTAATGTGTAAAATGGGGACACGTGCCTGCCGTCATGTGTAAAATGAGGACACTTGCCTGCCGTAATGTGTAAAATGGGTACACGTGCCTTCCGTACTGTGTAAAATGGGGACACTTGCCTGCCGTAATGTGTAAAATGAGCACACTTGCCTGCCGTAATGTGTAAAATGGGGACACGTGCCTGCCGTAATGTGTAAAATGGGGACACGTGCCTGCCGTAATGTGTAAAATGGGGACACGTGCCTGCCGTAATGTGTAAAATGGGGACACGTGCCTGCCGTAATGTGTAAAATGGGGACACTTGCCTGCCGTAATGTGTAAAATGGGGACACGTGCCTGCCGTAATGTGTAAAATGGGGACACGTGCCTGCTGTAATGTGTAAAATGGGGACACGTGCCTGCTGTAATGTGTAAAATGGGGACAGGTGCCTGCCGTAATGTGTAAAATGGGGACACGTGCCTGCCGTAATGTGTAAAATGGGGACACGTGCCTGCCGTAATGTGTAAAATGGGGACACGTGCCTGCCGTACTGTGTAAAATGGGGACACTTGCCTGGTGTACTGTGTAAAATGGAGACTCTTGACTGCCGTACTGTTTAAAATGGGGACTCTTGCCTGCCGTAATGTGTAAAATGGGACTTTTTTTTTCTTCCTGTGGTGGCCGTGATGAGATCAGATGAGTCCACGCCCATTTTAACGAGGCCACACCCATTTTAATGAGGCCACACCCCCTTGTCGGGAGCGCGCGCGCCTTCGGCGCGCACTAAGCAGGAGAGGTCATGGGCGGGGTGAGTTCCCCCACTTCTCCAGGACCACTTTAAGCCCTGGCGATTAGTATCGCTGCGGTAGGCGGCGAGGGGCGTCGATGTCTTATAGTACATCCCGCCTTGTGTGAGGGATCCAATCGGATCCCTCCCAGGATGCTTCGCGGCCACCATGTCCTAGACGGATTACTGGGGCATAGACCCGGAAGTCCAGGGATGGGAGTGCATCGTAAAGGAGAGCTCTTATCGGAAGAGTAGTACTTTGCAATACTAATCACATATGTTAGTACATATGCAATTAGTATCTGTGCGATGTCTGGCGATGTGTAGAGGGATGTACACCGCAAGGTTAGTACATCCCGCCCATTGTGTTTTACCACAAATGTGTTACATTTTATCATACAGTAATCTCAGGGAACCCTAGCAGTGCATGTGCATGTTTTACATACTCCGTGCTGCAGTACAGGTGTAGTCATTAGACTGACACACTTTATTTATTTCATTATATTTCTTATTGAGTACTTTACATAAATATCTGGTACAGAGAAAAAAGAAGAGAAGAACAAAGCAAGAAACAAAATCACCTGTTATATTAGTGCTATACATAAGTAAAAATTAGCTTGAACATGAATAATTCATGAAACACATGACCAGAGATAATTTAAATGAAAAAAGGTACTGTTAGGGTTACTGAGGACTGGAGTTGGGAAATCCTGCTTTAGATTATACCTGTGATCTACACAAGAAAACCGGAATTAGTGACATCACTGAACCATGAGACACATTATGCCTATTGCCTCCGTGATGTTACATGTTTTTGGTTAATAGTGTACATACTCATAAATATTCCGGCCTGCCTACTTGTGGGCAGCTGTAGCGACCTCCAAGTACCAGCATGCCCTGCACCAGTTTTGCTGTTAGGCAATGTTAAGCCTGTGGCAGGGCATGCTGGGATGTGTAGTTTTACAACATATGGAGAGCTACAGGTTAGCCAGGACTGAGATAAACCCAGTATTGTAACAGGGTGGTAGTGCACCCTCTGCTGGCCCCTCCCCAAACCATGACATCATGTATAGGTAGGCGGGACTATTGGTTCTGGGAAGGTCACTTCTACTGGCTCTGCAGTAGTGTAGCCATCCCAGGAACACTGCTTGCAACATGCAGGTGCCCTGGGGCAGCGATGGTACTGCCCCCGGGGCCCTGTGCGACAGCTCTCCTTATACACCCCTAGTTACGGCCCTGGTAAAACCTGCAAAGTAGATGTCTACAGTGTAAATAGGTGATGAATACTTTTAAAATGCACTTCCCTCTACTGGACACTATAGCATGCAATACTTTGCTGACGGCACTGTACTGTAAATTGTGACTTTGCACAGAAAAGTAGAGAAATGTCAGCTCTGGTGACGTAGCTGTGAGAGCCATAACCACTTACTGTAGGAGAACACTTGTCCAGTATTTATAGCTTTTCAGTTAATGGGTTGGTTATAGAACAAGAAATATGAAAGCCCTTGTGAGACCATCACAATACAGCCCTTTTATGTTTACCGCTAGCTGCATATAATGGGAAAGAGCTGTAACCAACTGAAACATTTTCAAATATGATCATTCTCTATGTTGAGGAGGACATTACACTGGAAAAAAATATAGAGCTGGATGTAATGGATTGCAAGACGGCCTGAGCGCCGAGACTCCGGCCAAGCTTGTACGTTTTTTTAAAGCAGCAAACGTTTAAAAGGCAATACCAACCTGGTCTTGCCTTGTAAACGTTTGCTGCTTTAAAAAAACGTATAAGCTCGGCCGGAGTCTCGGAGCTCAGGCTGTCTCGCAATCCATTACATCCGACCCATTGTATCTTAAAAACAATATGCTGTCTGTTTAGTTCACCTTTCTTTCTTTATCCTGAAACATACAGTACTTCCCAGCACTGGTGACCGTAAATTTGGGCTCCCTTGCGCGCCGAAAGCATGTGCGCACGAAAAGGGGATGGGGCCTGGTCTTGAAAGGTGCCTGGCATTGGCAGGCTCCTAAAAGGGGAGAGGAGGCTTGCTGAAAAGTGGAGCAGAGTCTCGCAGCACCCCTGATGTCATCACTGTGGGGGAAAGAACAGCATTCTCTAAGATGCTTGGCTGCCCCCAGGCTCTCACTGCACAGTGTATAGATGCCGTGCGCAACACACGGCATCTATTCTCCTGCTGCTCTACTATGCAGCGGTGACAGTGCTCCCCCCCAACTCCCCCGCCTTGGGATACTGCATTCTGTGGGAGAGACAGCAGGACAGGCCTAAAAAAACGGGAGTTTGCTGCCAAAAGCGGGACAGTTGGGAGGTACAGTATGCTGATATTTGCTGCACTCCCAGAAAAATAACATCCCTTTTGAATGTATCATCCTTGAGTCACCAGGACACGTAGCTCTAACAAGGGCCCACCCTGGTGATGTAAAGGAACTTTTGAGTTTGGCTCTGGTCACACTGCTGCGCATGTTCAGTGCAAAGTAGGTGCAATGAGCAAGACCAGTGAAACCATAATAGTTTCTGTCAACAACTTATATCAGTCAGAGCACAATGATGGAATTTGCATTACATCAATGTGATTTGCCCCTCATTTGATCTATCTGGCAAAGCTGCTGTTTTTTTTTCTAGGTTTTTTCGTGAGTTTAAGAGATCACCCAGTAAGCTGGAAGTCTTGCAGACATTCCAAAAGTGTTGATAAGTTTAGTTGAGGTTAGATTCATATTATACTGTATATATTAGAGCTTGGAGTAGCATAGACTAGTGCTTCCCAAACTGTGTGCCTTGGCACCCTGGGGTGCCACAAGGTTCTTGCAGAGGTGCCTCGGGTTGGTGGCCCAGGACCAAGTCAGATTATTTATGGTCAAAGTGATAGTGAAAACCAGTGCTAGTGGCTACTAATCATAAAACATGGACAATCAGAAGCACAACTGTACACCAGCACATAACTGACCCTAAGGACAACAGGTAGGCACCATTTATTTCATTAATATTTTTTTCCCAAATACAGTATATCAATAATAAACTTTTATCCTAGGGGTGCTATGACAAAAATGCTGATACTCTAGGGTGCTGAAGCACTGACTTAGACCCATCACAGTCTCACCTGATCATTGGTGTCTCCCTTGAATAAATGAAACGTAATAGAATACAAGCCATTTTTGTGCGTGCTATACCCGTGACACACCTTGAGTAAATGGCATGCATACTGCATATCTGCTTGACTACAATCAGGAAAACTTAGCAATTATATTCTAAAGTGGATTTCTGTAATGACTGTAATTGTGTAAAATCATTTCAGAAAGTATCGTGGAAAACCGCAGCTGCGAATCTCGGGCAATCTCTATAAATATTGCATTCCAGCCAGGGGTGTACATCTTTTTAATCATAAAAAAGAAAAGAAAAGGAAAAGGGTGCACATAGGCGTGGAAAAACCATTTGGTATATGCCTAATGCCTTACATTTGTTATAAGTGTAATATATTATTTATGTTAATAAAACCTTAACCGCTAACATTTAAGAGGCTGTTTTCTTTCCAGTCCTCCCCCTCTGTGTATATTATATTAATGATGACCTGGCACTGCAAGGTGTTCCTCCAATCCATCCCAGCACTCAAGACACATTCAATGTATGCAAGTATGCAAAAGATAGCTTTTTATGGGGCCTATGTATAAATAAACGCAGCAGTGCCTTGATTATTATCAGTCCGTATCGCAACAGACTTTTTTATTATTGACAAAATTACCCCTCTATGTATGAAAATGAACTTGCAGGGACAGTGGTTGCAAGAACCACTGTTCCTGTGAGTTACATCCTGGGAACCTTGGAGGAGCCTTTACATTGTCATGAGACTCCTAAGAATCTGAAACTGCATATGGACAGTGTCAGTTACTGAAGCTGGTCAGAGGTTGCAGGAGAGGGATCACTCTCATGCCAGAAGCCTCCATAGGCATACAGCGGTTAATGCCATCTCTGGATGCCGTTAATAAAGGGAGCCAAACTCTTAAAAATGACTCTTTTTGGAGGTTGGTATTAGTGATGAGCGGGTTCGGTTCCTCGGAAACCGAACCCCCCCGAACTTTACCCATTTTACACGGGTCCGAGGCATACTCGGATTCTCCCGTATGGCTCGGTTAACCCGAGCGCGCCCGAACGTCATCATCCCGCTGTCGGATTCTCGCGAGATTCGGATTCTATATAAGGTGCCGTGCGTCGCCGCCATTTTCACTCGTGCATTGGAAATGTTAGGGAGAGGACGTGGCTGGCGTCCTCTCCGTTTATTAATGTTGATGCAAATATTTGTGCTTATTGCTTAATTGTGGGGACTGGGGAGCAGCTGTATTATATAGGAGGAGTACAGTGCAGAGTTTTGCTGATCAGTGACCACCAGTTTTATCCGTTCTCTGCCTGAAAAACGCTCCATATCTGTGCTCAGTGTGCTGCATATATCTGTGCTCACACTGCTTAATTGTGGGGACTGGGGAGCAGCTGTATTATATAGGAGGAGTACAGTGCAGAGTTTTGCTGACAGTGACCACCAGTATATATAGCAGTACGGTACGGAAGGCCACTGCTCTACCTACCTCTGTGTCGTCAAGTATACTATCCATCTAGATTCTATACCTGTGGTGCATTTTAGTTTTGCAGTTTGCTGACAGTGACCACCAGTATATATATATAGCAGTACGGTACGGAAGGCCACTGCTCTACCTACCTCTGTGTCGTCAAGTATACTATCCATCCATACCTGTGGTGCATTTCAGTTGTGCGCAGTATATATAGTAGTAGGCCATTGCTATTGATACTGGCATATAATTCCACACATTAAAAAATGGAGAACAAAAATGTGGAGGGTAAAATAGGGAAAGATCAAGATCCACTTCCACCTCGTGCTGAAGCTGCTGCCACTAGTCATGGCCGAGACGATGAAATGCCATCAACGTCGTCTGCCAAGGCCGATGCCCAATGTCATAGTAGAGAGCATGTAAAATCCAAAAAACAAAAGTTCAGTAAAATGACCCAAAAATCAAAATTAAAAGCGTCTGAGAAGCGTAAACTTGCCAATATGCCATTTACGACACGGAGTGGCAAGGAACGGCTGAGGCCCTGGCCTATGTTCATGGCTAGTGGTTCAGCTGCACATGAGGATGGAAGCACTCATCCTCTCGCTAGAAAACTGCAGTGCCACTCCTAGCTGGGCCAGGTGTTTGTGTCGGCCACTTGTGTCGCTTAGCTTAGTCACACAGCGACCTTGGTGCGCCTCTTTTTTTTCTTTGCATCATGTGCTGTTTGGGGACTATTTTTTTGAAGTGCCATCCTGCCTGACACTGCAGTACCACTCCTAGATGGGCCAGGTGTTTGTGTCGGCCACTTGTGTCGCTTAGCTAAGCCATCCAGCGACCTCGGTGCAAATTTTAGGACTAAAAATAATATTGTAAGGTGTTCAGAATAGACTGAAAATGAGTGTAAATTATGGTTATTGAGGTTAATAATACTATGGGATCAAAATGACCCCCAAATTCTATGATTTAAGCTGTTTTTGAGGGTTTTTTGTAAAAAAACACCCGAATCCAAAACACACCCGAATCCGACAAAAAATTTTCAGGGAGGTTTTGGCAAAACGCGTCCGAATCCAAAACACGGCCGCGGAACCGAATCCGAATCCAAAACCAAAACACAAAACCCGAAAAATTTCCGGTGCACATCACTAGTTGGTACATAATGTAGTGGTAAGACCGAAGTCCCTTTTGAGAATAATGGGAACGGCGGTCTGCAGCGCTAATAAGCCTTCTGCAGGAGATTCCTACGAAATCTGCATTAAGCTATTAATATGGGATGCTTTTAGCATCCCAGGAGTCAGGATGACAGCAACCACAGAATCCTAGAGGCGGAACACCAACCACAGACACACTGAAGGCAAGTATCGGGGTCACTGTTAGGGATAGGGACCGGGGGGTTAGTTTAAGGCAATAGAGTGGGGGTTAGCCATACCCGACACTTAGCCCTAGGCGCCACCCCTGGAGTCTTAATCCTAGCCATCACCCCCATAGTCTTAACCCTAGCGACCACCCCAGGCAGGTTAGAATAGGGGACAGGGGAGGGGTAAAATAATTACCCTATCCCTTGTCAGCATTCTCAATGTAGTTATGTCAGTGTCATGTGACCACCGGCATCCCACAGCAGGGTTCCCATACAGAACCCAATAATACATAGTGGAGATACACCAAAAAAAAAAACCTATAGTGTCTGCATAATTTTATGAAAAACAACTGCTATAAATATGCCCCTAGATATTAAAAAACAAACAATTTACAATTTGCATGGTTTATTAAAATAAATACTGAGGTTGGAAAAAAAACAAACGTTTTGGCTGATTATTAAAGATTACTGTAATTTCCAGGGAAAAAAAATATTTTTTAGTAAAAAGTAAATTGTATATTAAAGGATTACTGTAAGGGAACCAATGTATACCAGTCATAATAGCCTGCAACACTCTCCTAGCTCCCACTGCCTCAGCCATTACTCAGATATACCCACTGCATGTGGACGTAAGAACCTTATAAACACTGCAACTCAGATCATTAAACTTTAAGGGTGGGTTTCAACTTCTTATATTCAACCCAAGCTGAGTTTTTAGTTTGGTGCGATGATCCTTTAAGGTTGACATCATATGAGTATAGCACTGCATTAATGTACTTTTGGTCTTTTATTGCATTTGACACGATAAAAGCCAACAAATTGAATCTTTTGTTTGAATTCAGCAAAAGAACATTTAATTACATTTAATTACCCCAATCTATTAGACCTCTGCAGCAGCCTAATATCATTCATGTATGGGCTTAACCACCTCTTGTTCACTCATCAAATCTTTATTCTCTCTCTGTCCACCATTATATAAAGAACTGCACACAGCGCGTTTCTCCATCTGAATGGGATACTCTAGTAAAGTTGCTCTGCAGCAATTATGATTAATCTTAATGAGAGAAAGCGCGTTATGCAAAACCCACTTTTCAAGAGTTCTGTAATTATAATAGAAAAGTAGAAGTGTAAGTGTCAAACACGCTGTGCTGCTTCAGAAGCGAGACGGAACATTTATCATTAACTTCTCCAGTTCTAATCTAGCTGAATGGCTAAACTCAGAACACCTGCAAAGCTGTTTGGTCTTCAATATGTGAGCTTAATTAGTAAGAATAGACATAAAGACTTCCTGAGTAATATAAAGTAATCTGCAGCCCAACCGTACAGTAGTGCGGTCTTGCCAAGTTTAATGTAGGAGAGGGGAGGCAGCAGGGGTTTAATATGAGCATTATAGCTTAGAAGAAAACAGATGTAACAGAGGGCTAAATATTGTTGTTAAATAAGACTTGTTTGGAAACATACGCCAAGAAGCAAGCCCCGGATTACAGTTCCCTGCTCCCTGGCAGGAGAGATGTTGGAATGTGCAGTAGAACAAAATAAATTACAATGTTACAAGTGAACGAGTGGGCAAATCTGTCGTTACCTCTACAGATAATATGTTCAACGTCATCACTTGCCAAAACTCGCATATGGAAAAAGGTAGCACTCTGAGGGGCTAATTCAGACCTGATCGTAGATGTGCTAAATTTAGCACATCTACGATCAGTCACACAGACATGCGGGGGGATGCACAGCAAAGGGCTAGCCCGCCCCGCATGTCAGCCCCTGCCCCGTCGCACAAGTACAAAAGCATCGCACAGCAGCAATGCTTTTGTACTGGAAGAGTTGCTTCCCACCAGCGCAGCTCCTGCACACTGGCAGGGAGCTACTCGTCGCTGCCAGGGTTGCAGCGGCTGCGTGTGATGTCATGCAGCCGCCGCGGCCTGCCCCCCCCCCCCCCAACAGTACGGGCACGCCTGTGTTGCCCGGACCGCGCCCCCTAAATGGCGGCCAAATGCCGCTGACCCGCCCTCTCCCAAGCAGCGACCGCCTCTGCCTGTCAATCAGGCAGAGGTGATCGCAGGGCTACGGCAGCCGTCGGCTGTCTGGCATGCACTGGCGCACTGCGGCACTGGTGCATGTGCAGTTAACACTTAATCGGCTGCTGTGCGAAAATGCACAGCACCGATCAGGTCTGAATCAGCCCCTGAGACTTGTTTATCGATGAACAAGAGGCGTTTTAATATATCAACGTTTTGGAGACTGACACCCCATCTTCAGGTGTGTGTCCTGAAGACAGGGTGTTAGTCCACAAAACATTGATATTAAAACACCAATCCTCAGAGTGGCAACTATATATATATATATATATATATATATATATATATATATCTCAGGGCTATTTTAAGCATGAGGATTGATACTGACCACCCTGGCATCAATGATGAGTATAGCTCCATTATCCTCTGCTTATTGTGGAATTTTTGCACTATTTTTGCACTTTATTGGAATTAAATATTTGAATGCATAAAATAAGTTTTGAATTAAGTTGGAGGTGCTGGCTCTTTCTTCAAATATTTATATATATATATATATATATATATATACACACACACACACACACACACACACACACACACACACACGCACACGTGTAGAGAGCCGTGCAAGCTAAAAAGGGGGCATGCCCACACCCCCTAAAAAGAATACATTGTAAAAAAAATTAAGAATTGCGGCTCGCTTGCGCCTTCTTGGGTCGGAAACCTGCTTCCTACCTTGCTTGTGGGCAACGGTCCCTCCTTCTCAGCCGACGCCATTTTCCCAGTGATATTTGGGAAGACGGCGCTTGTGCACCGAGTCTGGCACAGAGTCTTTGCTTTTTAATGTGCAGGCAACACCTTCCGAAGATATCACTTGGAAGATGGCGCTGGCCATAAGTATAGTTATACTTGTGGGGGGGACCAACTCCCACTCTGCGCCACTGCGCACGCACACACACACACATATAATGATATACTGTATTTAAAACAACAAACTATAAAAATACAGCAAATTGGTTGTTAATTACTAACATTAGTGCAGATAATATTAGATAGTATATTGATTTATAGGTATGAATGAACAATTATATAAGTTAAATGATATATTAAAATAACACCAGTTAATAATATAACATGTCATGGATTATGAGTCAATAGAGAATAGGAGAAGAACATAGAGAAAGAATGTAACCAAGAAATACTGCTAACAATTGATGAATACTATTAACTGAAATTATTATGGTGGAATATACTGTTACAGTACAAGTCTTTTTAAATACCAACATGCTGCCAGGAGGTATAGCACAGGAATACTTATTTACAAAGACATTGGCAGGAACAATACTATCAGCTGTCCACTTACCGATATTGCTGCCTCGGGATGATGACAGCAGAGACTCTGGACAGAGTAAAAATGCTTTTTTATTAAAATAAGGCACCTTTTTACTAGTGATGAGCGGGTTCGGTTCCTCTGAATCCGAACCCGCCCGAACTTCAGTTTTTTCTTCACGGGTCCGAGCGACTCGGATCTTCCCGCCTTGCTCGGTTAACCCGAGCGCGCCCGAACGTCATCATCCCGCTGTCGGATTCTCGCGAGACTCGGATTCTATATAAGGAGCCGCGCGTCGCCGCCATTTTCACACGTGCATTGAGAGTCATAGGGAGAGGACGTGGCTGGCGTCCTCTCCGTTTAGAGAAGAGAGAGACACAGTATTTTGGGGAGCATTATTACTATTAGGAGGAGTACTACTATACTACTATACTACTTGCTGAAGTGATATAGATTAGATAGTGTGACTGTGTATTGTATTAATTATCTGACTTGTGGGGGAGACACTGACAGTGGGGAGCAGTTAGAGTCTGAGAGCAGGACTCAGGAGTACATATAACGTACAGTGCACACTTTTGCTGCCAGAGTCAGTGCCACACTGCCATTGTTGTGACCACACTGACCACCAGTATAATAATATATTTTGTGATTGTCTGCTTAGGACTCGGAGTACTAGTTGCAAGTTGCAACGTGACCTGACCACCAGTTTAATAATCAATCACCACCAGTTTAATATATATATATATATATATATATATATAATTGTATATAATATATATATATATATATATATAATATTGTATACCACCTACCCGTGGGTTTTTTTTTTTTCATTCTTCTTTATACATACTACTATAGTAGCTTACTGTAGCAGTCTGCGGTGCTGCTGACCTGACAGTGTCCAGCAGGTCCATCATCAGTCATTACATAATAAATATATATAGTACCTGTCCGGCTGCAGTACTAGTGATATTACAGGTTGAGTATCCCATATCCAAATATCCGAAATACGGAATATTCCGAAATACGGACTTTTTTGAGCGAGAGTGAGAGAGTGAAACCTTTGTTTTCTGATGACTCAATGTACACAAACTTTGTTTAATACACACAGTTATAAAAAATATTGTATTAAATGACCTTCAGACTGTGTATATAAGGTGTATATGAAACATAAATGAATTGTGTGAATGTAGACACACTTTGTTTAATGCACAAAGTTATAAAAAATATTGGCTAAAATGACCTTCAGGCTGTGTGTATAAGGTGCATATAAAACATAAATGCATTCTGTGCTTAGATTTAGGTCCCATTGCCATGATATCTCATTATAGTAAGCAATTATTCCAAAATACGGAAAAATCCGATATCCAAAATACCTCTGGTCCCAAGCATTTTGGATAAGGGATACTCAACCTGTATATTGATTTCATCTCATTATCAATAATTTATCATCCAGTCTAGACTCTTTATTAGCAGCAGACACAGTACGTTAGTCCACGGCTGTAGCTACCTCTGTGTCGGCACTTGGCAGTCCATCCATAATTGTATACCACCTACCCGTGGTTTTTTTTTTTCTTTCTTCTTTGTACATACTACTATAGTATAGTAGCTTACTGTAGCAGTCTGCGGTGCTGCTGAGCTGACAGTGTCCAGCAGGTCCGTCATCAGTCATCATTACCTAATAAATATATTATCTACCTGTCCGGCTGCAGTACTAGTGATATTATATATACATACATATATATATTGATTTCATCTCATTATCAATCATCCAGTCTATATTAGCAGCAGACACAGTACGTTAGTCCACGGCTGTAGCTACCTCTGTGTCGGCACTCGGCAGTCCATCCATAATTGTATACCACCTACCCGTGGTTTTTTTTTTTCTTTCTTCTTTGTACATACTACTATAGTATAGTAGCTTACTGTAGCAGTCTGCGGTGCTGCTGAGCTGACAGTGTCCAGCAGGTCCGTCATCAGTCATCATTACCTAATAAATATATTATCTACCTGTCCGGCTGCAGTACTAGTGATATTATATATACATACATATATATATTGATTTCATCTCATTATCATCCAGTCTATATTAGCAGCAGACACAGTACGGTAGTCCACGGCTGTAGCTACCTCTGTGTCGGCACTCGGCAGTCCATCCATAATTGTATACCACCTAACCCGTGGTTTTTTTTTTTCTTTCTTCTTTGTACATACTACTATAGTATAGTAGCTTACTGTAGCAGTCTGCGGTGCTGCTGAGCTGACAGTGTCCAGCAGGTCCGTCATCAGTCATCATTACCTAATAAATATATTATCTACCTGTCCGGCTGCAGTACTAGTGAAATTATATATACATAAATATATATATTGATTTCATCTCATTATCAATCATCCAGTCTATATTAGCAGCAGACACAGTACGTTAGTCCACGGCTGTAGCTACCTCTGTGTCGGCACTCGGCAGTCCATCCATAATTGTATACCACCTACCCGTGGTTTTTTTTTTCTTTCTTCTTTGTACATACTACTATAGTATAGTAGCTTACTGTAGCAGTCTGCGGTGCTGCTGAGCTGACAGTGTCCAGCAGGTCCGTCATCAGTCATCATTACCTAATAAATATATTATCTACCTGTCCGGCTGCAGTACTAGTGATATTATATATACATACATATATATATTGATTTCATCTCATTATCATCCGGTCTATATTAGCAGCAGACACAGTACTGTAGTCCACGGCTGTAGCTACCTCTGTGTCGGCACTCGGCAGTCCATCCATAATTGTATACCACCTACCCGTGGTTTTTTTTTTTCTTTCTTCTTTGTACATACTACTATAGTATAGTAGCTTACTGTAGCAGTCTGCGGTGCTGCTGAGCTGACAGTGTCAAGCAGGTCCGTCATCAGTCATCATTACCTAATAAATATATTATCTACCTGTCCGGCTGCAGTACTAGTGATATTATATATACATACATATATATATTGATTTCATCTCATTATCATCCAGTCTATATTAGCAGCAGACACAGTACGGTAGTCCACGGCTGTAGCTACCTCTGTGTCGGCACTCGGCAGTCCATCCATAATTGTATACCACCTACCCGTGGTTTTTTTTTTTCTTTCTTCTTTGTACATACTACTATAGTATAGTAGCTTACTGTAGCAGTCTGCGGTGCTGCTGAGCTGACAGTGTCCAGCAGGTCCGTCATCAGTCATCATTACCTAATAAATATATTATCTACCTGTCCGGCTGCAGTACTAGTGATATTATATATACATACATATATATATTGATTTCATCTCATTATCATCCAGTCTATATTAGCAGCAGACATAGTACGGTAGTCCACGGCTGTAGCTACCTCTGTGTCGGCACTCGGCAGTCCATCCATAATTGTATACCACCTACCCGTGGTTTTTTTTTTTTTTCTTCTTTGTACATACTACTATAGTATAGTAGCTTACTGTAGCAGTCTGCGGTGCTGCTGAACTGACAGTGTCCAGCAGGTCCGTCATCAGTCATCATTACCTAATAAATATATTATCTACCTGTCCGGCTGCAGTACTAGTGATATTATATATACATACATATATATATATTGATTTCATCTCATTATCATCCAGTCTATATTAGCAGCAGACACAGTACGGTAGTCCACGGCTGTAGCTACCTCTGTGTCGGCACTCGGCAGTCCATCCATAAGTATACTAGTATCCATCCATCTCCATTGTTTACCTGAGGTGCCTTTTAGTTGTGCCTATTAAAATATGGAGAACAAAAATGTTGAGGTTCCAAAATTAGGGAAAGATCAAGATCCACTTCCACCTCGTGCTGAAGCTGCTGCCACTAGTCATGGCCGAGACGATGAAATGCCAGCAACGTCGTCTGCCAAGGCCGATGCCCAATGTCATAGTACAGAGCATGTCAAATCCAAAACACCAAATATCAGTAAAAAAAGGACTCCAAAACCTAAAATAAAATTGTCGGAGGAGAAGCGTAAACTTGCCAATATGCCATTTACCACACGGAGTGGCAAGGAACGGCTGAGGCCCTGGCCTATGTTCATGGCTAGTGGTTCAGCTTCACATGAGGATGGAAGCACTCAGCCTCTCGCTAGAAAACTGAAAAGACTCAAGCTGGCAAAAGCACCGCAAAGAACTGTGCGTTCTTCGAAATCCCAAATCCACAAGGAGAGTCCAATTGTGTCGGTTGCGATGCCTGACCTTCCCAACACTGGACGTGAAGAGCATGCGCCTTCCACCATTTGCACGCCCCCTGCAAGTGCTGGAAGGAGCACCCGCAGTCCAGTTCCTGATAGTCAGATTGAAGATGTCAGTGTTGAAGTACACCAGGATGAGGAGGATATGGGTGTTGCTGGCGCTGGGGAGGAAATTGACCAGGAGGATTCTGATGGTGAGGTGGTTTGTTTAAGTCAGGCACCCGGGGAGACACCTGTTGTCCGTGGGAGGAATATGGCCGTTGATATGCCTGGTGAAAATACCAAAAAAATCAGCTCTTCAGTGTGGAGGTATTTCAACAGAAATGCGGACAACAGGTGTCAAGCCGTGTGTTGCCTTTGTCAAGCTGTAATAAGTAGGGGTAAGGACGTTAACCACCTCGGAACATCCTCCCTTATACGTCACCTGCAGCGCATTCATAATAAGTCAGTGACAAGTTCAAAAACTTTGGGTGACAGCGGAAGCAGTCCACTGACCAGTAAATCCCTTCCTCTTGTAACCAAGCTCACGCAAACCACCCCACCAACTCCCTCAGTGTCAATTTCCTCCTTCCCCAGGAATGCCAATAGTCCTGCAGGCCATGTCACTGGCAATTCTGACGAGTCCTCTCCTGCCTGGGATTCCTCCGATGCATCCTTGCGTGTAACGCCTACTGCTGCTGGCGCTGCTGTTGTTGCTGCTGGGAGTCGATGGTCATCCCAGAGGGGAAGTCGGAAGACCACTTGTACTACTTCCAGTAAGCAATTGACTGTCTAACAGTCCTTTGCGAGGAAGATGAAATATCACAGCAGTCATCCTGCTGCAAAGCGGATAACTGAGGCCTTGACAACTATGTTGGTGTTAGACGTGCGTCCGGTATCCGCCGTTAGTTCACAGGGAACTAGACAATTTCTTGAGGTAGTGTGCCCCCGTTACCAAATACCATCTAGGTTCCACTTCTCTAGGCAGGCGATACCGAAAATGTACACAGACCTCAGAAAAAGACTCACCAGTGTCCTAAAAAATGCAGCTGTACCCAATGTCCACTTAACCACGGACATGTGGACAAGTGGAGCAGGGCAGGGTCAGGACTATATGACTGTGACAGCCCACTGGGTAGATGTATGGACTCCCGCCGCAAGAACAGCAGCGGCGGCACCAGTAGCAGCATCTCGCAAACGCCAACTCTTTCCTAGGCAGGCTACGCTTTGTATCACCGCTTTCCAGAATACGCACACAGCTGAAAACCTCTTTCGGCAACTGAGGAAGATCATCGCGGAATGGCTTACCCCAATTGGACTCTCCTGTGGATTTGTGGCATCGGACAACGCCAGCAATATTGTGTGTGCATTAAATATGGGCAAATTCCAGCACGTCCCATGTTTTGCACATACCTTGAATTTGGTGGTGCAGAATTTTTAAAAAAACGACAGGGGCGTGCAAGAGATGCTGTCGGTGGCCAGAAGAATTGCGGGACACTTTCGGCGTACAGGCACCACGTACAGAAGACTGGAGCACCACCAAAAACTACTGAACCTGCCCTGCCATCATCTGAAGCAAGAAGTGGTAACGAGGTGGAATTCAACCCTCTATATGCTTCAGAGGTTGGAGGAGCAGCAAAAGGCCATTCAAGCCTATACAATTGAGCACGATATAGGAGGTGGAATGCACCTGTCTCAAGTGCAGTGGAGAATGATTTCAACGTTGTGCAAGGTTCTGATGCCCTTTGAACTTGCCACACGTGAAGTCAGTTCAGACACTGCCAGCCTGAGTCAGGTCATTCCCCTCATCAGGCTTTTGCAGAAGAAGCTGGAGACATTGAAGGAGGAGCTAACACGGAGCGATTCCGCTAGGCATGTGGGACTTGTGGATGGAGCCCTTAATTCGCTTAACAAGGATTCACGGGTGGTCAATCTGTTGAAATCAGAGCACTACATTTTGGCCACCGTGCTCGATCCTAGATTTAAAGCCTACCTTGGATCTCTCTTTCCGGCAGACACAAGTCTGCTGGGGTTGAAAGACCTGCTGGTGAGAAAATTGTCAAGTCAAGCGGAACGCGACCTGTCAACATCTCCTCCTTCACATTCTCCCGCAACTGGGGGTGCGAGGAAAAGGCTCAGAATTCCGAGCCCACCCGCTGGCGGTGATGCAGGGAAGTCTGGAGCGACTGCTGATGCTGACATCTGGTCCGGACTGAAGGACCTGACAACGATTACGGACATGTCGTCTACTGTCACTGCATATGATTCTCTCACCATTGAAAGAATGGTGGAGGATTATATGAGTGACCGCATCCAAGTAGGCACGTCACACAGTCCGTACTTATACTGGCAGGAAAAAGAGGCAATTTGGAGGCCCTTGCACAAACTGGCTTTATTCTACCTAAGTTGCCCTCCCACAAGTGTGTACTCCGAAAGAGTGTTTAGTGCCGCCGCTCACCTTGTCAGCAATCGGCGTACGAGGTTACATCCAGAAAATGTGGAGAAGATGATGTTCATTAAAATGAATTATAATCAATTCCTCCGTGGAGACATTGACCAGCAGCAATTGCCTCCACAAAGTACACAGGGTGCTGAGATGGTGGATTCCAGTGGGGACGAATTGATAATCTGTGAGGAGGGGGATGTACACGGTGATATATCGGAGGATGATGATGAGGTGGACATCTTGCCTCTGTAGAGCCAGTTTGTGCAAGGAGAGATTAATTGCTTCTTTTTTGGTGGGGGTCCAAACCAACCCGTCATTTCAGTCACAGTCGTGTGGCAGACCCTGTCACTGAAATGATGGGTTGGTTAAAGTGTGCATGTCCTGTTTATACAACATAAGGGTGGGTGGGAGGGCCCAAGGACAATTCCATCTTGCACCTCTTTTTTCTTTAATTTTTCTTTGCGTCATGTGCTGTTTGTGGAATGTTTTTTGGAAGGGACATCCTGCGTGACACTGCAGTGCCACTCCTAGATGGGCCCGGTGTTTGTGTCGGCCACTAGGGTCGCTTATCTTACTCACACAGCTACCTCATTGCGCCTCTTTTTTTCTTTGCGTCATGTGCTGTTTGGGGAGGGTTTTTTGGAAGGGACATCCTGCGTGACACTGCAGTGCCACTCCTAGATGGGCCCGGTGTTTGTGTCGGCCACTAGGGTCGCTTATCTTACTCACACAGCTACCTCATTGCGCCTCTTTTTTTCTTTGCGTCATGTGCTGTTTGGGGAGGGTTTTTTGGAAGGGACATCCTGCGTGACACTGCAGTGCCACTCCTAGATGGGCCCGGTGTTTGTGTCGGCCACTAGGGTCGCTTATCTTACTCACACAGCTACCTCATTGCGCCTCTTTTTTTCTTTGCGTCATGTGCTGTTTGGGGAGGGTTTTTTGGAAGGGACATCCTGCGTGACACTGCAGTGCCACTCCTAGATGGGCCCGGTGTTTGTGTCGGCCACTAGGGTCGCTTATCTTACTCACACAGCTACCTCATTGCGCCTCTTTTTTTCTTTGCGTCATGTGCTGTTTGGGGAGGGTTTTTTGGAAGGGACATCCTGCGTGACACTGCAGTGCCACTCCTAGATGGGCCCGGTGTTTGTGTCGGCCACTAGGGTCGCTTATCTTACTCACACAGCTACCTCATTGCGCCTCTTTTTTTCTTTGCGTCATGTGCTGTTTGGGGAGGGTTTTTTGGAAGGGACATCCTGCGTGACACTGCAGTGCCACTCCTAGATGGGCCCGGTGTTTGTGCCGGCCACTAGGGTCGCTTATCTTACTCACACAGCTACCTCATTGCGCCTCTTTTTTTCTTTGCGTCATGTGCTGTTTGGGGAGGGTTTTTTGGAAGGGACATCCTGCGTGACACGGCAGTGCCACTCCTAGATGGGCCCGGTGTTTGTGTCGGCCACTAGGGTCGCTTATCTTACTCACACAGCTACCTCATTGCGCCTCTTTTTTTCTTTGCGTCATGTGCTGTTTGGGGAGGGTTTTTTGGAAGGGACATCCTGCGTGACACTGCAGTGCCACTCCTAGATGGGCCCGGTGTTTGTGTCGGCCACTAGGGTCGCTTATCTTACTCACACAGCTACCTCATTGCGCCTCTTTTTTTCTTTGCGTCATGTGCTGTTTGGGGAGGGTTTTTTGGAAGGGACATCCTGCGTGACACTGCAGTGCCACTCCTAGATGGGCCCGGTGTTTGTGTCGGCCACTAGGGTCGCTTATCTTACTCACACAGCTACCTCATTGCGCCTCTTTTTTTCTTTGCGTCATGTGCTGTTTGGGGAGGGTTTTTTGGAAGGGCCATCCTGCGTGACACTGCAGTGCCACTCCTAGATGGGCCCGGTGTTTGTGTCGGCCACTAGGGTCGCTTAGCTTAGTCATCCAGCGACCTAGGTGCAAATTTTAGGACTAAAAATAATATTGTGAGGTGTGAGGTATTCAGAATAGACTGAAAATGAGTGTAAATTATGGTTTTTGAGGTTAATAATACTTTGGGATCAAAATGACCCCCAAATTCTATGATTTAAGCTGTTTTTTAGGGTTTTTTGAAAAAAACACCCGAATCCAAAACACACCCGAATCCGACAAAAAAAATTCGGTGAGGTTTTGCCAAAACGCGGTCGAACCCAAAACACGGCCGCGGAACCGAACCCAAAACCAAAACACAAAACCCGAAAAATTTCCGGTGCACATCACTACTTTTTACTGAATGTGCAGTTGGAAGCCTACAGGGGGGTACACACGGAGAGATCTGTGTTTAAAATCTAAGCAATCTGACTAGATTGCTTAGATTTCAAGCAGGGATATGTCATGTGTATGCCCCACAGCGATAGTGATGCTCGGCCCCGCGCGTCGCTATCGCCGGTGCTAGATTGAGCCTGCATGCAGGCTCAATCCAGCGGGTAGCTCACTTCACCGCTGTGTGATGTGATCAGCACCCGTCCGTCCTCCCCCCACGCTCAGCAGATCACGCTGTGCTGAGCGGGGGGAGAGATGTGTGCTGAGCGGTCTGTGTTAAGATCGCTCAGCACACATCTCTCCCATCAGTACAGGGGGGGTACTGACGGGAGAGATGTGTGCTGAGCATTCTTAACACAGACCGCTCAGCACACATCTCTCCTCCCACCACACAGCGTGATGTGTTGAGTGAGTGGGGACAGACGGACGGGGGGCCGATTACATCACACAGCGGTGAAGTGAGCGACCCGCTAGATTGAGCCTGCATATAGGCCCAATCTTACACCGGCGATAGCGATGCGCGGGGCAGCGCATCGCTATTGCTGGGGGCATACACACGACAGATCCCTGCTTGAAATCTAAGCAATCTAGTCAGATTGCTTAGATTTTAAACACGGATCTCTCCGTGTGTACCCCGCCGGGGGAAGGCCAGGCACCTCTCTCCCTGCAGCGCCTCTCCCCACCGCCGCAGACATGTCCCCCCGCAGCCAGCTCCCCCCGCCGGCCGCCGATCTGTGCTCTCCCCGCCGCCTGCAGCACCGCTTGTCTTCTCACCTCAATCCGACTTGTTTTCAAGTTGGATTGAGTTTGTCGGAAAAGGGGCCAAAACCTGTCGGATTTGGCCCCATTTCTGACAGAAGCACGTGGATCAGTGGCTATTCCACCGATCCACATGGAATTCCCGACTTGTCGGAAAAAGTCAACCCCTACTGAATAGGTCGGAACCCCTTCCGACCTATTTCAGTCGGAAGCTGCCGTCTTTCCTCAAGACAGCAGCTTCCGACAGTTATTGAATACACCCCTCAGGCAGTAGAGCAATTTAAACATTCACGGGATAGACATAAGGATATCCTCACAAAGAAATAAGGATCAAACGAAATAAAAATATAATTTAAAAAAAAAAGGGACAGACTAGATGGCCCAAGTGGTTCTCATCTGCCATCAAATTCTATGTTGCCTGCACATCTTTTCAGATATTAATAATTCAGTATTTTAATGACTGTGTTGATATAACCTCCAATTAAGAATCTTAAGTTCCTGTTAATTGGCCTTTACTTCTATTACAGAACTTGAAGTCCTGGTGACATGTGAGTATCTGTGGACATAAATACTTATATGAGAAAGATGGCTGCTATCGGTGAAGCCCCCAGCAAGACTAGTTGCATGACTGTTCCTAACACTGGACCCCTCAGCTCTAGTGAAGAGAAACCTTCATGCTTCAGCACACAATGACATTTGGGAGTGCTTACAACCTTATGGCAAAAGATTGGAGAAGGCCTTTTCCTGTTTCAACATGACAATGCCCCTGTACTAAAACCAAAGTAAATAAAAAGAATGGTGTGCCGAGTTTGGGGAGGAAGAGCGTGACCAACATCGAGTTCTGGTCTCAACCCTATCAAGCACCTTTGGAATAAATTGGAATGCAGACTTCTATGCAGCCGTTATCGCTCACCAATGCCTGACTTCAACTACACTCTTGTGGCTGAATGGTTGCAAATTCTGTCAGCCATGTTCCAAGATCTGATGGAAGGCCTTCCCCGAACAGTGGAGGCTGTTACAGCAGCAAAGGAGGAACAAACTGCTTATTAATGCCTATGGCTTTGGAATACAATGCCAATAAGCACATATGGGTGGGATGTTCAGGATGTACCATGTTGTGTATTACAGTCTGAAAAATAAACTACTTGATAATGTAATTTTAATTTAGTTAAAATCATAATTTATTTTAAACATACTGTAGGTGTATAAACAATAAATGATTTCAGTGTGAGGTGGCCCCAGGAAGGGCAGCATGGTGGCACAATGATTAGCTTTGCTGCCTCACAGCACTAGGGTCTTGGGTTTGACTTCACCTGGATCCATATCTGTCTAGAGCTTGTAGGGTCTGATTCCGAGTCAAATACTATTCTATCTACATGCAAATGGTCAATGTTAATTTATCTGCAAATGAGTCAAGAGTCGCACCATACATGTGTCAAAATTTTGTATGTACAGTGTCGCAATACAGATCTAGACATACGGTAGTGGAAATGGACAGTGACTGGGAGGTAATGGGGGTGGCTGAAAAGATGCATGTGTATGTTGCATGATGCGGACGTGTCACTGAAAGCTGTTGCGTGTAAAGATGCATTGCTGCTCACATAGGCTGTAGTCAGACAGGGAATTGCACCTGCTATGGGGCTGGTATAAGCATATAAATATGCACCAGGTGGTAACGCAACATCTATAGATGCTGACAGTGGGCGTCTCAGTCCTTGCACATTTGGACATATGGATGTACACCAGGGAGGGGCTTGTAACGGCATTAGTATAAAGGTGCAGAGGCAACTGCAGCAAAAGATGTAAGGATGTGCACAACTGCGTCCAACTCTGAATTAGCCGCTGTACAGAAGTAGCCACGCTCATCATGGCTACATCTCTGCGAAGTCACGCCTACTGCATACACGTCGAGCACCTACGCGTACGCGCACCTTGCCGTGCAGAGACTGACAGTGCCCGTCCATCACAGATGTAGCCATGATGAATGTGGCTATATCTGTATATCCTCCTAATGTTTACATCGGTGTCCACGGAGTCCGTGTGTATGTGTGTGTGTGTGTGTGTGTGTGTGTGTGTGTGTGTGTGTGTGTGTGTGTGTGTGTGTGTGTGTGCGTGTGTGTATTTGTAATAGGGAAGATACAGTAGATTGTAAATTCCACTGGGGCAGGAACTAATATGAAATGCTAAAATATTCTCTGTGATGTATAAAGAACTGTTATATACATAAATAAATAAATAAATAATGTACAGTACAATTCCCATACAGCCAATGTGTTTCCTAACATTTTACACAGCTAAATATTTCAGTAAACCTCAGCGTACATAAATCATTTATTTTATTTCTGCTCCTTTTTTGGCAAGCTGAACTATAATGTGTACAGTAGTGTGACTCCTGTAACGTCATTAACCACTGACGTGCCTACTGTATAAGAAAATACAAATAGAGGAACAGAGGCTCAAACCAAATTCTGTGTAGTTTTTAGATTTATAAATTCTTAGTTAATAAAAGCGACTGGTGTATTTCTCCATGGTGCAATATTTAAATAAGACAAATCTAAACGAAATAAATTCCTGCTGTACTAATTCTTCTAAGTATTGTAGCTTCTTCCTTTCATTGAAAGTAGGGCTGTGATGCATGAAATTGCAGTACTTTCCATTCTGACCTTGAGTAAGTCTCTATGCAGCTTGTTATTATTTAACATTCAATCTAGGATAATCCATCAGATAATCATAGAAGGGAAAATAACCAAGATGAGTAATAATCATTAAAGCTCAGAAATATTTAGTGGCTTATTTCTCTAATATACAATGTACAGTACATGCTTATGAATAGAGTGCTGAATGTTGGTCTTAAATTACCTACTCAAAAAAAATTCTTAGTTGTCCATCAATTTGTGCCTAGATAATATTGTTACATTACATATATTAAAACACTTTTAACGAAAAACATTTTTATTACAGAAAAATGGCAGTACATGTTATAGAAAACATTAGACATGTCCATACAAAAATTACAAACTACTGATTTTAAGAGAAAAACAAACAATTCTTTTATGCTATACTGTATGTACACGTACTTGTACTCTAACAGAAAAAAGGTTTTTAGGCGCTGAACAGGGTCGTGCAAATATAGCACTGGTAATGGCAGCCACTTGGTAAGGAGGTAGCCGGCCTCCTGAAAGTGAAACAACTAAAACAAAATCACCAAGTAGGCGCACGGTACCAGTGATGTTGATAAAAACACAATTTATTAACATAAAACCAATAACAAACTGATTAAAAGACACAACACTACACAGAGCATATAACTGAGGTATTATACCTTATAGTTCACACATAAAGTGTATAAATAAGTGAAAGGGACACTAATATGCAGGAGAACCCGTCTCTGTAAGATAGGGTTAATCTCTCACATTAATTCCATATCAGACAGTTTAAATGAAAAGGAAGTCCTGTAAACTGATGTAATTAGCGTTTGTGACCATAAAGGTGTCCAGATTTAAATAGTGTTTCCTTGGAGCAAAATAAACCAGCCGATTAATGTTACTCACTGAGACGTAATGATCTCTTGCTGTACGGGATAAATGGTTAAGAAACCGCTTGTTATCACCCTGTGCATGGGTGAGACATCCGTCAGCGGTATATTCAGATGAAAGCCACTTCTTTCTGTGCAGCACCAGTTGCCTGTATTAGATCACCATACAGATCCTCCAGCTTGCTGAGCGACGCCCGGCCGGGCAGGAGGTAACAATGTTCCAAATGCAAGGAGAGTTAGAGTGGAGTGATTGAATCACAGGCAGGATCATTCACCGGTAACTTGTAACAAACGGCTGAAAGTGATGGATGTCGTGCTCCGTGGGACACTTAATGGTCAAGTGTGGCCCTTACTTCTGTACCCTCAACGCGTTTCTCCGCACCTCAGGCGGCTTCTTCAAGAGGCAGAGTGTTCTTCTCTGAGCACAATTGTGGTTGTTTTATACCTTGTCCCATTAAAATCATTAGAAACAGGTGAGTGTGAAGGCTCAACAGGTGCTCTGAAATCAGAGTCTTCATACACAGATAACGTGTCACAGGGTTTTTAATTAGACATTTAATTCAAAAAATATATATTTTAAAATCAATCCTATGGCTATCAGTTTGTCATAAATAAAAACAACATAAATAAAAATATAAATATATTTCTGTTATGCGGATAGAATCATTTTAATCCCATGAGGCTGCAGCTATATTAAAAGATCTTTCAGCAGCTGCAGCATTTATCCATTAATAGTCTCCCACTTATGAGTGGGGAAAAGGAATATACAAGCATATATACACATATGGTAAATTAAGTGCTATATGTTGTTAATAGCATATTATAGTAGACAATACGTTTATTAGGTCTCAATTTTATTATTTATTTATAAATGTTTATACTAAAAAAGCCTATCATAAATCATGTGAAATACCAAGTGTAAAGAAATATCTACACAACACATCTCTTCATATTGCTATCTTTATAAGCTCAAGTCTTAGTATTATAGCATGGGAAAATGTGAATTAAAGACACTTCACACATATAAACATGTAGAAAAAGAAATATATATAATGTTATTTTTATAGTTTTATAGCTATATAGTTTTATAGTTTTAGAGGATAGTATCTTCATCATATCAACATCTAAGCTATTGTAATTACACCTGTAATCTATTAACTAAAGTAGGACTGGCTGCATGGGTCAGTGGCCAGACTAGCGTGCAGAAAAAATCTGGCGCGTCACTAGCAGTATAGCGGCAGCGCCAGGTCTGCTCGCAGTCATGGTCTCAGACCCCGCAGATCCTCTCCATCAGTATGGTAGATAGCAATAAATGGGTAACCAATATAATAAATACGAACAACAACAAAAAATATATATATAAAAAATAAAAAATAATAAATAATAAATAATAATTAATAGTAAAAAAAAAAAAAAAATGTAATAAAATAATAAGAGAGAAAGGAATATGGACCAATCTTCATGTATGATTCTTTACTTCAACAGAAAAAGATGAAATAAACTGAACCAGCTAAATATAGCTAAATGAATTCAAGATCTATGGTTTCATTCAACCCTTGGGGTTTCAGAGTCTGTAATTTCCAGATCCATGCAGCTTCCCGACGACATAGAGTTCTAAATCTATCTCCACCTCTAGGGGTGATTTTAATCTGTTCAAGGCCAATGAGTTGGAGGCAAGCTGGATTACTGGAATGAATTTCTGCATAGTGACGTGAAACACTATGATTCATATATCCCTTAAGGATATTCCTTCTATGTTCCATAAAGCGCAGCTTCAGTGCCCTAGTGGTTCGCCCTACATAGTGCATCTGACATGAGCAGCGTAACAAATAAACTACAAAATGTGTATTGCAATTTATGAAGGATTGTATCTTAAAGTCTGTACTTGATCCAAACGGAGAAATGTGTTTAATTTTATTGACCACATGAGTACATGTGGTACATCTATTATGATTACATCTAAAGAAGCCCACAACTTTTGGGCCCACTAGTGTGAGTTGTTCACTCCTTTCAATATTAACAGAAGATCTCTTAAAGAAACTCGGAGCTAATATGTTCCTAAGATTTTTAGCTTTTTTAAAAATAATCGTAGGGTTTGCAGGGAGAGTTGTATTTAATATTGGATCGGTCAACAATAGTTTGTAATTACGTTTAATTATGCAAGAAATTTTGTTTGCTTTTACATTAAATTTTGATTTGAAAGCCAGATTATAGTGATTCATTTTTTGAGTTTTATTCTCACTATTATCTTTTTTATTATTATTTTTGTTTTTGTTATTATTGTTGCTAATAGATCTAGATTCCTCAGGAGCTGTTTCAATGAATGAAGGAGGATCACATGCTATAGTAATACGTGAACCTTCTTTCTCATTTGGGTTCATATGAGATAATTGTGTATTAGTAGTTTTAAAGATATTTCTCCTATCTAATGTTTGTGAATAGGCTATGGCCTCTTCTAATATATCCTCAGGATAATCACGTTCTCTCAAGGAGGTAATCAAGTTCTCCGCATGCTCAGCAAAGGTACAATCTAATGTACAGTTACGTCTAATCCTGAACAGTTGACTTTTAGGTACGTTGTTAAGCCAACCTTTCTTATGGTTGCTCGTATACGGAATATAGCTACAGATGTCAACCGATTTTTTATAGGATGATACTATGAGTTTCTCCTCTACCGCCTCCACTGTTACGTCCAAAAAATTGATTCGTGAGGAGTGATGTGTACAAGTGAATGACAAACCATATTCATTAGTGTTTAAAAAATCAACAAAATTCATAACTGTGTTATCATCACCTTTCCAAATAAAAAACAGGTCGTCGATATAGCGACAATAAAGGACCAGGTTCGCAGAGTATGGGCCCTCCCAGATCAGAGCCTGTTCGAGGTCACCCATGTAGATGTTAGCGAAACTCGGTGCGAACCTGGTCCCCATCGCTGTACCGAGGACCTGTAGATAGTGACAGTGATCAAATAAAAAGTGATTGTGTGTCAAAATAAAATAAATAGCCGAAGTGATAAAGTTGCGCTTCATCTCTGAGTCCATTCCGGATTTCCTAAGGGCCCTATCAACGGCTTGTACACCTTTATCATGTGGGATATTGGTGTACAATGCTTTTACATCACAGGTAATCAATTTATAATCATGGGCCCATTTATGCCCTTCTACCCGTTTGATACATTCCGTCGTATCACGAATATGGGACCTCAGAGATGTCGCGCAAGGTTGTAAAAAGTGATCAACATAGTAGGATAAATTAGACGTAAGGCCTCCTATCCCTGAAATTATAGGGCGCCCCGGGGGTTCGTGAAGTGTCTTGTGAATTTTAGGGAGGTGATAATAAGTAGGGACGATAGGGTGGAGGGGGTAGAGGAAATTGAACTCCTCCTGAGCAATCACACCTTCACTTTTGGCAGTTTCCAATAGAGTTTTTAATTCCAGCTGATATTTAGGGGAGGGGTCATGAGCCAACACTTTATAGAATGTTATATCAAGTAGTTGGCGCTTTGCTTCTTTTATGTAATCACAAGTATCTTGAATCACCAACCCCCCCCCCTTATCAGCAGGTTTAATTGTAATGGTCGTATCAGAGGCCAGCTGTTTGAGGGTCTTCCTTTCTTCACTGGTAAGGTTGTATAAACAAGAGGGTATTTTGCTGTCACATAATACCCGAAAATCATGTAAGGATTTATTATAGAATGTTTCAATAGCACTAGTCTTATGTTGAAGCGGATAAAATTGAGATTTGTTTTTAAATAGTGATTGAGGAGTATCATTGACATTAAACGTGAGGATCTCTGATGTTAATTGGGATTCACTCACTGCACTGTCTATGAGTAACTCATTTAGTATGTTAAGACCTGATTGATCATCTCTATCTAGAATAACTTGTGTTTCAACTCCAGAATTCTTTTTGGTACAAGCAAAAAATCTCTCTCTACATAGACTCCTAACATACCTATTGAGTTCAATAAAAAGTTCAAAAAAATTGGGCTTTGAGGTAGGAGCAAAATTCATTCCTTTAGCTAATATCTTAATCTCTGACTGATTTAGGGGTTTGGAAGAGAGGTTGAAAACTGCATCAGCACCTAGTGGAACCTCTGGTTCTTTCTTCCTCCCCCTCTGTCCCCCTCGTCTTCCTCTTCTTGTTCTCTTGCCCTTTTTGGAGTCCCTGACAGGGGTTCGTAACGGTTGTGATGTTGAAAGTGAGACAGGGGGACATGGTTCCCCGATCTCTGAGTTGGATCTAAAAAAGGCTCCTGATGGGATTTACGCTCGTAATTAGATTTAGTATAATAATTAGGGTATCTTTTCTCCCATTTGGTATGGCGAACTTCCCTCCACCCATGTGATGATGAGGGATATATACGTGGTTTTCTCATCTGATTTCTACCACGGTCAGAATACCGTTCAGTAGACCTAGGTGAATTATATTCATCCCTACCCGTGTCTATACTTCGGACATTAGTTTGAGATTTCCCCTGTTTGGGTTTTAAGGGAGTAGAGGATTCATCACGTCTTTTTTTGGAAAAACTTCTCACACAATCTGATTGATAATCCAATAAATCTCTTGTAAATTTCTTTTCCTTTCTCTCAATAATCTCTCGTTCATAATCTTCTATCCTCCTATTAACTATTCCTTCTCTCTCTTCATAATAAGGCTCTTCCTTATATTTTCCTAGTTGTTCTTGTAAAATCTTAATTTCTTTTTCAATTTCAATAAGCTTAGATTCTCTATAATCAATCAATAATTGCATTAGTGCCATGGAACATTTATCTAAAACATTTTCCCACTGTGTTCTAAGTTCTAGATTATCCTGAAATGAGAGGCTCTTAAAGATCCGCAGACCACGAGGAATTTTATTGTTTTCAATATATTTAGTAAGGGATGTCTTATCCCACCAATGTCTGCATTCTGCTTTTAATAGTTCCTCGAGTCTGCTGGAATCCTGAAAAAACCCATCATAAACAGAATCATCTCTTTTCCTAGTAACATTCTCCAGCGTGTATTTCTTTAGTATTTCATGTCTACGATGTATTCTATCCGCATAACAACCAACATTCATATTTGAAACACACCACTGTACTGCTGCCCAAACCTATGGCAATTGAAAAAGCAAACAGAAAAAAGGTTTTTAGGCGCTGAACAGGGTCGTGCAAATATAGCACTGGTAATGGCAGCCACTTGGTAAGGAGGTAGCCGGCCTCCTGAAAGTGAAACAACTAAAACAAAATCACCAAGTAGGCGCACGGTACCAGTGATGTTGATAAAAACACAATTTATTAACATAAAACCAATAACAAACTGATTAAAAGACACAACACTACACAGAGCATATAACTGAGGTATTATACCTTATAGTTCACACATAAAGTGTATAAATAAGTGAAAGGGACACTAATATGCAGGAGAACCCGTCTCTGTAAGATAGGGTTAATCTCTCACATTAATTCCATATCAGACAGTTTAAATGAAAAGGAAGTCCTGTAAACTGATGTAATTAGCGTTTGTGACCATAAAGGTGTCCAGATTTAAATAGTGTTTCCTTGGAGCAAAATAAACCAGCCGATTAATGTTACTCACTGAGACGTAATGATCTCTTGCTGTACGGGATAAATGGTTAAGAAACCGCTTGTTATCACCCTGTGCATGGGTGAGACATCCGTCAGCGGTATATTCAGATGAAAGCCACTTCTTTCTGTGCAGCACCAGTTGCCTGTATTAGATCACCATACAGATCCTCCAGCTTGCTGAGCGACGCCCGGCCGGGCAGGAGGTAACAATGTTCCAAATGCAAGGAGAGTTAGAGTGGAGTGATTGAATCACAGGCTGGATCATTCACCGGTAACTTGTAACAAACGGCTGAAAGTGATGGATGTCGTGCTCCGTGGGACACTTAATGGTCAAGTGTGGCCCTTACTTCTGTACCCTCAACGCGTTTCTCCGCACCTCAGGCGGCTTCTTCAAGAGGCAGAGTGTTCTTCTCTGAGCACAATTGTGGTTGTTTTATACCTTGTCCCATTAAAATCATTAGAAACAGGTGAGTGTGAAGGCTCAACAGGTGCTCTGAAATCAGAGTCTTCATACACAGATAACGTGTCACAGGGTTTTTAATTAGACATTTAATTCAAAAAATATATATTTTAAAATCAATCCTATGGCTATCAGTTTGTCATAAATAAAAACAACATAAATAAAAATATAAATATATTTCTGTTATGCGGATAGAATCATTTTAATCCCATGAGGCTGCAGCTATATTAAAAGATCTTTCAGCAGCTGCAGCATTTATCCATTAATAGTCTCCCACTTATGAGTGGGGAAAAGGAATATACAAGCATATATATACATATGGTAAATTAAGTGCTATATGTTGTTAATAGCATATTATAGTAGACAATACGTTTATTAGGTCTCAATTTTATTATTTATTTATAAATGTTTATACTAAAAAAGCCTATCATAAATCATGTGAAATACCAAGTGTAAAGAAATATCTACACAACACATCTCTTCATATTGCTATCTTTATAAGCTCAAGTCTTAGTATTATAGCATGGGAAAATGTGAATTAAAGACACTTCACACATATAAACATGTAGAAAAAGAAATATATATAATGTTATTTTTATAGTTTTATAGCTATATAGTTTTATAGTTTTAGAGGATAGTATCTTCATCATATCAACATCTAAGCTATTGTAATTACACCTGTAATCTATTAACTAAAGTAGGACTGGCTGCATGGGTCAGTGGCCAGACTAGCGTGCAGAAAAAATCTGGCGCGTCACTAGCAGTATAGCGGCAGCGCCAGGTCTGCTCGCAGTCATGGTCTCAGACCCCGCAGATCCTCTCCATCAGTATGGTAGATAGCAATAAATGGGTAACCAATATAATAAATACGAACAACAACAAAAAATATATATATAAAAAATAAAAAATAATAAATAATAAATAATAATTAATAGTAAAAAAAAAAAAAATTTAATAAAATAATAAGAGAGAAAGGAATATGGACCAATCTTCATGTATGATTCTTTACTTCAACAGAAAAAGATGAAATAAACTGAACCAGCTAAATATAGCTAAATGAATTCAAGATCTATGGTTTCATTCAACCCTTGGGGTTTCAGAGTCTGTAATTTCCAGATCCATGCAGCTTCCCGATGACATAGAGTTCTAAATCTATCTCCACCTCTAGGGGTGATTTTAATCTGTTCAAGGCCAATGAGTTGGAGGCAAGCTGGATTACTGGAATGAATTTCTGCATAGTGACGTGAAACACTATGATTCATATATCCCTTAAGGATATTCCTTCTATGTTCCATAAAGCGCAGCTTCAGTGCCCTAGTGGTTCGCCCTACATAGTGCATCTGACATGAGCAGCGTAACAAATAAACTACAAAATGTGTATTGCAATTTATGAAGGATTGTATCTTAAAGTCTGTACTTGATCCAAACGGAGAAATGTGTTTAATTTTATTGACCACATGAGTACATGTGGTACATCTATTATGATTACATCTAAAGAAGCCCACAACTTTTGGGCCCACTAGTGTGAGTTGTTCACTCCTTTCAATATTAACAGAAGATCTCTTAAAGAAACTCGGAGCTAATATGTTCCTAAGATTTTTAGCTTTTTTAAAAATAATCGTAGGGTTTGCAGGGAGAGTTGTATTTAATATTGGATCGGTCAACAATAGTTTGTAATTACGTTTAATTATGCAAGAAATTTTGTTTGCTTTTACATTAAATTTTGATTTGAAAGCCAGATTATAGTGATTCATTTTTTGAGTTTTATTCTCACTATTATCTTTTTTATTATTATTTTTGTTTTTGTTATTATTGTTGCTAATAGATCTAGATTCCTCAGGAGCTGTTTCAATGAATGAAGGAGGATCACATGCTATAGTAATACGTGAACCTTCTTTCTCATTTGGGTTCATATGAGATAATTGTGTATTAGTAGTTTTAAAGATATTTCTCCTATCTAATGTTTGTGAATAGGCTATGGCCTCTTCTAATATATCCTCAGGATAATCACGTTCTCTCAAGGAGGTAATCAAGTTCTCCGCATGCTCAGCAAAGGTACAATCTAATGTACAGTTACGTCTAATCCTGAACAGTTGACTTTTAGGTACGTTGTTAAGCCAACCTTTCTTATGGTTGCTCGTATACGGAATATAGCTACAGATGTCAACCGATTTTTTATAGGATGATACTATGAGTTTCTCCTCTACCGCCTCCACTGTTACGTCCAAAAAATTGATTCGTGAGGAGTGATGTGTACAAGTGAATGACAAACCATATTCATTAGTGTTTAAAAAATCAACAAAATTCATAACTGTGTTATCATCACCTTTCCAAATAAAAAACAGGTCGTCGATATAGCGACAATAAAGGACCAGGTTCGCAGAGTATGGGCCCTCCCAGATCAGAGCCTGTTCGAGGTCACCCATGTAGATGTTAGCGAAACTCGGTGCGAACCTGGTCCCCATCGCTGTACCGAGGACCTGTAGATAGTGACAGTGATCAAATAAAAAGTGATTGTGTGTCAAAATAAAATAAATAGCCGAAGTGATAAAGTTGCGCTTCATCTCTGAGTCCATTCCGGATTTCCTAAGGGCCCTATCAACGGCTTGTACACCTTTATCATGTGGGATATTGGTGTACAATGCTTTTACATCACAGGTAATCAATTTATAATCATGGGCCCATTTATGCCATTCTACCCGTTTGATACATTCCGTCGTATCACGAATATGGGACCTCAGAGATGTCGCGCAAGGTTGTAAAAAGTGATCAACATAGTAGGATAAATTAGACGTAAGGCCTCCTATCCCTGAAATTATAGGGCGCCACGGGGGTTCGTGAAGTGTCTTGTGAATTTTAGGGAGGTGATAATAAGTAGGGACGATAGGGTGGAGGGGGTAGAGGAAATTGAACTCCTCCTGAGCAATCACACCTTCACTTTTGGCAGTTTCCAATAGAGTTTTTAATTCCAGCTGATATTTAGGGGAGGGGTCATGAGCCAACACTTTATAGAATGTTATATCAAGTAGTTGGCGCTTTGCTTCTTTTATGTAATCACAAGTATCTTGAATCACCAACCCCCCCCCCTTATCAGCAGGTTTAATTGTAATGGTCGTATCAGAGGCCAGCTGTTTGAGGGTCTTCCTTTCTTCACTGGTAAGGTTGTATAAACAAGAGGGTATTTTGCTGTCACATAATACCCGAAAATCATGTAAGGATTTATTATAGAATGTTTCAATAGCACTAGTCTTATGTTGAAGCGGATAAAATTGAGATTTGTTTTTAAATAGTGATTGAGGAGTATCATTGACATTAAACGTGAGGATCTCTGATGTTAATTGGGATTCACTCACTGCACTGTCTATGAGTAACTCATTTAGTATGTTAAGACCTGATTGATCATCTCTATCTAGAATAACTTGTGTTTCAACTCCAGAATTCTTTTTGGTACAAGCAAAAAATCTCTCTCTACATAGACTCCTAACATACCTATTGAGTTCAATAAAAAGTTCAAAAAAATTGGGCTTTGAGGTAGGAGCAAAATTCATTCCTTTAGCTAATATCTTAATCTCTGACTGATTTAGGGGTTTGGAAGAGAGGTTGAAAACTGCATCAGCACCTAGTGGAACCTCTGGTTCTTTCTTCCTCCCCCTCTGTCCCCCTCGTCTTCCTCTTCTTGTTCTCTTGCCCTTTTTGGAGTCCCTGACAGGGGTTCGTAACGGTTGTGATGTTGAAAGTGAGACAGGGGGACATGGTTCCCCGATCTCTGAGTTGGATCTAAAAAAGGCTCCTGATGGGATTTACGCTCGTAATTAGATTTAGTATAATAATTAGGGTATCTTTTCTCCCATTTGGTATGGCGAACTTCCCTCCACCCATGTGATGATGAGGGATATATACGTGGTTTTCTCATCTGATTTCTACCACGGTCAGAATACCGTTCAGTAGACCTAGGTGAATTATATTCATCCCTACCCGTGTCTATACTTCGGACATTAGTTTGAGATTTCCCCTGTTTGGGTTTTAAGGGAGTAGAGGATTCATCACGTCTTTTTTTGGAAAAACTTCTCACACAATCTGATTGATAATCCAATAAATCTCTTGTAAATTTCTTTTCCTTTCTCTCAATAATCTCTCGTTCATAATCTTCTATCCTCCTATTAACTATTCCTTCTCTCTCTTCATAATAAGGCTCTTCCTTATATTTTCCTAGTTGTTCTTGTAAAATCTTAATTTCTTTTTCAATTTCAATAAGCTTAGATTCTCTATAATCAATCAATAATTGCATTAGTGCCATGGAACATTTATCTAAAACATTTTCCCACTGTGTTCTAAGTTCTAGATTATCCTGAAATGAGAGGCTCTTAAAGATCCGCAGACCACGAGGAATTTTATTGTTTTCAATATATTTAGTAAGGGAAGTCTTATCCCACCAATGTCTGCATTCTGCTTTTAATAGTTCCTCGAGTCTGCTGGAATCCTGAAAAAACCCATCATAAACAGAATCATCTCTTTTCCTAGTAACATTCTCCAGCGTGTATTTCTTTAGTATTTCATGTCTACGATGTATTCTATCCGCATAACAACCAACATTCATATTTGAAACACACCACTGTACTGCTGCCCAAACCTATGGCAATTGAAAAAGCAAACAGAAAAAAGGTTTTTAGGCGCTGAACAGGGTCGTGCAAATATAGCACTGGTAATGGCAGCCACTTGGTAAGGAGGTAGCCGGCCTCCTGAAAGTGAAACAACTAAAACAAAATCACCAAGTAGGCGCACGGTACCAGTGATGTTGATAAAAACACAATTTATTAACATAAAACCAATAACAAACTGATTAAAAGACACAACACTACACAGAGCATATAACTGAGGTATTATACCTTATAGTTCACACATAAAGTGTATAAATAAGTGAAAGGGACACTAATATGCAGGAGAACCCGTCTCTGTAAGATAGGGTTAATCTCTCACATTAATTCCATATCAGACAGTTTAAATGAAAAGGAAGTCCTGTAAACTGATGTAATTAGCGTTTGTGACAATAAAGGTGTCCAGATTTAAATAGTGTTTCCTTGGAGCAAAATAAACCAGCCGATTAATGTTACTCACTGAGACGTAATGATCTCTTGCTGTACGGGATAAATGGTTAAGAAACCGCTTGTTATCACCCTGTGCATGGGTGAGACATCCGTCAGCGGTATATTCAGATGAAAGCCACTTCTTTCTGTGCAGCACCAGTTGCCTGTATTAGATCACCATACAGATCCTCCAGCTTGCTGAGCGACGCCCGGCCGGGCAGGAGGTAACAATGTTCCAAATGCAAGGAGAGTTAGAGTGGAGTCAGGGCCGGATTAACAATGGGGCGGATGGAGCTGCAGCTCCAGGCCCCCCATCAAAATAGGCCCACCATTATCTCCTGTGCTGCTGTAGACAAGAAAGTTTTTTTCCTGCTACAGCAGCCTGCCAGCCCAGTGACCACCCGAGGCCCCGCCCCCCGATCACGGGCCCCGCCCCCCTTCCCCGTGGGGGGCTTACTTAAAGCTGTCCCGGCAGTTAGTGACTGTCCCTATACAGATTTACTTCCTGAAGCTAAAGGGACCAGTCACAACAACAGCGTGCCACTGTCACTGCCTACTTCCTGGAGCTCCTCTCTTACACTGCACCAAGCCCCGCCCCCGTGATGACTGTGTGGCTGTGCAGACTGCAGAGCATAGTGCACTGCACTAGTGCTGCCTGTAACTGATCGCCTGGTTCGGATGATACAGCATCAGCAATCCACCCTCCAGGACCTTTGAAATAATGAGGAAAATAACAGCTTCATACTGTATCTTGTAAGTGTGTTTGTATGCATGTATGTCCGGATCCACTGTATTCATGAGTGTATGTGTGTATATATATATATATATATATATATACTGTGTATATATATATATATATATATATATATATACACTAGTGCTCACTATTATTTTGTGTAGGTATTTTGGACTTCCTTCCATCTTCCCTTGTCCTTTCCCCTGTGTTCCACCTGTATCTTTCCCTGTTCTTCCCCTGTGTTCTTTCCTTCTCCCTTTTCCCTCTGTTCTTCCCCCTATCTTCCTGCCGTCTATCTCTGTTCTTCCCCCTGTGTTCCTCCTGTCTCATCCCGTTCCTGGCGACTCTTAAACTGGGTACACTCTTGCACAGTATTGTTCCGATTTGTCCGATCCGTGTTAATCAGCTGTATTGTGCAGTGTGTACGGCGATTGTGCACGCCCGTGAGTCGCATGCGAGGTCATGTGATTGGCCATGCTGCATGGCCAATCACACGACCTTGCATGTGATGAAATTAATATTAATGAGTGACGGAACAGTGAACGTTCCGTCGCACACCAATATCTGTCTAGTGTGTACTGGCAATCTCCGATGCCCAGGGCAAAGGGTAATCACCCTGCACATCAGCACTATTGCTGGTCGCACTAGCGTGTACCCAGCCTTACTGTTCAGCTCAGTGGTTTCCAAACTTTTTCGAATCACGGCGCCCTAGAATATCAGAATTTTTTTCACGGCACCCCTAGGCCAAAAATTTCTTATTGAGAAATTTAGAAAGAAATATTACATTAAGTAGATTGTGTTTATATGTCATCCTTAGGGTCAGTTGTGTGGTGAGGGACAAGAATTGCCTCTGTTTGGCCACATATTTTATGACTGGCAGCCACCAGCACTGGTTTTGCCTATTATATTGACCATGAATAATTTGAATTGGTCCTGGACCACCAACCCAGGGCACCCCTGCAAGTGTCCCGAGGCACCCCAGGGAGCCACGGCACACAGTTTGGGAACCTCTGGTTCAGCTGAACAGACATTCCATGTAGGATGCAATTCGTGGCCGCTGCTGTCTTTTTTTCTTTTTTTTTTAGGTGACATTCACCAGCCGGTGTAGTGGAGAAGCCTCTGTTCAGGCCTAGGGCGGGATTTACTATAAGTTACGGGGGTTTTACCGCATTTTCCCTTTAGTAAATCCCGCCCCTAGTGAGAAAATTTAGTTGCAGGGTCACCTGTGCACACCTCACTGTAATGGCAGTGTGAGCTGTCACCACCAAGGAGATGGGGGAGGGGGGGGGGGGCGGCAGTGTGCCTGCACTAGACTGACACGCCATATAATAAATATTTTATGCAGTGCATTATGATGTACATCTTAATGCACATGTACATCTGTTTTCTGCCTTAATTTCAGATTTGTAATCTATAAGTGTAGCTTGTTGTTGTATTTAAACTACTTTCCTGTTATTAGTAGATTTTCCCAGTTTAACCAGAAGACAGAGGGCCTGATTCAGAGGTGCACGCTATGTCATTGCGCAAGAGGACAATATTTTCATTCTGCGCATGCGTGTGAGTGGCACTGCACATGCTTCCAGATGCTTACCGCTGGGAAGCACAGAAGGAATTTGGATGCAGAGACAGGCAATTTTAGTAGGCGTTCCTGGGAGGTAACGGGGGTGGCTAGCCAGATGCAGGTGTGTCATGGCCAGCAACTACATCTTTTGTCAGAGTTGCACTGGCACACATGTTCAGAAGAACATTCTGCACCTCCATAGGGCTGACGCAATATCCGATGGTGAGACCGATGTTTGTTTTGTGTGCACAGTGGCAGATTAGCACTACGGCCGGTGAGTGTCTCACTGGGAAGACCATCAGCCGTAGCATTAGCAGAAATAAGCAGTCACGGCTGCAATAGCGTGCACCTCTGAACCAGACCAGAGTAGTCATACAACTCTCTTATATTATGCATACCGATTTTCTGTGTGCACAAAGTGACATTTCATTTACAGCAGTGCTCGAAGTGGGCCGGTATACAACGATATGGTATACTGGTACTTCTTCGAGCACTGTCCCCCCGCTGGGCAGCCGCTGCATCGAGCTGACCGCGACGCTACTATTTCAAATCTGCCGCAGACCGGCATCCAATCAACAGCGGTCGCGTGGCTGCTACTGATTGGCTGCAGGTCCGCGGCAGATTTGAAATAGTAGCGCCAGGTCATAGGAGCCAGTGCAGTGCCGCACCACCAAAGGCCGCCGACCACAGCTTCTCCGTTCTCCTTTGTTGCACCGCTGCCACTGTGCTCTGCCTCCTCCTCCGCTGCACCGCCGTCCTCTGCCTCCTCCGCTGCACCGCCGCCGCCCTCAGCCTCCTTTGCTGCCCTTAGTCCTTCTCTGCACTATCTCTGAGGCCCACAGCCTCCTCCGCCCCGCGACGACCACAGCCTCCTCCGTCTCGCGACGACCACAGCCTCCTCATGCATCGCAGACCACAGCATCCTCAGCACCGCGCTGCTAAATAGGTCATCTTACCCTGCTGCCTTTCTGTCTCCCTAGTCCCTACTGTATGCCCTTGCTGTCCCTTTCTCTGTCACTGTCCCTGTTCCTATGTCCCTGCTGTCACTTTCCCTGTCCCTCTGTCTGTCCCTCTCTCTGTCATTGCCCCTTCTGTCACTGTCCCTATGTCCCCGCTGTCACTCTCCCTGAATTCTGTTTCATTCCATGTGGTATAATGTGAATTTCGGCTCATTCCGTGTGCTATAGTGTGAATTTCGGCTCATACCTTGTGCTATAATGTGAATTTCGGCTCATACCTTGTGCTATAATGTGAATTTCGGCTCATACCATGTGGTATAATGCGAATTTCGCCTCATACCGTTTGCTATAATGTGAATTTTGTCTCATACCGTGTGCTATAATGTGAATTTCGGTTCATTCCGTGTGCTATAATGTGAATTTCGGATCATACTGTGTGCTATAATGTGAATTTCGGCTCATTCCGTGTGCAATAATGTGAATTTCGGCTCATTCTGTGTGCTATAATGTGAATTTCGGCTCATTCCGTGTGCTATAATGTGAATTTCAGCTCATACCGTGTGCTATAATGTGAATTTCGGCTCATACTGGGGGTAATTCCAAGTTGATCGCAGCAGGAAATTTTTTAGCAGTTGGGCAAAACCATGTGCACTGCAGGGGGGGGCAGATATAACATTTGCAGAGAGAGTTAGATTTGGGTGGGTTATTTTGTTTCTGTGCAGGGTAAATACTGTCTGCTTTATTTTTACACTGCAAATTAGATTGCAGATTTAACTCACCACACCCAAATCTAACTCTCTCTGCACATGTTATATCTGCCTCCCCTGCAGTGCACATGGTTTTGTCCAACTGCTAAAAAAGTTCCTGCTGCGATCAACTCAGAATTACCCCCACTGTGTGGTATAATGTGAAAGGGGCAGCAGTACTAGATAGTATAAGGGGTCCTACTATTGTGGTGCTTAATGTGTATAAGGGGTATATAGTTTGGTAAACTATACTAAAGGACACACACCCTTTTGAGTGGCCACGCCTTCACTTTTCCATACCCCCACTTCAAAATTTCCACTTCGACCACTGATTTACACACATCGTCATGGTGCCAAGATGTGCACATATCAGTATCACAAGTTTTTCATCGCACTTCTTTCAGATGAGGGAAAACTTGCAATGCCAGCATCGCGTCCATTACTTTGAATTGAATTCCCCCCATAGGTGTCTTTGGTAATGAGACGTACCTAATGGTTTAATCCTGAGTACTGCAGTACTGTGTTTTTTAAATTTCTAGGTGAACGCAGGCTGATTGACAGGAAGCGGACGTTTGGGGGGTGGTAAATGGCCGTTTTCTGGGAGTCTCAGGAAAAAAGCAGGTGTGCCCAAGCGTTTTCAGGGAGGGTGTGTGACGTCAACTCTGGCCCAATCTGTCTTTGTATCGCACTGTAGGAGTAAGTTCTGGACTACACACAGACTGCACAGACTGGAAAAATCATTAGCTGGTGAGTGAGCTGCGATCGGATTTGCAGATGTCCACTGTCTGGTGAAGTTTTCGCACGGCGTACACATGCATTCGCACACTTGCACAGGGCGGGTTTTCACTCTCTATGGGCGGCGGCTATCTGATCGCAGACCTCTGCAAAAATGCAGAGGAGCGATAGGGCCTGAATTAGGCCCTTGTTGCACCTTAAAAGTAAAAAAGGATAATAATATTGATGTAGTGTGACAATTGGGGTGGTGGAGATAGTAGTATTGCTGTAATGTGCAGGAAATGTGCGGTATTGCTGTAATGTGGGGTTGGTATTGCCAATTGCTGTAATATGTACAGATGGTGTGCTATTGCTGTAATGTGGACGGGCATGGTGATCTCAAATCAGGTACTCTCAGGTACAGAGTGTAACATCCAGCCCTTGTCTGATTCTATACAGATTTCTATTCACCCATTGGGATGCAGAGAAACACCATATACTGTAGAGAATTCAGATAACTTTTGACCAAAGTGGTTTTACGTTAGGTGTGTAATTGACTATGGGTTATAGGGCCTTATTCAGCAGTGGTTAAAATACAATCGCAATTGCTTTTTTTTAAGGAATGCAGCTGCAGTTATCTGCTAATAGACATCGAGCACACCAGTACATAAGAGTGCCTTCGTATATCCATCCGACGTCGGCAAACTGCAAATATATTGGTAACATCATCGCAGATTGGGTGGTGCTGAAGCTTCTGAATGAGCCTGACCACTTCTAAATGCAGCAGCTTGCCCGACACTCATAGAGCTCTCCTGCTTATAACCACCCCTTGTCACCTACCCCAAACGCTGCTCAGCTGTCACGGACTTTGTGACTGCTTTCCCTTGTGAGCGTGATTGCAACACAATCACCTGCACATGGGTATTGCATCTCAGATGCATGCGCAATGGCAAAAAATTGGCCAAAATGCCAGCGATCTTAATTAGCAACAACTGATGAATCAGGCCATAGCTGTGGTACCAAATTAATTGGTGCACATTGAGAGCCACCCTGTTATATTTTTGGAATACACATATATATATATATATATATATATATATATATGCCCCACCCTCACAACACTGGTCACACACCCCATATAAGTAGTCGCACTCCTGCGACGCTGGTTACTACTCTTGTGGAGACACACAATAGGCCCTTCGTAAATTTCAGCTCCAGGCCCATGTGAACCTTAATCTGGCACTGAGTGGAGTGATTGAATCACAGGCTGGATCATTCACCGGTAACTTGTAACAAACGGCTGAAAGTGATGGATGTCGTGCTCCGTGGGACACTTAATGGTCAAGTGTGGCCCTTACTTCTGTACCCTCAACGCGTTTCTCCGCACCTCAGGCGGCTTCTTCAAGAGGCAGAGTGTTCTTCTCTGAGCACAATTGTGGTTGTTTTATACCTTGTCCCATTAAAATCATTAGAAACAGGTGAGTGTGAAGGCTCAACAGGTGCTCTGAAATCAGAGTCTTCATACACAGATAACGTGTCACAGGGTTTTTAATTAGACATTTAATTCAAAAAATATATATTTTAAAATCAATCCTATGGCTATCAGTTTGTCATAAATAAAAACAACATAAATAAAAATATAAATATATTTCTGTTATGCGGATAGAATCATTTTAATCCCATGAGGCTGCAGCTATATTAAAAGATCTTTTAGCAGCTGCAGCATTTATCCATTAATAGTCTCCCACTTATGAGTGGGGAAAAGGAATATACAAGCATATATACACATATGGTAAATTAAGTGCTATATGTTGTTAATAGCATATTATAGTAGACAATACGTTTATTAGGTCTCAATTTTATTATTTATTTATAAATGTTTATACTAAAAAAGCCTATCATAAATCATGTGAAATACCAAGTGTAAAGAAATATCTACACAACACATCTCTTCATATTGCTATCTTTATAAGCTCAAGTCTTAGTATTATAGCATGGGAAAATGTGAATTAAAGACACTTCACACATATAAACATGTAGAAAAAGAAATATATATAATGTTATTTTTATAGTTTTATAGCTATATAGTTTTATAGTTTTAGAGGATAGTATCTTCATCATATCAACATCTAAGCTATTGTAATTACACCTGTAATCTATTAACTAAAGTAGGACTGGCTGCATGGGTCAGTGGCCAGACTAGCGTGCAGAAAAAATCTGGCGCGTCACTAGCAGTATAGCGGCAGCGCCAGGTCTGCTCGCAGTCATGGTCTCAGACCCCGCAGATCCTCTCCATCAGTATGGTAGATAGCAATAAATGGGTAACCAATATAATAAATACGAACAACAAAAAAAAATATATATATAAAAAATAAAAAATAATAAATAATAAATAATAATTAATAGTAAAAAAAAACAAAAAATTTAATAAAATAATAAGAGAGAAAGGAATATGGACCAATCTTCATGTATGATTCTTTACTTCAACAGAAAAAGATGAAATAAACTGAACCAGCTAAATATAGCTAAATGAATTCAAGATCTATGGTTTCATTCAACCCTTGGGGTTTCAGAGTCTGTAATTTCCAGATCCATGCAGCTTCCCGACGACATAGAGTTCTAAATCTATCTCCACCTCTAGGGGTGATTTTAATCTGTTCAAGGCCAATGAGTTGGAGGCAAGCTGGATTACTGGAATGAATTTCTGCATAGTGACGTGAAACACTATGATTCATATATCCCTTAAGGATATTCCTTCTATGTTCCATAAAGCGCAGCTTCAGTGCCCTAGTGGTTCGCCCTACATAGTGCATCTGACATGAGCAGCGTAACAAATAAACTGCAAAATGTGTATTGCAATTTATGAAGGATTGTATCTTAAAGTCTGTACTTGATCCAAACGGAGAAATGTGTTTAATTTTATTGACCACATGAGTACATGTGGTACATCTATTATGATTACATCTAAAGAAGCCCACAACTTTTGGGCCCACTAGTGTGAGTTGTTCACTCCTTTCAATATTAACAGAAGATCTCTTAAAGAAACTCGGAGCTAATATGTTCCTAAGATTTTTAGCTTTTTTAAAAAAAAATTTATACACTTTATGTGTGAACTATAAGGTATAATACCTCAGTTATATGCTCTGTGTAGTGTTGTGTCTTTTAATCAGTTTGTTATTGGTTTTATGTTAATAAATTGTGTTTTTATCAACATCACTGGTACCGTGCGCCTACTTGATGATTTTGTTTTAGTACTTGTACTCTAACCTGGGTTTACTGTCCCTGATTTATAAAGAAATTAAAGAACTGACAATGGAAATGGTGATCCTAAAGTAAATGTATATTTTAAGAATTCTTAATAATGGTAAAAATTCTTGACTTATGTATTTTGTTGAATATATTGGTTGTCTATTTTTTTTTTTGTTGAAGTGGGAATGATTTGTAATATGAGTATGACCAGCGGTCCATTCATGTTAGGCTGTTGCAGCTTTCAATGTTTGTACAGGATGTATTAGAATCAGATTCTGATTGCATCCAATATTCAGATCATATTGATAAAAAATGAGCTAAAATCATGTCATTTGGACCTGTTTACATGCAATCCAAAACACAAGTTTGTTTTTCACAGCTGAGTTCCAAACTGACAATAGACCCAAGCCAGGACTCGGAACCACTCAGAACCCCAAAGTGATACTGAACTGGGACTCGATTTGACTCAGAACCCCTAAGTTTGGGTGTGTTCGTATTTCAGGACAACTTAACGGCACATCTCTAATGTGTATGTAGTCAGAATGTCAACATTAGGTATTGGTGTTATGCTGCAATTATGGCTAGTATTTGTGTTAGGCTGCGGTTCGGATTAGGTTTAGGGCAATATCTGAAAATTGCATGCAAGATAGCACTGTCAACATGCCATACATTGTGAATTGAATCTGATATATACAGTATGACAAACCTGGAACAGCTACTGCCCTCAGAAGCTGTGGCCTATGCATAATGAGTGCAGGGTGTGCCCACACATGGTGCCTGGGGGGAGGGTTTAGTTAGAAACTACAGGTCATGCAGCGAGAATAGTAAAGATGGTGGTAGTGAGCTAAATGGGGGTGGAGAAGGGGGGGGGGGGAGAGAGCAGCCGGCAAGGGCAAGAGTATTGGCATGGGTTCTAAAAAGGGTATTAACAAATGTATTGCAAAAACATTAACTAACAACATCTATGTGTCATCATTACAGCATAAAGAAAAGGGTGTACGTAGCATAAGGGAAAATACTTATGTCAGGGCGGAGAATTTAGGCAGAAACACTGGGTTGATCAAAGAGACGAGTAAGGTGGGCAGTATTAAGTATGATGGGGGTGGAAAGGGAGCGAGAAGGACAGTCAGTGAGAGTAACTCTAGGGAGGCACTAGTAAACCATGATAGGATAACTTTAAAAAAACAAGCGGATAATGGAACCACTAAAATAAAATGTATGCTTGCAAACGCAAGAAGTCTAGCAGGTAAAATGGGGGACTTGGAATTGTTAGCATGAAAGGCTGAGTATGATATTATAGGTATTAGGGAAACATGGTGTGACGACTCTCACGACAGGGCAAGCAAAAGAGGAGGAGGTGTATGTCTTTATGTTAAACCGTATCTTAAACCATACTTAAAGGAGGTTATTTATGAGGGGACAGGTAATAACGTGGAGTCACTATGGGTTGAAATCTCAAGTGGGGGAATTGATGCAAAGAAATTAGTTATAGGCACGTGCTACAAACAGCCAGATATTATCATACATGAGGAAGAACAACTCTTGCAGCAAATCAAAAGGGCTGCGGGATTGGGGGACATCCTAGTGATTGGGGATTTTAACTATCCTGATATTAATTGGAGTAACGAGTCATGTGTTAAAGCTAGCGGCAACAGGTTCTTAAATATGTTAAAAGATCACTACTTGTTTCAATTAGTCGAGGACCCAACTAGGGGTACAACTATTCTAGATCTAGTAATTATTAATAATGTGTACATCATATCGGATACTAAAGTTGGGGAGACTTTGGGTAACAGTAATCACTATATGATCACATTCGACATCAGTTTCAGGAAACATAGCTATAAGGGTTCAACAAAAACATTTAACTTTAGGAAGGCTAACTTCAGTATGCTGAGATGTGCATGAAACAACATTGGGTGGGAAGTTTTGTTTCATGGTAAGAACACTTTGGAAATGTGGGATGCTGTAAAAGGGTTGCTAGATAGCAATATTCACAAATTTATTCCCATTCCAAACTCAAACCGATGTGGCTTAACAAGAAGGTCAAGGCCGAAATCGATAAAAAGAGGCGTGCTTTCTAAGCATTTAAATCTAATGGAAAGGAGGATTCATTCCAGTACTACAAGGAATGCAATAAAAGATGCAAAAATGCAATAATAGCAGCTAAAATTGAAATCGAAAAGCAAATTGCTATAGAGAGTAAAACCAATCTTAATTATTTTTTTTAAATACATAAACAGTAAAAGGTTAAAAAAGGAGAACATAGGTCCATTAAAGATGAATTTGGAGTATTGTTAAATGATGACGAATCAAAAGCAGAAATAATGAACAATTTTTTTTCATCAGTGTTCACCAGAGAAGAACTGACGGTGGGAGTAGTGCATAGCGATAGTGATAGTAAGGATTCATTGTTATATACTTGTTTAAGTGAAGAAGTAGTCAGGGAGAGATTACGCAAAATAAAGATTAATAATTCACCTGGCCCGGACGGATTTCATCTGAGGGTTTTTATGGAGCTTAGGTCACAACTAGCAATAGTTCAATTAGATCTGGCATGGTACCGAAGGATTGCCATATAGCAGAGGTAGTGCCATTATTTAAAAATTGATCCAAAAATCATCAAGGTAACTACAGGCTGATTAGTGTGACATCTATAGTGGGGAAAATATTGGAAAGAATTCTAAGGGATAGCATACAGGAGTATCTGCAGACCACTAAGATTATTAGCAAGAACCAGCATGGGTTTGTGAGGGACAGATCATGTCAAACTAACTTAGTTAACTTCCACGAGGAAGTGAGCGTCAATCTTGACCAAGAAAAAGCAGTGGATGTGGTCTACTTAGATTTTGAAAAGCCTTCGATACAGTGCCTCACAGGAGGCTAATCATCAAATTAAAAGAGCTTGGCCTAGGAAAAACTGTTTGTACATGGATAAGTGACTGGCTGGACAACAGGTTACAGCGAGTAATGGTCAATGGGAAGTCCTCAAGCTGGACACCAGTAGTCAGCGGAATATCACAGGGGTCCGTACTCAGGCCACTACTGTTCAACATATTTATGAATGACCTAGAAATAGGCCTGGAAAGCACAGATGATACTAAACTATGTAGTGTAATTAATTCAGAAATAGATGTGGAGTCTCTGCAGAATGACTTATCTAAACTTGAAATCTGGGCGTCTATATGAGGTTCAATTGGTCTGGGACTCCAGGTCGACAACAAAAAGGTCGACACACCTTAGGTCGACACCAATTGCTCGACACACATTAGGTCGACATGGACAAAAGGTTGACAGGAACAAGGTCGACATGGAAAAAGGTCGACATGAGTTTTTTTGTTTTTTTGGTGTCGTTTTCTTCGTAGAGTGACCGGGAACCCCAATTAGTGCACCGCGTCCCCTCGCATGGCTCGCTTCGCTCGCCATGCTTCGGGCATGGTGCCTTCGCTTCGCTCGGCACACTTTACCGTTCCAATCGTAGTCCACATGGATCGTTAAGTATGAAAAAGTTCCAAAAAAGAAAAAAATTGTGAAAAACTCATGTTGACCTTTTTCCATGTCGACCTTGTTCCTGTCGACCTTTTGTCCATGTCGACCTAAGGTGTGTCGACCAATTGGCGTCGACCTAAGATGTGTCGACCTTTTTGTTGTCGACCTGGAGTCCGGATACCAGGTTCAATATAGAAAAATGCAAGGTTATGCATTTCGGGACTAAAAACAAACTTGCATCCTACAAATGGGGAAAGTCTAGGGGTAACAGTTTTGGAAAAGGATTTGGGGGTACTCATTAATAATAAACTTAATAACCGTATACAATGTCAAAGCGCAGTAAAGAAGGCAAGTAAGGTGTTAGCGTGCATAAAACGGGGAATTGAGACAAGGGACGAGGATGTAATTCTGCCGCTGTACAAATCTTAGGTACGTCCGCACCTGGACTATTGTGTTCAGTTTTGGGCACCACTGTATAGAAAAGATATCGCTGAACTCGAAAGGGTTCAAAGGCGAGCTACTAAATTGATTAAAGGGCTAGAGGGACTGGATTACGAGGAAAAGCTTACTAGGTTATATGTATACACTGGAAAAAAGGCGTCTAAGAAGAGACATAATTAATGTCTTCAAATATGTAAAGGGGCACTACATGGAGTTATCAGAGGAATTATTTATTAAAAGAACTCTGTTTAGGACACGCGGGCACTCGCTGAGGCTGGAGGAGAGAAAATTCCGCACGCAACGGAGGAAAGGGTTCTTCACTGTTAGGGCAATAGGGATTTGGAATTCCTTGCCAGGGATGGTGGTAATGGTGGACACTGTAAATGCATTTAAAAGGGGATTGAATGAATTTCTGATTGAAAAGGATATCCAAGGTTACAACATTTAAAATATTGAAGTTGTTAATCCAGCTGTAACATGTTTTGTAGTTGTTAACTAGTCATGAAACATTCTTCAGCAGGTACATTAAAACAAATTGAACTTACAGTAATACAAAACACAGGTTGAATGCGATGGGCATTTTGCCTCTTTTCAACCTCGAATACTATGTTACTATGTTACTATGTTTAATACTTATCTCTCAGTTCCTGGCCATGTGTGCATGTGCAGTACAAATAACACCGTGGTGTATTGTTCTGTGAGACCTGCACAGTTTGTTTTCTACAACTGATTGACAGTTTTGCTCATAACACAGATGATGATGATGATGATTGATTTATTAATTTAAGGTGGGAACCGATCACACCGACTTGACGCACAAAGCATAGTTTTAATACTTTTTATTCATCTTACATGCAATTTATGACCCTATCATGGCACTATCTTGTGACAGAAAAATGCATTGCAGGGAGTTTCATTTTTATGCTTTGAGAATCAAACTAGACAGTGTGATGTGCTTCCTTATAATGGCGAAACAGATTACAGTAATTTAGCAGTTTCACCTATGATTTCCTTAACCACGAGGACATGCACTGAGATTGGAGGGGGGAGGTTCAGGGGAAATTTGAGGAAAAATTACTTCACAGAAAGGGTAGTGAACAAGTGGAATAGCCTCCCATCAGAGGTGGTAGAGGCTAAGACAGTAGAGCAATTTAAACATGCATGGGATAGACATAAGGATATCCTTACAAAGAAATGAGGATCAAATAAGGTTTGAGATAAAAAATATGGTTAATAAAAAAAGGGAGGCAGACTAGATGGGCCATGTGGTTCTTATCTGCCATCAAATTCGATGCTTCTATATTTGTTAATGAAGCCTGAAAAACATTTAAACGTTACATCTTAACCTTGCATATCACATATACAATGCTAAACGTTTATTTACTTCAGCAGATGCTGAATACACGCAGACTAGTGCAAGAAGAACATATACAATGCAGCCCAAGACCTTTAGAGGGGTGGAAAAAAGTGAAAACCCTTTGTGACTACACCCTCTACATTCCTAAAACTCTGTTAGCTCTGAAATGTGATGCAGGCTCGGACTGGCCCACAGGCATAGGCGTGCGCATGGGGAGTTCCTGGTGCGCACAGGCACCCCCTAATGTCTGTAACCACCTCAACACACACCTGCTGCTGCTGCAGTATCGGCGATCGCCGAGTGTGCTCATTTCTGTCCTCCCGCCCATTGCGCCCGCCACCCCCTCCGCTCAGTCTGGCTGTCATTCATTTTAATGGTGCAGCATCACTGACGTAATCCTACTCCCAGTTCCTCTAACCTGTGGGATGTGTCGTGATGATGTCATGCCGCGTGCATGCCCGCTCATGCTCCTACCCACGCTCTCTCTCTCCTCATCATGTGCCAACACCACAGAATACAGCGTTCCTCTTGGAGGAGGACAAGTTCAAATTCAATATCAATATATATTTCGAGAGATTAGGATATAATCTATGGTAATAAAATATACAAATTGAACATATATTAAACAGATTTTATCTATCTATCTATCTATCTATCTATCTATCTATCTATATATATCTGTTCATCATTTCTCTTTATTATTTAGTTTGCATTGAGTGCCAATATGTGGTTGTAGACACGCCTGATAGGTGGTGCTAGACACGCCCATTAGGTGGTGTTAGACATGCCCAATAGGGGGTGCTAAACACGCCCTTCTAATCGTGCACCCCCTAATAAAATGTCCTGCGCACGCCTATGCCCACAGGGGTACAGGGTAAACCACCGTTAGGCCCTCTGCCTGGGATCCTCTAGGGATCAGGTTCTAGACTGTGCACTTGAATTATATATTATACATATGTTACCTTATACTGCACAGGATTATGATGTATTCTCTACAGTACATTGCTGTCATTAATCTGGCACATTATCATGCATGCACTAGCATTAATTACTATATAAATTATCAAGGAGTCCAGACCAGGTACTCTATAATGGTTAGCCAAACCTCTGTGGTGGCTGGCCACACCCTCTTTGGAGGCTGGCCACACCTCTAATCATGGGCCCCTACAACTGCATACCCCCGGTGGGCCCTTCATGCTCCAGTCCAACAGTGGTATGATGTAAGGTATTTGTACATGTGTACTGTAAACTGTGCAATTTTCTATTTTCTCTTATTAAGTACAAATTTTGTGTTAAAAAAAATATTTCATCCAATATTTGTTCTTTTGCTATTAATGATGGTGGCTTATCTCAGGCCATGCTGAAGCAAACAAGAAAGTCTAATCAAGGTCAAATGCTAAAAGAAATCCTACATCCGCTGCCTTTAAATTACACAGTGACATAGATAAAAGCATGGCGGTATGAAAGAGTGCTAGCTGGTGGGGACATCTATGGAAATAAAGGTCAAAGGAAAGTGAGGAGACAGATTGGAGGGGAACAAATTCAATTATCCAATCAAAACACTGTAGAAAAAGTAAGTTCTAAAATAACAGATAATTACTATGATAAGTGAGGGAGAAAGCATGGGAGGAAAAGAGTGGCATCAAATGGAAAAAGCTATCAGATAAAAGTCTATGTACAATTTACCACTACCATAGCCCACATGAATAATAATATCAATGGCACCTTCACTGCTTCTCATGCCATGAAGTTGTATAAAGTACTAATAGATTCAGTGGGGTAGATGTATTAACCGGGAGAAGGCATAAGGAAGTGATAAACCAGTGATAATGCAGTGTTAAGTGCAAGGTGATAATGCACCAGCCAATCAGCTTATAACTGTTAATTTACATATGGGAGCTGATTGGCTGGTGTGTTTATCACCTTGCACATATCACTGGTTTATCACTTCCTTATGCCTTCTCCAGTTTAATACATCTGCCCCAGTTTCTCTTATGTGTTACTAAAATGTTTCACAGTACAATGGTGGAAGAAGACAAATAAATAAATAAATACAATTAAAAAAAAGTCAAATAAATGATATAATGGGACTTTCAGCCCTTGGAAACAAGGATCTAAAAGCAACTTTAATCTATACCATTATTAGATGCTACAGGTGTTGCAATATCCTGTGTCTCTAGGCTTGTGCACCTAAGTACTAACATTATGTCATACTTGTCTAATTTTGGTTAATGGACCACACTCCAGGATCCTGCTACATCCTAAGGGAGTGGAGTGATGATGTGATTTGATATGGCTCTGCCCATTGCCCTACCAAGCCAGCGAATCGCATCCCCACGCTCCTCATTTGCCCCTTGGAACTACCGCCTGAGAGTCCTTAATAGTATGCAAGTATGCGTTGTGATAATATTACAAGTTAAGCCTTGTTAATGAGCTTCAACGCTGATAATCCAAAGATTTATGTAAGTAAATGGACCTGTAGCCTCCTACACACACACACACACACACACACACACACACACACACACACACACACACACACTTTCTGACAAGCAGTCCCTTTGCGTCAATCTGAACGTTACCAGCAGCACTTACAAGCATGAATGCTCAGTAAAATGTACTGGAGTTTAGTGGAAGCAGTAGACAGCTTTGTCTACACTTTCACCATTAATTATATTTCAGTGTCTGTATGTACAAGCCCAAAGCGTTATAGAATGCAGGGCTTTAATTGTGCAGCAGATGCTTTAGAAAGTCACTGATCACTAGACATGAGCATTAATGCAGGAGTTAAATAGGAAACAGCCCTCTTGCCACGGACATGCCATCCCCAATGATTATATCACATTAATTAACTAAACACAGCATTTCAGTAAGGGAAGACTATGCAGAACCTTTGGCTGGTATAATCCTCAGAGTACATCTCCTTTGGTATAACATCACGTTAACCTAACATTTGCCTTTCTACAGTCAATGGGTTTAAACTGTCAAGTGAATTAGTACTGCCACGCACATTCCAATCCCATTGGAGCCCAAGCTATTGTTTTTTAAAGCAGCTGAGAGAGCTTTGAATTAAATCCCAGGACCTCCCTGGAGTTGACAGATCATTGATTGTGTTGTTATCTATATGGAGCTCACTAATCAATGCAAAACCTAATGAGGAGGCTGAAAGAATGGCTGTATTCTCTTGGTAATGCTGCCTTCCACTTCTGCCTAGAGCACTGGACAAAGTCCGGCACATAAGCATAGAGCATATAAAATAACTTTTCCATTGGAAACAGATGCGCACAATGTTATTGCTTATATTACATTATAAATTAAAAAATCATTAGAACACAAGCATCTTTTATTGCAGTAATGGTGTGTACACACGGTGAGATCCTTGCTATGCCCGATTTTCACTTTACGATTTCCCCTGAACTCCCTGGAGCCCAGCACCACCGATTTTGACTAACTTTTCTTGAGATATGGACTATGTGTGCTTACGATTTTGGCTTAAGTGAGATTTTGGCTTATGTAAAATGTAATTGACATGTGAGATGAACTAGATAGTACACCGATCTAGCAAGGATTGACTTGCCTGCACAGTCTATCTTTTCTTGCGATACCGACCTGGCGGGATCGCAAGTGGCATAACACCTTGCGATTTGCACTAACTTTTCTTGCGATTTTGACTATATAGTCAAAATCGAAAGAATTTTTTTTACCGTGTATACACACCATAAGAGTATTTTAGATCATGCATTTGTGTAAAGCATTGTTAAATGCCTTTGTGTGTTTTCCCATGGTAGTCCTGTTTTTTTTCTAGGTTTTTTTATCACATTTGTTTTTTCCAGAATTAAGGTTCATGGTGCATGTATATCAAAACATGGGAGATAAATCATAAAAAAGCAACAGGCAACCCTTACCACGTAATGCCAAAATATTTACAAAAATAAATAAAAAATAGATGAAAAACCATCAGAATATTCATATGCTTTAGAGTGACAATTCTTAATGGTTACGTGAGCAGGTCTGGAGGGTTGCTGTAAAGGACACTTTTTCAGAAGGATTTAGCTGCAATACAATGTTTTTCTTGCATCATATGGTGCATTCTGTTGATGACTTTTACTTTTCCGACTAACTGGTTTCTGAGAGACCTATTTATAGTATTAAACATAGAAAACCCCACCTGCCTCTAAAACAGCTGAGTATTTATTTTACGATGTGTTGTGTTGCGTCTGAATGTGTTTATGCCTGATATTTACAAGGCCAATGATTTAACTAGCATGACACGTCTAGTAAAAACATTGGGGGTCATTCCGAGTTGTTCGCTCGTTATTTTTTTCTCGCAACGGAGCGATTAGTCGCTAATGCGCATGCGCAATGTCCGCAGTGCGACTGCGCCAAGTAAATTTGCTATGCAGTTAGGTATTTTACTCATGGCATTACAAGGTTTTTTCTTCGTTCTGGTGATCGTAATGTTATTGACAGGAAGTGGGTGTTTCTGGGCGGAAACTGGCCGTTTTATGGGTGTGTGCGAAAAAAAGCTACCGTTTCTGGGAAAAACGCGGGAGTGGCTGGAGAAACGGAGGAGTGCCTGGGCGAACGCTGGGTGTGTTTGTGACGTCAAACCAGGAACTAAACTGAGTGAACTGATCGCAGATGCCGAGTAAGTGTGGAGCTACTCAGAAACTGCTAAGAAGTGTCTATTCGCAATTCTGCTAATCTTTCATTCGCAATTTTGATAAGCTAAGATTCACTCCCAGTAGGCGGCGGCTTAGCGTGTGCAAAGCTGCTAAAAGCAGCTTGCGAGCGAACAACTCGGAATGACCCCCCATTGGGCCTAATTCAGACCTGATCGCAGCAGCAAAATCTCTCTCTAATGGGCAAAACCATGTGCATGTGCAGATATAACATGTGCAGAGAGAGTTAGATTTGGGTGGGTTATTTTGTTTCTGTGCAAGGCAAACACTGACTGCTTTATTTTACACTGCAATTTAGATTTCAGTTTGAATACACCACACCCAAATCTAATTCTCTCTGTACATGTTATATCTGCCCCACCTGCACTGCACATGGTTTTGCTCATTAGAGAAAAAGAGTTTGCTGCTGCTATCAGGTCTGAATTAGGCCCATTCCCCTTTTAAATATTGGGGTTAAACATGAACAGAAGCACCAGGTTTTAACCCCAGACACTTTGTAAATTAAACCCCCTGGACTTTTCCCTTATCTATTAATGGCTAGCGCCATTTTACCTGAGCAAAGCTAGCCTATATAGAGGTCAATTAATTGGACCCTTGCACTATCATCATCTCAAGTGAAGATAGCAGAAGATAATGAAAAACATGCTTCATTACTTATTTTTTGTCAGTGAGTGGAACTGAAAGATGAGAGTGGGATTTTTTTATTTGTAGAACATTTTATTCAGCCTTACAGGGGTAGCACATAGTACAAGACATTATTAATACAGAAAGTAATGAAAACGAGCAGTAAATGACAAATAAATGGAATGAATCACAGGATTATGTAAAAAAGAAATCACATGAGATGCACGAAGCGTATGAAGTATACATTTCATCAATACACAAATGCCAATACTTATTTTAATATGCGGAAGGAGAAAAAAAAGAAAAAAACAGGCAGGGGGATGATAAAGGGAGGAGGGGGAGGTGGTTGTATGCTATAGATGCAGAACACATAGTAATACTACATAAGAAATGAGTTAGGGTGATCCTATAGGGACTGCTGTATGTTTAATATTATGGGAATGAGGAAACAATAGAAGCATCTGAGACAAAAGATAAAATAACGAGGTATGATGATAAGTGTACTGAGAAGGGAGAAATCTATGGAGTTAACAAGTCTTCACAAAATACCTATCTGGCATAGTATTGTAAGTATCAAAGTGAGTATAGATGTAAGACATGATATATCAGAGTGTGTCTGATAAATGCTGAGAAAGCAGGCGTAAGGGGTAGAAGGGGAGATGTAAATTAAAGGTAAGGTTAATGAAATACACAACTTTATTTCAATAATGTTGGATTTTCAGACATGACTACATGTTATACTTATCTACTTTCATTTCTCCTCTCCAGGAGAAGCCCCGGAGAGGAGACGCTGCAGGGAACTTGGGGGGGAGTGGCAGGTTGTGACATCATCAAGCCCTGCCCTCTCATTGGGGAAAATGCAGCGATTCGCGAGTCCGTGGGGAGGGGCAGGGCTAAAGTGGTGTGATTCACGTAATTTTAGCCCTTCCCCACAGACACGCGAATGCCTGTAATTATCTCTCCATCCTGCCCGATTTACTAGGGTGCGAGCAGGATGCGGGACATCTTTCTGCTCTTCCAAGGGTGTGGGGGGCTTCCCCAAAAATCGGGAGCCTCCTGCAACTTTCGGGAGAGCAGGCGAGTATGCTCCATCCTGCCCACATAACTAGGGTGCGGGAAGAATGCAGGAGATCAGCCTGCTCTTCTAGATGTGCGGGGGGCTACTCCGAAAATTGGGAGCCTCCCGCAACTTACGGGAGAGCAGGGGAGTATGCTCCTTACTGCCCACATCACTAGGGTGCGGGAAGAATGCAGGAGATCAGCCTGCTCTTCTAGAGGTGCGGGGGCTACTCTGAAAATTGGGAGCCTCCCGCAACTTCCGGGAGAGCAGGCGAGTATGCTCCATCCTGCCCACATCACTAGGGTGCAGGAAGAATGCAGGAGATCAGCCTGCTCTTCTAGAGGTGCGGGGGGCTACTCTGAAAATCGGGAGCCTCCACATCTTTTGGGAGAGTAAGCAAGTATGCTATATATTATGAATGAAATCAGCATGTGCAACAGAACATTTCAGACAATGCCTGTTCTCTCTTGGGGACATATGTTGTCGTTGTGCCTGTGACATATATGTGCAATGAATACATGTTTACATGACTTCCTGCAATTTAGAGGAGCCTAAAACTAAAAATACATTTGTTGTGAGGAAGAATATTAATGACACTACGAAATTCAGGCAAGTCTTTTGGCCATGCTGCGGCTAGGTCCATAGTTCCTCAGGGTTTTCAGCTATTAAGTCACAGTAGAGATAGTTTATATGAAAAGTACTTGTATTCAGGAAGTGAGTTAAGATGTATATCGGTAGGGTCCGCAGAACGGCTGAGGGCAGGAAGGAATTTGCTAAGCATAAAGTGGCACAATTGTAAATACATAAAAAAGTGTGGCTGCGTAATGTCATAATATTCTTGCAGCTGTTGAAAAGGCAACAGAAGTAATAGCTCTGAGGTCTTTTCATTTCCATTCTAAGGACCAATTATGGAGAGACGGAAATCGGGATTGTCCCAAATAGGTATATGTTTGGAGGTAGTAATACGTTCACAGAGCTTCTATTAATAAGTCTCTCTGAAAAACAAATTGATTTGTATGTGTTGAAGAACATGTGCTCTACATAAATGCAGCTGCTGGAGCATATGGAGATTACAGAGCCTCCTCTAAGGAACTATGGGACTGTTTTATCAATGCGTTTTATCATACACGTGTCCCGCTACAGCCTTGCTGCATATAGCAACGTGCTGTAGCGGGACCGCGATGCGAACACAGTGCAGGATGCTGCGTCTATTCGCATTGCTGCCAGCTCCCATTACACTCAGTGGGAAAGGGCACATGCCGTATGTGGCTCTTACTGAAGTCTCTACATAGCGTATACCCCACAATGCTGTGAGCATGTAGCCACAGTGTAAAGGGACACATCTGCATGCAACCAGTTTTAAAACTGGTTGCATATGATAAATGGTGTTTCAGCCAATCAGTTCCTAAGGGGTCTATTTACTAAGCCTTGGAAGGAGATAAAGTCGCTGGAGATAAAGTACCAGCCAATCGGCTCCTACCTGTCATTTTTCAAACACAGCCTGTAGCATACCAGTTAGGAGCCGATTGGCTAGTACTTTATCTCCAGCGACTTTATCACCATCCAAGGCTTAGTAAATAGACCCCTAACTGTCATATAAACAAATTACATTTGGGAGCTGAGTGGCTGGAGCACCATTTACACAACAAGTTTTAAAACTTGTTGCATATGATAAACCTTGTAGATAAATCAGCCCCTATTAGTGACAATCTGGCAACAGCCAATCAGATATATATCGGAAAAAGGCTGCCTGAGAGAAAGCTTGGCTGTCAGGGAAACCTACACTACCAGTTGGCTTAGATTGTATTAGACGAGAGTGAATTAGGTTTGGCTCTTTAGACTGCCAGACAATTTATGGAACACCTTAGTACACTCTGCTATCTCAGCTTTTGTTAGTGAAAGGGTAAGAATTTGGAATCCATATGAGAGCTTCATAAACACTATACTTTTAAGCAAACCCAGTAAGGAGAGAAGTCAACTCATCCAATGGTGTAATTGAGATAAAAGATTCTGGACAACAAGGGTGAAATTAAATTGGTATAAGTAATGCAGATTTGCAGGAATGTACATGTCAAGGTATTTTAAAGATGGACGGCTGATATTAAACTGGAATATTAGCGGTAAGACAAGAAGTGGGGTACAAGAAGAGAATAAGGGGATAACAGATTTTGGTATATTAATCGGATACCTTGACACTGCTCTCTGTGGGCGGGATTGTGATTTAGCAATTTATTTATTTTTTTCCTGTATGGGTCATAAGCTATTACCTAAGATGCAATAAGAGGACTGTGGAAAAATATGTACCGCCACAATCCTTCTGCAATATGCTTCCTTTTTCTTTACATGGGGAATCTATTGATTAAGGCTTTCATAGACAATTGCTATAGCTGGCCAACAGAGTTGTTAACTAGGGAGAAGATGTAAGGATTATCACTATTTAATAAAAACTGTATACCCCTAACTCTTTCATTATCCCTCTGTATACCCCTCAATACTGTATACCCCTCAACTGAAGGCTACATTACATTTTTATATTGAAATTGAAGCTTTAGTTTAAACCGTAACAAGTCAGATGGCTGGATGCATCAAGCATCACATTTGGAATGCAAGCACTCACTCATCGTAAGCATAGCAGGGTTTAGTAATGGCATATGCTTAAAAAAATCGCAAAGGACATCTCTCCTAATAAGAGCTGTCCTTTGTGATACAAGGATTTCCAGTTTTATGTCGGGAGTCCTGCTGTGCATGCATCACATGACGCACACAACGCAAGGGACACTGGGAAGTATCCAATTGGATCCTTCTTACTGCACACTTCACACTGGAAAAAGAAGCACATAGGCTGCAGATGGTGTTGCCTATTAGGTCTGTATCATATTCCGGAGCTTGGTACATATGAGAAATGCGGCCAAACTGCATTTTTACCTTTGATGCATCCCACCCAGAGAGATTCAGTACTGAATACATCTAAACAGGGAAGATATCCTCTATAATAGAAAACCATATATACCTAACCAAACATTGATAGACATACTGTACTACCATGGCATATCTTTAATGAAACTACTGGAAAAATGAATGGTTCACCTAATTAAATACAGTAATAAAGATACTACAGTATTCTCTTAGTGATTACTTTTCCAGCCTTGGCCTCACATATATCTAGGTCAGAGGAGAAATCATTTGGATTCTGCTGGTTTATTTAAGCCATGCCATCTACTTAACTAATTATTCATTTATTTCACTATGTCTATAGTAAAATTAGGAAGATGTGTTTCTAAGATTCTATTTATATCTACTTGTGAAAATGAAGAATGTGTCTAAATGTCCAAATTATATTTCATAAACTATATTATAATGACTACGTAGACCATTTTTGGACAAACCCCTCCCAGCAGCTATTGCCTACCTCCTATAGAATATTTTGGTGGGTACCTCCAACACCTGTCAGGTGCCCTATTGATACTGTAATTATTCAAATAGTGGTGATAAATTGCACACGTACCACTGAGCATGGTGACTTCAAGCAACCCATAGCTGCCAGATGATTTACCCCAGCTGCCAGCTGCAGAACAGATACGTAAAATGTATGAAATGCAAAGATGTCAAATTATGTACAGTACCAGAGCATCTTGCCGCAGAATATATACACAATGGTCTCGGCAATGGATGCATTTACAACAGTTGAAAATTCTGAAGCGGGACTCCTGCGCACGACCGAAAAGGGGCATGGCCTATATGAAAGGGCATGTCCTAGCGTCAGTGGCTCTGTGAGCTGCTGGCATGCCCCCAATCCCTCTGTCTCCACACAACGCCTATTCTCCGCTGCTAAGCAGAGCAGCGAGTGACAGAAGCCTCCCAACAGCCCCTCCCCTTCCCCCTCACCGCGGGACCCTGCGGCCCGTGGATGGGACAGCGGGACAGTCATACGAAAATCGGGACAGTTGGGAGGTATGCTGTAAGTGGCACTAAGGCGCAGGGTGGCAGGGATGTGACTGGCTGGCATTTTATACAGCAGCACAAATTCGATCAGGTAAGAAACCCGGTCAGTGGAGGAGCTATTGGAGTCGATACTCAAGCGGGTGGGGCGCTCAGAGACCAGGTTGGGTGCCACCACTGTACAGTATATACCGTCTAAATCAAGGGTGTTTCAAGGTATGAGGGGCGGGATGTACTAAAGGGAAAATGTGGTAAAACCCCCGGAGTTATCGACACTGAGGGTATCACCATTTTTTTGTGGTGATACCCTATAGAAGCCTATGGGCTTCTATCCGCCGCCGCCCCGAGCCGCTCACGCCGCCGCCCCCATCTCCTCCTCCCCCGCAGCACAGCCAATTGTCCTTCCGGCTGCAGGGGGGAGGAGGAGGAGCCCGAGGACTCTCTACACACATCACCTCCTGGGTCTGGGAGGTGACGGAGACCCCCGCCAACCCATGCAGACCTCACCACCAACATCGTGGAGGGCCCTGATACCGCATTGCGATGTTAATCGCATATGTTTACATATGCGATAGCATCGCTGCAGTGGGCGGCAATGTATTTTAATACATCCGCCCCCAGTGTGAAAATATTTGGGCCCTTAAAATAATCTTAGTTCTTCAACACAGGTGCCATATAAACTAGTGATTTATTGAACTTAGGAGACCAACGCAGAGCAAGACATGGCATTGAGTGCAGTGCAGAACACGCGTCACAGGGGCCCATATGCATTGCACAACCTGCACCCATTTTAGATATGCCACTGGAATAGATAAATAATTTGTTGACAATTTGTAGATGACAAAATGTCCAAGAGAAGTATCTATCACCCTTTCCTCTTGCATTCAATCACCGAATCTCAGGTAGTAATAGTGATGTCACCCCTGATGCATTTCCCGAACCCCTGTCCACATACAGTAAATAACTATCAAAGGCAATTTCAAGGAAAAACCTTACTGTATATGATTAGAATTATATACTGCTTTATATCAGTTTCCTCTTTCACTTCTTTTCCATGTTTATATGTATTTAGATTCTATATTGCAGCAGACATCGATTTACCATCTTATACACACCAATCGTAGTGCTGGGTGTAATATCACAATACAGTATATGTAGAAATAGCTTCTAATCATTGTCGGTCCTCATTAGAAAGAATGTTAAAGGATCTTAGCAAATGTTTTGTTTTATTTCTCCCTGCAATCACTGGTGTATTTATAATGGGTACATGCTGCACCCAGTTCTTTAACACTTACCTCTACGGAGTCCCTCGTCGGCAGCACAAATTTATCACTAAAAAAAATGGCACGGAAGCCATTTTGCTGGCAATTTGTGCATGTGCAGTAGAGAAATCACCAAGAAAATGGCTGCCGCACTAGTTTAACAGAGCGTCTGAGCCCCTAGTGCTCAGACTCTACATTACTGCTAGCTAGAGAAGAGGGGGCTCGGATGGAGGAGGCCAAGATAATAACTCTACCTCAATGTCATTCCACAACTGTGCATGCAATAACGGACTTGGGCACCATGACATATTCTCATGCATAAGACCTTAACCGTGAATCTGCAAATTTGGGAATTTATGTAATTTGGCACATGTATAAATCTTCTGATCTAAGAGTGCTGCCATCAACACTATTTTCAGTGTCTCTACTTGTATTTCATCCTGTAATCTGTACATTTAAGATGTCTATTGAAGTATTTACGAGTGTCAGGTAATTATTTAATTTCACAAATGGGGATTTTTAGACAGTTTTTACTAGTTATATGGACTCTGTTATGGACTGTGATTTCCAAAAATATGGCATTAAAATAAAATGTATCTGAAATGTCTCTCTCTTTTTTTTTTTGTAAGAAAAGCAGCGTCTATGATGTGTTCATCCTTTTTGTATACTCTGTGGAAATAGTGTGAATTAATAGTACCTTGTAAAAACTGTCTCCCATGTAAGAAAGAGACATTCCACCATATTTGAGGGGAACTGTTTCTAGCCTTGGGGAGAGTTAAAATGGAATAGTTGCCCCAAACTACCAATCCTCTTCTTACTATCACCACACAGACTGTGCTACATAACTGACGGTTCAGCTGATTGGTGGCTTTGTGCAACTTCTCTACTATATCACTTTCCAATGCTTGATGCATCTTTATCCTGGTACCTAAAAAGTATAACAAATACAGGAAATAGTGTAGTGGAAAAAGCATATTTTATGTGTGAAAAAAATGCACAACAAATCAGTATTATTATTATTTATATATTTACAGTCTTTTATAACACATATTATGCAGCACTTCTCAGATGATTATTAGACATTCGCATCAGTCCATGCCTGAGTGAAGTTTCCAGTCAATATTCCGCCCACACACAGACTGGCAGTAATGTTATCATGCTAATTGACTTACCCATTCCTGATTACAAAAGCTAGGTCGCACCTGGTATTTTGTACATGGGTGCAATGCGGATGCGACCCAGCAGTGACCCCTTTCAGACTGGCAGCAGAACCTGGCTTATTGCAGGGGCAATGATGTCACAACACACAGATGCAATGCCGGTGCTTGGAGATGAGATCTGCAAGGGACTTTCTAGCGCTCGCTCTGCTGCCAGCATTCTGGCGGCCGGGATCCCAGTGTCGGTATTCTGAACTCCAGGATCCCGGCACCCGGTATTCCATACCCAACCCCAATAAAGGTAAAATATAATAGTGTGATAGATACAATGGATAAAATGCCATATTTTATATTGTTTTTACAGACTTCACACTACATTTCTACTATTTGGTTCTTAGTGGATATTTGCTTCTACCTTCACCTGAATATGTTGAACAGGAAAACACATGTCATATATGGAGTGGCTGGAAACTGCTGAAAGTGCATTTTCTCTGATACATGTTGTAATAAATACTGTGTGTTACATGAAAGGTTATACTTCCACCAAAGCGTTGCATGATTTGTGTACAGTGGTTTGTGTTTGTTTTTGACCTACAAACAAGTAATTCCAGCTGCTCTATGCTATGTAAGGCAGGACAGCAACTCCCCAACCAGCAGGAACTCATACATCTACTGCGACACCACTTCATCAGATGCCTCTTACCAAGAGCCACTGTTAGTGTGAGACACCACATTAAGCACGCTCACCCACTTGTTGGGCTAGCTGTTCAATTATGACAAAGAATAAAAATTGATGTTTTCATGGTACTTTATATGCATGCTGTAGTCCAGAGGTGGCCAAAAGGTCGATCGCGATCTACCGGTAGCTCGTGGAGCTCCCGCCGGTAGATCGCGACCAACTTCTGCATTCCAGTGTAACTTGCCACCTCTGTGAGTCCCGTTCCCAATGATGCATTGCGCGGGTGACGTCATGACGTCAGCCGCGCACCCGCGCTATGCATCATTGGGAACGCGAACTGAGGAGCCTCTGCGCCTGTTGGATCTTGTTTGATCCAGTCAGCTCAGGCGGGAACAGGCACACTGACAGTGCCAGACCAGTGGGGAGCCAGCCAGTGATCCAGCCACCGGGGATCCAGCAGACCAGGCAGTTCAGGTACATTGTCTTGGAGGGGAAGGCTCAGCACTAATGGAATAATTAAAGGAGGTCTTATTTTAAGTGTTGCTACTTGAGCAGGGCATCACTCATGGCAGTTTGCATTGAAGGGCAAGTGGAGCCATTGCTATTCCTCCTGGAATTTTGCTATAACCTGTAATATACGGACTTGTCTAATTTGACATATCATTTTTTAGCCTGCCTGCAATGAATTTGCTAATAGCTCCCCACTCAGTTCCTGTGCTCAGCATGTGATGCAGAGAATGACCATATCTGTAATCTGGCACTGTGAGGGCATATCTAGCACTGTGGGCACATGGCACTGTGGGGGCATATCTGGCACTGTGGGGGCATATCTGGCACTGTGGGGGCATATCTGGCACTGTGGGCACATGGCACTGTGGGGGCATATCTGTATCTGGTATTGTGGGGGCATATCTGGCACTGTGGGGGCAAATCTAGCACTGTGGGCACATGGCACTGTGGGGGCATATCTGGCACTGTGGGGGCATATCTGTATCTGGCACTGTGGGGGCATATCTGGCACTGTGGGGGCATATCTGGCACTGTGGGGGCATATCTGTATCTGGCACTGTGGGGGCATATGTGTTTGAGGTTTTTACCTGTGGGGGCCAATGTGTTATTTCGTGCAAGACAGTCATTACACTCTGTGCAGCAAGGCTACATCCCTTTTTTCATTATACCACGCCCACTTTTTGTTATGCCACGCCCCTTTTGGGGCGAGCGCCTGCGGCGCGCGCTACTATTCCACCTAGGTACATCACAGAAGCTTTTCAGCTTTCAAAGTAGATCGCCGACTCCAAAAGTCTGCTGCAGTCATTCTCTTTACAGCTGGAGTTAAACAACCAAAGCAGATATAATAATACTATTTATATAAAAAGCATCAAAATAATTTGTGTTGGTGAATGTGGCAACATACTGTATAACGTGCAACTAAAAAATACTTTGAGACTTGCTAAAAAGAGTTTACATAGAATGTGTGCTTTACTAAATACATGTTAGCTTGAAATTCTTGGTCAGAGGTCCACAGTCAGCAGAGATGGTGGACGTAAGGAGTGAAATGGAAGTGTGTGATTAGCAGCTGAAAACTAGAGCACATATTATTAGCGACTAAACAAAATTGTATGTAATATAAAACTGAAAATTTCAATAACTGATAGATGGAAAAATGATAATTAGTATTATCATGTACTGTATGGTATGCAAAATGTATTAGCAGAGTATTCCAATACAATAGTAGTACAGTATGTATATTCCAATTGAGGGAATCAGTGAAACAAGTGATTAGAATCTTTATTGAAAAATTATTATTCAACCATTAAGGGACCGATTTATCACCATCAACATCTGAGGATGCGGATGTGAGGTGATAAAATCGACCCAATCCATAATGCGATTATTGATTGCATCGCATGGATGTATCAATAATCGCATCAGTGATAGAGCTTCTGAGAAAGCTCTGTCCCTGTGATGCCACTCCGCATCACCACTACCACCAACACCGGGTTGACTCCCCCATCGCAACCACCCCTCCAGCGAGGCTAACATCCCTTACCCGCATACTTGCCCGGTGATCGGTGTTCCGGTGTGTTCCTCCGGCTCCGATCATGTGATCTCCGGCTCCTGTGACCCGGTCATCTGACACTACAAACAGCACCGGAGCACCAATCACCAGGAAAACTGGAGTAATTGTCACAGGGCTCACTTCGGTATTTTTTTTTTTTATGTAAATTTGATAAGATCGCATTTCCCACTATAAGTATGGGAAATGCGATCTGGGTTATTAAAAAAAAATTACACTTAAAGAGTTTGGAGCAGTTTCTCATCAAAACTGCTCCAAAAACCCTTTAATACATTCAGATGAAACTAAAATAATGTGAAAAAAAAACATTATTTTAGTAAAAAAAAAAAGGTTAATAAATATGCCCCTATGTGTAAAGCAGCCGGTTTGTCAGATTGGAATAATACCTCCTGTAGCTGCCAAAAGGCACTGCGGTCGCGGTCCTACACTATCTGCTAATGTCATTACTCTTAATTCTCCAGATCACAAAGTGTTCCTTAACTGTATTTTGCCATATTAAATTGCCTACAGACATACACACATAAACAATATTCTCTTCCACATAACAGAAATTAGAACAGCCCTGGCATCTCTTATACAAACTGCGGAATTGTATTACGAAATACATTAAATGCGACAAGAAGACTATTTCTGGCATAACAAGCCAAATTGCTGCAAAGAGTTGTCACCATGTGACCTACACATATGCCAATGTTTGCTGTAATTTGTTGTATTGTCTACACGCAGGTTTATCACTTGTCACATGAACCTTCTCATTATAAGAGCTGGTAACACGTAAACTTATTCACTAAGGACTTTTCAAATGTGTTACACAATTCAGTGATCACAAGACTTCTTAAAGGGGCTGTACCTATAAAATATAAATCTATTTATTTCTATCATGTGCAGAAAAATAAATGCAAAGCGTTGGGCTTGATACAGAAGTGAATGCAGTGCTAAAGTTTGCGCAGTTGAGCAGTCCATCGCATGGAAGAACAAAAGTGGAATGCTTAAGTTGTCATTAGCAAATTTTTGCACGTTGTGAGGGATCAAAGCTGCGCATCTTTATTCACAACTCAGTGCCATAACTACGTGTGTGCCAGGTGTGCCTGGCACACCGCACAGTCGCACGGAGGGCGCAACGGCCCCCATTTCCTAAAGTCAGCGGCTTGTAATGAGTCAAATTGACTCATTACAAGCCACCTGTGCCGGAGGAGGCGAGGGAACAGCGGAGAAGGAGGAGGAGGGAGGGCTCCGCAGCAGCGCTATGTAAATTGGTGGCGGCGGCGCTGCAGCAGTCCCTCTCCTTCCGCATTGGCTGGCCGGCGCTGCTGTGAATGCTGGGATGCGCTTCCCTCATCCCAGCATTCACAGCGGCGGCGGCCAGCCAATGCGGAAGGAGAGGGACAGCTGCATGCGGCGCCGCCAGCAATTACAATGGGCTGCTGTGGCTCCCTCCTCCCCCTCCCTCCTTCTCCTTCTCCCCTGTCCCCGAAGCTGCCAGCACCGAGGAGCCTGACTGCCTGAGCCAGTGGAGAGATGTTAAGTATCATCTATTCTAGCTGTCTGTCTGCATTGTATGGCTTATGTGATATTCTGTCTAGTGACTACAGACTACGGATAATATAGATGTCCTAATTAATTCCTGTGGTTAGTATCAGTCTTATATCGGCCACTATCTCAGGACTATAATGTGCGGTGGGACGGAACAGTATATATATATAAATAATATTAGTGGCCGATATAAGACTGATACTAACCACAGGAATTAATTAGGACATCTATATTCACCGTAGTCTGTAGTCACTAGACAGAATATCACATAAGCCATACAACGCATGCACTGACACAAGAGACAAGACACAATTGCATGTATATACTTTATTGTAGACAGTTTATGAGATCAGTGGACAACTGATGCGCAGGAGTTCCTAATTTTAATCACTTTTCTTGTCTGAACTCACTCTCTTTATTCTTAATTTTATATTTCGCCTCTTTTAATATATTATGAATTAAAGGTTATATTTTATTATTTGTACATATGTGCACCACTGTAAAGCAAAAATTATTCTGTCCTTCTTTCTATTTGAATACATGCACATATTGTTGTACCTTAATAGGTTAGATATGTTATGTGTAGGGACCACCTGTGTATGGAGACCCTGGGGCGACCATCCAGCTGATATTACCTGAGATGGCATTATGTGTTAGATATAAACTTTGCTTCTCTCATTTTATTAAATACAGTTTGTGTGCAGCCCCCACTGAAACCTAAGGAGGTTGCAGCACTCTTATTAGAGAAAAGAAAAGGCTTAGAAATCAATGTTTCTGCACTTTTCTTTATTCTAAATAGCGACAAACAAAACTAAATGCTTTCTGCAGCAAAAATGATGGAGAAAAGCCTTTAATTTTGTTTACTAAATAGATCCTTTAGTCAGAATATAAATGTAGAAAAGATGCAAACATCCGAATGAGATACAGTATGCGTTACAGAAGAGATACTATCTACTTCAATGTTCACAGTCTGAAAAAGGGACAGAGCCGTGACATGTTCCGCAGACATGATAACTCTGCAAAGCTTGGAAGACAATTTGATATTAAAGTCTCTTCCAGTGACCACTGACAGCTGCTGCAAAATCAAAGCGAACTAACTAGCGTTCCGTCTACTCCAGATAGGCGAGATGCATTCACGTCCTTACAGCTACCGAGCACTGTAGGAAAAGTCTAACATCTAACTATTGGCTATTCCATCACCCAGCCTCCCCACTGCGTCCGGCGAGAAATCCAGTATAGGAAAGTTGTCATTAATAGATTTGTGGTATCTATCATTTATCTATTGATCTATTCATTTCTACTTCCTATATTTGATGCACTGTTGCTTAATCCTATATTTACCCCAGAATAAACATATGTCATTGCTGTGCTGTTTATGCAGTGCATGTTGTGTTTTAAGCAAGACAGACGTGTGATGTGCACGTAACATTCTCATGAAATAGGAAGACTTGAAAAATTTATTTTCTGAGCAAACAGAGGTCTTAGCAATTTTGTGGCTATACCCCAGGGGATTGTGGAGCACAGCCTTTAGAATAATATAAAGGCTATTTATATGTTAATGAGAATTCCCCTTTTAACCCTGTGAGGATTTAAACTGGTGATAAACACGCTTAGCGTTTGAGACAATGTATACCATGAAAATTTGGAGAAAATAGAGTTATTGATTCTATGGCATATGTTCCACACGTTAACCCATTGTTTACCTTGAACTGAAAGACGATTTCTCTATTCTTTTAATATTTATCCACATTCAGTATATAACTGTCCCACACACTTGTCACAGAGAAAATACCTTGCAATTCACTATATATGACATAGGTTTATACAATAAGCAGCACTGTGCAAATAATGAGTAATGAATACACCAGTCCATCTTATTTATTGCATCATTTAAAAAATTTTTTATATTTTCTATAGCTTTTTTATAACTTAACAGTTATTTTTTTTTGGCCAGATGTGGGCACCATTCCACAATCCAGTGATAGTACATACACTGTCTCCTTATACATTGGATAGTGTATGTGCTACAGGATCAATGGTCTCTAGTATAGGCTGTAGAGGAGAGAGTCCAAAAAATATTTTTAGGTATCACATTTATCCCATATAAATAATGGGTATGGGACTCAGGGTCGACAGCAATTATTAGGTCGACACCCATTAGGTTGACACCCATTTGTTGACAGTGGGTAGGTTGACACTAGAAATAGGTTGGCACGGCCTTAGGTCGACAGGCACAATGTCGACAGGAAAAAAGGTCTACATGAGTTTTTTGTTTTTTGGGTGTCGTTTTCCTCAAGTGACCAGGAACCCTAATTAGTGCACTTCGTCCCCTTGCATGGCTTGCTTCGCTCGCCATCAAGGTGCTGAGCGCACCGTTCCCAATAATAATCCACGTGGATCGTAAAGTATGAAAAAGTCCCGTCCCCCACAAAAAAGTGAAAAACTCATGTCGACATTTTTTTCATGTCAACCTTGTTCATATCCACCTAATGGCCATGTCGACCTGTTTCTAGTGTCGACCTATCCACTGTCGACCAATGCGTATTGACCTAATTGGTGTCAACCTAGAGTCCGGATACCATACATAACATCAGAAGAAGGTTAACATCCCACACTTAATATACATACATAATAAAACCAGCAGAAGGCAGAACTGATCTTTCTATGCATACATTCATGATAAGATACCTGTCTCTTCTTGCTGACAGCTGCTCTCTGGTCTCTGTGGTTATGTGTGCTGACTGAGTGCTCAGATCCACACACACATCAGACTTAGTAGGAGAAGTGTGCTGCCACTGGGCATGTGTAGCAGCTTAATTACACCCTTATACTGCATGTTGTGGAAGAAGCTCTAATAAAATTGTATATCTACTGCTATTGTGGACCTATCTGATCTGTTGGTTGGGGGTTCTAGGTAACTGGAACACCTCCTCACTATTTTATTTTTTCATCAGAAGCCAATTTACCTACAAGCATATTTGTGGATTGTGGGAGGAAATGCCATGCAAACATATGGAGAACATACAAACTCCACACTGACGGGTAGGAATCAAAACCAGGACCACAGTGCTGTCAGGCAGCAAGCTAATCATTACACCAGCATGCTGTTCCAATGAACAGTGAACCCATGATGCTGCTGCACCCCTATATACTCACAAATACCCCATGTATTTACATGGACATGAGGCTGCCATTGCAAAGAGCTAAGCAGTGCTACGCTATGGTGCTGTTTTATGTGGGTTTTCCTTGACAAACAGTTGGTCAAACCATTTTTAGCTTTTAATTAACAAAACTAATAACAATGATGCATTGCTACGATCCACCGTAACTTTTTGTGTGATGTTTATAATTTTCTCTGGCTCCTCTAGTACAAAAGTTCTTTCCCTTACAAAGCTAGAAAAAATAAATCATTATTAATATATGTTTAAATTTACAATCACTATGACAGACATGATAATTATCCAGCACTTGTAGCTAAAGATATGGGTGACAAAACATTTAATAATGTTATTCGTGTAAGTAATGGGAGGAAGTACACATTAATTATATACACATAATTAAAATATAAGTACAGCTAAGAACATTCACTTTTAATGAGATTGTTCAGTGCTTTACACTGTGGATAATCAAAGTGTCAAGCAATATCTAATGTATAATACAATAACATCCATTCTGTCAGCTATAGAATCATTAAATCACTCATTTACAAAGCACTTCCACACTACTTGCATATTTTGCACATATGCAGAGCAGTGCAGCATGGGGGTAATTCCAAGTTGATCGCAGCAGGACATTTTTTATCAGTTGGGCAAAACCATGTGCACTGCAGGGGGGGGCAGATATAACATTTGCAGAGAGAGTTAAATTTGGGTGGGTTATTTTATTTCTGTGCAGGGTAAATACTGGCTGCTTTATTTTTACACTGCAAATTAGATTGCAGATTGAACACACCACACCCAAATCTATCTCTCTCTGCACATGTTATATCTGCCTCCCCTGCAGTGCACATGGTTTTGCCCAATTGCTAACAGAATTCCTGCTGCGATCAACTTTGAATTACCCCCTATATGCGCCTAGTTTAAGACGAGTCATCCTTATAAGCATATAGTTTTACCTGCTCTATAGAGGTGTATATGTACATAATTGCTGGTCTGAATAAGTTACATTTGCGTGAACATACACTAAATGAACTTGCAAGATTGAGAACACTCATTCCCTCTTGTGTTTTGCCTATCCGGTCATAATGCTTGATGCATCCCTAATATGTCAAACTCTAGAGACAACCCTCCTTCCCACTCGTGTTTCGCCTATCTGGTCATAATGCTTTATGTATCCATAATATGCCCCACTCTAGTGAGAACACTCCTTCCCACTCGCGTTTCACTTCTCCAGTCATATTGCTTGATGCCTCCATAATGTGCCCCACTCCGTTGAGAACCCTCCTACCCACTCGCATTTTGCCTCTCCGGTTATAATGCTTGATGCCTCCATAATGTGCCCCACTCCATTGAGAACCCTCCTACCCACTCGCATTTTGCCTCTCCGGTCATAATGCTTGATGCATCCATAATGTGTCCCACTCTAGTGAGAACGCTCCTTCCTACTCGTATTTCGCCTCTCCAGTCATAATGCTTGATACATCCATAACGTGTCCCACTCTAGTTAGCTCACTCCTTTCAACTCATGTTTTGCCTCTCCGGTCATAAGGCTTGATGCATCCATAAGACTGAATGTCCCACTCTAATGAGAACACTCCTTCCCACTTACGTTTCATCTCTCAGTCATTATGCTTGATGCATCCATAATGTGTCCCACTCTAGTGACAACCCTCCTCCCCTATAACGCTTCACCACTCCAGACATAATGCTTGATGCATCCATAATATGTCCCTCTCTAGTGAGAAGACACCTTCCCACTCACGTGTCGCCTCTCTAGTCATAATGCTTGATGCATCCATAATGTGCCCCACTCTGTTGAGAACCCTCCTACCCACTCGCATTTTGCCTCTCCAGTCATAATGCTTGATGCATCCATAATGTGTCCCACTCTAGTGAGAACGCTCCTTCCTACTCGCGTTTCGCCTCTCCAGTCATAATGCTTGATACATCTATAATGTGTCCCACTCTAATTAGCTCACTCCTTTCCACTCATGTTTTGCGTCTCCGGTCATAAGGCTTGATGCATCCATAATACTGTATGTCCCACTCTAATGAGAACACTCCTTCCCACTTACGTTTCACCTCTCGGTAATTATGCTTGATGCATCCATAATGTATCCCACTCTAGAGACAACCCTCCTCCCCTATAACGCTTCACCACTCCAGACATAATGCTTGATGCATCCATAATATGTCCCGCTCTAGTGAGAAGACACCTTCCCACTCATGTGTCGTCTCTCCATCTATAATGTGCCCCACTCTGTTGAGAACCCTCCTTCCCACTTGCATTTTGCCTCTCCGGTCATAATGCTTGATGCATCCATAATGTGTCCCACTCTAGTTAGCTCACTCCTTTCCACTCATGTTTTGCCTCTCCGGTCATAAGGCTTGATGCATAAATAATACTGTATGTCCCACTCTAATGAGAACACTCCTTCCCACTTACGTTTTACCTCTCGGTCATTATGCTTGATGCATCCATAATGTGTCCAACTCTAGTGACAACCCTCCTCCCCTATAATGCTTCACCACTTCAGACATAATGCTTGATGCATCCATAATATGTCCCGCTCTATTGAGAATACACCTTCCCACTCACGTGTCGCCTCTCCAATCATAATGCTTGATGCATCCATAATGTGTCCCACTCTAGTGAGATGACTCCTTTCCACTCACGTTTCGCCTCTCCAGTCATAATGCTTGATGCATCCATAATGCGTCCCACTCTAATTAGAACCCTCCTTCCCATTTGTGTTTCACTTCTCCGGTCATAATGCTTGCTGCATCCATAATGCATCCCACTCTCAATCACACATTTGCAAGTGATCACTCTGGTCACGTGCAGTGCAAAAACACGCAAATGCTGTATGTCATGCCCGCCAGTGTATTGCTCACTTTGCCTGTAAATGAGAAGTAGAAACTGATGCGCTAAAGACAATGCATGCTGAAGCCCTGTGAAGTATGCTCACATGCAGCAGCCACTCTGCGCATTCACACACTGCGAGTGCCTCTTCCTGATTGACTGGCAGAGGCATTCGCAGGACGGGGTGGCGGCATCGAAGGAGCATTTTTTGGGGGTGAAGTCTGGACAATGCAGGCATGTCTGGACCATTTGCCAGACGGGCCATCGCACACAGGCGCGGTGACCCGAAACATGGCAGATAGCCGCCTGCTTTCGCATGTTTGCGTGGACTGGATGCGGCAGGCGCGGTGGACTTGCACTGTGCTGGGCATCCCCCCGCATGTCAGAGTAATGGATCACAGATGTGCACTTTTTTGCACATCTTTTATCCATGCTGAATTAGGCCCTATAGCCATAAAAGTCAGACAAGTGTTTCTCCTCTACTACTGTCATAACAGGGTTAATGCCCAACACTCAACAAAAATCAAAACACTAACACAAGGACAAAGACAACACTCTGGGAGGCTCTTGAATTGATAAAAATGAAAAATCCGCCTTATAAAATGATTATTTGATTTAATATTTTGTGATATTTAATTTGTTGGCAAGTGATTTTTATGCATATGAATATTGATATTATTCTCTTTTTATGTTATCATTAAGTAATTCTTTATATGCATAGTTTTGAAATTGGGGAAAAGTCTATCGTGTTGTATTGTCGTCACATCAACAAATTTAGGGTTAATACTTAATTTTTCAGTCATGTGCTCTATGGAACAAACTGGAATCGCAAAACCCAATTTGTATTTTATCATGAGTGAAGTGTGCAATAATAGAGGCTAATTGCTGCTATACAATGTTGTACTAATAAAGTCATCAGTTATTTGTTAAAATAAATTTCAAACACGTAGGGAAGAATTCAAATGAGGGCGGTAAATAGAAAAAAACAGCATTGTGGGGTTTTTTCCAATTCAATTAGTGGACTGAAAATGGGCAGCAGTGATTTCTATATTTATAGAAATCACTGTGTCTTTTTCACACACGCCCAGAGTGAAGGTGTGTACACACGGTGAGATCCCTGCTATGTTCGATTTTGACTATGCGATTTCCCTTGAACTCCCCCAGAGCCCAGATAGCACAGATTGGCCCTCATTCCGAGTCGTTCGCTCGTTCTTTTTTTTCGCATCGCAGTGAAAATCAGCTTAGAGCGCATGCGCAATGTTCGCACTGCGACTGCGCTAAGTAATTCTGCTATGAAGAAAGGATTTTTACTCACGGCTTTTTGTTCGCACCGGCGAACGTAGTGTGATTGACAGGAAATGGGGGTTACTGGGCGGAAACACGGCGTTTTATGGGCGTGTGGCTGAAAACGCTACCGTTTCCGGAAAAAACGCAGGAGTGGCCGGAGAAACGGGGGAGTGTCTGGGCGAACGCTGGGAGTGTTTGTGACGTCAAACCAGGAACGACAAGCACTGAACTGATCGCACAGGCAGAGTAAGTCTGGAGCTACTCTAAAACTGCTAAGTTTTTTTTGTTCGCAATATTGCGTAAACTTCGTTCGCACTTTTAAGATGCTAAGATACACTCCCAGTAGGCGTAGACTAAGCGTGTGTAACTCTGCTAAATTCGCCTTGCGACCGATCAACTCGGAATGACGGCCCTTGTACAGATTTTGACTATCTGTCTGTGCTTGAGATTTTGTCCATGTATGATTTTGACTAAGTGCCAATTTTGATTATACTTTGTACTAGATTGTACACTAGATAGTCAGATTGACTTGCCTGCACAGTCTATCTAGCCTTACGATACCGACCCCACAGGAGCGCGCATCGGGATCGAATCTGTATCGCAAGCTGCCTAACACCTTGAGATATGCACTAACTTTTCATAAGATTTTGACTATATAGTCAAAATCTCACAGATTTATCTCACCATGTGTACACACCCTAAGTCTGATTTTTCCTAAAATCATTATTTTAGGGAAAATCACCAGGATTTGCTCTAGGACCCCTTCAGCGCCCCCACCTGAAGACCAATTAAGCAATTGGAAGCTGACAATTAGCTTAATTAGTCAGTAATTACACACCTTCCAATGCGGTGTCTTCTGCATACAGCATCAGGAGCTGGGTCCTCTGCAGCAGCGGTGAGACTGTGAGGTGTGTGTGAGTGTCTGTGAGCATGTGTAAGCATGTATGTGAGGGTGAGTGTGTGCAGGGCTGTTTCTAGCTAATTTGGCTCCCAGTGCGAGATTTCAAAATGCGCCCCCCCCATGACATTAAAAAATGTGCTCCCCCCACACACACACACACACACACACACCTAGATGAAAAAAAAAAAAAACTTCCGCGCGCACCCGACAAGGGGGCGTGGCCTCATATAAATGGGTGTGGCCTCATTTAAATGGGCATTGCCTCGTCTGTGTCACGATCCGAGTACTAAGACACTATCTGCCTTCTGGTTGTACGCCCTCCGCGGCCTCCGCTGCCTTCCACGTGTCTCAGCATGCACTTGTTGTTTGGCGTCTCCTGTCCTCTGCGGCCGGAGCCGCCATTACTACTATGTTTCTACATTGTGTTCCAAACCAGGTTTTCCATCTTACTTCCAGCATGGGCGCAGCCATGTTGGATGCAATCACATGTTCCAGCTCCTCCAATCTACTGGCTCTAAAATCTGCATAATTGCCCAGCCAATGCCTGCATAGCTGCAGGTATAAGTATCCTGTGTCTGGGCCAGATAGATGTCAGTGCTTCATTTGTCTCCAGTGGTTCCTGTGTGCAGTCTTCTACAGATTCTCCAGTGAACTCTCCTGCATTCAAGCCTGACTCCTCTGTGTTACACTCTGTGGTGTAACACGACACCTCTGTGATTAACCCTCTACAACATCACCTTACTCACCTGTGTCTGTATTCCGGCTTTCCAGCAGCCACTCTTCAACAACTACAGTTTTCCAGCGAACCCTAGCTTCATTTACAGTTTACACAACTTTTCTCTACATTCCAGGTTACTGGTATTAACCAGTTGCACACCTAAATTTCCACTTGTGACTTTCTATTGGTTTTGCACGTTTTATGACTTTTCATTTAATAAAATCACTGAAAGATATTTCCAGTTGTCGTGGTCACGCCTTCGGGCATCCTTGCTACTGTCTTTACGCATGTCCAGGAGTCCCATCGCTCCTCCAACATTCAGGTACCCGTCAACCCCTACAACTGAGGCTCCCAGTCACGGTCATCAGCCCTCAGTTGTGACAGTAAGCACTGACCCCCAAGCGTCCGGGACAACCTCAAGTCCTAGCCCACCAAGGAGAAGACCAGCTAGGAGTGACGAATTTCTCTCCATTTCCAAGTAACTGCAATCTCTCCGTTTCTCTGCAGGTGGCTCTGCGTACTAAGAATCTCACTGCCTTATTGGATTCCGGAGCAGCCGGAAACTTTATTACAGAGAGTTTCGTTAAGCAGTGGTCTCTACCCACTGAGAGACTGTCATCACCGATATCTCTAACTGCCGTGGACGGCAGTAGGATTCCTGATGCGGTGATTACCTCCAAGACCCTACCTATCCGTCTGAAGGTAGGGGATCAGCATACTGAGTTGATTTCTTTCCAGGTTATCCCCAGGGCCACCCATCCTGTGGTCCTAGGCCTTCCATGGCTACGTCTGCATAACCCTCAAGTTGATTGGAAGTCGACCCGTATCCTGGCATGGGGTCCTTCCTGCTCTGAGACCTGTCTCCAAAAAGAGCTTCCAGTTCGTCTATCCTCCTACAAGTCTTCTGATGTCCTGTCTCCTCCGTGCCAAGACTCCAAACTACAGTTTTGTCCAGGGTCACGAATCACAAGGCTGATGCCCTTTCCCGCTCCCGGGAGCAAGAAAATGAGTCTGAGTCTACTGTCAAGCATTATATTGTTGATCCAGTGGTGTTCTCCGCAGTGAGGATGGACTCTATGCCCCCGCCAGGGAAAAATTTAGTGAAGCCGGCTTTCAGGAGGAAGCTCTTGCATCGGGCGCATTCCTCTCGCTTTGCCGGACACGTGGGCATACGCAAGACCTTAAAATTCGTTTCCAGGTCAAATTGGTGGCCGACCCTAAAAAAGGACATTGCTGAATTTGGGGCCTCCTGCCCAAAATCTGCCCAGCACAAAGTATCCCGCCAGTCACCCACTAGGCAACTGGTTTCCTTGTCTGTTCCTCATCGTCCGTGGGTTCATTCCTCGATGGATTCTGTCATGGATTCCCCACTTCCAAGTTGGCACAAGTCTTCTTCCAGAAGTTCCATTCCAGATGGCCAGGAAAACTTAAGAAGTGTCCTGGGGCCACTCCTAAAAGGGGGGGTACTGTCACGATCCGAGTACTAAGACACTATCTCCCTTCTGGTTGTACGCCCTCCGCGGCCTCCGCTGCCTTCCACGTGTCTCAGCATGCACTTGTTGTTTGGCGTCTCCTGTCCTCTGTGGCCGGAGCCACCATTACTACTATGTTTCTACATTGTGTTCCAAACCAGGTTTTCCATCTTACTTCCAGCATGGGCGCAGCCATGTTGGATGCAATCACATGTTCCAGCTCCTCCAATCTACTGGCTCTGAAATCTGCATAATTGCCCAGCCAATGCCTGCATAGCTGCAGGTATAAGTATCCTGTGTCTGGGCCAGATAGATGTCAGTGCTTCATTTGTCTCCAGTGGTTCCTGTGTGCAGTCTTCTACAGATTCTCCAGTGAACTCTCCTGCATTCAAGCCTGACTCCTCTGTGTTACACTCTGTGGTGTAACACGACACCTCTGTGATTAACCCTCTACAACATCACCTTAATCACCTGTGTCTGTATTCCGGCTTTCCAGCAGCCACTCTTCAACAACTACAGTTTTCCAGCGAACCCTAGCTTCATTTACAGTTTACACAACTTTTCTCTACATTCCAGGTTACTGGTATTAACCAGTTGCACACCTAAATTTCCACTTGTGACTTTCTATTGGTTTTGCACGTTTTATGACTTTTCATTTAATAAAATCACTGAAAGATATTTCCAGTTGTCGTGGTCACGCCTTCGGGCATCCTTGCTACTGTCTTTACGCATGTCCAGGAGTCCCATCGCTCCTCCAACATTCAGGTACCCGTCAACCCCTACAACTGAGGCTCCCAGTCACGGTCATCAGCCCTCAGTTGTGACAGTCTGAAAAGACTACCTCACAATCCAGTTTTTGACCCTGCTCCAACAGATCATGACCACCACAGGAAAAAAAAATTCTACCATATTAAGCCCCACACAGTAATGCCCCCTGCACCATATTATGCCACACACTGCAATGCTCTTGATACATTAAATCCCCACACTACGGCAGGCAAGAGTCCCCATTTCACACATTAAGGCAGGTGTCCCCATTTTACACATTCAGAGAGAGAATACTTACAGAGGCGATTACAGCTTTTCGGCCCGCCTCACCAGTCGCTCCTCGCGCCGGCCTTTCCCTATTCATAACTTGGATCCCCCTCTGTACTCCGTTCGGGGGGGGGGAGTTTCGCGGAGTGACGGGGTTGCGTCGTGACGTAACGATGCAACCGCGCCATTCCGTGAAACTCCACCCCCCAAGCGGGTTACTCGGGGAGAAATAGGAGGGGGAAGCAGGGAGCCACAGTTAGTGCCGCGGCGGGCGCCCAGTGTGGTTGCACTGCTCGCCTGCCCCAAGAAACGGCCCTGAGTGTGTGTATGAGTGTCGGTGTGTGTATGTGTGACCCTGGTATGTGTATGAACCCCCACCGCCCCATGTAGTGAATCCCCCCTCCCCCTTCCTTGTGGTAGCGACTGAGAGAACATCTCCAGGCAGGCCTTGAGCCTCCCAGCAGTCTCTGGGACTCCCAGCAGCCCCCTCCCCAATGCAAACATGGAGGGGAGAACCCCGGAGAGGGGAGAATATTTTTTTTTAAACTCGTGCCACATAGTTGTCAGCACTGAAACCCTTACAACCACTACTTTTTGTTATCTGGATACCAGGAGTATTGGAAGCACACATACCCATGGTAATCCAAAATTGGGCATGAGGTTCGCAAGGGTTTTTACCTCGCTAAAACCCGTGCCCAATTTAATTCCCCCATAGTGATTAAAATTGATGTAAGTTAGTTTTCATGTCTTCTGGGCTTGTCCTATAATCCACCCACTGTGGAACCAGGTATGTACGTTAATCTCTAAAACACCAGGGATTACTGATTCCCCAGATCCCCTTATAGCACTATTTCATTTTCTTGATGGGGATGTTGCATCAGGGGATAGATATGTAATGGGACATATCCTGGGGGGTAATTCAGAGTTGATCGCAGCAGCAAGTTTGTTAGCAGTTGGGCAAAACCATGTGCACTGTAGGTGTAGCAGATATAACATTTGCAGAGAGAGTTAGATTTGGGTGGGTTATATTGTTTCTGCGCAGGGACAATACTGGCTGATTTATTTTTACTCTACAATTTAGATTTCAGATTGAACTCACCCCACCAAAATCTAACTGTCTTTGCACATGTTATATCTGCTCCCCTGCAGAGCACATGGTTTTGCCCAACTGCTAACAAATTTGCTGCTGCGATCAACTCTGAATTACCCCCCTAGTCGCTACGAAACTTCTTTTAGCTCACTACTGGTGCTAGGACGTTATACATCGTCTGGAAGCAAAAGAAACTAAGGTTTAGGCCCACTGTGACTTTGAAATAGCGGTGGTTGCTTACTTCTTTTCTGCCAATAATACATTGATGAAGTGGTTTGGGTGGACTGATTATATACTCTACCTCCCAGACACCTACAATCACAATTAGTATCTCCCTGGCCTCATGTACTCTTTAGAGGACATAGTTTTTATTCACTTTAGCCTCAGTGCCATATTATGGATGTCTATTTGCGACTTACAGTCTGCCTTCTTATTCTTACTAAACTGCATTTTTTTCTTTTATGGATGCAATTGATTTGCCAGTTCTCTTTTTTTTTTTATTATCCATATCTTGAAGTGACTTGTGTTTATGGTTTCCCCTTCCCTCCTGAATTCCCCTTCGTCCTGACTTCCCTGTTTTAATTTTAGGTTGTGTGTTATGTTATTCGTATTACATGCTATTACTAGAGATATTCTTTAATGAACGCATGTTTTATCATTTTGTGTTATACCAATAAAAATGTAATTTAAAAAAATATGAATAATAGTTTAATGTACTGTAAGTTAAGGACTGTCTGCTTGTTAGGCTGAGATTTGTTTGTTGGGAATAGTACCAATGTTTCAAATATATATGTTGTGTTTGCACATGTGGAGTTTTTATAGGAAATTAAAGTATGCATAACAGAGATGCTGGATTACTTGCATGTAACTAAAAAAATGCACAGATTAACCTAATGGCATCGCCGGTCCTGTTATTAAAAACTGCTCTTGCTGACGTTAATGAAGGCTATGACTGCTGAAGGAGCTTACTTACCTACTCTGTCAGAAGTTGATGGAGACTTTGGGGTAGTCCCCTGTACCCCAAAAAAGTAGTAAAGTGGGCAGAATGGAGAGATAATGCAGAACATCATGGTGTCATATGAAGGGGTGGGGATAAATTCCACAAATTATGTCATATAGTCTTGCCTTCCCCACGGACCCACAAATTGCGTAATTTTCCTGTGATGGGGTGGGGCCTAATGATGTGAGATCCCACCCTTCGAAGTGTGCAGCAGCATCTCTTCTCTGGACTTCTCCCAGAAAAAGAGACTCCAAATGTTGGTAAGTCTGAGGAAACTTTAGTTTGAAAGAGGGGCCAACTCTTGGCAGGCGCTACAGCAATAAAAACAGCTCACCTAGCTAATCTATACTAAGCAGTGTTAGCAAGAAAGCACAAATTGTTATTCGCTAAGGGTACCAGTTGGCAGAAAGTCATACACCAGGATTATGGTATCTGTGTAATGCAAGGTAAACCGGAGTGCAACCGCAGATAAACTGACTGCAGATTTAAATGTGAGGCACTAGAAGCCAGTTTTAATAAATACATTCCTACAAGAACACACAGAGTAGGTTCATATATGACAACTTTTAACTGGTCCACTCCAGGAAAGTCCAATGTGTGTGGGAGGGGGGAGGTGACATTTGTTTCATTGTACAGCAGAGGCAGGTGTAAGATAATGCAATTCAATGTGAATTGCACTATTTAACTCCCAGGCCACTCACTTTATTCGGGTTGCATTACATAAGCTGCAAATCAAACCTGACAATTCATATTTGTGAGTTCAGTAGTGTAAAGTGTGCAATGGAGAAAGTGATACAGTCAGATGATTAATCCTTCACCTTGTTCTAGACCAGTGGTTCTCAAAAAAAAAATTCTGCCTTGATACACTGAAAAGTGACATCCTCATTTGATACACACAATTTTAAATATATACAAGTAAATGTAAAATAACCTTATTGTATTAATAAAATATGTTCTTACACACTGGGTGATCACATATTTCACAAAATAAATATATACTTAGCTTTGCTAAGTGTTAATTGAAGCTGACCCTTCTTTTTATTTATACACAAACTGTATACCCTTATTCTATCATTAAGTGCCAGTTTACATACAACTTACTCATTACTACAACTAGTTAGTAAAAAAAAGTTCCATAGTCCCGGTAGATGTTTCTTTCCTCCAGGGTCGTGCGGTGAGGTAAATGGCTCCGGAGGCAATGGCTAGTACCAGGGCCAGAATTACACACAAGGTATGAGCCCAAGGGTACATGTGGGCTTTATACACAGGTGCAGCAGTATATACTGCTGGAAAGGATGCAATGCTTGCTTGGCCAGGCCATGGCGTGATAAACATAAAACTGAGGGCTTCTTTACCTAAATACCAAAATAAGGGTCACCATGCCATATACAGTAAGCCCCCAACATTTCTCATTGCAGACTTACTCATAACCTGACAAATAATTATAATTTGATACTTGGTTGTTAGCACATAAGTAAGATATAATAAGTTAAATAATAATATTAACTATGATCATATAATATGGTTATTTGTAAGTATCTAATTTCCTGTTAATTACATTTATTTTGAATTTTTTGAACAACAGTAAAGTAATTCAAAAGAAGTACAGTATTAATTAAAAATAAATTAAAATTATGTAGCATAAAGCTGATTCATGAGTATAATGAGAATTCGGGAGGAGACGGCCTCAGAGAGTCTAGTACATGTTACATACAAGCAGTGAAACATTTTATAACTGTTCTAATTGAAAAATCACATTTCAAAGTCTATATATTTCAATTTGTGAAAAATATATATATTTCTGGTGATTAATGTCTCTTTAGATGTCCTATTTCCTCTCTCTTGCTCACTGTCTCTCTTCTGCTTTTAATGTCAAGCCGTTTAACTGTGACAGCTGGTGAGAAATCATTAAAAGTAATGTTGTGTTGGTAGCCAAAAAAACCAGAGAATGTGAAACGTTAACATTTAACGAGGTGGAAACTGCGTGATCTGACATCTTTTTTTTCAAAAGCTTAAAAAGACTAGTAATGGTAGCCTCCACAGAAATCGCTTCACTTTGAGGAGGGATTGATAGGAATGACAATATTTATATTTTAGTGTCGTTTTGCCCATGATCAGCTGGTTCTACATCCTAGTTTGTGTTTTCCAACATGTTGTTTACTTCTCCCAAATATTCCACAACCCAGTCATCCAATCAGTGCTACCTGCATGGAGCCAGTACCCTTTGACTTGGTTAGCTGTGCAGCCACTCAATATCACAGCATTGCAAAGTGCATCCATAAAAAAATGTGCAACATGTGCAATATACAGAGGTGTTCAGAAACCTTCAGCTGTTCATATTACATAAAATTCAACTTCTTAATTTCTGCAAATATGTGAAACAGGTTATGTAAATACAGTAGCTATAAGCCTATCCTACGCTTGCAGCATATCACTCAGGGATACATATGATATCCCGGCAGACGGGATGCCGGCTGTCACTATACCAACAGCGGCATCCCGCCTGCCGGAATACCAGCAGCAAGTCCCCTCAAAGGCTCGTTACGCTGGCCACAGGTTCTATTCCTACTCAGTTGGTGGCATGGACCGAGTGGGAATACTGGCCCTCATTCCGAGTTGATCGCTCGCAAGGCGAATTTAGCAGAGTTGCTCACGCTAAGCCTACGCCTACTGGGAGTGTATCTTAGCTTCTTAAAATTGCGACCGATGTATTCGCAATATTGCGATTACAAACTACTTAGCAGTTTCAGAGTAGCTTCAGACTTACTCGGTATCTGCGATCAGTTCAGTGCTTGTCGTTCCTGGTTTGACGTCATAAACACACCCAGCGTTCGCCCAGACACTCCCCCGTTTCTCCGGCCACTCCTGCGTTTTTTCCGGAAACGGTAGCGTTTTTATCCACACGCCCCTAAAACGCCGTGTTTCCGCCCAGTAACACCCATTTCCTGTCAATCACACTACGATCGCCGGAGCGAAGAAAAAGCCGTGAGTAAAAATACTATCTTCATTGTAAAATTACTTGGCGCAGTCGCAGTGCGATTATTGCGCATGCGTACTAAGCGGAATTTCACTGCGATGCGATGAAAATTACCGAGCGAACGACTCGGAATGAGGGCCACTGTGCGGTGTAGGGATTCCGGTGTCAGCATTTCACCGGCTGTTGGGATTCCGGCGTCTCCTGGATCCCGACAGCAGGTATATTGACTGCATCCCTATCACTCAGTGTATTACAGGGAGGACCCCCCATGATCTGACTCAGACTGTAGGAAAACCCCACTGTAGAAATAGAAGTGGTACACCACTCCTTAGGCATTGCCGTTGGGGTTCCAAAAGTATCAAATATGCATTGTTAAATAGTTTTTTTTTACATTTCCCAAGCTTTTCATGTCTACATGGACCAAAAGCAACCACCAGACCCTTGAAATTAGCTAAACAATAAATTATAATGATATAAAAATCTGGTTGGGCATAATTATTACTATGCTTTCTCTTTGTCTGTGTGTTTTCTCTCTGCTTCTTTGATCCTTCATGTACTTTCATTATGATTTAATATTTTACCGATAATGAAAGGTGTCTGCTGATGATGATGATCACAAGCTCAGATCTTGCACCAAAGGAAGACAGTTACAACAGATACATCTCCTCGTTCTGTGACTGCTTTCTCACTACATAAGATATTAGGACGCTCTTACTCTATTCAGGCTATGCCAGCTCACCCCTTACCTTACCCCATGCCACCTATCCAGATGTAAGGGGGTGCAAGTAAATATTATGCAAAGGTGTTTGTTTGCAGAAATTGATATCTTCTATATGGCCACAGACCTCCTCAGTGACCCCCAGGTAATCACTAGACAATAACAACTGTGGGGGCACATCATTTAAAAGGGGAACTCATTCAAATGAGGATACCCTAAGTTTATTATAGCCAAGATAGGAGAGTTATTCCTCAATCCCAGTGCAGGATGTTACTGTCTGGAGATAACTACTATGATGGGACCTGTTTTAAACTATTTGTCCCCATGTCTTTAGGTGACAGGGGAAAGATGTATCAAACCTTTGAGAGAGTTAAAATGGAGTAGTTGCCCATATCCTCCAATCATCTTCTGTCATTTCACAGAGTGTGCTAGATAAATACCAGAACTTATTGGTTTCTTTGGGCAACTTGTCCATTTTATTTCTATTCAAGGCTTAATATATCTCCCCCTAGTATGAGGTAGATAGGACATTTTAAATGTCTTCTCCTTGTCCCCTGTCTCTTATTAATTTTATTTGAAAAGAGGCAAAGCATGAGAACAGCATAGCACATTACTGATGTCACAGTAACTGCAGCTAAGGGATTTATAGGTACCTTTGTTCACCATTCTATTGAACTGCTGCGGTGCGGATGATAAGTTAGCACTGAAGAGGGTAAAACTAGTGAGCGAAAAGAGCTCCCACAGTTACGGTATCAGGGAATGTACTTGTAGCTTAAAATAAAAACAAGTACAATTGCGCTTGGCCTCTGACACTGGACAGAAAAAAACAAAAAAACACTTTATAAGGTATATGACTATAGCAGACGCTCACTTTATACTGTTATGAAAGAAAATATATTTTATATACTTGTGATCTTTATAGGTAAGGCATACACAGAACTATTGATACTTTTCTTCTTAATGTCCTTCCTTTTCACCCTAGTCTTGTTTCAGCCTCAGTGCCGTTTCTTGCGGCAGGCGAGCCGTGCAATCACCCCCCCCCCCCCCGCGCGGCACTTCTGTGGCTCCCTGCCTCTTATGCACTCCTTCCTCTTCCCGAGTACTCCACTCAGGGGGGCGGAGTTTCGCGGAATGATGCAGTTGCATCATGACGTCACGACGCAACTGCGTCATTTCAAGAAACTCTGCCCCGCGAGCGGAGTACTCGGCATTAGTCATGGGAAAAGAGATACAGTGAAGTGATTTGAGACACATGACTCAGCTAAGTGGAGTGTCTCGAGACAGTGTCTCGGTACATGGCTCTTTTGTAATGCATTGCAGACTGTGCACATACAGTGAGTGCAGAGACTGCTGGCAATGCTGGGACTTGTGAAGAGAGTGACTCAGACGGTATCTGGTCTTTAGGTCGACCCTGTCTAAGTCGACAGTCATTAGGTCGACCACTGAAGGTTGACAGTGAGCAGGTTGACACATGTGCAAGTTTGACACAGTTTTTTGGGGGGTTTCAGGACTTTTCATACCTATTCTGTCCAAGTGAGCATAGAGTTGGTTAGAAACCTTGTGGCAAGCTTAGCGAGACACTGTGCCCGAAGCGTGGTGAGCGAATACGTTTCAACTGTTGGTGTTCCCAGATGGAAATTCAGGTCAAGAAACCCCCCCAATAAAAAAACTGTGTCGACTCTTTGTGTGTCGATCTTGCCCATGCCGACCTTCCATACATGTCAACCTAGTCATGTGTCGGCTCTCAGTCACTGTCAACCTACTCACTATTGACCTGTGGTCGACCTACTGACTGTCGACCTGGACAGGGTCGACCCAATGATCCACACCTGACTCAGACATCTGGGAGTGGGTCAACTATTCAGCAGCACTGAATGAATCAGTAATGAAGCTGATCCATCTCCACTGAGTCAGCATCAGTCTCACAGGCAGTCCGTGCTCAGTGAGTCAGACCTCTGGTAATGTGTCAGCTAGTCAGCTGTACTGAATGAATCAGTAATGATTCTGATCCGTCTCCACTGAGTGAGCACTGTCTCACAGTCAGTCAGTGACTCATACCTCTGCTATTCAGCTGCACTGGATGAATCATTGATGAATCTGATGAGTCTCAACTGAGTGAGCACTGTCTCAACTCGGTGTCACAGGAAGTCAGACAGAGCAGCAGCCCTGATACTGAGCAGCATCACACTGCTCCCTCCTAAGGGGTGTCACCCTGGAGTGCTACCACCCAATCACTGTGACTGACTGAGAGAGGATGCTGGGGGCTGTCTCAACACATCAAACTGTGAGTGACTCCAATCATCCGAACTTCTAAATGATTCGACTCACTGTGTTGAGACAGCAACTCAGTAGCCATCTCTACTCGGCATATGTGTCACGCATGCAGGGGGCCCGGGGGGGGGGGATATCGCCAGGGCCCAGGGGTTCGAGTGAGCAGTACCTTCTGGTGAAGTGAGCACTCAAACTGTCTTCCACAGTTTGGTTGTTGGTTTGTGGTTAGTTGTTTGTGGACTACATTTCCCATAATGCTCTGCCCTTGGTATCCCCTGTGTGTGCATCATGGGAAATGTAGTCCAGGGAGACAGTGCTGGATTCTGCAATGAACTGGCTGATGCCTCTATCCCTCTCTCTCCCCATGACCCTCTCTCTCCCCATGCCCCCACCCCTCTCTCTCCCCTTGCCCCCTCTCTCTCTCTCCCTCCCAATGCCTCTCTCTCCCCATACCTCCCTCTTTCTCCATCTCCCAATGCTCCCATCTCTCTCCTCATGCCTCTCTCTTTCTTTCTTTCTTTCTTTCTTTCTTTCTTTCTTTCTTTCTTTCTTTCTTTCTTTCTTTCTTTCTTTCTTTCTTTCTTTCTCTCTCTCTCTCTCTCTCTCTCTCTCTTTCCCTCTATCTGTCGCTCTTGGGGGTGTGTGTGTATATCTATCTATCTGGACCCCCCCCCCCCTAAAAATCCTGTGTTTGCCCCTACTTGGGAGGAGGGGGAGTGGGAGCAGCATAGTAGTGCTGGCGGGCATGTGTACGCCTGCGAGTATACTGTTTGCACTACTAGGGAGGTGGGAGCAGGGGAGGCAGGGGTAGCAAGAGCAGCATAAGTATACTGTTACTGTTCACACTACTAGAGAGGAGGGAGAACAGCAGCAGCATGGTAGTCCTGGCAGGCACAAGGATACACTACTAGCAATGAGCATTACCCTTGGCAACTAACATGGATCCTAGAGCATGAAACCCCTGGCAATGAGCATGCGGCATTCATCCCAGAGCATGAAACTGCTGGCAATGAGTAGGTAATTTAAAAGTAATTAGAAGCTTTACTGTAGGGCATAATGTATCATGGGCATTGCAGTGTGTGGCATAATATTGTGCAAGTGGCAATACTGTGTGGGGCTTAATATGATGGATTTTTTTTTTCCTGTGGTGGCCGAGGTCTGTTGTTGCAGGGTCAAAAACTGTGGTGTAACATAGTCTTCTCCTGTGAGGCCACGCCCATTTCAGTGAGACCACATCCATTTTAATGAGGCCACACCCACTCGGCAGGAGCACACGTGCAAAATAATTTATTTTATTCCTATGGGGGGGGGGGGACGCATTTTGAATGTCAGTGGAAGGAGGCGCATTTTTTACTGTTCGCACAGAGAACCAAATTGTCTAGAAACGGCCCTGTTCCCCCTTTCCCTCCTCCCTACCACCCTATGTAATTGCATAGGTTTATCCATTATCTATGTTTGTTGCACTTTCTGTATTCATTCCAGCTGTTAAATGGCTCCCATATTTTGCTCCTGTTTTTCCTGCTATGTCATTGTTTTCTCTCATTCTAGTGAGCACTCAAAATAAAGAATTAAAAAAACGATTGTAATCATTTTCATCTGAACAGTGTCACAATGTATATACAAAAAAGTTTGAAGTGGCAATGACATTGGGGTAACTCACAGTGAAAGAACCATAAAATGCCATGAAGGACAAGGCAGGACTTGTAAAGATGTCACATAAAAGTCAACGCTGATGTATCATTTCAGCAAGAAGAAATAGATGGGCATGTAGAAGGAACCTTAGATTATCAACTAATTCAAAAGACTTTGTCTGGCTATTATCAGAACAAATGCCACTTCGTGGTGGCGGACATCTGTTAAATCTTTTTTTGTTAATAGAAAATGTTGCCTCTGGGAGATTTTTCTATTTTTTTTATTTCCTTTATAGCTCTACTTTCTTTAGTGATAAAGGTCTCCTTGTTTTTATTTTTACAATGGAGATGTCTCTTGGTATCTAACACTCGCATCCAGAGTCTTCCATGCTGCAGAATTAATAGAAAATACTGTTGTTAATTATAGAGGTTTTAAATGTGAACAATCAGTGTGGAAAGTTTTACCTCTATATACAGTATCATGGGAACATTATTCTAATAGTATGCTCTAATAATAAACACTAGCTGATGTGCCCGGTTTCAACCGGGCAAAGGTTTGCTGGGTGGAACATTTTACCCCTTTTTACCCCCTTTGGAGTTAAATGTCAAAATTTACCTGCTTAGTGGGTAGCTGCAAATAATACCGCTTTCAGATCGCAAATGCCGGATCCCACCCGGTATTAGAAACGTGTCCTTACCGGGTGGGATCCGGCATTTGCTCTATTTTGGTGGCCATAGCAGCGGGGGGGGGGGGGGTGCGCAGCAGCAGCAGGGGCGGGGGTGGAGGCGGCGGGGGGCATGGTGCAGACGCCTGGGTAATCTGAACCCAATTCCCAGCCCCTTCTTAGCGCTCTGCTGGGACTGATGTAAAGTTTTGTGGAAGTGCAGTTTTTTGGCACAAATTGCTAATTTTGCACATAAAACACTTATGTATCTCTTTCTATCTAGATGTGCAACTGTGGCTTTTTGCTATTTAATTAGAAATCTGCTTTACAATTTTCAATGGAAGTTAACATGGATTTTAGTTCACAGCTCCAGTCTACAGTATGAGAAAAGTAGAGAAAAATCTTTATATTAAGGCAAAAATTCTGAGTACAGTGCAGTACCCCTGGAACGCCCCTCCGAATGAATAATCATGTTTTTAGAGGGTTTTTAAATAGGAAAATATGGCAAAAAATATGTAATTTTTCAGGTGATTTTCTCTAAAAAGCAGAATGGGTAATATGATGTTGGGTGCTGTATTGATGTGAAGGGGGTTTCAGAACTTACAGATGTTGCATTTATTCCCACCCCCGACATTTTTACAAACTTGTATACACACTTAAATATCACTATATGGACACTTTAAAGTGCCCCCATACTACTGTAGACATTTTTTTGCTGAAATACTTAACAGTATACTTGCTGGCCAGGCTATCCCTTTTCCAGCATTTGAAAAAGTTTAAAAATTAGTAAGTTAAAGTCTTTTAACTGCTTCCAATACTTTGTTTATGGTCACTAACAGGCTTCTGCACTGTGCCGCTATATTATTTTTCACTAATGGGGGGTTTGGGTTGATTTCCTCACTCTTTTATGTACTTCAAAAAGCCTACACACTGGGGTAAATTTACTAAGATTCGTGTTTTCCCGTTTGAGGTCAAAGTTCAATCACGAATGACATCGAAAGTGTAAATATGCAACGTTTTGAATTGATTACGACTAATTTACTAAGCTGCCGTATTCTGCATTTTCGGGTTTTCCGATGTCGATGTCATTCGGTTTTTTTGGCAGTGTTTTACGTGAGTGACTTGTAAAACACTGCCGACTTTAATACAATGAATCTCGGCCGGATCTGAGAGATCCGTGCTGGGCTTCATTGTGCACTTTGTTTAACAAAAAAATAAAGTTTAAATGTAAAAAAAAAATTGCGTGGGGTCCCCCCTCCTAAGGCAAACCAGCCTCGGGCTCTTTGAGCCGATCCTGGTTGCAGAAATATGGGAAAAAAATGGACAGGGGTTCCCCCATATTTAAGCAACCAGCATCGGGCTCTGCGCCTGGTCCTGGTTTCAAAAATACGGAGGACAAAAAGAGTAGGGGTCCCCCGTATTTTTGAAACCAGCACCGGGCTCCACTAGCTGGACAGATAATGCCACAGCCGGGGGTCACTTTTATACAGTGCCTTGCGGCCGTGGCATCAAATATCCAACTAGTCACCCCTGGCCGGGGTACCCTGGGGGAGTGGGGACCCCTTCAATCAAGGGGTCGTCCCCCCCCCAGCCACCCAAGGGCCAGGGGTGAAGCCCGAGGCTGTTCCCCCCATCCAATAGGCTGCGGATGGGGGGCTGATAGCCTTTGTGAAAAGTGATTGATATTGTTTTTAGTAGCAGTACTACAAGGCCCAGCAAGCCTCCCCCGCAAGCTGGTACTTGGAGAACCACAAGTACCAGCATGCGGCGGAAAAACGGGCCCGCTGGTACCTGTAGTACTACTACTAAAAAAATACCCCAATAAAGACAACACACACACACACCTTGAAAGTATAACTTTAATACATCCATCCACACCTCCATATACACATACTTACCTTATGTTCCCACGCAGGTCGGTCCTCTTCTCCAGTAGAATCCATGGGGTACCTGTAGAAAAAATTATACTCACATAATCCAGTGTTTTCGGCTCCTCGGTAAATCCTTTTGTAATCCACGTACTTGAAAAAATAAAAAAACGGATACCCGACCACGAACTGAAAGGGGACCCATGTTTTCACATGGGCCCCCTTTCCCCGAATGCCAGAAACCCACTCTGACTGATGTCTAAGTGGGTTTCTTCAGCCAATCAGGGAGCGCCACGTTGTGGCACCCTCATGATCGGCTGTGTGCTCCTGTACTGTCTGACAGGCGGCACACGGCAGTGTTACAATGTAGCGCCTATGCGCTCCATTGTAACCAATGGTGGGAACTTTCAGGTCAGCGGTTGACCGAAAGTGACCTCACCGCTGACCTCAAAGTTCCCACCATTAGTTACAATGGAGCGCATAGGCGCTACATTGTAACACTGCCGTGTGCCGCCTGTCATACAGTACAGGAGCACACAGCCGATCAGGAGGGTGTCACAACGTAGCGCTCCCTGATTGGCTGAAGAAACCCACTTAGACATCAGTCAGAGTGGGTTTCTGGCATTCGGGGAAAGGGGGCCCATGTGAAAACATGGGTCCCCTTTCAGTTCGTGGTCGGGTATCCGTTTTTTTATTTTTTCAAGTACGTGGATTACAAAAGGATTTACCGAGGAGCCGAAAACACTGGATTATGTGAGTATAATTTTTTCTACAGGTACCCCATGGATTCTACTGGAGAAGAGGACCGACCTGCGTGGGAACATAAAGTAAGTATGTGTATATGGAGGTGTGGATGGATGTATTAAAGTTATACTTTCAAGGTGTGTGTGTGTTGTCTTTATTGGGGTATTTTTTTAGTAGTAGTACTACAGGTACCAGCGGGCCCGTTTTTCCGCTGCATGCTGGTACTTGTGGTTCTCCAAGTACCAGCTTGCGGGGGAGGCTTGCTGGGCCTTGTAGTACTGCTACTAAAAACAATATCAATCACTTTTCACAAAGGCTATCAGCCCCCCATCCGCAGCCTATTGGATGGGGGGGACAGCCTCGGGCTTCACCCCTGGCCCTTGGGTGGCTGGGGGGGGCCGATGCTGGTTGCTTAAATATGGGGGAAGAGCCCGATGCTGGTTGCTTAAATATGGGGGAACCCCTGTCCATTTTTCCCCATATTTCTGCAACCAGGATCGGCTCAAAGAGCCCGAGGCTGGTTTGCCTTAGGAAGGGGGGACCCCACGCAATTTTTTTTCTGAAAATTTATAACATTTCCCCCCCGTTCCCACTGAAAAACATGCACGGATCTCATGGATCCGTGCATGCCTATACAAACACGGGATAAAAAAGCAGGTCTGTTTTTTTTTAGCACTTTTTCACGATTTGTATTTTATCACGGCAGTGTTTGGCTATTGTCGGCAGTGTTTGTGTTTTGCACTTTTTAGTAAATTCCCGATTTCTAGCAAATTGCAGGCGTATTTGACCGATGGTGTATTGATTCGTGATTTTTTCCTAGGACTTCCAAAATATTACGAATGCCCTCATCACTGCCGTGATTTTTGCTTAGTAAATTACCGAGATGACACTTTGATGAAAAAACGGCATCTCGGTCAAAATCGGGACCTTAGTAAATATACCCCACTGTCTGCAGAGTTAATGTAATTGAATTCAAGGGAATAGAAAGGGTGCTTCATGAAAATATCCAGTGAAATGTGCATAATGTTAACTCTCAAGCACAGGGCATGGAACCTATGACTATTTTAAACAGCTCATTAGTCTCCATTGTAAAAAGGTTCTGAAGAGGTGGAGAGAGTCGGCCATTGACATAGGCAGAATAAGCAAATGCCTAGGTGCATCTGGGCAGACTGGACGTCTACATGTAAATTCTGATTAGCAATTGTGGGCTGTAGCTTTACTTTAGCCTCTGTAGCTGCTGAGGCTTTAGGGGGTCATTCCGAGTTGATTGCTCGCTAGCATTTTTTGTGTAGTTTCAGAGTAGCTCAAAACCTAATCAGCGCTTGCGATCACTTCCGACTATTCAGTTCCTGTTTTGACGTCACACACCCGCCCAGCGTTCGCCCAGCCACTTTAGCCTTTTCCTTGGCACGCCTGCATTTTTCCAAACACTCCCTGAAAACGGTCAGTTGCCACCCAGAAACGCCCACTTCATGTCAATCACTCTGCGGCAACCAGTGCGACTAAAATGCATCGCTAGACCCTGTGCAAAACTGCATAGTTCGTTGTGCCCGTACGTCACACGTGCGCATTGCGCCGCATACGCATGCGCATAACTGCCGTTTTTTAGCCTGAACGCTGCGTTGCGAACAAATGCAGCTAGCGATCAACTCGGAATGACCCCCGTAGTGCACTGGTGGTGGTCTGTGCAATAAAGTTTTTAACTGTTCATTGCAGTGCAGAATGCAGTACCACTGTGACAGACCAAGCAGAGGAGCTGCAGTGGTGGGCAGCCAGAAGACAGCGGCGGACCGCAAGATGACACCAAAGAAGGTAAAGTAAGTGTGGTGGCTAGAGAGACACTTGTGTGGGCTGGGGCCGGAGTCTGCAGGGATTCATTCATGTTGTTTGACATATTATATACATTAGTGTGCACTATTTTAACAATGTCCTTGAACTGGGGCTGGAGAGACATTTGTGTGGGCTGGGGCTGGGGGGACACTTGTGTATGCTGAGGCTGGGGAGACACTTGTGTGGGCTGGAGAGACACAAGGGGGATAAGGCTGTGTGGGATGGGGGTGACAACACAATGGGGGGAGGGGAGCATAACACCATTAATGCCACGCACATATAGGGACCACACCTCTTCCACAATGCCATGCCCTTTTCTCATAGGTGCCCATAATGGGGGGTGGAGGTTGGTCAGAGCCGGCTCTGGGGTTGGAACTTTTGGTCCAAACACTCACTACTGACTCCTGAACAAGCTCTCTGTACGCCTTGGTCCATCACAAAACAAAGTAAAGCAAAAAACAAATAGTCAAAGTGAGCGCTTTTAAATGTTATTTACACTTTTAAAATGCTTGCCATTAGCAAAGTGAAAGGCCTTGTGATATTTAGTTGCAGTTATCACATTAGATATGTCCGCAGTGTGTTTAACCTACTGTATGTTTGTGTCACCAGGGCTGCCATTAGAAATTCTGGGGCCCGGGACTCACAAAATAGGCAGCACTCCCTCCCCCCCCCCCCCCAAAAAAAAAATAATACAAATTTTTTTAATAAAAAATATATATATATTAAAAAACCCATACAAAATAAATATACACACACACACACACACACACACACACACACACACACACACACACACACACACACACACACACACACACACTCTTTCTCTCTCCCACTCACTCTCCCTCAACTTACCTATCACAGGTTGTCCGGAGCTGTAGCAGCCTGGTCCCGTGTTGCTCTGCCCCTCCGTTAGTGTAGCTCCGCCCCTTCTCATGACAATTTCTGGCACTGTCACAGGAGGGGAGTATGCTGCAAGCTTCTATTGAAAAGTCTCTGCCAAAATGGCCGCCGCCTCAGAGGCGACAGTTATTAAAGATACTAGAGACGCCTCCTCTAGTATCTTTAATAACTGTCTCCTCTGAGGCGGCGGCCATTTTTGGAGGGACGTTTACAATAGAAGCTTACAGCGTCCTCTCCCCCTCCTTTGACAATGCCAGAACTCGGTAATGAAAAGTGGGCAGAGCATCGCGGCGGGAGGATGGCGGCATGAGCGGCCCGGGTCCTCTCCTCTCTGTTAGAGAGGCCGGGCCCGGGACATCTGCACCCGCAGCACCCCCCTAATGGCGGGCCTGTGTGTCACTGTAACATTTGTCACTTGAAGGCTCAGCACAATTCTCTAAACTGAATTGTTGGCCCCTTATAATGTGTTGTTGTAGATAAAGAACAATGCTGTCCATATATTTTCATTAAGAGGGCCACAAAACTATATGTTTGCAGACAGACCATTATTTTAGAATGTATACAGATGATAGGTTGACAGTGAGAAGTTTGATCAGCAATAGATCAACACCAAATGCTCAAAATGCATATGGTCGACATGGTCGAGGGGCCTACATGAAAATGGTCGACACATGAAAAAGTTGACATGAGGTTTTTTTTCTTTTTCTTAATTTATTTTCAGGACTTTACCATCCAATGGGACTACAATTGGGAATAGTAACCTTGCCCATAGCTTGTAAGCCATGCAAGGGGACACTGTGCACTAATTAGGTATCCACATGCTGAAAGGAACATTCTGACACCAATTTTTTTTTTAAAAAGCCAGGTCGACCTTTACATATGTCGACCATCTACATGTTGACCTGTCGACCCTGCCGACCTTTTGACGATGTCGACCTGGTGCATGTCAACCATTTGCCGACCCAATGACCCATAATTATTTAAGAAATTATGCCATCCAACAGAATCTAGGAACTTCTGAGGATTGTGGAGGTTATTCAGAGTTGTTAGCAAACCAAAAAAGCAAGCAACTGGACAAAACCATGTTGTACTGAAGATGGGGCAGATGTAACATGTGCAGAGAGATTTAGATTTGGGTGGATAATATTGTTTTTGTGCATGGCAAATACCGGCTGCTTTATTTTTTTCACCGTAATTTAGATTTCAGTTTGAACCCGACCCACCCAAATCTAAATCTCTCTGCACATGTTACATCTGCCCCGCCTGCAGTGCAACATGGTTTTGCCCAGTTGTATGCTTTTTTTGGTTAACAAAAAACTCTAAATAACCCCCAGTGTCCAGCATACTTCATTTTGTTATAAAGTATGCAATGTTTGGGTATGGTCCTTTTAAATTGTTGCAAAAGTCTAAAGATTGCAACTTTCATTTTAATTCATTTTGATTATCCAGTACCCATATTTCTCATTTATTTTATTCACCTTACCAGCTGCAGTATGGGTTTTGTATAGAACATGGTTTTGTCAAATGGGCAGTAAACATTGTTACTTAAATTGATTCATTAATGCCTTCAGACTAAATGTGCAAGCCTCTTCCTTACTTATTCCATGTTGTGCCTGATTTGAAATGCTTAAAACAAACATCAAAATAAAAAAACCCGAATGAATCCAAACTACCTTTTAACTCCATTTTCTATAATTGGAAAAATGCAAATGCAGAGAAGGAGTTTATTCTCATATTGCCAGCGAGGGTGCTCCGCACATAAATCAGACCATTTTGATAGGAGTAGCTCTCGGATAGAGTTTTATGATAGGACGCGGTGCACAATGAGGAACGATGAGACAGAGTAGTGTAAAGAATTCAGCAAGTTAGTTTGATAAGTGGAATGTAAAGCAAGGCACAAACTGGCCTCAAAGCAAGACGGATAGCATCATGCCATTACTGGACATCTTGGTATATATATTGCTGCTGGCAGCTGTCTGCACGCATGTGGTCACACCCCAGTAACAGGTTCTGTGACAGCACAGATGCCAATGATCCATTAACTTAGCACTGAAAAAAAGGGGTTTAGTATGAAATACCTACAATTAAAATCCCGACGGTCAAAATCCCGAAAAGGTCAAAATGCAGACAACGTCAAAATGGCCACATTTAAAATACCGACAAGGTCAAAATACCGACATTTAAATTGTTGACAGGTCAAAAAGTCGACATGCGTTTTTCATTGTTTTTTGGTGTGTTTGTCAACATAGGTCGACATGGACACAGTATAAGTGTACCTCGTCCACTCGCATGGCTCATTGCGCTTGCCATGCTTTAAGCACAGTGCCTGGCTGTGCTCAGCACACTATTATATTCCCCCTGCAGGTCCACTGTGATGGTAAAGTATGAACAAATCGGTTTCAATTAAAAAATCATGAAAAACTTATGTCGACTTTTTGACCTGTCGATATTTAAAATGTCGGTATTTTGACCATGATGGGATTTTGACCTTGTCGGGATTTTGACCATCGGTCAATTGTTGTCGGTATTTTGACTGTCGGGATTTTGACTGTAAGTATATAGACTGCATCCCCTGAGAAGTATTACTATCTTAACCGGAGGCAGCTTCTGATTGTGGTCTGCTGCCGTGGACCATATATAGCGGCTCCCCCGTACCTTTAATGTTGTTTTTAAAACATGTGGTGGTTGTATGTCCCCAGGAATCAGAAGTGCTGTGGATCAAAGCCACTGCACCTGAGACACAGCACCCAGTTTCTCTGTTCTGTAAGAGCCCTCCCCCGAGAGTCCCATTGGCTAGTCACACAGGAGCCTGGGGGCGGGCTTATACAGAAAGTAGACCTGAAGTTGACTGCTACAGTGATCCCCGGGGACAGGCAGCCATCACACATTTTAAAAACAAATTAAAGGTACTATAAGGCAGCAGCCTCCTCTGATCTTAACGGTAATGTGCAGAATAGCAAACTAAACTTTATTAAATGTCCTTTAATAACCACCGCTGCCCCACAGTCCCTGCATCTGGCTAGCAATGCTAGGAAGGGCAACTTGCAGCTAGAATCACTGAGTAGCGGCGTCAGAGCATCCTCCAGGCATGCATGATCCGGGCAGTTCTGTGCTTACTGGCTCAGGCGGCCCAGCCCCTTCTGCATGACATCATGACGTCATCTGCTCTGGGGGCATGGCTGGCACAGGGCTCTATTAAGCCCTGGCACAGTGCTGCCTGCACACCTGGAGTCATTTTTTTAAAATAAGGCAACAATGAGTAACATATACAGTAGCCATAGCCTCATTTTACATGTTAAACAGAGGGAACTAATAATACGATATTCATATTGTGCCTATCTCCACAGGGACTAAAATAATTAGTGCACTCATTTTGTCAGATTCTAGGGAAATATTTAATCCAAATGAATACTTTCCAGGTTAAAAAACAAGTTGGGTCATCCACATACAGTAGATGCCTTATGTATGGATAGTACTGGAAAGTCCAAAGCAATGCAATATGGCATACAAGATGCAACACTGAAAGAACTCAACAACCAACATTTACATTTTCTAGATGACGCATGAAGGTAGCATACATAGGGGTAAATTTGCTAAGATGGGAGTTCTATTTAAGATGGGATGTTGCCCATAGCAACCAATCAGATTCTACTTCTTATTTATCTCATTATCTTCTATCTTCTAGAAGATAATACCTGGAATCTGATTGGTTGCCATGGGCAGCATCCCATCTTAAATAGAACTTCCATCTTAGTAAATTTACCCCATAGTGCATCCGAGAGGTCTGCCGGGCCCTGGAAAAATTTTGGGGTCATGGCCTAACTGCGGGAGGCGTGGCCATGCCCCCTTAGGAGAACAAAAAAAAAGGCTTTGTAGAGCCAGGCAATTCAAGGGGGGATAGCGATCAGTATGATTGCACCCCCCTTACCCACACAGCAACAGGCAGAGGCAGCAGCAGCAGTAGCCTCTCTGCAGCCTGGCACACTGCAGCATGGGCTGTGCTGATGGGCTCATGCTGCTGCTGTCCGGGAGGGAGGAAGGAGTGCAGCAGAATGGAGCCCCCACCATCAGTCCCAGGACTGGGTAATTTGTACTCGTCTCCCCCAGGAGCTCTGAATATATGGGATGCAGTCAAAATGCCGGTGGCCGGGATCCCGGCGTTCAGGAGACCGACGCCGGAATCTTGACAGCCGGCCTTTTACCAATGGCCGCCATACTGACCGGGCCCAAAGCGCGGCGAGCGCAGCGAGTCCATGAGTGGACGCACTGACCCGCTGCCAGTATTCTGGGAGACAGGATGTCATTGTTGGTATACTGACAGCCGGCATCCCTTCTGCTGGTATATCATGCCGGATCCGAATATACAGTACATAGCTAGGTCTTACACTGAAGACACAGAGCTGCTCTATAAAAAAATAATGAGATACATCCAGAATAAACCAGCACACTGTCCTAAGAGGATCAGGACAAGAAGGGGTATACTGCTACAACACTGTCACTCATACATTCCAGATCTTCTGGTCCCGAATGATACACTGTAGAGAGGCAACACCTTCCTAAGAAACGCCAAACTGGCAGCATACTACACACAGATTTAGTTATTAGTTACTTAAGGTACATGATTCATCTCAGATGTACACAGGTCGTGATACACAATATTGCTAAGTGGTTGTATGTAATGCTTTTGCATGGTGTGAGGTTACAGAAAAGAACTGTGCAGTATGTACAGGTGTACAAATAACTAAACAGAAATCTAACTGCGCTTCAAGTTGAATAAAGTGATGTAACAGACGTTGGAACAAATATCTGTCCATAACAGTGACGTACGGTGGGGTGAGGCAGGTAAGGCAGAGCCTTTCCTGTCATACTTATGTTTAAACCAGAGTTTTGACTGAATAAAATATATGAAAAATACTGATAATTTGTTTGAAATATCTTCTTTCATTATTCTAATAATTTTTATAACCCAAACTCTGGAGTAAAAAGTCTATGGCAGGTGAGGCAGTGCCTCACCTGTGTATCCTTTCCACACATCTCTAATCAAAACTCACCAGATTTCCAGGAGTTTATAATGCTGCACCTGTGTATAATGCCCAAATATACCCTTTGGCTCATATACTGCATGTAAATCTGGCTCTGGGGTTAGCCAGTGCCTCCTGAGCCATTTAGCTCACCGCACGTCCCTGGTCCATAAACAGTAAAACCTTTCTGTGTAAATTTTTTTCTTTTTAGGTCCAAGATGTTTGTAGTACAATAGTGTTCAAAAGGTGAAGTTATCATGGAAAAATATAATGATCAAATCATTAACCTTTAAAAAAGCCACCACCTCTCCCAAGTGAAAAAAGGTAAGTGAAAAAGTAGAAAGTGTAAATACTGTATGGTATGATGCGATCGCATAGTGATTGCCAGATGGCGGGCATATGGGGGCGGTGACATGGCGTTGGTGGGGAGTGGTGCAGCAAATGCAGGTGTATCATGCCCATTTTCAGGGGACTGGGTTATATCACCTGCATTTCCTGCGATGGGAAACATGGCACCGGTGCGCCTGCATATGCAGTACCTGCATTCTGTGATAGTGCTGTGTCCTAACATGTAGCAGAGCATTGTGCTGCAAACCTCTTTTTGCTGCAATGGCAAGTCTCTATGTTAAATATGTCCTGTTTTCACAATGTCCGGCCGGGCTATGGAGTACTAACACCTTATAAATCATTATTAATAATAATAATAATAATAATAATAATAATAGAATGACATTTAGCTTATCATTTGGACTAACCTTGATGGAATAAAAGGATTGTCATCCCTGCCACCCCTTCAATCCCCCCTCGTTTCTCCCATACTTACATACTTACCCCAGAAACCGGTCCTTCTTTCGTAATTCTTTCCTGTCTCCCTTACAATGGGAGCTGCTGGGGCTGTGTATGCACTGCATGCTCATTGAGCAGACATTTCAGACCTTCTGCAAGTATTATATAGATTACCATAAGTGGGAGGGATCAAGAGGGTCTAAGACACATTCAGCCAATCAGAGACAGACACGATATTCATAATCAGTTGGCATTTTACGCAAGGGGTCAAGCATCCACAAGTGATCCACCTCCAACTAGGCCTCTTTCATATGGTCAGAAAGGGACGCATTTTGCCCAAACATAACTAAATCTGACCTTTGTCCATGCTTACACGACCCTCCCAAGCAGATGCCCATCTTGCTTACAGCAAGGATCATAAGCACAAACTGCTGATGGCATGGAAAAGGGTGTGTAAAATGTTCATGTTAAATAAATTAAAAACTCAGCAATATTCAGGTACAAAAGCATGAACTGTGTTGCATCTAATGCTACATGAAAACCAGTTTGGCAAACATACAGTATAACCACCAACTGTGGCAACAAAATGCTGGCTCATGAACTAAGTACAATGGCCCTCATTCCGAGTTGATCGGTCGCAAGGCGAATTTAGCAGAGTTACACACGCTAAGCCGCCGCCTACTGGGAGTGAATCTTAGCTTCTTAAAATTGCGACCGATGTATTCGCAATATTGCGATTACTAACTACTTAGCAGTTTCAGAGTAGCTCCAGACTTACTCTGCCTGTGCGATCATTTCAGTGCTTGTCGTTCCTGGTTGACGTCACAAACACACCCAGCGTTCGCCCAGGCACTCCCACCGTTTCCCCGGCCACTCCTGCGTTTTTTCCGGAAACGGTAGCGTTTTCAGCCACACGCCCCTGAAACGCCGTGTTTCCGCCCAGTAACACCCATTTCCTGTCAATCACATTACGATCGCCGGAGCGAAGAAAAAGCCGTGAGTAAAATTACTTTCTTCATAGTAAAGTTACTTGGCGCAGTCGCAGTGCGAACATTGCGCATGCGTACTAAGCGGATTTTCACTGCGATGCGATGAAAAATACCGAGCGAACAACTCGGAATGAGGGCCAATATGTAGCAGCATTTACCATACAACATACATCCACAGGGGGGCAGAGTGGGTGAAGCAGGCAGTGATTATTACCCCTATAATACCATAGCCACTAGACACGTCCCCAGTACACTACATACACAGTAAAGAGAGTACATGAGGCGGAATAGCCATGCCTCTTCCTGTGGCCATGCCCCTCACTAGCACTCAAGCCTGCCAGGATTTTAAGTAGTCCTATATAGCACACCAACCAATGGTGCTGAGGGGGGGGGGGTACTAAATACCTGGGCCTAGGTCTGATGGAGGGGCCCAGTGGTGGCACCGGGCCCACTCCATCTTTCCTGGCAGTAACAGTTCCAGCTCTTCTCAGTCTAGCACACACTGCCATGTGCTGGGCTGCAGTGTGGCCAGGATGGTGCTTAAAATTCAATTTTTCCATTATTTTTTTCTAGGGGTACACAGCCATGCCTTCTGTGATTAAGACACCCCCCTGAATAGTACCTGGGCCCAGCCAGGCTATCTACTGTCCTGCAGGTTGTTTCCCATACTATACATTATGCAGCTACTTTATTACATTGCTGGGCACCTTTTTTTTTTAAATCAATTCTGATAAGTGTAACTTTTGCAGAATACAGTAACTTGGCATGACAATACATATACTGTAGTAGCCCTAACTATTGTTGTTTCCATAGAATGTCGCTGGGTTCTAAGATATAAAGGAATTCATACTGTAACTGATCCTGCTAGCTTATATTCTAAAGCCTTCTGCCTGCTCCCTGTGTTACTGCTGGGCTGTGATGGGGCCGAGGGCACATTATTTGGAGTTTAGGATTATGGTGGTGAGACAATCAATACTGTGCTCAGCTGCTTCATTGTGCTGCTTAAGTGGAACATCGCCCGGAACCTTATGAGACTCCACTATTATGCCAATTTCATAACTAAAAGGAGATATCCATTTCAGCGATGGTCATTTACAGATCTTTATTTATGTAATATTGTCCATTAAAACTAATCTCTGGTTTCATATTAAATCACTTGTGAGTTTGAAAGAAAACTGCACTTAAGTAAATGTATGGCACACAGTAGAAAGTTATGGGACGAGGGGTTAATTTTGGCAAGGACACATATTTCTGAGGGTATAAAGGATACAAAAGTTAATTGAAATCATTAATCAGCAGAAGTGGACAGGTGTGTGGTATTCTAATGGGATATCAGGATGAGGACACATTGTCTATTGCAAGAAGATACCATTATGGCCTTCAATGAAAAACTAATCTGGAATTTATCATCAGATGCTGAAAGAACTTACGGAGCGCAACTCTGCCAAGCCTGCCCTATTTAATATTTCAGGATGATGTGCTGCTGCCTGTATCACCTCACAATTCATTTTTGCAATGTCATATGGTGAGATGTTATTTTTATAGGTGTTTAATGCTGTGGTAGTAACTCCATTCATCCAAAGATTTCTCAACAAGAGTGTCCACCCACAATTCTTTTATTCCAGCAAAGGTAGGCCAAAAACTAAGCTGAATGTCATTCAATTATTATTATTAATGATTTGTGCGGTGTTAGTACTCCATAGCCCCGCCGGACATTGATAAAACAAGACATGTGTAACATAGAGACTTACCATTGCAGCAGAAAGAGGATTGCAGCACAATGTTCACATATTGTATCTCACAACTGTACCAATTCCAGCGGGAAAGTCCCACTATGCGAACACTGGGGGTCATTCCGAGTTGATCGTAGCTGTGCTGAATTTACGATCCCTGCATGTCAGTGCCCCCCCTTCCCCCGCAGAAGTGCAAAAGCATCGTAACTCCCGGCCAGCGCAGCCCCTGCAGTTGGCCGAGAGCACCTCTTCGCTGCCCCTGGTTGCAGCGGTTGCATGTGACATTACGCGGCCGCTGCGGCCGACCCCCTGCATGGTCCGGCCACGCTTGCGTTGGCTGGACCGCGCCCCCAAAATGGCAGGCAAACGCCACCATGCCGCCCTCTCCCACCCAGCGGCAGAGGCGATCGCTAGGGAGCGACGGCCTTCGGCCATCTGGCATGCGGCGGCGCACTGTGGCGCCGGCACATGCGCAGTTCCGACCCGATCGCTGCGCTGCAATAAACTGCAGAGAGCGTTCGGGTCGGAATGAGCCCCACTGTTCTGTTGTTCCATCAGCGGGCCACAGTGTCCCGCTGGTGGGGGAAAGGCAGGTTGGGAGAGCCTGTGATCACCGCTGCTCTGCTTTGCACAGCAGCCGTGATCACTGAATAGATGCTGTGCACAGAGTGAGGAGGTGAGCCTTGGGCTGCCCAGCTGCTTGTAGAGCACTAGGCCTGCCCCCAAAATGATGAAAACGGGGGTTGTGTGGTGAGGACCTACCCACTCATCCCGAGGACATGTCCCTTCTCCAGAGGCCCCACCCCGTTTTTGCTGTGGGTGTGCCAGAGGTGCACCAGATTCCTCTTCAGCATCTTCAGAAGTTGGGAGGTATGTGTTCAGCTACATGTTAGGACACAGCACAAGCTCAGAATGTAGGCACTGCATACTTACTGACTTGGCTGCCCTCTCCTCAGGGAGGTGTCAGAGTGGGCAGCGCATAGGAGGCGTGGCGGGCATAAAGGTGGGCTGTTCGTGGGCACAGTGGCATGATTGCGCCATTGTGGCTCCGCCCCTGATATACAGTGCTTAGAAAACAGGCATTGTATAGCGGGGATGGGGCTACAATTACACAATTCAGCACAAATCTCATCATTGGGTTCCCTTGGACCGCCCACTTGTGCTCTGTTGTGGGCCACATAGTGGGGTGTAAGCAGATAGAGTGGGATTCAGGAGATGGTGACCTGCTCACCTTTCCATGGGGCCGGGAGCACCACCTGGTTTTCGGAAGCCTCCTGTCCATTCTGGGAGGGCAGGTAAGTATGAGGTACTGAAGTCTTGTTTCGTATGTCAATCTCTGAGAGCACAATGGATATGGTAATAGTATAGTAGTATAGTACAGAATTGCTATCTGCAATTGCAGAGTGAATAGTAGCGTAATAGGTTCCGTGGATACGTAACAGTTGTGGTTTCAGCAAGTTCACTGCTAAATGTGAAGTGGCAATCAGTTATAAGACTGGATTTTCATATAATTGATTGCAGCTTTAAATTGAATATGGAGCTTGCTGAAATCAAGCCAGTTCCATCATCTAAGCCAGTTTCACCATCATCTATTACATAACCTCCATAGTCTTTTTCAATATACAGTATATTAGGGCAGTTGTGCTGAAACTTTTCATAGATAAGAGCCAACGTGTCAGTATGCCATTGTTTTAGGCAGTTCCCAATAAGCAAGTGGTTTGCAAATTAAATGGGACAAAGTATGTCTCTGTGCTTTCTTATTTGTTACAGGACATACTGTATTGTAAGAAAATGATGCATGTGTTACTTAGAGATGAGCGGGTTCGGTTCGTCGAGATCCAAACCCCCCCGAACTTCACCTATTTTACACGGGTCCGAGGCAGCCTCGGATCTTCACGCCTTGCTCGGTTAACCCGAGCGCGGCCGAACGTCATCATCCCGCTGTCGGATTCTCGCGAGATTCGTATTCTATATAAAGAGCCGCGCGTCGCCGCCATTTTCACTCGTGCATTGGAGATTGAACGGAGAGGACATGGCTACGTTCTCTGCCTGAAAAGCTCCATATCTGTGCTCAGTGTGCTGCAAATATCTGTGCTCAGTGTGCTGCAAATATCTACGTTCTCTGCCTGAAAAGCTCCATATCTGTGCTCAGTGTGCTGCAAATATCGGTGCTCAGTGTGCTGCATTTTGGTGACCAACAGTATATAGTTGTACACTACAGTAGGCCAATGCTGTATCTTGCAGCTCCGTGTCACTGCAAGTATCCATTCCCTATCTGTGCTGCATTTTTGTGAGCAGTATATATAGTAGTACAGTGCAGCATTTTGGTGACCAACAGTATATAGTTGTACAGTACAGTAGGCCATTGCTGTATCTTACAGCTCTGTGTCACTGCAAGTATCCATTCCATATCTGTGCTGCATTTTTGTGAGCAGTATATATAGTAGTACAGTGCAGCATTTTGGTGACCAACAGTATATAGTTGTACAGTACAGTAGGCTATTGCTGTATCTTGCAGCTCTGCGTCACTGCAAGTATCCATTCCATATCTGTGCTGCATTTTTGTGAACAGTATATATAGTAGTACAGTGCAGCATTTTGGTGACCAACAGTATATAGTTGTACAGTACAGTAGGCCATTGCTGTATCTTGCAGCTCTGTGTCACTGCAAGTATCCATTCCATATCTGTGCTGCATTTTTGTGAGCAGTATATATAGTAGTACAGTGCAGCATTTTGGTGACAAACAGTATATAGTTGTACAGTACAGTAGGCCATAGCGTTATCTTGCAGCTCTGTGTCACTGCAAGTATCCATTCCATATCTGTGCTACATTTTTGTGAGCAGTATATATAGTAGTACAGTGCAGCATTGTGGTGACCACCAGTATAAAGTAGTACAGTACAGTAGGCCATAGCGTTATCTTGCTGCATCATGTCACTTCTAGTATCCTGATCAGTGCTTAATATCTGTGCTCAGTGTCAGTGCTGCATTGTGGTGACCAGTATACTACAGTACAATAGTCCAATGCTGTTCTTGCTGCTCAGTGTCAGTTCTTCGTAGTATCATCAGTGATCAGTATAATCAGTGCTCAGTAAAATCAGTGCTCAATAAAATCAGTGATCGGTATAATCAGTGCTCAGTAAAATCAGTGCTCAGTATAATCAGTGCTCAGTATAATCAGTGCTCAGTAAAATCAGTACTCAGTATAATCAGTGATCAGTAAAATCAGTACTCAGTATAATCAGTGATCAGTATAATCAGTTCTCAATATAATCAGTGCGCTGTTAGACGTGCACCCGTTTTCCGCCATGAGTGCATTGGGATTTAGATGATTAAGTTATTGTGTCCCCGGTACAAAATCCCATCTAGATTCCACTTCACTAGGCAGGCGATAGCGAGATTTTACCAATTAATATCAGTGATTTATAATTATTAATTACAGTGATCTTGCCAAATAATTCCAGTGTTTTTGTCATTTTCTTCCAGTGATTTGGACCAATAATACCATTGATTAGAACGAATAATTCCTGTGATTTTGTCATTTTCTTCCAATGATTTGGACCAATAATACCATTGATTAGAACAAATATCTCCTGTGTTATTGAGGTATTTGTGTCGCTTAGCTTAGCCGTCCAGCGACCACAGTGCACCTCTTTTTCTCTTTACTTTGCATCATGTGCTGTTTGGGGACTATTTTTTTAAGTGCCATCCTGTCTGACACTTCCGTATATGTCCAGTGGTACTGCCATTTGATATAATTCCCGACATTACTGCCATTTAATTCCAGTGATTTTGTCATTTTCTTCCAGTGATTTGAACCAATAATACCATTGATTAGAACGAATAATTCCTGTGATTTTGTCATTTTCTTCCAGTGATTTGGACCAATAATACCATTGATTAGAACAAATAATTCCAGTGATATTGAGGTGTTTGTGTCGCTTAGCTTAGCCATCCAGCGACCACCTCTTTTTCTCTTTTCTTTGCATCATGTGCTGTTTGGGGACTATTTTTTAAGTGCCATCCTGTCTGAAAAAGGAAAAGAGCTATACGCTCAGGTGGATAGCACTGCCCTGTGGTTGTCAGCAGCCTCTTGAAAAAGGGAATTGCCAATCCCTTAAAACAGAAACTATAAAACAAATGACAAGTGGCGCTGGACAACCAGAATGTAAAAAACATTTATTTTCTAAAATGCATATAAGAATTACAACAACCTCCCGGGAGTAATAACAATCTTAAAACACAGGCTTCTTACTATAAGGATTTACACCTTAAGGACACGGGGAGCTTTTATGCACAACAGTGACAAACCCTGCCATTTGATTCGGATTCACTGTTTATTCTTGCGGTCAGGAACACCTGTGCTGCATTCTTTCACCTCTGCAGCCCGACCACACACTCCAAGTTGGGGCGGTGGAAGCTACGGGTGCCGCCTTCCCCAGTCCGGCGCAGACCGGCGAACGGAGCCCTTGTCGGGTGCCTGCCCAACAGAAGATAGGCTGACTGTGAGCTATACACACCAGGATTGTTCATCTTATTTAACTCCGGATCCATCAGCTATTAGCCCCCGTTTGCAAAGCACGGAGGTACCGGAGACGGTGTGGATTGGGCTAGGACGGCCCATTGGGATACTCCGTACGGCGCGGCTTCCACACAATCCGCTGAGGCTCTGGTGAGTGTCTCTATCCAAACTACGGGACAACACCAGGGAGCAGAGACCGAAGAAGCTCCTGCCCAGTGGTAACTGTGTGTACAGATATTTAAATACATGCTTTCTTCTACAATAGCCGCCTATTGTCATGAACTTATGATTTTTGCAACTCTTTAAAAGAATACAGTCGTTAGTGACTCTTGTTCTACCAATTAGTATCATCAGTGTGCACATACAGAACCCACAACGGTTTTTTACCTTCCAGGTGTTACTTATAATTAATTACATGCTAATAGGATTATTCACTATTGATGCTTTAATTATAAATTAAAAAATAGAGGCATATCAAGTGCTAATTCATACTATTGTGATGTTTTAAGATTGTTATTACTCCCGGGAGGTTGTTGTAATTCTTATATGCATTTTAGAAAATAAATGTTTTTTACATTCTGGTTGTCCAGCGCCACTTGTCATTTGTTTCATACCATCCTGTCTGACACTGCAGTGCCACTCCTAGATGGGCCAGGTGTTTGTCCCGCCCACTTGGGTCGCATCCAGCGACCTCTGTGCAAATTTTAGGACTAAAAATAATATTGTGAGGTGTGAGGTGTGAGGTGTTAAGAATAGACTGGAAATGAGTGGAAATTATGGTTTTTGAGGTTAATAATACTATAGGATCAAAATGACACCCAAATTCTATGATTTAAGCTGTTTTTGAGGGTTTTTTTAAAAATAAAACCACCCGAATCCAAAACACACCCGAATCCGACAAAAATTTTTTAGGGAGGTTTTGCCAAAACGCGTCCGCATCCAAAACACGGCCGCGGAACCGAATCCAAAACTAAAACACAAAACCAGAAAAATTTCCGGTGCACATCTCTAGTGTTACTAGCCATGACCACCAGTTTTCAGGCCGTTCTGTCCACCTGTTTATATCAGTGTAGTTAGGTTTTTGCAAATATGATTGTGTTTTTACTTCATGTTAAACTGTTGTCCATAATTTCTTCAGTATGCATGTTAAACCCAGGAAAAGAGCAAAAATTGTAGATCTGAAAAAGCACACATCAGTTACTGTTTGTGCTAATGGTAACACTATTAAAACATACTTTCATGAAATCTCAGATCGCTCTCCTGGATGTCCAGAAGAAGTCTCCCTACAGCCCTCTTAGATGCTCGTAACACAATAGAGGGTAGATTTAAAGTTGACAACTATTAGGTGGTACACGAGCATGGTCACGTCTCCATGATTAGACAACACCTGCTCTCTACGGCCCTGTAGGCTTCAACAGTGTGGTACAGCTTCTAGAAGTGAGAAGAACTGCAGGAAGAGCAATAAAATATAACCTGTCCTATGAAATTATGTATTGGGGGAGTTCCTGGGTGGTACTTGGAAACCCATAACATCATGTCGCTGCTTGTGGCAGGTTGGGAGGTGACGCCCTGTACACAATTGCCTGTTGGTTCACACGTTGCCCACAGGACATATTTTTCCTACCCCATGAGTTATACGTGTAAAAAAAATAATAATCAGGAAATGAAACATAGTTAATTATATTTTGCATATAGAAGCTTTAAAGTCTTTGAAACTATCATATTTATCTATTTACTTAAGCTGAAATCATTTATCTGACAAAACTTTGTTTGTTTGTCATCTGTAGGGTTTATTTCATTCCCCTAGAGTACTTCTGAATCATTGTAACTTAAGAGAAAAGAAAAAAAAACTGCAATAGCAAAGTGACTTTATGACCTTTCCGCTTGGAAAGCAAATTAATTCATTAATATAGAACTATTTCAGCGTTATCCCTAATGGCTACTGCTGTTTTATGGCCTAATTTACAAACATATTGTTGCTTTTAATTTTCAGAGAACATTTATATAGAATCCACCAAATGCGCCCACATGGTAAGCTGCAAATATAACAGCTATTTAGCAAATCTCCCACTGAATAATAAAAATGTCCCATTTGTTGCTGATATTGCTGTTTAATGCTCTTATTTCACAGTTGAATCAAAATATACATGTATGCAAATAGTGTTGTGTTTCCAGCTCCATAGAGCACAGTGCAGATAGCACAGCTTCAACCCGTTCATTTAAAAAGAAAAAGGGATATAACAATCACAACAGACAAGGCAGTAACTAGGGGTGTGCAAACGGTTTCTGTATAGTTCCTGCTTCACAGTCCCTGCAGCTGGCTAGCAGGGTGTCGCAGCCAGGGTCGCTGCTACAACATCATCTGGAAAGTCCTTTAGACACACCAGACAGGAACTCTGCTGTCTGTGCAGCCCCCGAAGGGTCCAGAGAACACTGGGGTATTAAGGAGTTAATGAATATAACTGGAATTAACTGGTGGGGGTATTTAATAAATAATAGGAGTCAAGAAATTGATAATTATAAGGAGTTAATTGTTGAGATTGTTATAATACTGTTGCAGAAGTTAATGATTTTTGAAGAAAGGTTCCTTAATGAAGATACTGTATGGTGCACATTTTCAGAAAGTAAGACACTCTCTATATTGCATGGCAGTCACTGGGATGCTCTCCATATTGTGTGGTCATCACTGGAACATACTCTGTATTGTTGAGTGGTCACTGGGATGGTGCCTGTATTGTATGAGGGTCAATGGTTGGTACCTATATTGCATGGCTGTTGTGGGGATGGTGTCTTTATTGTATAGCAATCTGGGCATGGTGTCTACATTGCATGGTGGTCAATTAGATGGTGACTTTATTGTATGGTGGTCACTGGGATGCCACCACTTTTGCATTAAGGGTCCCCAAAATACAAGAAGCATCCACCAATTGTCATTATCATCAGTTCATATTTTACAATAGAGGTCAACCACCCATAAGTGATCAACCTCTAAACAGGTGAATATGCTTCTTTGTTATTAAAAGCATAGGATGCATCCAAAGTCAGAGGAATTATCATGAGTACAGAATAAAAATATTTTGTTAAACAAAAGGCTTACAACTATAATGTGTACATTTTGTTCTACTGTACTTCTAACATATGCAGGGCCAATGTTTACGGGAAGTCACTTACCAGATTCTCTCTATTATTCTATGATTGAGCACTCAGATCCACAGACACACACACACACACACACACACACACACACACACCCACACACACACACACACATAAAGCAGACGTAGGGGCCTATTTATCACCATCCGCATCTGATGATGCGGATGACAGGTGATAAACTCGAGCCAACTCGCACTGCGATAATTGAGTATATCGCATGGATGTATCAATTATTGCATTCAGGGACAGAGCTTGCGAGTTTTCATGAAAACTGCTCAAAAAGTACTCTAATACATTTAAGTGATACTAAAATTATGTGAAAAGGGTGTAAAAACACCCCTTTTCACATTATTTTATTAAAAATAATGTTAATAAATGGGCCCCTTAGTATGAAAAGCTGCTGCCACTGGGCTTGTGCAGCAGCTCCATTCTGCCCTTTATGCTGCATATAGTGGCCGCTGGCCAGGCTGTGGGGAAGAGGGTTTCCAGGCAACTGGAAACCCCCCTGTGTTTGCCTAAGCATACTATAGGATGTAGTTATATTGCTGGCAGTCGGGACTCTGGCGGTCAGAATACCAACGCCGGAATCCCAACCACTGACAATGCCGCCAGACGGGATCCTGGCTAACAGGGCCTATCCCCACTTGTGGGTGTCCACGAGACCCATAGAGCAGGAATAGAACCTGTGGCGAGCGCAGCGAGCTGCAGAGCCCGCAAGGGGCTTCATTGTGCTCAGCCCCAGCCAGTATTCTAGCAGATGGGATCCCATTGTGTCGGTATTCTGTCCGCCAGGATCCCGGCCACCGGCATCCCATACCAAATGCCATACTATGCATGTTTGGGGATACCAAAATATTCTAAAGGTCTTAAATCTATCATCAGCTAATCTGTTATTCAGAAATGGATAGAGGCAATCAGTCATTGCTAATCAGAAATATACACAGACATAATCGCCGTAACTGCTAAGCTATTTAATGAGGAGCTCAAGGGGACTGCAAAGGGCAGTGACAAGAAGGAACAGGTAAATGTATACTTTTTGGGAAATCCTCCTGTCCACAAAAGATCCAAGCAATCCTGGTGATAGAGCCCTTGCCTGCAGACAGACAAGACAAAGGCAATATACTGTACATAATACATACCCTCCAACATGACCCGCCCCACTAGGTACAAAATGCTCTGTTTCTGGACTTCCCTCTTAATTTATTATTGCCATCACCTGTGAAGATACAGCTTTCTTATCATTCAACTAGTTCAACACAGGTGATGGAAATAATAAATTAAGAGGGAAGTCCTGAAACAGAGCATTTTGTACCTAGTGGGGCGGGTCATGTTGGAGGGTCTGATAATATGGTGATGCCGGTAAAGCGCTCACCTACAGTACAATCTTCCCTGCAGTTTCTTCTCTCTCAAAGAGCATATTCAGGGGAAGCAATCTCTAGGGCTTCTTAAACAAACAAGTCCTCCTGCTCCAGCAGAGTTATCACTGTGATCTTCAGTATAAGAAGTCAGGCAGCTGCTGCCCTTTCCAGATGCTACTTTGTTTTATGGAAAATGGACACTTGGGAGAGTACTGGAGTTATTAACTCCTAAGCTGGATAAATGTATCATTAGCCAGACTGTTATACATAGTGGTACATTTGCTTTTATTTACACTGTTGTGGCATATATCTATTATCTGAGGTATGCACAGAAAAGTTGTCTTTCATTTTAACTCTTCTTTTTTTTCCTGCTCTACAAGGTGATAAATGACAAAACGACTGTAATTGTTGGCAGCACCAGATATAGGCAGTTGATGAATGACAACAACAGATGGTTAACTGGGAACATTTTGCCAAACTTAAGAATGCAAATTGTTTCCATTTTTACTGAAACAGGCTAGTTCACAGATGGTGATCTGGTCCACAGAACTTGCAGAGGCCAATTTCCTTTTATCACAATTATGAGATGTTTTACTATACTGGTGATAGAACCACACATTCACTGTTAATTTATAGGATTTAGCTGGTCGAGGACCACCGTAAGAGAAGCAGCCAGACTTCAGGGGCTCAGCTGCTATTAGTGATTATGTCACACCAAAAACTCTGTAGAAAAGACCCAATGTTTATCCCAGAGCTCAGGCACTGAAGCTCGGTGGGAACCCTTCATCTTGAGGGCCCCAGACATTTACCAGTCTAGTCATCCTGCAGTCACGCATCTGCAATGACATAACCTTCTAGCTAATTCTTCATTTCTAGTTATAGATGGAATAATAAACAATTTAACAAAAGCCTTGCTTTAGTTGCTTTCTCCTAGATTATATTCTGTACATAAAATAAAAATAGATGGGAGCACGTGAAGATACAATATTACACATTATTGGAGTGGTTGGGTTTGTCCTTTCATATTTAGCCTTGAACAACAGACAAGTCTAAAAACTCGACATGGCCAGCGATTTTATTAGTCTACCATGAGGTAATCTGTCGTCCCACAAACAGTAAACCGGCTGATTTTGAGTTGAATGTTCATGCGACAGCTATCGTGTCTTTCGCCATAGTTGCATCTACTACTTTATGCTAATGCTCGTAAAGGCCCTTCCTGGGGACGGCACAAGGCCTGTTCAGCCAGTGTAGCCACCCAAGGGTGCCGCACCATAGTGGGTGCACTGTGGGGCTGACACATTCCCAGCAGTGCTGGATTACTGGCAGCACAGCTGAGGGCGGGTGCAGTGTGTGTGTGTGTGTATATATATATATATATATATATACTTTAATGTATTGAAACATGGCCGGACTGCCCATCTGGCACTTTTGGAATATGTGCCAGCTTCCGGCTCTCCATTTTGCCCCCCCCCCCATCTGAAGTGTCCCCAGCGAGCAATGTCCCACGTCCCAAACTGCCCCTTTCAAAGAAATATGGGGATGTGCCATGAGTCCATGTCCTCCATGACTTACAGTGAACAGTGTCCTCGTGTCCCCTTTTACATGCGCACACCCCATTTCACGTGCATGCACACAAAGGCCAGGGCTGTTTTTTTACACAGCATTTTGTTGGATGGTACTGTTTATCTATTTGCTGCTCTTTGAGAATAAACGGATAAAGGCAAACAGGCTTCATATTTATCAAATTGATAACAATTAAAACTAAGAGATGCAGTGGGGTTGGAGTTGAAGAGACTCAGTGGAGCTGGTGAAATGCAGCAGGGGTTTGAGGTGGAGAGAAACAGGGGGGTTTGGAGCTGGGGAGATGCATGGAGGCTTGTGCTATAAAGATGCAGGGGGGTGGAGCATGAGAGATGCAGGGTGGCTGGAGCTGAACAGATGCAGGAGGGTTGGTGCTGGAGAGATGCAGGGGAGGTTGGAGCAGGAGAGACATGAGGGGGGGAGGTTGGAGCTGGAAAGATGCAGAGGTCAGGAGCTGAAGAGATGCAGGGGGACTGGAACAGACAGAGGGGGTTGGAGCTGGAGAGACACATGGGGAGCTGAGCTGGAGAGATGCAGAGGTCAGGAGCTGGAGAGACACAGGGGAGCTGAGCTGGAGATATGCAGAGGTGAGTAACTGGAGAGACACAGGGGAGCTGAGCTGGAGAGATGCAGTAGGGGTTAGAGCTGGAAAGACACCGGGGGGCTGGAATTGGAGAGACACAGGGAGGTTGAAGATTGAGACACATGGGGGGGTTTGGAGCTGTAGAGACACAGGCAGGTTGGAGATGGAGAGATGCAGGGGGTTGGAGATGGAGAGCAGCAGCACTACTGTGGGGACACAAAAACTGGGGCACTACTGTGAGGCATTGTAATATTTTGCTTATATAGAAGGTAACGAGGTGGGTGGGCACACCAAAAATTCTTACACAGGGAATTAGTAGACTTGGACCCTTTCCCTGGACTGGCGTCTGAATGTGCAAGGACTGTGATACCCACTTTATGCATCTTTAGATGCTACAATCCTGCTTGCTGCATATTTAGATGCAACCATTGAACGCACCATGGAAACTGCTTGGTGCAAATTCTGTAAAATTATGGTCTTCAGAGTAAATTATTTATTTAATGAGTTTGCAACCACTTTTGTGACATGCCCGTGACTCACCCATAATGCACCCATAAGACACAGTGGGTGGAATTCAAATGTTTGAAAAGTTGGTTGGGTGTCTGTTTCTTCCTGTCTATTAGAAAGGAAAAAAAAGACTCCCAACTGACTTTTCAAATATTTGAATCTCCCCCAATGCATCTCTGGGGGTCATTCCGAGTTGTTCGCTCGTTGCCGATTTTCGATATACTGCGATTAGTCGCTTACTGCGCATGCGCATGGTACGCAGAGCGCATGCACTTAGTTATTTTACTAAAAACTTAGCTGTTTTGCTGTAGCGTCTGCGGCACTTTTCAGTTGCACTGGTGTTCGGTAAATGATTGACTGGAAAGGGGCGTTTCTGGGCGGCAACTCAGCGTTTTCACGGCGTTGGCTAAAAAATGCAGGCGTGTCAGGGAAAAACGCGGGAGTGTCTGGAGAAACGGGGGAGTGGCTGGCCGAATGCAGGGCGTGTTTGTGACGTCAAACCAGGAACGAAACGGGCTGAGCTGATCGCAGTGTAGGAGTAAGTCTCGAGCTACTCAGAAACTGCTAAGAAATTTCTATTCGCATTTCTGCTACTCTTTCGTTCGCTAATCTGCTAAGCTAAGATACACTCCCAGAGGGCGGCGGCCTAGCATGTGCAATGCTGCTAAAAGCAGCTAGCGAGCGAACAACTCGGAATGAGGGCCTCTGTGCATCTGAATAGCCACCTTCCAGTCACTACCTGGGACACCCAATACTTTTCCAATACATTTCTGAGCCTGTGTGCCTCAATCACACCTGCACTTCTGTGGGACACATACGCTGTGTGACTTAAGATACTTAGACACATGCACAGTTGCAAAACATTAACCAATTGCGTGAATGTTGCCACTCTTTGTGACTCAGAATCAGGCCCAAAGTGAGAGGGGCAGTTTCTGCCATCATATTCTTGTTTACATTTTATGTCTTATTTATGCTCCTTTACGCACCTTTTTAGCTTTATACAGTGATGGGATTTTATGCTAACCTAACTTGCTTTTAAAATATTTGCTCTAAGACGTTTGATTAATAATGCACTGTAATCTAAGGTACAAGCAGCAAGAATGCATAGGGTTTAACCTCTGGGAAGTATTTACCATAGCTGGATGAAGATGTATGGATGTCAGAAGAAAGCATTTTTTCACTCATTTGAAGCCCTTTTCTAGCTTCCTGATAATGTATTGTTCAATCATTTAACATATTCCCTGCAACAAAAACAAATACCAAGAAAGAATAGGTCTGTTCTATTAGCATGTTGGGCTTTCATGTTAGTGAAGGTAAAGGATAAATCTGCACAGGGCCGGTGCTAGGGTGTTCGGCGCCCCCCTGCAAACTATAAATTTGCGCCCTCCCATACCTTACAAAGGGACAGCACACATCGAAAAAGAAATGTTGTCTCACAAGGAAGGGGCATGGCCACACAATTGTATCCCCATTTAAAATGCCCCCAGTAGTGGCGCTGCTTACACATAACACTGCAGTTATAGGGGTGGTATTTGATATGCCGGCTGTTGGGATCCCAGCGCTCAGTATACGGGCACCGTAATCCCGACAGCCGGCATACCGACAACTATTCTCCCTCTTGGGGGGTCCACAATCCCCCCGGAGGGAGAATAAATAGCGTGCCATCGTGCCCGCAGCGTGGCGAGTGCAGCGAGCCTGCAAGGGGCTCTTTTGCGCTCGCCCCGCTGCCGGTATGCCGGCGGTTGGGATCCCAGCGCCGGTATGCTGGGCGCTGGGATCCCAACCGCCGGCATAACATACTACACCCAGTTATAGCACAGCTTACACATAACGACCCCAGTAGTAGCACCGCTTACACATAATGACCCCAGTAGTAGCACCGCTTACACATAATGACCCCAGTAGTAGCGCCTCTTCCACATAATAAACCCAGTAGTAGCGCAGCTTACACGTCATGCCCCAGTAGTAGCGCAGCTTACACGTAACGCCCCAGCAGTAATGTCCCAGTAGTAGCACAGCGGATGATTATCGAATGACTGCGCATGCGTATGGATCACAATGCGCATGCGTGAGGCCAAATAGCAACAGAATGGTGCAAAAATTTCAATCGCTAGGCGTGCGCAGGGACATTTGTGGGTGGTAACTGTCCATTTTCTGGGAGTGTCAGGAAAAACGCAGGCGTTCACAAGCATTTTCAGGGCAGGTGTGTGTGACGCCAGCTCTGGTCCCAATCAGCCTGTTTGTATTGCACTGTAAGAATAAGTCCTGGGCTACGCACAGACTGCACAGAGTGGAAAAATCATCCTATGATGAGTGAGTTGTGTACGGATTTGCACATGTCCGCTGTCTGGCAAAGTTTTTCACATAGCGTACGCATGCATTGGCACACTTGCACGGGACAGGTTTTCACTCTCTATGGGCGGAGGGTATCTGATCGCAGACCTCTGCAAAGATGAGCGATCAGGTCTGAATTAGGCCCTAAATGCAGGACCCACCAAAGATATTATTAGAAGTCACCACATTCTGCCAATATGTCTAAATCTTAAAAATAAAATCAGACAATGGGTTGGCGTAATAATGTAGCAAATGCACATTTAAAAAGGATGAAAAGGTTATTCTTCCTGCAGTTCTTAACAAAAAGCATTTACCATGAAAAGCAAATCTAAGTGCTATCACACACAAAGCTCTATGCGGGTACACGAAGCAAAATAACATTGCAGAGTTCTGGATTTGAAAAGTGTTCCAGCTCCTTTTGTGCATTCTCTACCACTGCAGACATATGCACTTTAGAGTTGTTATGTTGTTTTTCTGTCCATTTTATGTGTCACCTTACATGACCAGAAACTATTGCTGTTTGTAGACTTTAGACACTATAAAAGTTACATTGTGGCAATAACTTCACCTCATAGCAAGTCCACAGGAAATTCTCAACTACATACATTTGTTGACTGTTATATGGTTCCTCAACAGCTTAATTTTTCCCTCTCCAATATGAAGCTAGACATGTCCAGTAATACAGAGTGTCTATAATTAAAGTTCACCTATTCCAAGCAATCTACAGCAAAAACTACTTACTGTATCGGAATCTTGCCAAATTTTCAGTCCGTCATGATGAGGCCATGGGAAGGAAATTCACGGCAAAACATTTGGACCTTTTTCGAAGATCTTCAACGGCCTAAATCTCGGCAAAACTTCTGGTGCTGAATTCGCATTTTGGTAAAACAATTTCACCAGTAGCGCGCATTCTCATAAATGTAACGTAATTTTGAATTTAGGACAAAATGGGAATGAAAAGGTTGTGAGGACGTTGTTTACTGGAAACAGTGATAAATGGGGATGATGTAATAAAGGAAATCTGTATATCTGATACCTTACAAGCGGAAAGAAGTCCCCTGGTGGTAATTGTTTTAACTGTTTCTTTTTGCCATAAAATTCCTTCCCATAGCCTCATTAAGAAATACTGAGGGGGCGTGGCCTAGCTGGCATCAGGGAAGGTCGGGTCTCTGTACAGCTCCAGCCAGCCAAATCTAATAATTCATATTCCCAACCAGAATCTGAGAGCCCACCTGTAGGAATACCATCCCCTCACCCTGCTATACTACCCTGCACCCGGAGGTCGAAGCTGCGGAATCGGGGGGGCCCTGTGTTGCCCCCTGCGGATTGCGGCCTACCTCCGTCTCAGAAGCCGGGGCCTCGATTTTACAACGGACCCGCCGGCCCGCCGGACCCGATACGGAGGCTCTGCAAACTTTCTCTCCCACCTGAGGGACACCCCCTGACATCAGGCAGCCTGCTCATCGAGCGCTGGCCGGCGCGGGAGACCAAGAAACGGGCGGCCTGCGGGAGGTGGAGGCCAGGCCGTGTGTGGCTGGCGGCCGGCGGCCATCTTGCGGTTGGCGCCGCACTAACCCTGAGCCAGGCATCACTAATTCCAGGCTCCACCAGGCGCTCACTTTCCAACCCCAGCCTCACATATCCCCCCACATGAAGGACCTACCCCCTCGCTGATGAGGACTGACGGCCGGGGGACCTCCGGAGGGACCAGGCCTCATTACCAAGCGGTGGCCATCTTGCGACTGGCACAGTGTTCACTGACAAGCGGCGGCCATCTTGCGATTGGCACAATCCTCACTACATGGCTGGTAATAGCCATGACCACGACTCCCTCTTGTGGCGACTTCTAGATTAGACAACCTGCAGCCACTATACAACTAATCTCATCGCTTCACCTATTCTCATATCTCCTGTTCGGTGGCTAAAGAGGTACCATTATATCACGCCTTACAATAACAGGTGTGATACTTTACAGGCCCGATCGCCACCTGCCGCGCCTGGGAATTACAGACTCATAGCGGTGGATGCCTAGCTCCCGCTACCTCACCCCGAGCCTTTTGACATACACATCACGCCGCTGCGGTGCTCTGCGGTACCACACTCTGACGCCTCTGCAACGTTGCTACCGGCAACCCTGATCCGCAACCCCCTGACATGCCTGCTATCTTCATAGCAATGTAACTTTCCAGTACCCTCCCAACGCTGATGTGACCCTCATTAAATCACCCTCTGCGCCCTACATTGCTTCTACTCTACATACTTAATTCCAGCGACCTCATATGGAAAAGTTCCTGGTATCCACCCCAATGTCCTCGACTGGTCCTATTTCAGGCGCACGCGAAGACACGTCCCGCAGGAATTCATCTGACTCCGATTGCTCCACCACTCGATCCCGATCCCAAAGAAAACGTACTGGCGCTTCAACTACCAAACAACCCAAAATGAAACCCACTGACATCGCTGCGGTTCTTGGACCTCTGCTAGTCGAAAAACTGGCGGGCATTAAAGAAGCCATTGACTCCACCTTAGCCCAGCTGACTCATCATAGCAACCGTTTAGATGAAGTCGAGCAGAGTGTCTCAACATTGGAAGACGATCTTCAAGCCGCACAGTCTACCATAAAGACCCAAACCACAGAAATCAAAGGCCTCACTGAAAAACTTGATGATCTGGAGAATCGGAGCCGTCGAAACAACCTGCGGGTGGTGGGCATCCCGGAGTCGGTGAGAGGCCACGCACTGCTAGACCTTCTATCCAACTGGCTACCCAACAAATTAGGTATGGATCTTCAGGGCTCACCATTAGCCATTGAAAGGGCACACAGGATTGGCCCTGAACGCAGAGAATCCGCGGGACGCCCTAGACCTGTTATCCTACGGATTTTAAACTACGTGGATAAAGCTAAGCTCTTAGACCACTACCGGCAGTCAGCGAACCTCCTCTATGAGGGAGAAAGGCTGCTCATCTTCCAGGACTTCTCCACTCATGTCGCCAACAAGCGCAGAGAGTTCGCACCGATATGCAAGCGACTGTTTGAAGAAAATGTCAAGTTTTCATTGTTATATCCTGCCCGCCTTCGGGTCTTCGTCAATGGAAAACCGTGCTTCTTCGACGATCCGATGGCGGCAAAGACCCATTTTGCACACCCTGACACTTGACTGTCCACTCTTACTTACAGCTTGCATATTTTCACGATTACTTTCATCTATAGGTCACTCAGTGTTCGGGATATGATCAAGGCATGCTAATCATGCATGCTGGAGGCTTTGCCTACCATTGTTGTATATCTGTTAGTTTGATATTTTTGTATGTTTATATGTCTGTTTGTTTTGCCTGCTGGGATAATGTGTCTCGATCCTCCATAGGTTGGCCCCTCCTTGCTCACTGGGACGGGGGGGGGGCACCGTTTTACCTGTACAATTTTGATATTCTATTCTCCGTCTACGGGGGTAGGATAGCATGGCTAACCATGCTGTTTCCCAGACCTCAACCCCGGTGACAACCCCACTTTTAGACTTTAATATAGTTTCCTGGAACGTGGAGGGCCTAAATAGCCCCATTAAGCGCAAGAAGGTAGTTGCTCATCTCTCTCGCTTGTCCCCTCAAGTAGTGTTCCTGCAAGAAACACACTGGGAGCATAACTCCCCTATCTCCTTGAGAGCCCCTTGGATTGGGGAATGCGTGTCTGCTCCTTACACCAATAAAACCAGAGGTGTGGCCATCCTCTTTCATAAGAATCTCCAATTCTCCATTCTCAAAAAGTATATCGACCCTGAGGGCAGATTTATATTTTTAGATGTCTCAATCGACAATGTGATATATACCTTTCTAAACGTGTATGCACCTACTGGATCTAACAATCTCTTTTTTGCAGATATTCTCCAAAGAGTTTTATCCTGGGGCAGCCAGAACTTAATCCTAGGGGGTGACTTCAACACAGTCGTTGATCCATCCATGGACAGATCGGGGGTAAGTACCAAAAAACCCGGGCCCTCCTCTACTCTGCTTTCCTCATTTTGTTCTCAACTAACCTTATTAGACCCCTGGCGTCTACATAACCCCCTTCAACGAGATTATTCTTTCTATTCCCACCCACATTCTACTCACTCTCGCATTGACTATCTATTTTTATCCAAACACCTCTTTTCTAAAGTTACCCACACCTCAATTAAAGACATCATTATTTCGGACCACGCCCCTTTTACCCTGTCCCTACATCTGTCCCTACCTCAGAACATATCTAAATGTTGGAGATTCCCAGCTTATCTCACACATTCAGAGGACTTCTTATTACATCTTAAACACACCTGGCAGAATTATACTACTGACAACCTAGATCAAGAATCTAACACTCCACGTTTTTGGGGAGCCTCTAAAGCAGTCCTCCGTGGCCATATCATCTCCTACGTCAATTCTAAGCGCAAGAAATTTAACATAAAATTACAAGAACTCAGCGCGGCTCTCACACTTGCATACTGCACATACAAACAAAGCGATAGCCCTACTCACAAGGAGGCGTACCTCATGGCAAAACAAATCTATGATACCTTTCTCACCGAACAGGCCCAGATCAGCTATGATTACGTCAGGAACAGGTTTCATAGGTGGGGGAATAAATCCGGTAAGCTCCTGGCCAACCTGGTTAGGGGGCCCCGAAACAAAACATGGGTTGACTCGTTGCACAGCTCTGGAAGTATTCTTTCTGATCCCACTGACATCTGCTCGGCTTTCATGCGCTTCTATAAGTCTTTATATACTGCCGACGTTGATAATTCAACTGATGGTCAATTATTCCTAGATGAGGCGCAGTTACCGAAGCTGGAATTAGAGGAGAGGGAATCATTGGATGCTCCCATAACTGAGGAGGAGGTGCGGGCCACCATTAAGTCCCTCCACAATGGAAAGAGCCCTGGCCCTGACGGCTTCAGCGCTGAATTTTACAAGGTGCTAGATGCCGACATACTCCCCATCTTAACACGATTATATAACCATATACTAACAACAGGGGAGACTCCCCTTCGTTTCAATGAAGCCAAACTCATAGTGCTAGCAAAACCTGGTAAAGATCCTACTCAGGTTGGGTCATACCGCCCCATCTCACTCCTCAATCAAGATTTTAAAATCTTGACTAAAATCATAGCTAACAGGTTGCAAGCATACTTACCCCAACTCATCTCACCTGCACAGTTGGGATTCGTCAAAGGTAGACAATCCACACGGGGAGTGAGGGCGGCCCTAACTGCGATATCCTACACCCGCCTTAATCAGGCCAAAAATAACATCATTATAAATTTAGACGCAGAGAAGGCATTTGATAAAATTGCCTGGCCTCACCTATCTCGAGTGCTTGCCCACCAGGGATTTGGCACAGTGTTTTGCAACCTGGTGCAAACCTTATATACCAACCCAGTGGCGCAGGTCTTAGTCAATAATGTGACATCTTCATTTTTCACGTTGGAAAGAGGCACTAGGCAAGGATGCCCCTTATCTCCCCTCCTTTTTGATTTGGCATTGGAACCCCTTATACGCCATATTCTGTCACACAAGAACTATAAGGGCATTGCTGTGGGAACACAGGAATTAAGGGCGGTGGCATTCGCAGATGACCTCCTCCTTTTTATGTCAGATCCTCACCATACAATCCCGCAGTTAATTGCCATGACTGATCGCTTCTCCTCTTTCGCAGGGTTTACCATCAATTACAGTAAGTCAGAAGCGTTGGCCATATATGGACAGGCGAAATTGGATTGGGGAACCACCTTTCCCTTTAAATGGGCAAATACACATATTACCTTTCTAGGCGTTGCACTCCCTGCTCAACCATGCCACCTATATAGACTTAATATTACTCCAGTCCAACATAAGATTAGAACCGAACTTGGCCTCTGGCAATCCCTCCCCCTTAATATGCTAGGGAGATGTAACTTATTTAAGATGGCCAGCTTCCCAAAGCTCCTCTATGTTTTACAGATGACCCCCCTATTGTTATCTAAATCAGACCTATCCTCTTTGAATGCTTCTATCTCCAAATACATCTGGGCTGGTAAACGCCCGAGGATTAGCATGAAAAAATTAACCCAGACGGTACCTTATATTAAACGATACAATCTTGCGTGCCTCTTACGCATAGCTATGGATTGGCTTGGAAATAATAATTACTACACAGATTCTAGCCTAGATTCTCAACTATGTGCTCCCTTATCCCTCAATTATCTTCTACATGCCAAGCCCTCCAAATTGGCCTTACATATTACCACTAATTTACTACTACTCCCCATAATGCAGGCGTGGAAAATGGCAAGGAAATCCCTCAAACTTCAATATTTATACTCACTTTCACTGCCCCTTATCGGCAACTTAGAGTTTCAGAAGGGGGAAGCTCTACAACCTTTCATTACCTGGCACTCTCTTGGCGTCCGCAGTCTGCGCAACTTGCTTAACTCCTCCCGCGCCCCGCTGTCTTTCGTGGAGGCGCGAGAGAAATACGGCTTACTTCCTCACCACGAGTTTGCCTACTTCCAAGCAATACACTATCTTAAAACTGTACTATCTAAACTGACAGGGATCGACTTTCTTAACTCTCTAGACACACTAACCCAGTCGGCCTACTACTCTATATCAACCATTTACTCACGTATCCGTCTTGAACTTCTCCCAGACACAGACCTTCCGGAGCTGTCCCAGTGGTCCTCCCACATCCCAACGGTCACCCCTGAATCCCTCCTAAATCATTTTCAGTTGACCTTGAAACTTATTCCTGCAAGCTCTTACCAAGAAATGGCCTATAAAATGCTCCATAGGGCATACATTTCACCTAAACGCCGATCACTGATGGGCATCTCAGAAGATAGTAAATGCACCAAATGCCTAATGGAAGGGGCCGACCTCTTCCATTGCTTCTGGGAGTGCGCTCTGGTGTCACAGTTTTGGCATGAGATACATCACTATGGAACTACGTCCTTAGGCATATCTTTTAGCTGCACCACCTCCTGGGCACTGTTCGGATGTTTGACTTATCAACCGGACATCCCCAGGACTAACAAAAAGCTGCTTATGATACTATCAGCAGCTGGCAGGAAGGCAATCCTGCAACAGTGGATTCACAACATACCTCCTAATATTTCGATGGTGACCTCTAGACTATTTTTTCTATTCACCATGGACTGGCTGGAGACCTCTATCCATAAGGAGAGGCTCACCCCTGCTTTGTTCCAATGTTGGAACCCTTACATTTTGACACTCCCCCTACATACTAAACAAGCCATAGATAAATGCTTTCAATCCACCTCATGGTACCTCCTCCACACTATAGACCACCCTAACCCCTTAAACATCTGACTTATCCTTTCTCTTCTTCTCCGGACCCTTCTCCACTTCCTTCTATATTCAATCGTATACCGGGCTGCTTGGAAATATAGACCCCCGATATGGGAAGATTGTGCTGTGGATGGATCGACGACCCGTGTCCCATAGTAGGCATTACATGTTGGTTTATTTTCTTATGTTTTAGGTATTTTATACAAGTCTAGGGATTTTTTTTTTTCTTGGTTACCCTGTTTTTACTAGTGGAGAATCAATGATCGATACATCTTGTTCCATCTATAATATGCTCCGCTTTGGTAATTAAAACACACTATAAATTCCCTGATATCATTAGTTCTATATATGTTCCCTTTTATTGGAAGGGTATAAAAGTTATTATTATAAGAGGAAAAATTTGAAAATATGTTTGGATCTCTACCTGGGATTATATGGGACTGAATAATATGTGACCCCTTGTCTCCTGCTAGGAGGTTTCTGTATGATGTATTTTATGTTATACATTGTTAACTATATACTACATTTCATGTCTCGAAATACTGCTTACTTATCCTGTACGATGTGAGATTGCAATAAAAATAGTTTGGAAAAAAAAAAAAAAAAGAAATACTGAAAATTTGGTGACATTCTGGTTAGTAGTTTTTGCTGTAGACTGCTTGAAATAGGTGAACTTTAACTATAGAAGCCCTGGGGTAAATGTAATAGGGTCCGAGTTGCCAGAGGTGTGGAACTTTTTAAATCGGCAATCATCTATAAGGCAAAAGCCAGGTTGGTTTTGCCTTGTAAATAATTTGTACTTTAAAAATATAGGCATTCTCGCCCGAAATCCCGCACCTCCGGCAACTCAAACCCTATTACATTTACCCCTCAGTATTTTAGTGGACAACAGTGCGTATATATATGTAAATTAAAAATGTATTTTAAAAACAATATTAACTAGTGTTTATACAAGACAATGATGATGTACAGTACTGTAAGGTAAAAAGATTAGAGGTCACAGAGAAGTGATTGCAGGTAGAAGTTCTTTAGGGCTCATGTCGTAGCTCTTGCGTTGATTCCGATTCATAGTTACAGTAGCACAGCTTGAATGCCATAACTATGAGGATCATTGATCCATATGAGGAACTGGCCTACTATGCACAGTAAGCACAGACCATAGACACAGCATGAACTGTTTTCCTGAGTCCATCTTCCATCACGCACTGCTCATACCTGGTGCGTTAAAGCTGCTTTCATCATTGACTGGATGTTTTGCATAGGCAGTGGCACACTGCATGAAAAGCCTGAATCCAGAGTTGTTATGCAGACTTTAATTACATACAATTCTTTCTTTATATATATTATATATATATATAAGCAAAACACAGTGACAGGCGGCACTCCAGGGGTCTGAACAACCTTAATGAAGACACTGCGGACACATATTATATATACAGTGGGGCAAAAAAGTATTTGGACAGCCACCGATTGTGCAAGTTGACCCACTTAAAAAGATGAGAGAGGTCTGTAATTTCCATCATAGGTACACTTCAACTGTGAGAGCATTGGTGTGCGCAGGGGGGGTGCCTGGTGCGCACAGGCACCCCCTAATGTCTGGCACCCCGATCTCACATGCCTGATGCAGCGATCGCCAAGCAGGCTGATTACTGTCCCCTCTGCGCTGCACCCTGTCAGGACTGCATTACTGACCGGACGCCTGGGTTAATCAAGGATGCCACCGCCCACCCGTCACATGCCCACCTCTCTACTTCTATGCTATGCCAACGCCAGACACTGATGAGGAGCAGCTTGCAGCCAGCATTCCTCTTAGGAAGACAAATTCAATACTGGCAGGCGGCCGGCAGCAGCATTGACGCGTCACTCATTTTTCCAGCAGCAGCAGTACTAGTCTGCGACTGTTAGTGTCAGTGAGTGACTGACTTGTAAGTAAGCTGCTGCATCTTGCAGGGGAAAGAGAGGGGCAGCCAGACCAGGCTGAGGAGGAGCAGTGTAATTGCAGTGAGTGCCATCAGGGGTGTTTGTTTGGTGCGCACCACAACATCTGACAATGTATCTGCTTTATTAGGATTGGAACAAGGGTGGATATTTTATATTATGATGACCGTAAATAGATGGTGCTAGACACGCCCAAAAGGCGGTGCTAGACACACCCCTCCGACGGTGCACCCCCTAATAAAATGTGCTGCGCACGCCTATGTGTGAGAGACAGAATCTGATAAAAATAAACAGGAAATCACATTGTATGATTTTTAAACAATTTAAAAACTTGCACAATCAGTGGCTGTCCAAATACCTTTTTGCCTCACTGTGTATATATATATATATATATATATATATATCATATTTTCCTAACAACTACTTTTTGACATGGGTCACTGCTAAGGTATTGTTTACAGGAGTGCAGTGTGCAGGGGCAAACACAGGATTTCTAGAGGGGGTTCCAAATGCTTGATCATAGAGCGAGTGTGGCTTGCCCATGGAAGGCTTTTGCCCATTAACAGGCTATTGTCTGCTTCATGCAACGTGCAGTGTATGTAATACAGGAAACATACAGAGCCAGTGATCACAGTAAGCCATTAGATGCAGCAGTAGGGCATGCCACAATCTGTGTCCCTTGTTCAGCGGGTCATTGGAGCAGGTCTGTGCAGAAGAAACCCTTCATGCACTGCCTATGGAGTATGTGCAAACGCATAGCTACCTTAGGTGCAGGAAATGCAGATGCTATGGGGCTCGGAGCAGAGAGGGGCCCACCTTCCATGACAAAATTACATGTGTTTTATACATTTTTCACCATTCGGTGATACTTACAAACTTTTGCCTTGGGTCTGAAATATATCTTGGTATACTCTGGACCTGCTCATTGTTATGTGGTATAATATGGACTGGAAGGCATTATAATGTTACATAATATGGACTGAGGCATTGTAATGTGCCAAATATGAAGTGGAGGCACTATAGGGTGGCATAATATGAACTGGGGAGAACTATATGTCATAATGTGAATTGGCAGTACTGTGGTGCATAATGTGTATGGGCAGTCCTACAATGTGACTTAATGTGAACTAGCGCACTACTATGGTTCAGAAAATTAACTAGGGCACTATTATGGGGGATAGAATTAATAACTGCTGTGAAGAGGTGTCTCCCTGGAAGCACTGGGACAGGGGCCCCTTCAATATGTTGCTATGGGGCCCACAAAGTTCTGGCTACACCCCTGAGTATGGGGATTTATTTTTACTTTCATCTGCGTATATTTGTTGTATGATCTTAGCTAGAAATATGGCAATACTGTTCCACAAGAGAAAGTTCTGCATAAATGTTATTTTCTTCAGATATTGTATATATAATATTCTCTGCCTGTATTTGAGGTTTACAGAAGGTAAATGATAAGGTCTAAATACATTTAGACCTGTCTCCTTCATCGTATATAAAATAAATACAAAGTGCACCACCTACTGTAGTAATTGCACTTTCAATGTCAACAGAGTGACCTGACTGTTAGGCTTGTTTCTATTCCACAGTTAGCTAAGTACATGGCGAGAAGATAGAATGACCTTTACATCTGAGAAAAGCTCAAAATTTAATAAAAATCTTTTTTTATTAACACAATTGTTTATATGTTTTGTGCTGTGGTACTTTCATAATCTACTGGTGCACTCAGGTCACATTATCACCTTCCATTTCTTTTTATTTATTACCTGTGATTATATTTTTGAGGCAAGCTAAGGTTCTGTTAATAGACACAAGAGTGTGCTATACAGTTGTCAACTGTCCTTATTTTTTAGTATCTACCAATTTGACAGTACAATTCCCCTTATCATTTATAATTTACATAATTCTCACTATCTAGGTTTATAATCTGGGGATTATAACAGCTGGTATTGGTGCCTGTTCATAGTATACGATGTTTAAAGCAACATACTTTAGTTTTAGTAATTAAGGGGAGTATTTAATAAAGCTTGGACACAGATAACATTGTGAGAGATAAGGTACTAACCAAGCAGCTTCTACCTTACATTTTACTGGATGTTTTTGAAAAATAACAGGAGCTGATTGGTTGGTACTTTATCTTTCACAATTTTATCTCTCTTCAAGCTTTATAAATACCCCCTTAAATCCTTTATCTATATACAGGTTGAGTATCCCATATCCAAATTTTCCGAAATACGGAATATTCCGAAATATGGACTTTTGTGAGCGAGAGTGAGATAGTGAAACCTTTGTTTTCTGATGGCTCAATGTACACAAACTTACAAAGTTATTAAAAATATTGTATTAAATGACCTTCAGGCTGTGTGTATAAGGTGTATATGTAACATAAATGCATTCTGTGCTTAGACTTGGGTTCCATCGCCATGATATCTCATTATGGAATGCAATTATTCCAGAATACGGAAAAATCCGATATCCAAAATACTTCTGGTCCCAATCATTTTGGATAAGGGATACGCAACCTGTAATATAATTGATATGCCCTTTGTACAATGCATTCTCCTTGAGGTCTTCAGATACAGTGATGTATATCCCACTAGGCACGGAAGGCATATGCCTAGGGGGGACACTTGCTGGGTGGGCGTCACAGCATGCTCACTCAGTGGTACCAAGTGGGAGGGGGGGCGGCGGGTACATTGTACCTGGGCCTGATGGAGGGGCCCAGGTCCCGCTGCCCCATTGTAGAGAGCGAATGCACGGCGCTTGGTGTTTGTGTTCTGCACCGTGGAGAGAGGCAGCTGCAGAGGCAGTCACTCCTCTCTCTCCATGCGTGATATGTAGGGGTGGATTGGGGGGTGAATGATCGCGCCGACCACCTGAAGGCTCTTCAGCCTTCATGCTGGTGCCCCCTGCTGCAAAAATGCTAATTTTTTTTCAAATTTACTAAGGAGGGGGGCTGGCCACACCTCCCTGCATTGACCATGCCCCCTCCCCATTACCTGGGACTGGCACAGCTGCTGGCGCCCCTGCGCTCACTTGCATGGGACCCTGCTAGGCTGATGGCCAGATGAGGCCAGGTGACTCTTTTTTTTTTGGTCACTACAACTTATTTTTATATTTTGCATCTGGAGAGGGAGGAGGGGGCAATGGTCAGCAAATTGTGGTGATTGAAGGGGTGTGAGACTGGTGCTGCTTTTGCAGTTATCCCAACTGCCCCAACATGAAGTAGGCAGTGGGGGGGTAACAGATAATCTTGTGACTAGTGGCGGCCAGACCCCTAAATTCGCCTCTGTTTATATAGTATGCATTGTACAGTATAAAGGGATTTAAATTCAGTATATAGATAAATCCAGGGCTGGATTTAAGGAGAGGAGATGGGTGAGGCCATTCAGGGACCTCCACACATTAGGAGCGCCTATACACAATGGCCCGAATCGGATGCCAGAGGTGGCGGCACTATTAAAATCGAAGCACAGCAATTAGCTGTGTCTGCGTTCTCCCCTTATTTGGCTGCGGGCAGCAGTGAGAAAGAAGGATGGCTTTTAACTGACTTTTAACACAATGGCCAAACCAGCTATGTTCGCACAGCAACCTTCTATTTAGAAAAACAAAGACATGAGCAGGTTGTGGGTAAACACAGATAAAAGACAGAAAATGGATACATAACTTTACAAGTACAGAATAGGGTGCTATATAACACAATGTTTGTCATAACATGTAACACACGTGATGATCATGTCAAATGTAAGGATCATCTCTGCTGTCATCTGCTCTAGGTTGGGCACAAGTAATAGAAGACTAATTTCTGATGCATGGGACCGCAATGTATTCTGTGATGTTTGCACACACACACAAACACCATCTCACTAATCCTCATGACACACAAACTCCAAGGATTGTAATTATGATCTGAGAAACCAACTGAAATTGCTCCAAACCTGAGCCCCAAAGCAAGAGGGATTTCCAGCTGAAGATGATTAAACAAGAAGCAGCACTTTATCTCCGTAAATGGGATTACTCTACCTCTGCCGTGCTAGCCTAATCTGTTTAGAATAGCTTTACTGCGATAAATTTTGGTTTGGGAAAAAATGTGAATAATTCAAAATCTTGGTTATTCTCAAAAATAATGGCCCTCATTCCGAGTTGTTCGCTCGGTATTTTTCATCGCATCGCAGTGAGAATTCTCTTAGTGCGCATGCGTAATGTTCGCACTGCGCATGCGTCAAGTAACTTTACTAAGAAGAAAGTAATTTTACTCACGGCTTTTTCGTCGCTCCGGAGAACGCATTGTGATTGACAGGAAATGGGTGTTACTGGGCGGATGTACGGCGTTTTAGGGGCGTGTGGCAGGAAACGCTACCGTTTCCGGAAAAAACGCAGGCGTGTCTGGAGAAACGGTGGGAGTGCTTGGGCGAACGCTGGGTGTGTTTATGACGTCAGCCGGGACCGAAAAGCACTGAATTGATCGCACAGGCAGAGTAAGTCTGGAGTTACTCAGAAACTGCTAACTCGGTTTTGATCGCAATATTGCGAATACATCGGTCGCACATTTAAGATGTTTAGATTCACTCCCAGTAGGCGGCGGCTTAGCGTGTGTAACTCTGCTATAATCGCCTTGCGAGCGAACAACTCGGAATGAGGGCCAATATTCTGAGCAAGTTTCTAAGGCAATGGCCGCCCTGGGCAATCTGCAGCGGGGTTTACATAATAAAACTTTTATGGCAGCAATGTATCATCTAGCCCAGTGGTTTTCAATCTCAACCCTCAAGTATCTACAACAGGTCCTATTTTGAGGTTTTCTGTTTGTAGAAGGTGGGATAATTACAGACCCAGCAAATTAGATTACTCACCTGTGTGTGATTAAAAATAAATCCACAAAATATGACCCATTGGTGGTACTTGGGGACTAGAATTGAGAACCAAGATCTAGCCAATCTTCTCTGCCCACCATATCCAGAGTCATTAGCATTATGTTGGAAACTGCTATTCCTTTACCTTGTTCAAACGCATCGGTTGTACGTCTATTCTACTGATCTATCATTCTACTTGTATTTAAATGTTTATTTATGTTACATTCCTTTGCCTCGGGTTGTAGGTTAAACATTTTTTCATAAAAGAACTACCACAGGATATTGCAATAATAGCGTATAATCTATATATTAGAGAATAACATGTGCTTTTCGATACACTTGCTTTTAGTTTTTATTTCCCAAGTATTTAATTGGTTGTGTGGAGGGGTGTACTATGATTGGCCGGCACTCTGGATCCCGGTGCCCAGCATACCGGCGCCAGGATCACAACCGCCGGAATGCCGGCAGCAGGGTGAGCGCAAAAGAGCTCCTTGTGGGCTCGCTGCGCTCGCCACGCTGTGGTCACGGTGGCGTGCTATGCGTGCAATGCTATTTATATTCCCTCCAGGGGTGTCGTGGACACCCCAAGAGGGAGGTTAGGTGTCGGTATACCGGCGGTTGGGATCCCAGCGCCTGTATGCTGAGCACCGGGAGCCCGACAGCTGGTATATCGAGTGCCTCCACAAATGGAGGACTAATGTTATTTTCACTCTTAAACCAGCTATTGCAGAGCACCTCTGATAAAAAAAAAATTCTACAATACTTCCTGCACCTTTCCGACTGACACAGTCACCCAAGTGTCAGTGGCCGAGGAGGCACAAGGATGGCTATTGATTATAATGATATCAGTATGTTGTGGAACATAAATTATGGAAAGTGGTGACAAAAAACAGCATACTCATCAGGGGCAATTTAAAAGAGGAAAGGGAGTGCATGCAGCCTCCATTGCGGGCCCCCTCCTCTCTGGCAGTGAGTAGACTCTCATTAACTAAATTAACACTGACATGGCAATCCCAGATTATTACCATGCCACTAAGATCTAACTGCCAGCAAGAAATGATGACATACTGCAAAGACAGACTGAATAATAATTGAGGATGGACGCTATAGTACGGCAGCTGTGTCTTTGTATGCAGCGGTTGTCCACAGGAGTCATCATGTGTAAATAGATGCCCACAGCCATCTTCTCTGATCCACTGCTGTGTGCATGGACACAGCATTGGATCAACTGCATGACAATTGGACATCTGAAATACCCTCAGGTTACTTTGGATGTCTGGCCAAATAACTGCTGGGGCCAGTTAAGCTTCCTCTAAGGATGAAGACAATGTCTGCGGCACGCCCAAAAAATGGGGCTGACACACCCGTCTTTCCTGGAATGCTTCCTGTCACTGCCCCCAAATGCCAGCAACATCTGCACATGTGCTGTGCGGGATCCAAAAACATCAGCCATATGCAAATGAATAATAATAGCGTCCACCTCTGCATCAGCCCCAGAGAGCACATAAGGGGAAGTTTGCAGTAAAGTTTGGGGAACTATCCTCAGAAGGACATTGGGGGTGATTCAGACCTGATCATAGATGTGCTAAATTTAGCACATCTACGATCAGCTTCCCTGACATGAGGGGGGACGCCCAGCACAGGACTGGTCCACCCCATCAAACAAGTACAAAAGCAATGCACAGAGCGCTGTCAGGGAGTTACTCGTCAGTGCGCGGGTCGCAGCGGCTGCATGTGATGTCACACAGCCGCCACAGCCCGGCCCCCCAACAGTCTGGCCATGCCTGCTTTGCCCGTACCGCACCCCCTAAACGGCAGCCCCTACCTGCCTAGGGACCACCTCTGCCTGTCAATCAGGCAGAAGCGATCGCAGGGCTAAGACAGCCGTCGGCTGTCTGCCATGCGCCGGAGCAATGCAGCGCCGGCGCTTGCGCACTTCAGACCTGATCGTTGCTGTGCGAACACGCACAGCAGTGATAAGGTATGAATTAGCCCCATTGAATGGTTTGAATGTACCCAATGTGATGCCATATGTATACTTGTTATTCCTAACCAACAATGTGAAATTGGAGCATAGCTGATGTAGCTTCAGTTCTATAGCATTTAATGCAAAAGACATACTGGAGAAAGCATTTGGAATGAGCCCTTTGCAATGGAGTAATATTACTATGTTACAGCAGGGCTAATCGGAAGCCTGAGCTGATTTCTTTTATTATTTTATCAAGCAAAAACTGTTACCATTACATGATCCTTCCATGAATTTCCTAGTTAATGGTTTCGCTATTGTTCGTACGTAACATTGCAAGACTAATGAATCCCTGTTAGACAAAGATCCAATTATGGGATATAAATGTGATAAATAAAGCTATTAACTACAATATGATTATACATTTAATAATCTTTTGGCTAGACTGTAATGCAGTGTATAATACTGTGCTTTCTACTAGCATTGCATATACATTAATGGCTCACTTAGAGATAGAAATATGCTATCTATATGCCAACTATCTAGTGCAGTGGGGGGAGCGCTAAGCACATATAAACATGTAGATGTATGTAATATATGTGCAGGCAGTGTATCTGGGATCAGCAGTGGTGCTCTATATCACAGCTTCCGTGCAGAACCCGAGACTTGGCATTAGGCTTCACTCTCCTAAGCCCGCCCCCAGACTCCTGTGAATGTAGCCAATGAGAGTCTGGTGGCGGATCTAGTAGAGTGATGCTTAACGCTGAGTCCCTGGTTCTGCATGGAGGCTGCTGCTGCCGATCCCGGTTACACACCAGCACAGTGGTTCTCAAACTCTATGCTTAGGCACCCTGGGGTGCCTCAGGGCACTTGCAGGGGGGCCTTGTATTAAAGGTCCAGGACCAATTCAAATTATTCATGGTCAATATAATCGGCAAAACCAGTGCTGGTGGCTGCCAGTCATAAAATATGTGGACAAACAGAAGCAAATCTTGTCCCTCACCATTAAATTGAGCCTAAGGACATATAAACACAATTTACTTAATTTAATATTTTTTTTTAAATTTGTCAATAAATACCCTTTTAGACCGCCAGCTTTGAACACGGGTTACTGCACATGAGCGTGCATAACCCGTGCTGCTGTGCAGTCTGAAAGGGCCCATTTGGAAAAATTTGGGTCGAGAACCCGGTATTCCAACTCAGGTAGCTTGCAGAGTTGAACAAGCGTTCAACCCGGCTCGCTGTGCTGTGTGAACAGGAAGCCGGGTCACATCAAATGCTTCCCGCTCAGTTTGTGTAAATGGGCAGTGCTTGGAGATCATGTGATCTTTAAGCGCTGCCCCCATCTGACATCACCGCTGACATCACTAACCCGGCTATATGCCAGGTTAGGAACAGCGGCGGCAAGGTTCCTGAGGCGGGTCGCACCCGGGAAACACCCATGTCAGGCTCCCGGGTGCGACCCACCTCAGGAGGTCTAAAAGGGGTATAAGAAAATTCTGGCCTAGGGGTAATGTGAAAAAAATGTGATACTATTAAAAAAAAGTTTGGAAACCACTGCACCAGCACATGTAATACATACATCTTCACATGTCTGTTAATATGTGCTCAGCCCTCCACCCTGCATTAGATAGTCGGTGCTACAGCCGCCGCTGTACATATGTCTTGTCTAGGCACACCAAGGTTTATTAGCATAAACCCTTCATCTATTGTTCTCAGCTGCAATACAATACAGAGAGAATAATACAGCGGGGGATTAAGTCATTACAGCAGGGGATTAAGTCTGATTGCCCTGGCTCAATTAATCCTATTAAAGGCCAAGATGAAGATGAAGATGGCTTCATCTGTAAAGTGCCAACCACTCAGCTCCTAACAGCTATGTTACAGGCTGTATAATGACAGACAGGAGCTGGTTGGCTGGTATTTTATCTCCATCAACTTTATCTTTCTCCAACCACAAAGTAACAACCAATCAGCTCCTGTCGTTTTTCAAACACAGGGGGTTATTCAGGTCACACCAAATGCTCAATGAGTGCGAACGCCTCTGTCTGATTGACAGGCAGAGGTGTTCACTGGGTGGGCGAGGGACGACGACGGAGTGTTGCGGGTGCGGGTCAGTGAAAATAGGGCGGTCATCTGCATTTTCGGGGTGGTTGCGTGACGTTACACGCAGTCGCTCCTATGAGAAAAATGGCGGCTGACCGCCTGCATATGCATCCTAGCCACAGCTACAGGGGGTCATCAACAGTTGCTGCGGCTGCAATTAAATTGTGGTTGCAGCTGCTGGGCAGGCCATTCTGCATGCTGGGCAGCTTTCCCTGCGATGGGCGGCCCCCAGCATGAGGAAGAAAGGATTGCAGGTCCTGCTTTTAGCAGAATCTGGAATCCATACTGAATAACCCCCATATCCTGTAACATGGCAGTTAAGAGCTGGTTGTTTGGTACTTTATCTCTCTCCACTTTGCCACTCTCCAAGGCTTAGTACATCTGCCCCATAGAATAATGTAGAACAACACTGGCTGAGCTTTAAATAAATAACAATATAAACAATAACAATATGAATATGTCAGTATGAAAAAATAATTAAAGGGTCTCACAAGTTTCTTAGCAACACCACAAAGAATATATCCTATAAACCAACTATATTACGCTGGACTGTTGCATATTTATCATCTTTCAATTGCATACGTGCAAGTTCCATTTCAGGAGTGGTATATTGATTTTCTAGCTAATTGTGTTATGTTGGATTACTTTGTCATTTATTTTAAACACCTGAATACATAAATGCATAGTCCTCTTGTTGGGAGTTTTATATATTCTGTTCTTGTGTGACACATATCTGTATTTCTGTCAGTGTAATATATTAATAAAAGTTTTACACTTTGGATACAAGGGACCTGATTCATGCTAAGTTGTAAGTAAAGCAAAAAAGCCATGCTGCACAGCCTGCACTGCAGAAGTTGCAGATGTAACATGTGCAGAGAGAGTTTGATTTGAGTGGGTTGTGTTTAAACTGAAATCTAATTGCAGTGTAAAAATAAAACTGTCCAGTATTTGTGGGTTACATGCAAAATCAGCCAGTATTTACCCTGCACAGAAATAATATAACCCACCCAAATCTAAATCTCTCTGCACGTTACATCTGCCCAACATGCAGTGCAGCATGGTTGTGCCCAATTGCTTGCTTTTTGCTTTACTTACAAACATGAATCATTCCCAAAATTCAGAATCAAATATAGTATTTCCTACAGTGTTATTTTTATATTGCTGTGGTAATTCAGAGTTGATCGTAGATGTGCTAAATTTACATCTACGATCATTTACTCTGACATGCGGGGAGACGCCCAGCACAGGGCTAGTGCACCCCCCATGTCAGGCCCTAGTCCCCCCCCCTCTAGGCGATGCATTTGTACCTGGCGAGTAGCTCACTACCTGCGCAGCTCGTGTGCGCTGGCAGGGAGCTACCCATCGCATTCCGGATCTCAGCGGCTGCATGTGACGTCACGCAGCCGCCGCGGCTCACCCCCCAATGGTGTTCTAACACCATTGGCACGCCCCCTCCCACCCCGCGACCGCCTCTGCCTGTCAATCAGGGAGACGCGATCGCAGCCAGTGAGAGGGCATCTCACTGGGCTCCTGGGGAGCGCACGCGCAGTGTGGCCGCTGCGTGTGCGCACTCCACAAAGTAATTCAGACTGCGATTGCTGCAGCGATGCAGTCTGAATTACCCCTATTGTTCTGTTTTAGTCTACATATGTTTGATGCTCACTCTCTCATTAATGCTTATTAATACTGTATGTACTATATACCGATCAAGAGGTCAGGCGTACAGTATACAAAGGTGCAGAAACTATACAGCATTGCAAAACCTAACAGTTTTTGCCTTTATATTGTTTGTTCAGTGTTTTCAGTACATATCTGATGTGTTAGCTTTAATGGTAAAAATGTAACACACAAACAAAATTTTCCTGATGCTATATGTAACATGTGCCTGTTTGCAGAGTATATCTTGTGGGAACTCGCACTGCACATGCTCCAAATATGAATGCTTGCAGAGCACGTAATGCAGAGTTGCAGAATACACATTTTGATAGAATCTACAATTGCAATTTCATAGGCGGAACTGGGTCATTCTTACATAGGCAATGATGAGTGAGGGCATGCCCTCACATACATGGGATGTGCAGAGCGGGACTTATGTGCAAACACCTGCATACCTACTAGTCATCCTGATTTGGCAGGGCAGTCCCACTTCTCACGCACTCTCATGGCGTCCTACCCATGGGCCTCAGTGTCCCACATGGGGGAATGGTTTGGAGGCACTCTCTTTCACTGCTGAGGTGAATGGATGCTAAGTGAGGCTGGGGGCACCTCGGCTAGCACTGGGCATGCCCCCAGTGTAACAAGGAAATGGAGGCTTGACTCATAGCCATGCCCCCAAAATGATGTGCATGGGGCATGATACCCCCCTTTTTGTGTGTGTTCCTGTAGGAGCAGGGCCGGTGCAAGGTCTCTTTGCACCCTAGACAAAGCTTCAGCCTAGCGCCCCCCAACATGCAATAATTTACCTTACGCCTTAGTCGAACCCTAAGCATCCCTGGCATATTAACATTCAGGAAGCCGACTGTCGGGATTCTGGAGTCGCTAGGATTCCGTCCACCGGGATACCAACTACATACCTTTAATTGTATGCGTATATTATTATCATTATCTTTTATTTATATGGAGCCACATGGGATCCACAGCACCCAATTACAGAGTAAACAAATAAGCAAAACATGAAGACAGTGACTTACAGTTCAATACAATATATGACAAGTACAGGGTATATAACATACAGTAGCTGAGTCAGTAAACAGCACTGAAATAAGGTTCAGGGTGGCAGAAAACCGAAGGATTTGGTGCCATCAAAGGGAGTATTGAAATGAAGATAGGTTACGTAAGAGACATAAAAGCACATGAGGGAAGAGGACCCTGCTCGTGACGCTGGTATATATACATATATACAGACAGACATACATATATTTGTATGCTCCTTATTGTGTTCTATCCCCCCATCTGTAAGTTTATTACTGACCCTCATAAAGAGACATTCTTCAGTTTTTTTGCTAGATGAATTCAGTGGTGCCCCCCAGTGGCCAGTGCCCCTAAAGCTGCCTAATGGTAGGGCCGGCCCTGTGTAGGAGGTATGCACTTCTTAGTTGTCATGTTTCTTACATCTATTATAGGGTATATGCTAGTGCACTGATGATGATGATGATGATGATGATGACGACGACGACTAGTAGCAAACGAGGTGCCAACTCAGAGATGAACAACTCCCCTACAGGTTCATGTACACATTTTTTTTGTGCAAAATATACTGAAAATTTACTTCCAATCATGTATCAGTTCCCATTTATTAACATCTTTTTATTACTGCAGAAGTGGTGCAGATTTTAAGTATAATATAGACTCTTGTAATAGTGATACACAAGAATCTATCACTAGTTGTTCTATGGGGGTCATTCCGAGTTGTTCGCTCGTTGCCGATTTTCGCAGTGCAGCGATTAAGAAAAAAAGGCAAAAATGCGCACGCGCATGCGCTAAGTACTTTCACACAAAACTTTGTAGATTTACACAAGCTCGAGCGACGTTTTTTCATCGCTCGAGTTATCGTAGTGTGATTGACAGGAAGTGGGTGTTTCTGGGCGTAAACTGGCCGTTTTCAGGGAGTGTGCTAAAAAACGCAGGCGTGCCAGGTAAAAACGCAGGAGTGGCTGGAGAAACGGGGGAGTGGCTGGCCGAACGCAGGGCGTGTTTGTGACGTCAAACCAGGAACTAAAAGGACTGAGGTGATCGCAGTCTAGGAGTAGGTCTGGAGCTTCTCAGAAACTGCAGTGGATCACTAGTGGAGCAGGAGGTGTCAGCATGTAATAGACGTCTCTTGCTTCGTTTACATACAGCGCTATAACATACAGTGATAATAAATTGGACCGCACCTGAATGACCCTCAAAGTGTATCTATAAAATGTCTCTCTCGAGTTGTTCGCTCGCTAGCTGCTTTTAGCAGCATTGCAAACGCTAGGCCGCCGCCCTCTGGGAGTGTATCTTAGCATAGCAGAATAGCGAACAAAAGATTAGGAAATGCTACTAAATAATTCCTTGCAGTTTCTGAGTAGCTCCAGACCTACTCCTAGATTGCGATCACCTCACTCCGTTTAGTTCCTGGTTTGACGTCACAAACACGCCCTGCGTTCGGCCAGCCACTCCCCCATTTCTCCTGCCACTCCTGCATTTTTACCTGGCACGCCTGCGTTTTTTAGCACACTCCCTGAAAACGGCCAGTTTCCACCCAGAAACACCCACTTCCTGTCAATCACACTACGATCACTCGAGCGAGGAAAAAATGTAGCTCGAGCTTGTGTAAATCTACTAAGTTTTGTGTTAAATTACTAAGCGCATGCGTGCTGCGTACCATGTGCATGCGCATTTTCCACCTAATCGCTCCGTTGCGAAAATCGGCAACGAGCGAACAACTCGGAATGACCACCTTAGTCGTCTCATTTCTAGTGTAAACATATCTAACCTAGAAAGCCTCTCCTCATAGTCCAGTGTCTCCAACCCCTTAATCAAGTTGGTACAGTAGCTCGCCTCTGAGCCTTTTCAAGTTCTAATATGTCTCTTTTATGGTGGGTTGTCCAGAACTGTACACAATACTCAGGATGCGGTCGCACCAATGATTTATACAGTGGCAGGATTACACTCTCATCCCTTGTCTCAATTCACCTTTTAATGCATACTAATACCTTATTTGCCTTTGTTGCTGCATCTTGACATTGTGTACTGCTGCTAAATCTGCTATCAATAAACACATCCAAATACTTTTCTAATAGTTTCCCCTATTTCTCATACGTCCTAGAGGATGCTGGGGACTCCAAAAGGACCATGGGGTATAGACGGATCCGCAGGAGCTTGGGCACACTATAAAGACTTAAACTGGGTGTGAACTGGCTCCTCCCTCTATGCCCCTCCTCCAGACCTCAGTTAGACTTTGTGCCCAGGAGTGATGGGTCACACACTAGGGGAGCTCTACTGAGTTTCTCTGAAAGACTTTATGTTAGGTTTTTTATTTTCAGGCAGACCTGCTGGCTACAGGCTCCCTGCATCGTGGGAGTGAGGGGAGAGAAGCAGGACCTACTTCTGTGAGTTTCAAGGCTCTGCTTCTCGGCTACTGGACACCATTAGCTCCAGAGGGTTCGATCACTTGGTGCGCCTAGCTGCTTGTTCCCGGAGCCACGCCGTCACCCCCTCACAGAAGCCAGAAGAAAGAAGTCGGGTGAGTATTGGAAGAAAAGAAGACTTCAGACGGCAGAAGACTTCAGTAACGGAGGTACAGTGGTAGTGCTGCGCTCCATGCTCCCACACACCAACGCACTCACAGGGTGCAGGGTGCTGGGGGGGGTGGGGGGGGGAGCGCCCTGGGCAGCATGTTACTAGTCTTCTTAAGGTATTCTGGCAGATAAAAGCATTTCGGTGCCGAGGCACCGTGGTTCATCCCCCGCCAGCATTGTTAACGATATCCCTGCCACCGCTTATAGAGGTGCAGGGAGCGGGGGGAGCGCCCTAGGCAGCGAGTAGTGTGTTTTTAACTTGCTGCTCGCGCTGCCGGGGGCTCCGTACACAGACCCCGGCAGGCATCATATAGCGCGATACGCGCCATTATTCACCGTTGGCCACCATTATTTCCCCGGCGCCCTGAGCAGACATATTTCTTATTGTAATGGCTTATGCTGGCGGTGCCGCGGCTCCGTGTCCCCGGACCCCCGCCAGCGTGTGCTAGCACAATGCGCGCCATTTTCACACTGCCGCCGGCTCCATGGGTGCGGGGCGCTGGGGGAGAGCGCCCTGGGCAGTATTTGTTAAACATCCCGGACGGGGGAACATACCTGGACACCGGGTGTTTTCACCCTGCCAGGGCACCGCAGCGTGCACGCTTCGCTCCGTCGCTCCCACACACCAACGATTTCCGTGGGTGCGGGGCACGGGGGGGGGGGCGCCCTGGGCTGTATTTTTGTACATATAGGGGTATATACAGGGGGTTAATCCCTGTTTATATGCCCCCTGCTCAATTTAAAGTTATATATGTGTATATATTTGAGAGGGTAGGCGCGCCGGGTAGGGGCGGAGCTTAGCCCTCATAGAATCAGCGCCATTTTCCTCAGATCCCCGCCAGGGAGGGGGGGGCACAGTGTTTTAATGCTATATGGTTGTCATATAGCATTATGTTTTATAATGGACGCGTAGTCACTCTTATATTACATAAATTCACTGTTTGTACCCACTATTGGTTAGTCGACATATATCGGCAGGTGTGAGGGCTTTGTCATAGGCTGCTGTGGGGATAACTGTCGGCTTAGCCGGCGTATGGCGGTACTTGATTCGGAAAATTAAGTAGTAGCAAATGGGTGTTTGTGTACTTAAACAGTAAACACGATAGGGGAGATACAATGGTGTATGGATGCCCAGTCGGCATCAATGGTATTTCCTGGGTAAAGATTTATCAGGCAGTTCTGGCCTTGTACCTATATATATATATATATATATGTATAGGTATATGGGGGGGAGTGTCATCAAAATTGTAGTTGTATGCCTCCCTCAGACCCCTCGGGGTTCTGTGATTATTATTATTATTATTATTATTATTATTATTATTATTTACCCACCCTTGCTGTTGACATTTACTAAGTTTCTGTCGACCATAACGTTCCTGGTAGATCCACATCGGGGACATGTCAGTACATGGTCATACACATTCGCAACACATTACTGTCACTAGGGACCTGACAGGTCTGGACAATCCACTTGCGTATAGGTTATATCTATATGTGTATATATGTAGATATAGGTTTTATATGCATGGTTAGCATATATGTGTTTTATTGTGTATTACTTGATGTATATCCATGAATGCTGAAATAATGGTATTCTTATAATGTGCTGGTCGCTCTGTTGATTAAGCTCTAGATTGGCCGTGACGAGTTGGTTCGATCCTCTCAAGGAGTCCGAATATTATTCTCTTCACAACGCGGAGAGAAAATTATGACAGTCAACTCCTGGTCGACGCAGAGGCCGGTCGCAAAGGATCATACACAGGCAGCTAAGTGAAATTTTATTTCTATACTTTGACCTTATTTGCAATGCAGGCAATTGAGGGAGTGTTGTAGTCGGGGTAAGCATCCGATAGAATTATCCTACCCAGAGTGGGTAAGGCTTGCCTATGTTTATTTTTCCTTATAACATTACAGCAGGCTGCCACGTGACAGCAGGTGGTGTGACCGGAAAAATGCGGAGGAGGTCTCCGGGAGATGCTGATGGGAGGTATACAGCTGTTTGGTGTGGCCTCTCTTCAGTCAATCTCGGCGGTATCCGCTGGTAAGTCTAAATTCGTGAGTTAACCTCCTTCACAACGGTGGGTGACGCATTCTTTGTGGGATGCAGTCGTTTAACCGGTTCGATACCATTCTTTTTTCCTTTTCTGTGTAGACAGTGGTAGGTGAAAAGGTAAGTGTTCTGCAGCCTTGTTAGGTTCGCAGAAGTGGACGTAGTTTTCTGTTTCCACTACATTCACCACTTGTCGCTGAGTCTATCTGGCTGGTCCCCTCTCCGGTGACCACTTGTCTACTAATTTTCAGTTAGTCCAGGAATAGACTAGGACCTGTGAGTTATTCATAGAAGCCAAAGGGGAACATTCTGAGTTACGGTTGTTTCCCATAACTGATTTTGCCTTTTCCCTATGGAAGGGGAGGTAGCACGCGACGCCATACAGAGGTGCGTCACGTTCAGGACATTGTCTGGTTGTTCCTGTAAAGAGGTGCATATCGTTGTTTATCTCTGACTGTTCTTCGGCGCAGGGATTGGCCTGTTGTTCCCAACGATGCAGATGTCAGAAGTGGGTTTCAGAGTAGATACTGACCGGCTAAGGTTCTGTGTTTTTTCTGTGGAAAGAGGTCTGAGGATCCAGAGTTGGATCGGCTTTGAGGTGACACCTCATCAATAGGTTCCATTAATAAGACAGATGGATGCGGCATAAGAGGCCTTTTTTTTCGGTGAGCAGGTCTGATACCAGAGTGGTTTTCATGGGACCAGTTGGAAATGTGGTCCGGGGCTCACCTGCGCATACACCGGAATATAATCAAAACGGCCAGGACATCGCTCCTGTGGTGTCTGCTCTGTATTTTCCTTCTAGAGGAAGGAAGGTTAGGAATCCAGGTTTAGAGCCTGGTGTCCGTGCATACAGATCTCCGAAGCTGGGGAGTAGTCCTTTGCAAGGGACGTATTTCCAGAGGATGTGGTAAAGTTGGGAAACTTGTCTGCTGTTAGCTTTCTTGAATTAAGAGCTATTTTAGACGAATGTATTCTTCGTGTTCTGCCAGTGTTAATTCTGCCAGACAACTTGTCAGCAATGGCGTAAGTAAGCCGCTAGGGCGGTACAAGGACAAAGCGGAAATGGCAGAAGATGCACAGTTTGCAGTTGAGTGGGAAGTCTAGTAAATGCTATATTAGCAGTCTTCGTTCCGGAAGGAAAACGACGGAGAAATAGATTTTCTCTGCGGACACGATATCCAGCCAGGAAAAATTCTGTCATCATCGAGGAGCTTTCTCAGATGTGACAAGTCTTTGTGGAGTGTCGCAATTGGACATGTTGGCGTCTCGCCTCAACGAGAGGCCTCGAGGAGATTGTTCCAGGTTAAGGGACACTCAAGATATAACAGTGGACATCCTCGTGACACCGTGGGTGTTTTTAGTCGGTCTAGGTGGCCTCCCGCCTTCACCTTTCTGACAGTGGTAAGCGTTAGATGATCGAAGGTTCCGATGATCCTCTTACTTCCGGTCTAGCCAGCGAGGGTTGGCTATCCAGTCTTTCATGGTTTACTCATAGAAAATTACTGCCCTCTTCCTTTGCGTGAGATGATGTTACAACAAGATCAGGGCATGTATCAGGACTTACCGCGGCTGCGTCTGTCGGCGGGGCGGTTGAATGTCATCATATCCTAAGCCGAACGGGTGTTCCCAGTGAAGTCGTTTTGTCAATTCTTCAGGCTAGGAAAGAACTGACGGCACAGCGTTACCACCGTTGTTGGAGTAATTATGTGTCTCGGTGTGTATCCAGGAAGGCTCCTATGGAGGACTTTCAGCTAGGTCGTGCTTATCCATACTTTACAAGCCGATGTGGAGGCAAGCCTAATAAGTTTCTTTACAAAATTTCTCTCTTGGAAAGTGGTCATACTATAGGCTTTGACGTCCGCAAGGCGGGTGTCGGAAGTGGTCGTTTTGTTTCACAAGAGCCTTGTTTGATCTTTCAGGTGGATTGAGAGGAATTGAGTACTCGGTTGGTAGGTCTACCAAGAGTGGTTTCTGGGTTTCGCAGAAATCGGCCTATTTTGATGCTGGGGGTTACTTAGGCATTGCCTGGTTCAAATTCCCGTGATCTAGCCAGAGATTTGAGTATGTAGGTCATCAATTTGGCTCAGTTTGGAGAAACAAAGGCCCTGTTTGTCTGGTATGTTCCCTGCTTGGTTTGGGAGTCTGCGTTATGCAGTCAGTTACATGCCGAATCTGTGATGTGGTTTGGCATGTTCGTTCTACGGCTGCTTTGCCGTCACCGAAGTCAGTGGGGGTTTCTTCTTTTGGGAAGATGAGCTTTTCTTGGGCGGATGCCCGAGGAGTCTCGGCGGTTCAACTTTGCCGAGCGGATTCTTGGTCGGGGTCAAACCCTTTTGCTATGCTCTACAAGTTTGATACCCTGATTTTTGGGGACCTTAAGTTTGCTCATTCGGTGCTGCAGAGTCGTCCGCACTCTCCCGCCCGTTTTGGAGCTTTGGTATAAACCCCATGGTCCTTTTGGAGTCCCCAGCATCCTATAGGACGCATGAGAAAATAGGATTTTGGTACCTACCGGTAAATCCTTTTCTCTTAGTCCGTAGAGGATGCTGGGCGCCCGTCCCAGTGCATACGGTGTCTGCAGTTATTGCTTCTGGTTACAACCTGGTGGTGTGTCTTCTCTGTCTGGCGGTTGCTACCGTTGTTCATGACATGGCTTGCGGGGTCTTATTTTTGTTTCTGTGGACACATGGGTTGTGTTACATATTCTCTCAGCATGTGGCTGTGTTTTGTTCATGCCGTTGCCTGGTGTTCTACTGGATGCCACGTGCTACGGTGTGTTTGCGGTGTGAGCTGGTAGGACACTCACTGTGTTATCACAATAAATTATTTCCTCGAAATGTCCATCTCTCCTGGGCACAGTTTTCTAACTGAGGTCTGGAGGAGGGGCATAGAGGGAGGAGCCAGTTCACACCCAGTTTAAGTCTTTATAGTGTGCCCAAGCTCCTGCGGATCCGTCTATACCCCAGGGTCCTTTTGGAGTCGCCAGCATCCTCTACGGACTAAGAGAAAAGGATTTACCGGTGGGTACCAAAATCCTATTTTTTTCCCCCATATAATTGGTAGGTTGCATGTTTATTCTTAGTCCCAAAGTGCATAATTTTACATTTTTCCCCATTAACCTCTTACTCAATTTCATTGTACAAACTTCCAGTTTAAATAAATCGCTCTGAAGAGACTTCACATCCACATCTGACTTGATTACCCTACATATTTTAGTATCATCTGCAAAACTTGACACTGTGCTTTCTAGTCCTTCTCCTAGATCATTTATAAATATATTAAACAATAGTGGCCCCAGCACAGAACCCTGCGGTATTCACTAATTACTTTAGCCCAGGTGGAAAACATCCCATTAATCACCACTCGCTGTTCCCTGTTATCAAGCCAATTACTCACCCATGTACAAATAGTGTCTCCTATACCGAGCTCCCTTAATTTGAAAGTCAGCCTCCTGTGAGGTACTGTGTATAAAGCTTTTTCAAAATCTAGATAAACCACATCTACTGCGTTACCCTGGTCCCTGGTCGAGATTTTCTTTTACTATTTCATAGAAGCTAATCAAATTAGTGTGGCATGACCTATTTCTCACAAAACCATGCTGGTTCGTATTAATAGCATGGGAGTTCTCCAAGTACTCCTGTATGCTGTCCCTTAGTATACTTTCCAATAGTTTCCCCACTATTGATGTCAGACTAAGTGATCTATAGTTACCAGGATAAAGTTTAATACCCTTTTTAAATATTGGGACTACATCCACTATACGCCAGTCCTTTGGTACCATGCCTGATCTAAGTGATTCAGTGAAAATCAGCTACAGTGGCCTTACTATTTCAGCATTTAGCTCCATCAGAACCCTAGGATGTCGGCCATCTGGACCAGGAGATTTATTAGTCTTAATGTTTTTTTAATCATTCACAGACTACTTCCTCAGACAGATAAATATTAAGCAATGGTCCTTTATCAATACTATTGTTATTGTTACTCACTAATCCCACAATCTGGTTCTCTCTAGTAAATACTGATGACAAAAGTTTGTTCAATATTTCAGCTTTTCTTTGTAGTCATTTATCAGGAATCCCAGTTCGCTTTTTAATTGTCCTATATTCTCTTTTTTTAACCTCTTACCATTTTATGTACTTAAATAATTTCTTAGGGTTAGTTTTATTCCCCTTAACGATTTACTTTTCGTTTTCTATTTTAGCTGCTCTGATTTCCTTTTTGCATTTTTTTTTCATTCCTTGTATTACATGGAATGACTCCACCTTTCCATCTGATTTGAAAGCTTTGAATGCTCATCTCTTTTTATCCATTTCTTCCTTTACCTTTTTGTTTACCCACATTGGTTTGAATTTAATACTCTTATTTTTACTGCCCAAGGGGATGCACTTATGGGTATATTTGTCTAGCATTGTTTTAAAAACATCCCACATTTCGGCAGTGTTCTTTCCCTGAAACAAAGTTCTCTAATCTATGTCCTTTAGTGCGTGCTTCAGCATGTTAAAATTAGCTTTTTTAAAGTTAAGAGTCTTAGTTGTACCCTTAGAATGTTGCTTTTGAAAACTAATGTCAAATGTGATCATACTATGATCACTGTTACCCAAGGTCTCGCCTACTGTGATATTCGCTATTATCTCCACGTTGATCGTTAGTACCAGGTCCAGTATAGTCCCTACTCTGATTGGTTCCTCAACTATTTGCGACAAGTAGTTATCCTTTAGCGTATTTAGGAACCCTTTACCCCTAGCTGTATTACATGATTTGCTGGCCCAATATATGTCCGGATAATTAAAGTCCCCAATGATTAGGACCCCCCCAGCAATGTAGCTTTCTCAATTTGCATCAAGAGTAGCACTTCCTTGCACTAATATCAGGCGCTTTATAACATGTTCCTATTAAAAGTTTTTTTTTACTTTTCTTTCCCATAGAAATATCAAACCATAATGTCTCCATAATACCTCCAGTTCCCTTGTAAATACCCTCCTTTAAGTATGCTTTTAGAAATGGTTTAACATAAAGACATACACCCCCCTTCCACTTTTAAAAGCCCTGTCTCTTCTCTCCTGAAAAGAGTATAACCCTCCAAGTTAGCTGCCCAATTGTGAGAATCATCCCACCATGTCTCCATGATACCTATAATATCGTATTGTTCCTTCATTACAAGCATTTCTAATTCTCCCCTTTTGCCTGAAAGGCTTCTTGCATTTGCAAGCTTGCATTTTAGCTAGTAATAACCTTATCTATTGTCTATTCATTTGTATCCTTTCCCTTGCTACTTTAGCATTCCCTGATTTTGCAATTCTTGCTGTTCTTCCCCTCCCCCCTTCTCCACCCCTATTATACTTAATACCTCCCCCCTTGCTGCACTAATTAATGATCCCGTAGTTTCTTTCTAATCCCTCTCCCCAGACATCTAGTTTAAAAGCTCCTCCAACCTTCTAACCATCCTGACCCCCAGCACTGCTGCCCCCTCCTCATTCAGGTGCAATCCATCAAGACAAAAAAAGTTGGTGCCTGACTGAGAATTCTGCCCAGTTTTCCAAGAACACAAATCCCTCTTTCCTACACCAGTCCCTAAGACACACATTTACCTCCCTAATCTCCCTCTGCCTCCCTGGGCTAGCCCGTAGCACAGGTAATATTTCAGAGAATATTATCTTAGATGTCCTTGCCTTAAGCGTCTGGCCTAAATCCCTATAATCTTTCTTAAGGACATCCCACCTACCACTAACTTTGTCATTGGTACCAACGTGCACCAAGACCGCTGGGTCGTTCCCTGCCCCTCCCAATAATCTTTCTACTCAGTCCACAATGTGTCGTACCCAAGCACCTGGAAGACGACAGACGATGACAGTCCCGGTAGCAGATTGCCCTGTCTGTCTTCCTGATAATAGTATCCCCTACCACCACAATCTGACTAGGTACCTCGCTTTCTTTTTTCCCATCTGTGCCAGAGGGCTAAACATGGACACACAGAGAAAAAAGCAAATAAATAATAATATATAGGAACACAACATTATACAGGGTGTTCAAAGGTCAAGCAACTGTATGGGGAAACAATTTATTTCACATCAAGTGCTCTGGAAGTGGCCACCGTCCTGTGCTTCACACAAATGACTTTACAATGTTCCAAATGTTTGTTTGCAATTTTGGAATACTGGGGGTTATTCAGAGATGGATGCAGATTCTATTCCCACAGCAAAATTTGCATCCATATACTCACATACTGGGGGCCTCCCAGCACATGGCAATTTAATTGCGAACACATCGAACAGAGGTAGACCCCTGCCTGCGCAGCCTAACACAGATTAATCAGCAGGATGTAATGGATTTCGAAATCGCTAGAGGTGCCAGATGCTTGCCGATCTCTGACTTTTTTTAAAGGGGCAATCACTTACAAACGTCCGAGGTCGTCTGCCAGCCCACATCTCCGACGATCTCGGATACCGTTTGAGTTTCATAAGAACAACTGTAAATATACTACATTTTCAAGTAAAATATAATATTTTTACATGTTTCTATTAATATATACTGTGTATATACTGTAGTATAGACAGAAGATAATTTACACCATGCTTGGGTAGCCTGTGGCTTTCCTGTATACTCGGTGAGGTGTACTGGGACGTTTTATTCCATATAGCTGAAAAGCCACGGGTCGCTTGTCACTGCCATACACATAGAACTATTAGAACTATTTCCTGACATTATTTAATGAAGAGTTTAGTAGAAATTATAAGTGTATGTATAATTGCTGTTAATTGGTATGCAGCACTGGATGCCCAATACAGAAGATACATTACAGTGTCGGGTAAGTAATCTCTTTCTCTGTGTGTGATTTGTTGATTAGATTTCAAATGGGGATTCTCTGTAAGTATTGCTTCATGATCAGTTTTAGGAGAAGGTCCCGCAGCAGTGTTAAATGAGGCTTAATATGCAAAAATAACCCTGGCAACATGTATCAATGTCATACCAGTGCTGTGTAAAGCATAATAATGCAAATTATATCCATAATAATAATGTCAGCCTTGATACTTAACGATTTATAGACAACAAAACTGTCTACTAGGTTATTATATTTGTAAATAATAAACATTTAATTTTGCTAACAGGGATTTCTTAGTAGACTTTCTTTTGGAAAAAAATTACTTTTACATAGTCTGTAAGGATTAGTAAATAAAAATGTACTGAGGTGTGATCTATTTATATAAGACAATGTACCTCCCAACGTGTGTGCATTCTGGGTCGGGACATACTGTGCCAGAAGCGCAGCTGTGGGCAAAAAGGGGGAGTGGTCTCATGAGAAATGGGCGTGGCATTTGGAGGGGTGTGGTCTAGTGCTGCGACCCCTGTTTTCATCATTTTGGGGGCATGCCTAGCGCGCAGCCCCCCGGCTAACTCTTCCTTCACTGTCTGCCATGTGCATTATTCAGTGATCACCGGCTGCTTTGCAGAGCAGAGCATAAGGTCCCTCTGCTTTCCTGCACTCTCCCCATATTAATAAAAATATTTTTGTACAAAAAAAAACAATTGTTTATGTGATGGGGTGGGACATCCATTGTTTTAAAAGCATTGTTGTTTAACATCAATATGCATACAGTTTATTTACCACTATAGTGTTGTCTATGAAATATCACTAATGTTTAATCAAGGGCAGCGGTGGCCAACCCACGGCTCTCGAGCCGCATGCAGCTCTTTCTATCTCCGCATGCAACTCAGAAGCTCCCATGGCTGCGCTAGTCTGCAGTGCCCGGCGCCGGGCCATGAGCCAATCAGGGCTCGCGGACTGGCAGCCAATCTGGAGTCTTAGCTGCCGGTCCACGAACTCTAATTGGCTCATGGAGAATCAACGCCGCCGGAGAGTGGAGACTGAGGGGCAGGAGAGGCGCACGCTGCGCTCTCCTCCCCTCACAAGCAGCAGACTGAGCAGAGCAGCGGGGAGGGGGGGGGGGGCAGTGTCGGGACATGTGTATCTGGCACTGGGGGCATATCTGGAACTAGGGGGGACGTGTGTCTGGCACTGGGGGCATATCTGGCACTGAGGGACATGTGTTTCTGGCACTTGGGGCATATCTGGCACTGGGGGACGTGTAGCTGGCAGTGGGGGCATATCTGGCACTGGGGAGACGTGTAGCTGACAGTTGGGGCATATTTGGCACTGGGGCATATCTGGCACTGGGAAGATGTGTAGCTAGTAGTGGGGGCATATCAGGCACTGGGGGGACATGTGTATCTTGCACTGTGGGCATATTTGGCACTGGGGGCATATATGGCACTGGGGGGACATGTGTATCTGGCACTGTGGGCATATCTGGCACTGGGGAGACATGTGTATCTGGCACTGGGGGGACATGTGTATCTTACACTAGGGGCATATCTGGCACTGGGGAGATGTGTATCTGGCAGTGGGGGCATATCTAGCAGTGGGGGGATTTGTATCTGGCAGTGGGGGCATGTCTGGCACTATGGGGACATATATTTATCTGGCACTGTGGCGGTATATATGTATCTGGCACTGTGGAGGAATATATGTATCTGGCACTGTGGAGGAATATATGTATTTGGCACTGTGGGGACATATATGTATCTGGCACTGTGGGGGCATATATGTATTTGGCACTGTGGAGGCACCCATTTTTTTGTGTTTTTATATGTATATGGCACTGTACAGGGGCTTTATTTGTATGTGGCACTGTACAACATGACTAAAAATGGGGTTATGACACAAGGTCATACTCCTACAAACGTCAAACCGAAAGGTGTGTGCATAAAAATGGGGTGTGGCTTTGTGACAACTATGCCATGCCCTCATTTTTGCTCATGCACCTTCGGCACGCGCATGATATGGCTCTTACCCTTGACTACAGATCTTTTCTGGCTCTTTGCCACTGACTGGTTGGCCACCCCTGATCCAGGGAATTAATATAATTTTGCGATTGTCAATATCAGAAGTTGGAAGAACTTTAAGTACGTTGGACTTGGAACCCCTGCAGTATCATTAGTTTTGAATGTAAATGAGCTATACCTGTAGTAACTGCACTGCTCTTTCTTAAGAAGGTCACATAACATTCAGTATTATCTTATGTTAGGACTTGGCCTATGAAGTGTCTAACACAACACAAAAGCACCAATTTAAATTCCTTGATTTTCATCATCCATTTGAATGCTTTGTGCGGAATTCAATTGTTTCTTGCTCCCGATCTTCTTGAATATATATATATATATATATATATACAGGAACAAATGGGCGGCACTCAGAGCATGCTCTGTGCCGCCCATTTGTTCCTGTATGCTACCAGGTTTCTGCCTGCGGGAGGGCACCACGAGCTAAGGTCACCTTAGTACGGAGCTGTGAGTGCCGGGTCACACTGTGTCTATATATATATATATATATATATATATATATATATATATAAAATTATTATTTTTTTAAAAGCAGACACATATATAATTTATTTTCACCCATGCAGGGCTCTCCAAAAAGTCTCAAACCGGTGGCGCAGCATAAAACACCCAAATGTCACATATAGGGAAACATCATAGTACTCATTGTGCCTATACAGGGAGTCATTCCGAGTTGATCGTAGCTGTGCTAAATTTAGCACAGCTACGATCAGGCACTCAGACACACAGGGGGATGCCCAGCACAGGGCTAGTCCGCCCCACATGTCAGTGCCGCCCCCCCCCCCCCCCCCCCTGCAGAAATGCAAAAGCATTGCACAGCGGCAATGTTTTTGCTTTCAGAGGTGTAGCGTGTGCATGTGAGATTAAATTAAACGGGAATATAAATAATTATTAGGTGCAATCTCGACCTGGGGCATGGAGGGCTAGATATTCCAACCCAGTAATTACACTAATAGAATCCACAGTTTTGTGTGTGCTAAATAAAAATACCCCTTACCTATATGTTGAGTTTTCTGCCACGTGGAAACTCTGAAGAAATTAATTCTCCCCGGGCAAACAACATCTTTAGTGTGTATTTATTCATGTAGGAGATCACATGGTCTGGAAGATTCTTGTTGTGTAGAAGTATAACCAATATCATCATACAACAGAGGTTCAATCAGACTGATGACCCCTGTGTCACCTCCTGCCGGATCTCCCCACAGCCTCCTGGCTTGTTATTCCAGCATCCTGCCCTGTTACACCTTCCTCATGTATTTCCAGCTGCCTGCCCCATGTCACTCCATTCTCCTACCCTGTGTCACTCCATCCTCCTGCCTCTTGTCACTCCAGCCTTCTGCCCCCAGTGTCTGTCCAGCCTCCTGTCTCACCAGCCGCCTGCCCCCTGTCACTCGAGTCCCTTGTCACTCTAGTCTTCAGCCCCCTGTAACTTCAGCCTCCTGCTCTGTCACTCCAGCCTTCTTGCACCTGTCACTTCAGCATTTAGCCCCCTGCCACTCCAGCCTTCAGCCAAAAACTCAAGCCTCATGCCTTCTGTCACTCCAGCCCCCTGTCTATTCAGCCTCCTGACCCATCACTCCATCCTCCGGTGTCACTGCAATAGCCAACCCATTCCCCGGCCCCCTCTGACTTACCTTCTTCTTTTCAGCCTGCATGCTACTATTCCTTAAAGCTGACTGGGTGATACAATGTATCTGCTGTCAGCATTGTGGATGAAAATTCTGTCTTTTCCTACCTGTTTACATAAGTAATTGGTGTAAAGACCAGGGGAAAAACATGAAGATGACAGGAGACCACTAACCATGGGTTTCCTGTACTAGCTGCATCTCTGTAAAAATGTCACCCTGAAAAGGAGAAGCCCAGTGAGTACCAGCAGGTTAGCAAGGTGAAGGATTAATGCTACAGGATGCCAAAGCCTGAATGTGACATGCACCAGGGCCTTGGTTCAGGAAAATGGTGGAGAGCACTGCCCTGCTTCTGGGTGACTCCTGGGAGAGGACAGGGTATAGGCTCCTGGCAGATTGTGCTGGTTCCTATTGCAGGTTGATAAATGTCACAAGCAGCATCAGGGCACAGCCAGGGGCTTCCAGCATCTCATTGACCTGTTTTTCACTACCTGCCATCTTGTCTCCCGTCTGCCAGCTTATATTGTATCTGTCACTGTGCATGCTGTGTCTCTGGCGGTCATCTGCATTCTAAACCTTCCTTACTAATTAGATGTCTCTAACTGCAGTGTCACAGCAGTAGTGAGTCACACATACACAGAAGGAGAGCTGCCGGGTATTGGTGCACACAGAAGCAGTGATGGTTGGACAGCGGCTGTGGTGGTCTTCCCAGAGCAGGCGCCTGGAGCATGAGCTCCACTGGAGCCACCCTTGCTACACCTTTGTTTGCATTTCAGGAGTAACTCCTGGCCAGTGCAGCTCCTGCGGCTGGCCCGGGAGAACATCTTCGCTGCCTGGGTCACAGCGGCTGCGTATGAAGTCACGCAGCCGCCGCGGCCCGCCCCCCCCCAATGGTCCAGCCATGCCTGCATTGGCCAGACTGCGCCCCCCTAAACGGCAGCTTAACGCCGCCATCCAGCACCCTCTTGCCCAGCGAACGCCCCTGCCTGTCAATCAAGCAGAGGCGATCGCTATGGTACAACAGCCTTCGGCCATCGGCGCATGCGCAGATCCGACCTGATCGCTGCGCTGCGATAAACTGCAGCGAGTGATCGGGTCGGAATGACCCCCATAGTCAGCTTGGTACATTGATGCAAAAAGGCAGAATTGTCACTTATCCGTCAAACCTCACTGGGGAATTCTACTTGCTCTGGACCACATGGTACAGAATTAAGGGAGCACCATAAAGAAACAACTGCGGGAGTATGCAATTGTTATGGAATATATATATATATATATATATATATATATAACATGATGTAGGGACCGGCACTCTCAAACATATGTATAACTGCCCCGGTGCCTCCTCAAATGATCAAAGGATCATATACAACACCAGCAATGGAGTGGCACTCGTAGGACTTCAGTCAGACAACAAAGGACACAGCGGTCACAAGTTTGGTGAAATCGACGTTTCGATAATTTAATATCGTCTTCAGGATAACCAAAGTGCATAAAAGACAACATTTAAATACCTACTCACCACCCCTCATGTGTCCACGCCATCGCTGCGGGCGCCGGGTCCTCGGACGACAGCAGACTGTGTCGCGCACTTCCTGTGCGCCTGGACGCTCGAGCGGTTGCCTGGAAACCAACAACATCATGTGACATAAACAAACAACGTACGGCATTACAGGAGCAGTGTATCTGTTAAAGATCTACACCAGCGGTGGCCAACCTGTGGCTCTTGAGCCGCATGTGGCTCTTTCTTTATTCAAATGTGGCTCCCAACACTCGAAGTCACGTGATCACAACAGATCCGGACAGGCAGCAGCATTACGATGACTGAAAACTTGGGGAACCAGGCACTAGAGTTGAGACACCCACTGGCAAACAGAGGGCACATAAGGGGCTGCTGCAATGGCACAAGGTGTGTGGTGGTGGGGGGGGGGGAGCTGTAGTTACACATGAGGGTGCTGCTGGCTGGAATGACACAGTAGGATACTGGCTGGAGTGACCCATGGGGGAACTGAAGTGTATTATGTGAATCTGGCTTTTTCAATATATTTTATGTGGGTCTTTCTTTCTCAACTATTTTATGTGGAAGTGGCTTTTTAAATGTATTTTATGTTGGATCTGGCTTTAAAAATGTCTTTTATGTGGATCTGGCTTTTTAAATGTATTTTTTAACAGAGGCGTGGCCTAGCAGGCACAAGGGCGCACCCCATTTTTGCATGTGCGCTTTCAACTCGATGTCGGCTCTTTGACGTGCCTAACAACATTCTTTGGCTCTTTGACTCTGATTGGTTGGCCACCCCTGATCTACACACAGGGACAGCATATTAATAACATGATGGATACATGATAACTGCACATTACATATGCAAGATAGCAATATCTAATGATATATTCAACTTAGCCAGACAAGGCACAAAAAACTCGTGCATATTATGTGAATATACTGCATGATTCAAATAAACACTGCTATAGAAAAAATATTAAATGCTATCTGTAAAAACAGTAGGGGAAAACAAATGTATTAATAATCACTCACGTAGGAGATAATATATCCCAGAGACAACTTGTAGCTAAACAGACCACCTCAGAGCAAGACTAATAAGGAATTGTGAGTACATATAAACTCACAAGAAACAATTCAGAGGGAGATTCTCATTTAACCCTTTGGGTGTAATAGTATTAAGGCGGTATATCCACCTAGCTTCTCTCTGGAGAAGGGCCTTGCCCCTATCACCCCCCCTAAGGCGTTTCGGTTCAGTGTCAATGATTTTATACCGCAATGTGGAAAGGCCATGACCCGACAATTTAAAGTGCCGAGCAACTGGTTGGTTGGATCCACTCTTACCCCCTTCCAAAGCAAGTCTAATGGCGGATCTGTGGAGTGCCATGCGCTCTTTAAACATCCTTGTGGTCTTTCCCACATATACGAGACCACAGGGACATCTGATAATATAAATCACATAGGTGCTACTACATGTCAGCACATGGCGTATGGCGATCCGTTCCCCCGAGTGTGGATGGGCGAAGGAATCACCATACTCCATGAAACTGCATGTAGTGCAACCGGTACATCTATAGCATCCCGCTTTTCTCGTGAGAAAGGTACTCGGCCCACTCTTCGTAACACTAGAGACATCATTTTTAACAAGCCAGTCTTTAAGGTTCCTATTTCTAGAATAGCTGGCTAGTACTTTAGTATTTCTTAACATCGTCAGTTCAGGATCTGCTGTCACCACGGGCCATAAGTTTTTCACTGCCTTCGCTATACGTGGACTGGCTGGAGAGTATTGTTGTACAAACGGAATACAGTCACCAAGGCGTTTTTTACTGTCCACAGATGGAATCAGGGTTCTAGAACGTGGAATAGCAAGGGCTCTCTCTTTGGCTTTCACCAAATCCACGTGTTTATATCCTCTGAGCATGAATTGCTTAATCATAATATCGATCTCCCTCTCGGTATTGCCGATATCATCTGATACACGGTGTATTCTCAGAAACTGTGAGAAGGGTAAACCCTTCTTTGTGGAATTAGGATGTTGGCTACTAGCATGCAATATCGTGTTACGATCAGTAGCCTTCTTGTACAATGAAGTACAGATTCTGCCATTCTCCACGGAGATTTGGACATCCAGATAGTTCACAGACTGTGTACTCATATGATACGTAAATTTAATGGTACTTTCCATGGCATTGATGGCTGTCATTAGGATATTGAAGTCTTCCTCTGTCCCCGTCCAAACCAGGAACAGATCATCAATATACCTTACGAAGAACGGGATTTTTGCTGCTATGTTGGTGTCACTAAAGAATGCCTGGCGTTCCACTTCAAACATATAGGTATTTGCGAAGGCAGGGGCCACGCAGGACCCCATCGCACAGCCTTGTTGTTGGACATACCACCGAGAATCAAAAAGGAAATAGTTTCTCTTCAAGGTCAGCTCAAGAAGTCTGATGAAAAAAGAGATATCTGGACCCGAGTATAGTGTACTAGATGACAATAGCCTGAACACCGCCTCTAATCCCCCCGAATGGGGGATGTTTGTATATAGGCTCACTATATCTAGTGTACAAAGAAAGGCATTGTCGGGGAGTGTCTGAAGCTTTTGTAGTTGGACTATCAGGGAGGTAGTGTCCTTTAAGTAGGTCTTCTGGGCTTCTTATGGCCCGTGGTGACAGCAGATCCTGAACTGACGATGTTAAGAAATACTAAAGTACTAGCCAGCTATTCTAGAAATAGGAACCTTAAAGACTGGCTTGTTAAAAATGATGTCTCTAGTGTTACGAAGAGTGGGCCGAGTACCTTTCTCACGAGAAAAGCGGGATGCTATAGATGTACCGGTTGCACTACATGCAGTTTCATGGAGTATGGTGATTCCTTCGCCCATCCACACTCGGGGGAACGGATCGCCATACGCCATGTGCTGACATGTAGTAGCACCTATGTGATTTATATTATCAGATGTCCCTGTGGTCTCCTATATGTGGGAAAGACCACAAGGATGTTTAAAGAGCGCATGGCACTCCACAGATCCGCCATTAGACTTGCTTTGGAAGGGGGTAAGAGTGGATCCAACCAACCAGTTGCTCGGCACTTTAAATTGTCGGGTCATGGCCTTTCCACATTGCGGTATAAAATCATTGACACTGAACCGAAACGCCTTAGGGGGGGTGATAGGGGCAAGGCCCTTCTCCAGAGAGAAGCTAGGTGGATATACCGCCTTAATACTATTACACCCAAAGGGTTAAATGAGAATCTCCCTCTGAATTGTTTCTTGTGAGTTTATATGTACTCACAATTCCTTATTAGTCTTGCTCTGAGGTGGTCTGTTTAGCTACAAGTTGTCTCTGGGATATATTATCTCCTACGTGAGTGATTATTAATACATTTGTTTTCCCCTACTGTTTTTACAGATAGCATTTAATATTTTTTCTATAGCAGTGTTTATTTGATTCATGCAGTGTATTCACATAATATGCACGAGTTTTTTGTGCCTTGTCTGGCTAAGTTGAATATATCATTAGATATTGCTATCTTGCATATGTAATGTGCAGTTATCATGTATCCATCATGTTATTAATATGCTGTCCCTGTGTGTAGATCTTTAACAGATACACTGCTCCTGTAATGCCGTACGTTGTTTGTTTATGTTACATGATGTTGTTGGTTTCCAGGCAACCGCTCGAGCGTCCGGGCGCACAGGAAGTGCGCGACGCAGTCTGCTGCCGTCCGAGGACCCGGCGCCCGCAGCGATGGCGTGGACACATGAGGGGTGGTGAGTAGGTATTTAAATGTTGTCTTTTATGCACTTTGGTTATCCTGAAGACGATATTAAATTATCGAAACGTCGATTTCACCAAACTTGTGACCGCTGTGTCCTTTGTTGTCTGACTGAAGTCCTACGAGTGCCACTCCATTGCTGGTGTTTTATATATATATATATATATATTAGTAAATACACTAAAGAATAACAAACCTTTTAACTTCCTCTTGAAATACTGCTATTTGCGTGCCTTTGTTTCCAATAGTAGCTGCATTAGGATTAGCAGTTACAGAAATACTAGAATTTCCACATATCTCTTCATTGGTATAGGAAACACTGATGCTCTTTACTCCGAATTTACCTTTAAAAAGCAGTGATTTTGAAATTAATTTTTTTACTGTTTCGTTTCACTTTCTATGGAATGGTCTATTCCTATACCATTCCCATAAGATGACTAACGCAGTGTGTCTGTTTAGCCAGCTCCCAGGAAGACCCAGCACTTTTCTCTTATCATGCGCCTCAATCGCAGCAGCGCCTTTGTGCGTACACTTTGTGTAACGCATGTGCCACAGGAAGTTTTTGGAATTTTCGCGCCCGAACAGTAGCAAAAAAAAACAAACCTTAGCTCGTAGCTGTGGCCATTTCTGTATCAACCCCTCAGTGTACCAGTGCTACACAGTATTCATGAACGTTCAGTGATGCAAGTAGAGAAGATTTCTTAGTGGTACTGTATGTGAGCAAAAAAGTGGGCGTGGCCATGAGTCACAAGGTGTCATATGGAGAGGGCAGGGCTAAATGATGAACATTTGCATCATTTAGCCCCACCCCCTACCTGTGGAACGGCAAATTGTGGCATTTGGGGGTGGGGACTAATGATGGCCAGTCCCTCCCCCACCAATGAACTACATGTTATTTCTGGTTTCAATGGGAATCAATCTACAGCATTTTATACAGACTTCCTGAAGATAATTACTAATTAATTACTATAGTACTATAATTAATAATTACTATATGTACGATATAAGTTAGTGCAGTATATCAGATACAGCTGTTTACTTGTGGAAAGAAAACACAATCTGTATTTAACAGTAGATTTATATAAATAAATGTTTATACATTTACCAACTATTCTTAATTTCATCTTTCCCGTAACTGCTACTTTCTTTATCATTTCTAGGGCTCCCACTGAGCAGCTGCTGTACCGCATACACCTGAGTCTGAAACCTTTTGTTTCTAACTAGTCTAAGATGCTGGAAAGAAATCCTCCTCAGCTCTCTCGCAGAAGCATGCCTGGGTCTGTTTTGCGGAGATACTTGTTAGAGTGTTAGATATTGTTCAGTCTTATTCTCAGAGAGCAGAGCTTGAGCATTCTCTCCTTGATGCATAGGACTCTTCGGGTTCCCTAATTGGAATACAGCCATAAATTCTGGGCAGGAGTTTTCAGGCTTGGCTATGGGCTTTGCAATTCAAACACATGCAGCCTTCCGTTTCTGAATCGGGCAGAATTAATGAGTTGTAATTGTAAAACTTATCATTTTAATGATTGTGTGTCCAAACACTGGTTGAATAAAAGAGAAGAGGGGCCAGGAGCCTCGGAAACATAAAAGTCAACAGTAGCCAGGGGAATCACTGTGCAGCTCATGCTGTGAGCTGAATGCTAAAATGACAGGGAGTGATATCGCCTCATGCAACAAAAATGTGACCTGTTAGCGAAACACAGAGCTGTCTCCGGTCACATACACTTTCCGACAGGTGCTGGGAGAAGTCGCCCATTTATACTATTAAATACACTCTCTCATCATAGGGGCAATAACACAGGCTGTACTGAGTAAAGTGATAGGCAGCAACAAGCATTGGTTGCAATAAGTACAATAACCTCACACTGATTTATCATCATTTAAAATATTAAATGCTTAATAGACATATAGAATGTATATGCGTCTACAAGGGTCTGGTTAGAACAGATGCTGGAGGTATCACTAACACAGAAGGTGGCAGCACCATCCATATATTCCACTATCCATGCAGTATTCCTCTACCTCTGTTACATACATACGTCCTATATGTGACCTTATAATGATCATTTCCATTCCTATTTTTAAATGTCCCCTCTGAGAGATCCTGGTAGTGGCCAGTGATGTGCGGTGGGGTGAGGCAGGTGAGGCAGAGCCTTTCCCGTCATACTTACGTTTAAACCAGTTTTGACTGAATAAAATATATGAAAAATACTTATCATTTGTTTGAAATATCTTCTTTGCATTATTCTAATAATTTTTATAGCCCAAACTCTGGAGTAAAAAGTCTGTGGCAGGTGGCAGTGCCTCAGCTGTGTATCCTTTCCACACATCTCTAATCAAAACTCACCAGATTTCCAGGAGTTTATAATGCTGCCCCTGTGTATAATGCCCAGATGTACCCTTTGGCTCATATATTGCATGTAAATCTGGGTCTGGGTTAGCCAGTGCCTCCTGAGCCATTTAGCTCACCGCATGTCCCTGGTAGTGGCGTCCGGGTGATGCGACGCCATCAAAGCCTCACTACCACCGTACAATGCCATGATTCGGTTTAGCGTGAATTGCATCAGCGCTGTGCCCTTATAGAGTTTATACCATCAAGGGGCAGCAAAATATATATTCGCTTACCAAAATGTTATATATAATAAAAAAAACATGGGCAACTGGCTACCTGAGTGATGTTGGTGGGGAAATCATTTTTCTACCAATCATAAATACAAAATAATCTGTTTTAGCCCCATTTATATAATATTAGAAATATATAGCGAATACCTCAGGAAAGGAGTGGGATGTTCTCTGAAACCCGCTGTTTCACACATTCACCAATAAAACCAATAGCTCTAGCCCACAATTTTTGCTGACAAAACGTGATATTAAACTCTTCCGTACAAGCACTTTCCTATGGAAGATGTTATTATACTGGCTTTCCGAGCTTATGTTATTTTTATGTCGTTGGCTGTCATCTACCATGTTAGATGGAATAAGTTAACTCCTCGTAAGTGCAGCTGTGTGATTCAAGTTGTTTTCAAAAGCATGGCCATAAATATGCAGGCTATACTATGGAGCTGAGACCATAATGGTGGTGACTGAAAGCAATAAGTTGAAAGCATAATAATGCAGGACTCAGCAGTACCCTGGGCCTTATTCAGCAAATCGCAAATTGGGCACGCGCAAAGATTGATATGAGATCACAGCTTCAGTGAAATGTGATCAGAATTGATTGAGAGGAAGTGACCACTGGTGATTGTAAACATGGCATTTGTGGGTAGTGGATGGAAAAACGCAGGAAGGTCATGGCCGTGCCTCCGGCATGCTGGAGCTCATGCTCCGCAGAAGCACCATTTTAGCTGATCTCTGCATGTGTGGAGATCAGCTGTAGCAGGGGGTAGAGATGAGCGGGTTCGGTTTCTTTGAATCCGAACCCGCACGAACTTCACTTTTTTTTTCACGGGTCCGAGCGACTCGGATCTTCCCGCCTTGCTCGGTTAACCCGAGCGCGCCCGAACGTCATCATGACGCTGTCGGATTCTCGCGTGACTCGGATTCTATATAAGGAGCCGCGCGTCGCCGCCATTTTCACACGTGCATTGAGATTGATAGGGAGAGGACGTGGCTGGCGTCCTCTCCATTTAGGTTAGATTTAGAAGAGAGAGAGAGAGATTGCTGTGATAGTGTAGATTAGAAGAGAGTGCAGAGTGCAGACAGAGTTTAGTGACTGACGACCACAGTGACCAGTGACCACCAGAGACAGTGCAGTTGTTTGTTTTATTTAATATATCCGTTCTCTGCCTGAAAAAAACGATACACAGTCACACAGTGACTCAGTCTGTGTGCACTGCTCAGCCCAGTGTGCTGCACATCAATGTATTGTATATAAAGCTTATAATTGTGGGGGAGACTGGGGAGCACTGCAGGTTGTTATAGCAGGAGCCAGGAGTACATGATAAATAATATTATATTAAAATTAAACAGTGCACACTTTTGCTGCAGGAGTGCCACTGCCAGTGTGACTAGTGGTGACCAGTGCCTGACCACCAGTATATTAGTAGTATTGTATACTATCTCTTTATCAACCAGTCTATATTAGCAGCAGACACAGTACAGTGCGGTAGTTCACGGCTGTGGCTACCTCTGTGTCGGCACTCGGCAGGCAGTCCGTCCATCCATAATTGTATTATATACCACCTAACCGTGGTTTTTTTTTTCTTTCTTTATACCGTCGTCATAGTCATACTAGTTGTTACGAGTATACTACTATCTCTTTATCAACCAGTGTACAGTGCGGTAGTTCACGGCTGTGGCTACCTCTGTGTCGGAACTCGGCAGGCAGTCCGTCCATCCATAATTGTATTATAATATATACCACCTAACCGTGGTTTTTTTTTCGTTCTTTATACCGTCGTCATACTAGTTGTTACGAGTATACTACTATCTCTTTATCAACCAGTGTACAGTGCGGTAGTTCACGGCTGTGGCTACCTCTGTGTCGGAACTCGGCAGGCAGTCCGTCCATCCATAATTGTATTATAATATATACCACCTAACCGTGGTTTTTTTTTCGTTCTTTATACCGTCGTCATACTAGTTGTTACGAGTATACTACTATCTCTTTATCAACCAGTGTACAGTGCGGTAGTTCACGGCTGTGGCTACCTCTGTGTCGGCACTCGGCAGGCAGTCCGTCCAACCATAATTGTATTATATACCACCTAACCGTGGTTTTTTTTTCATTCTTTATACCGTCGTCATACTAGTTGTTACGAGTATACTACTATCTCTTTATCAACCAGTGTACAGTGCGGTAGTTCACGGCTGTGGCTACCTCTGTGTCGGCACTCGGCAGGCAGTCCGTCCAACCATAATTGTATTATATACCACCTAACCGTGGTTTTTTTTTCATTCTTTATACCGTCGTCATACTAGTTGTTACGAGTATACTACTATCTCTTTATCAACCAGTGTACAGTGCGGTAGTTCACGGCTGTGGCTACCTCTGTGTCGGCACTCGGCAGCCCGTCCATAATTGTATATACCAGTGACCTAACCGTGGTTTTTTTTTCTTTCTTTATACATACATACTAGTTACGAGTATACTATCTCTTTATCAACCAGTCTATATATTAGCAGCAGACACAGTACAGTGCGGTAGTTCACGGCTGTGGCTACCTCTGTGTCGGCACTCGGCAGCCCGTCCATAATTGTATATACCACCTAACCGTGGTTTTTTTTTCTTTCTTTATACATACATACTAGTTACGAGTATACTATCTCTTTATCAACCAGTCTATATATTAGCAGCAGACACAGTACAGTGCGGTAGTTCACGGCTGTGGCTACCTCTGTGTCGGCACTCCGCAGCCCGTCCATAATTGTATATACCAGTGACCTAACCGTGGTTTTTTTTTCTTTCTTTATACATACATACTAGTTACGAGTATACTATCTCTTTATCAACCAGTCTATATATTAGCAGCAGACACAGTACAGTGCGGTAGTTCACGGCTGTGGCTACCTCTGTGTCGGCACTCGGCAGCCCGTCCATAATTGTATATACCAGTGACCTAACCGTGGTTTTTTTTTCTTTCTTTATACATACATACTAGTTACGAGTATACTATCTCTTTATCAACCAGTCTATATATTAGCAGCAGACACAGTACAGTGCGGTAGTTCACGGCTGTGGCTACCTCTGTGTCAGCACTCCGCAGCCCGTCCATAATTGTATATACCAGTGACCTAACCGTGGTTTTTTTTTCTTTCTTTATACATACATACTAGTTACGAGTATACTATCTCTTTATCAACCAGTCTATATATTAGCAGCAGACACAGTACAGTGCGGTAGTTCACGGCTGTGGCTACCTCTGTGTCGGCACTCGGCAGCCCGTCCATAATTGTATACTAGTATCCAATCCATCCATCTGCATTGTTTACCTGAGGTGCCTTTTAGTTGTGCCTATTAAAATATGGAGAACAAAAATGTTGAGGTTCCAAAATTAGGGAAAGATCAAGATCCACTTCCACCTCGTGCTGAAGCTGCTGCCACTAGTCATGGCCGAGATGATGAAATGCCAGCAACGTCGTCTGCCAAGGCCGATGCCCAATGGCATAGTACAGAGCATGTCAAAACCAAAACACCAAATATCAGTAAAAAAAGGACTCCAAAACCTAAAATAAAATTGTCGGAGGAGAAGCGTAAACTTGCCAATATGCCATTTACCACACGGAGTGGCAAGGAACGGCTGAGGCCCTGGCCTATGTTCATGGCTAGTGGTTCAGCTTCACATGAGGATGGAAGCACTCAGCCTCTCGCTAGAAAACTGAAAAGACTCAAGCTGGCAAAAGCACCGCAAAGAACTGTGCGTTCTTTGAAATCCCAAATCCACAAGGAGAGTCCAATTGTGTCGGTTGCGATGCCTGACCTTCCCAACACTGGACGTGAAGAGCATGCGCCTTCCACCATTTGCACGCCCCCTGCAAGTGCTGGAAGGAGCACCCGCAGTCCAGTTCCTGATAGTCAGATTGAAGATGTCAGTGTTGAAGTACACCAGGATGAGGAGGATATGGGTGTTGCTGGCGCTGGGGAGGAAATTGACCAGGAGGATTCTGATGGTGAGGTGGTTTGTTTAAGTCAGGCACCCGGGGAGACACCTGTTGTCCGTGGGAGGAATATGGCCGTTGACATGCCAGGTGAAAATACCAAAAAAATCAGCTCTTCGGTGTGGAGGTATTTCACCAGAAATGCGGACAACAGGTGTCAAGCCGTGTGTTCCCTTTGTCAAGCTGTAATAAGTAGGGGTAAGGACGTTAACCACCTCGGAACATCCTCCCTTATACGTCACCTGCAGCGCATTCATAATAAGTCAGTGACAAGTTCAAAAACTTTGGGTGACAGCGGAAGCAGTCCACTGACCAGTAAATCCCTTCCTCTTGTAACCAAGCTCACGCAAACCACCCCACCAACTCCCTCAGTGTCAATTTCCTCCTTCCCCAGGAATGCCAATAGTCCTGCAGGCCATGTCACTGGCAAGTCTGACGAGTCCTCTCCTGCCTGGGATTCCTCCGATGCATCCTTGCGTGTAACGCCTACTGCTGCTGGCGCTGCTGTTGTTGCCGCTGGGAGTCGATGGTCATCCCAGAGGGGAAGTCGTAAGCCCACTTGTACTACTTCCAGTAAGCAATTGACTGTTCAACAGTCCTTTGCGAGGAAGATGAAATATCACAGCAGTCATCCTACTGCAAAGCGGATAACTGAGTCCTTGACAACTATGTTGGTGTTAGACGTGCGTCCGGTATCCGCCGTTAGTTCACAGGGAACTAGACAATTTATTGAGGCAGTGTGCCCCCGTTACCAAATACCATCTAGGTTCCACTTCTCTAGGCAGGCGATACCGAGAATGTACACGGACGTCAGAAAAAGACTCACCAGTCTCCTAAAAAATGCAGTTGTACCCAATGTCCACTTAACCACGGACATGTGGACAAGTGGAGCAGGGCAGGGTCAGGACTATATGACTGTGACAGCCCACTGGGTAGATGTATGGACTCCCGCCGCAAGAACAGCAGCGGCGGCACCAGTAGCAGCATCTCGCAAACGCCAACTCTTTCCTAGGCAGGCTACGCTTTGTATCACCGCTTTCCAGAATACGCACACAGCTGAAAACCTCTTACGGCAACTGAGGAAGATCATCGCGGAATGGCTTACCCCAATTGGACTCTCCTGTGGATTTGTGGCATCGGACAACGCCAGCAATATTGTGTGTGCATTAAATATGGGCAAATTCCAGCACGTCCCATGTTTTGCACATACCTTGAATTTGGTGGTGCAGAATTTTTTAAAAAACGACAGGGGCGTGCAAGAGATGCTGTCGGTGGCCAGAAAAATTGCGGGACACTTTCGGCGTACAGGCACCACGTACAGAAGACTGGAGCACCACCAAAAACTACTGAACCTGCCCTGCCATCATCTGAAGCAAGAAGTGGTAACGAGGTGGAATTCAACCCTCTATATGCTTCAGAGGTTGGAGGAGCAGCAAAAGGCCATTCAAGCCTATACAATTGAGCACGATATAGGAGATGGAATGCACCTGTCTCAAGTGCAGTGGAGAATGATTTCAACGTTGTGCAAGGTTCTGATGCCCTTTGAACTTGCCACACGTGAAGTCAGTTCAGACACTGCCAGCCTGAGTCAGGTCATTCCCCTCATCAGGCTTTTGCAGAAGAAGCTGGAGGCATTGAAGAAGGAGCTAAAAGGGAGCGATTCCGCTAGGCATGTGGGACTTGTGGATGCAGCCCTTAATTCGCTTAACAAGGATTCACGGGTGGTCAATCTGTTGAAATCAGAGCACTACATTTTGGCCACCGTGCTCGATCCTAGATTTAAAGCCTACCTTGGATCTCTCTTTCCGGCAGACACAGGTCTGCTGGGGTTGAAAGACCTGCTGGTGACAAAATTGTCAAGTCAAGCGGAACGCGACCTGTCAACATCTCCTCCTTCACATTCTCCCGCAACTGGGGGTGCGAGGAAAAGGCTCAGAATTCCGAGCCCACCCGCTGGCGGTGATGCAGGGCAGTCTGGAGCGACTGCTGATGCTGACATCTGGTCCGGACTGAAGGACCTGACAACGATTACGGACATGTCGTCTACTGTCACTGCATATGATTCTCTCAACATTGATAGAATGGTGGAGGATTATATGAGTGACCGCATCCAAGTAGGCACGTCACACAGTCCGTACTTATACTGGCAGGAAAAAGAGGCAATTTGGAGGCCCTTGCACAAACTGGCTTTATTCTACCTAAGTTGCCCTCCCACAAGTGTGTACTCCGAAAGAGTGTTTAGTGCCGCCGCTCACCTTGTCAGCAATCGGCGTACGAGGTTACATCCAGAAAATGTGGAGAAGATGATGTTCATTAAAATGAATTATAATCAATTCCTCCGCGGAGACATTGACCAGCAGCAATTGCCTCCACAAAGTACACAGGGAGCTGAGATGGTGGATTCCAGTGGGGACGAATTGATAATCTGTGAGGAGGGGGATGTACACGGTGATATATCGGAGGGTGAAGATGAGGTGGACATCTTGCCTCTGTAGAGCCAGTTTGTGCAAGGAGAGATTAATTGCTTCTTTTTTGGGGGGGGTCCAAACCAACCCGTCATATCAGTCACAGTCGTGTGGCAGACCCTGTCACTGAAATGATGGGTTGGTTAAAGTGTGCATGTCCTGTTTTGTTTATACAACATAAGGGTGGGTGGGAGGGCCCAAGGATAATTCCATCTTGCACCTCTTTTTTCTTTTCTTTTTCTTTGCATCATGTGCTGATTGGGGAGGGTTTTTTGGAAGGGACATCCTGCGTGACACTGCAGTGCCACTCCAAAATGGGCCCGGTGTTTGTGTCGGCCACTAGGGTCGCTAATCTTACTCCCACAGTCAGCTACCTCATTGCGCCTCTTTTTTTCTTTGCGTCATGTGCTGTTTGGGGAGGGTTTTTTGGAAGGGACATCCTGCGTGACACTGCAGTGCCACTCCTAGATGGGCCCGGTGTTTGTGTCGGCCACTAGGGTCGCTAATCTTACTCACACAGCTACCTCATTGCGCCTCTTTTTTTCTTTGCATCATGTGCTGTTTGGGGAGGGTTTTTTGGAAGGGACATCCTGCGTGACACTGCAGTGCCACTCCTAGATGGGCCCGGTGTTTGTGTCGGCCACTAGGGTCGCTAATCTTACTCACACAGCTACCTCATTGCGCCTCTTTTTTTCTTTGCGTCATGTGCTGTTTGGGGAGGGTTTTTTGGAAGGGACATCCTGCGTGACACTGCAGTGCCACTCCTAGATGGGCCCGGTGTTTGTGTCGGCCACTAGGGTCGCTAATCTTACTCACACAGTCAGCTACCTCATTGCGCCTCTTTTTTTCTTTGCGTCATGTGCTGTTTGGGGAGGGTTTTTTGGAAGGGCCATCCTGCGTGACACTGCAGTGCCACTCCTAGATGGGCCCGGTGTTTGTGTCGGCCACTAGGGTCGCTAATCTTACTCACACAGTCAGCTACCTCATTGCGCCTCTTTTTTTCTTTGCGTCATGTGCTGTTTGGGGAGGGTTTTTTGGAAGGGCCATCCTGCGTGACACTGCAGTGCCACTCCTAGATGGGCCCGGTGTTTGTGTCGGCCACTAGGGTCGCTAATCTTACTCACACAGCTACCTCATTGCGCCTCTTTTTTTCTTTGCGTCATGTGCTGTTTGGGGAGGGTTTTTTGGAAGGGACATCCTGCGTGACACTGCAGTGCCACTCCTAGATGGGCCCGGTGTTTGTGTCGGCCACTAGGGTCGCTTATCTTACTCACACAGCGACCTCGGTGCAAATTTTAGGACTAAAAATAATATTGTGAGGTGTGAGGTATTCAGAATAGACTGAAAATGAGTGTAAATTATGGTTTTTGAGGTTAATAATACTCTGGGATCAAAATGACCCCCAAATTCTATGATTTAAGCTGTTTTTTAGTGTTTTTGGAAAAAAACACCCGAATCCAAAACACACCCGAATCCGACAAAAATAATTCGGTGAGGTTTTGCCAAAACGCGTTCGAACCCAAAACACGGCCGCGGAACCGAACCCAAAACCAAAACACAAAACCCGAAAAATTTCAGGCGCTCATCTCTAGCAGGGGGAGGGCTGATCATCAGTGCCCCCTGCACATGCTCTGCTGCACTCTGCGCGGTGAAGGGGGAGTATATGCCCAGGAGGGTGGGTAACCTCCAGGGGTAGCAAGTATAACCAGTGGGGGGTGGTTTGGGGCTAGTGAAGAGAAGTATCTAAATTAAGTTGGAGTGCTTTTTAACAGGGGTGGGGGGTGTATAAAACTTTCCTTGGAGCTAAGGGGCAGTTGGAGGTACTATTATTAGGATTTGAGAGCAGTGGAGGTATATTATAAAGGGGGGTGGGAATTTATTTTACATTGGGCAGTGGGGACCTATGGATGCAGGGGGATGGGGTGGGTACTAAAAAAAACACCTAGATATAAAAAAAAGTATATTATTTTATTTTAAATTACGCAGTCGAGTCACATTATTATGACAAAAATAGTCTCAGTGGCGTCACAAGGGGGGAGGGGGATGCGGCCCGCAGCCAGGTGTCACCCGCCGAGGGGTGAGAGCAAAATGCTGGCTCCTCCTCAGTAACAGGAGCCGAGTACTGCACTGTTACAATATATGCAGCACTTGGCTCCTGACACTGTGTAGGAGCCGGCACTACAGTCATGGCACTTCCCGGGGGCAGCCCCACCTCCCAAACCCCCGAAGTGATGAAAAAATGGGTGTTGGGATGCAAAGCCCTGCCCCTCCACAAAGCTCTGCCCTTTTTCCATGAATCCCCACCCCCTTATTTCCCAGCGCCGCACCAGGTGCACTTATAGAAAGTGACGCCTCTGAGTAGTCTGATTCGTTTTCAGTAATAGTTTGTACTGAATCCTCTGCATTTCCATTGTAATCTCCTGCATGCATCAGGTGTTTACTGTTTAGGGAAAATCACCTTCTTCTTCCAAAAATTCAGTAATCACATTCTCAATAGTGATGAAGCAGGCAGAAAAGGTTCCGCAGGCAGGACTCTGAGGAGTACATTACAATACTATTTTTGCCATTAGAAATCATTATCAGCTAACCTAAGTAAATGGCCTTCTCAAACACCTAATGCACTTATTAATCCTCAACAAATTTGCACAGTTGAGGTTTCCAACTCAATTAGCCTTACCTTAGCTGAAATTAACACCTTTCCTCCAGCATGACAATAAAATCCTAATTCTGGCCTACATGATAACGTATTCAAGATTAATTTGTTTCTCATTTAGAAAGTTTAGCCAATAAATGAATTTATTTGATTTGATTACTGAAAGAAAAAAACAGATGTTCCCTGTTAGACTATCATTCATCTCAACACCCTGAGTTTTAGTTATTTATTTATTTTAGCAAAGATCATGACCCGAACACCAGAGTAATCTGTATTCTGTTTCCCTGGATGACTGCAAGAAAACGTTTGCTAGGAAAAGAGGCATGGTGATTTAAAAATGCTTTGTCACCTTTGAAAGCCATTTCAACCTTACCATTAATTTCTCAAACCTAAATTATTATTATTATTATTATTATTATTATCCTTTAGTTATATGGCGCCACAAGGGATCCACAGCGCCCAATTACAGAGTACATAAACAAAATAATCAAAATAGGAAAATAGTGAGTTACAGTTGAAGACAATATAGGACAAGTACAGGGTAAATAAACATAGCTACAGCAGCAGACAACACTGACATAAGTATCAGAGTGGCAGAAAACTGTGGGATTTGGTGCCGTTGAAGACGGTTTAAGTAAGCGAAGGATAAGCACATGAGGGTTAAGGACCCTGCTTGTGAGAGCTTACATTCTAAAGTGGAGGGGCAGACAGACAGGGGTGACACAGATGGAGTAGACAGCGAGCATGGACTAAGGGGTGAGATTAGGCTGGGTTTGGTGAAGAAGTGGGTCTTCAGAGCCCGTTTGAAGTTTTGTAGAGAGGTGGAGAGTCTCAGGAGGAGAGGTAGAGAATTCCAGACAGAGAGGGCAGCATGTGAGAAATCTTAGAGGTAGGAGTGAGAGGAAGTAATCAGTAGGCAGGAGAGGTGGTGTGCATTAGTGAAGCAAAGAGGACGGGTGGGAGTGTAGAAGGAGATAAGGTCAGAGATGTAAATGGGAGAGGAGTGGGCGAGGGCTTTCTAAGTGAATGTGAGAAGTTTGAATTGGATTCTGAAAGTAAAGGGGAAGCCAATGAAGGGCTAGTATGAGAGAGGAGGTGGACGTAATTCGTTTGGTGAGGACGATGAGCCAGGCTGAAGCATTGAGGATAGACTGGAGTGGAAGGAGGCATTTGTCATGGATGCCAGTTAGGAGGAGATTACAGTAATCCAGTCTGGAAATGACCAGTGACTTGATAATGGTCTTAGTAGCATCCTGGATGAGATAGGGTCTAGTCCTGGAAAAAAATTTAAGAGGAAAATGACAGGATTGTGAGAGGTGCTGAATGAGAGGGAGGAGTCAAGGATTTTTCCCAGACAGCCTATGTCTATGTATGTGATTTTAAGTCTTATACAGTACACTTGAAAAGGTGAAGAAGTAAAACTGCTGTTCCGCTTGCCAAAATAACTCTGTTTTCCAATTTTAGGAATCCTATATGATTTAATAATGGCCAGATGGTCTTACTTTGGCCAGGTCACTGACTTACAGTATGATGTAGGTAAAATAGCAACAATATTAGTAAATATCCTACATTACATGTAGGATATTGTAGGATATGTAGTGTCCTGATGGGGAGGCTGAGATTCTGGGTCCTTACCCACAATGCAGTGCTGCAGCTCCTTCTCTGCCTCTACCCTCCTTCTCTCCACCCCTTTCCTCCCACTATCTATCTCCTATTCTATACTCCCTCCCTCCAGCTCTTCTTCCCCTCCTTCCAGCACTCCAAAGTCTACCCTGTCCTATAATTTGGCAGTGACAGTGGGAACAGCAAAACACTGCTGTCTGCTTCACTAACACCACTGCTCATTAACGAGCATGTTATTAATGAATACAAGGTGAAAAAATAAAATAGCGTGGTGAGCTGGAGCATTATATTGCACAAATAAAAAAAGCTCTTTCATAAATGGAGCCCTATATCTCCATCGTGTTTTACTGCAGTCAGTCCTTGGCTCCGGAAGTGGGCATGAGAAAGTGTGGGTAAGAGATTTGGGTCCGCTTCCAGAAGAAGATTGTTGGGATACTATCAGCTTCTAATTCTATTTCCACCTTGTTCAAGTAAAATTCTTATAAATTATTCACCAGATGGTATTGTACAGTACACCTGATCAATTAACTAAGGGCCTAATAAACTACAAAAATTACAAGAACCATGGATTGTTATTTACGTATATTAAGATGTCTCAAATTTACATCTCTATAAATTTACCAAATTTTTAACTCTTATTTATATGTACAACCATGAAAATCAGAAACTCCAGTGCAAATAATGTGTAGAACAGCTAGTTTATTATATGTCAATTAATAATAGTCAAAACAGGGTCCTAACTAGACATTTGTAAGTCCCCAAAAGTTTATAAACATCCCCATGTACCATCCAATGGTGAATATAGTATATAATACATGTAACTTCGATAGGGAAGGAGGGCCTCCCTCAGCTATGGGCCCCAGAGGAACTGCACCCCTTACACCTTTGGCAGTTATGCCCGAGAGTCAATACTTACAAATATATAAATATTCTTTGAGAAATAGAACACAGTCTCCCTTATTGTGCTATATTATAAAATATGTGAATAAGGATTTGTGAGCTGCCTTATTCCACTGGGTTCTCTGCTAGTCAGAGACAAAACACAAAACGCATTTAAGGATATAAGGACATAATTGATCTTTTAGCAATATTTTAATAAAAAATCTGCATATTGGAACTCACTGTGTATTTTATGCTCTCTGTAAAATATTTTGAAAGAGATACTAACATAAGAGGGGTCAGGAGTACACCTCCCCTAGGGCGTCAATTTCACTATTGTTGTGATTCTTTGAGAAATGCTTAATTATTTTTATTATGATAACAATTATATTGTTATATTCCTGAATGCAGTATATTGTTAAATTGGTTGTAATACTGATTATTTATAGTAATAAAACAAGTTATTTAACAAAAACAAATCTACATAATATAACATCACCACAGTTATTATTTCTTTATACAGTACCTAAATAACTTGGACTATGTAAGCCTACCAATTGCATTATTTATGTTTTATGTCTGTGTAATGGAAAGCACACATCTACAATTAATTGTGGCAATTTCCCATTTTGCCGATGGCTGGGTTGGGTCATCGTCAAAAGCCAACATGTTGGAAATCATCAATCTGACGATTCTGACCCCAAAATTATTGGAAATAGCAAAACAGGGATTTTTAACATGTAGGCTTTTGCAGATACCCTGGACAAATCAACGATGATTGGAGTCCGTCGATCGGCAGATCAGATCGCTGGTCAGCAGATAGGTTTGGCATTGGGGAATCTGGCAATTGCAAGGTACTGTAGGTGTACTATATGGCCCGCATTAGTTATAACTAAAAAGTAAAATAAATAAATGAATTAAGAAAAAATAAAGGTTGTTGAAATCTATTATGGCAAACCTGGATTACAACAAATAAAAAAAAATACAATAGTTGAAGATCATCCAATGAGTGAATTTATTTTCTTATTAAATAACGATAATTTGTTTTAATATCAGAAATCAAGTGTTGTTATGTTAACCCATGAACTTTATGTACTGAGTATATAAACAGAGTACATAAAGCTTTATGTGATGTCCTAAATGGATCTGGACTAGTTGACTTGTAGACTGGAAAGTGCACTAAGGGCTTGTACTGTAATTCTGATTTCTAGCCAGGAGAGTCAAGTAAGGACAATGGAAATTCTTCCAACAAGAGTCGTCTTGTTATATCCCAATGGAAATGTTTCTAATAGAAAATCTATTTTCCCTAGATAAAACCAAGATTACAGGATGACTGAAGTCCAACCACTATGATTGTAGATTGGTTTTATCTGTGTATCTCTGATCAGTCTGGTTTATACAACCCAATTGTGCCATAAAAGTAAAAGCATAAACCTTCTTAAACAGTATATAATGAATTTAATACAGATGATCAGTATTTATGAAATTACTTCAAATACACTTATGCATGTACAAAATAGAAAGCATAGTGGAACAAAGTTATGTATAATAATCAGGGTCATTTGGTTCCATGCAGATGCCATAGTATTATTATATAATATATGTAGGCTCTTTTTTTATCAGTTAAATGTAACTTATGACTACATCCAAGCTTCTGGTAGCTGGGTGGGGTATAAGCTTGTGATGTGTTCTGGTAAGTCTGACATAGGCAAGTATACATTCTAAGGGAGATATTCAATTGTTTGAAAAGTCGGTTGGGTGTCTGTTTTTCTGTCTATTAGATAGGAAAAAACAGACACCCAACTGACTTTTCAAACAATTGAATACTGCCCTATGACTGTAGATTAAACTTTGTGCAAAGCCATACACCCCAACTGTTTCACTTTTGGTGGGGTAATATAGCTTTTTGAGGATTGTGCTGCTGTCTCACATATGGGCCACAGTGCCCCACAGTGTCTACATAGTAAGAGGGAGAGGCTGTGGGCAGCCCAGCATCTCTGAGTTCTGAACTTGCCCCAAAGTGATGAAAACTGGAGTGTGCCCACAAAGTAATAAGACAGCAACCCCTTCAGTGAGGCCATGCCCACTTTTCTAGCACAGGCATGGTAAAGCATTTTACCTCCCATATGTTGGGAGCTAAGACCAATCGTTGTTTTCTTCTTAATGTCTTTAAAACAACTGTGCAAGTTCCAGCTGCTCAGACTCCAGGTCATCACCATCCACTCATTCATTTTCCTGTCAGAGGCCAGCAGCTATTATTTCTCCACTGTGCCTGAATAGAGAGTGTCAGAGCAGTTACAAGAGGGCCTTGATCGCAATCAACGGATAGGTGACCCTCGGTTCACTCACAAGTTTAGTCTGTCATTCACAATCCATTTAAAACATACACCCTCTTTAAACTGTTCATGACATTGCCAAAGTGAGTTACTTTAATTTCTAGCAAAGTCACTTACGTCAATAGCAAACAAAAGGTCGGTCTTTAAATGCTGAAATTTCTAATGTGTTTTTCCATTTATTTAAAACTAGTTCTAAAGCAACGACCTTGCCGTTCTGCACCTGATATTACTTTATTTTCTGGTATAGAAAATATGTTTTGCAGCTGCCGAACCTTTCAGTCAGGCTAGAGTAACAGACGCACTGATGTTACTGGAATAAAGGAGTGATCTTCTACAGCAGTGATGGGGAACCTTTGGCACTCCAGCTGTTGTTGAGCTACATATCCCAGCATGCCCTGCTACAGTTTTGCTATTTGGCCATGCTAAAACTGTAGCATGGCATGCTGGGAGGTGTAGTTCAACAACAGCTTGCGTGCCAAATGTTCCCCATCATTGTTCTACAGTAACAGATTCTTTCAGGGGTAAATTTGCTAAAGGTCAGGTTTGCCATCAGATTGAAACTGATGTGCATCATGCCGATTTTCAGGCTAATAAAACAGTATTTACCATACATCAGTTCTGTCATTTGTAATGCGCCATCTAAAACTGTTAGATTTCCACAGCAGATCCAAAGGAAAATCTGCTCTAAATCTGCAGTGGAGTGGAAGCCTTTCACAGACCATAGTGATCTGTGCAGGCTTTGTTTATTAATATGGTTAAAAGGGTTAAAAAATGTGAAATGAATGGCGTGCGGTCACCCCCTCAAATCAATAACCAGCGCCAGGCTCAGGGGTCTTGGGGCTGGTTATTGATTTGAGGAGGTGACCGCACACCATTCATTTCAAATTTTTTACCCATTTTGGGTCTTGGAAAATGGAGCCACATCACGAATGAGAGGTCATGGACACTTTACATAGGAATGAATGGGAATGTGCTGATTGGTCATTTTGTGGGAACTACCGCAAACCCAGGGATGGTTGTCCTTGGGGAGGGGTAACGCCCCTTTTTTGGGGGGGAATGCCTATTTCCCTAGGCATTCCAGTGGTCTGAATACCGTTATGGCAGGGGGACCACATGCTGTGTGTTCCACTACTATGACGTCAGCTGCCCCATTCGGGTCACCCTAGGGCCGGTTATTGGAAGGATTAATATTTTATACTAATGAAATATCTGCATTTAAAGAGAGTCTGACCCTGGGAGGAAAACTAGATTCCCCTTTGTGCTTCTATTGCAAAATACTGAGTTCAGTATTCAGGGGAGTTTTAGAAAATAAGGAGCCTATGTTCAAAGTTTTGTGTTGGACCCTCCCCCATGAAAAATGGGCCAACAAATGTCAGCATATGGCAAAGACTGGCATAGTGACAGACTCCTTGCTATGTATTGAGAATTTGCCATGTGTCTGGTGATTTCTTTAGAGAAATAGCAGTGGCCTCTGTATGATCTGATTTGTTCTGTGGTGCAGGGTGAGTGGCAAGGCCTCCACTTGACCCACATCTTGCACCCATTTTTAGATATGCTCTGTAAGTAACTAAGATACAAAACTGGGACACATATGCCCTATTCTGATAAAAGCATACTATACCCACATCTGCCAATACCATAGCATTACTTGCCAAGGCCACATCCTAAACATTTATCCCCATTACGTCTACTGTACAGTAGGTGCTAAAATTGTGAAGGGTGTGCAAAATTTGCAACTATTAGCCCATATGATATTGCATTATGGTATTGCAGTCCCTTATGCTGACAGATGAGGGCAGTGTTCAGGACAAAATATTGCACTTATGCAGCTAAACTTGGAGCATAATAGCATTCAGGACCCACTATTTTATAGGTGTGGTGAGGAGCACAGAGGAACACTTTTTATTAGGCATGTATAATGCACAAGGCATTATTCAGTGGCGGATTTTATCTAGGGGCTGCAGCGCCAGTAAAATCTGCCATCCCCAATGAGCCAGTGAGTCCGTGCACTGACAGTGCCTTCCCATTGGAAGCACTACTTGCCAATCACACATAGGACAGGCAGCACCATGTGGAGGTGTTTTTCCCCCTGGGACTGTCAGTCTAGGCCATTAATCTTCCAACAGGAAGTCACTCCCTGCCTTATTGTTAACTAGAGATGTGCGGCGGACACTTTTCGGGTTTTGTGTTTTGATTATGGATCTGGATCTCTTCGTGCTTTCGATCTGGATTGGTCTTGCCAAAACCACCCTTTTGGGTTTTGGATCTGGATGTTTTTTCAAAAAAACATAAAAACAGCTAAAATCACAGAATTTGGGGGTAATATTGATCCTACGGTATTATTAACCTTAAAAACATTCATTTCCACTCATTTCCAGTCTCTTCTGAACACCTCACACCTCACAATATTGGTGGTCATTCCGAGTTGATCGCACGTAGCAACTTTTTGCTGCTCGTGCGATCAACTAGACGCCGCCTATGGGGGAGTGTATTTTAGCATAGCAAGGCTGCGATCGCTTGTGCAGCCATGCTATGCTAAAAAAGTTTAAAGCAAAAGAAGACCAGCCCTGCACCTACTTACCCAGTGCGACGGATCCAGCGATGAAGGTCCCGGCTGTGACGTCAGACATCCGCCCTCCAAACACCTGGACATGCCTGCGTTTGCCTTACCATGCCCGGGAAATGGTGAGTAGATGCCCAGATCCTCCTTCCCACTGTCAATCTTCTTGAGATCGGGCCTGCGATCGCTTTCTTCGGTCCTGGTGTCGTTGCCCGGTGACAACAACGCGCGGGCGAAATACAGGCGCCGTGCAGCCGCGACCTGTTTGCACCACAGCAAATAACCGCTGCGTGCAAATGGGTCAGAATGACCCCCATTGTTTTTAGGCCAAGAGGTTGCAGCGAGGTAGCTGGATGACTAAGTTAAGTGACACAAGTGGATGGCACAAACACCTGGCCCATCTAGTAGTGGCACTGCAGTGGCAGACAGGATGGCAGTTTTAAAAACTAGGTCCCAAAGAGCACATAATGCAAAGAAAAAAAAAAGGCGCAAGATGGAATTGTCCTTGGGACCTCCCACCCACCCTTATGTTGTTTAACAGGACATGCACAGTTTAAAAAATATATAATTTCAGCGACAGGTGGTCCCCCAGGAAAAAGCTTGTCAAGTCCTCTGAATCATAGCAAGGTACAAACATACCACCTCCTTCTTTGATTACTTTTTTACATTATCAGGAGAGGCAAGAGGAAGAGGACAGTGTCAAGAAGGTGATTAAGAATTAGAGAGGCACACGCAATCAGGAACAACACACAGACTTTCACCTCCACCACTTTATTGGTGTGGAACCGAAAGATCTTCAACTAAGCAAATACAGATGGAGCCTCCATTATTATTGCTCCATCTGTGACTAGGCGCGTGCCTGGGCGCACCTAGTCACTATGAGCATCTCCGTCTTGATGGGCACGCACGCCCAGATGGTGATGCTCCCCATTCACTTTAATGGAGAGCATCTCCGTCTGCGCGCCCGGACAGAGACACTCTGAATGGGAAGCGGCTTGTGCACTCCTGGCGTGACTAGACAACGGATTTCCTAGTCACGCCGGGAGTGCACACCTGCGACGAGGAGATAACGCTGGCTCCATCTGTATATAATTACCACATTACTGGACAGACTTAAAAACTAGGGGCCAAAGCCTCTGAATTTGTACCCCCTTCTCCATTTTCAGGGATTACGATAATCTCAGATTTATTGCTGGGATGTAAATAAACTGGTGTATACCACAGGATCAAGATTGGATATTTTCCCCTCCATGGAGTCTGGAGACTTATTTTGTGAATATCTGGTGGGTTTCTTTAAAAAAAAAAAAAAAATGATTGCATTTTTATTTACATATTTTATGGCGGATGTCTTATTTTTGTTTTTCACAGCTCCCAGTTACACGCATGTGAGCATACCTGTGTGTCCCAGTTACACCCAGGTGAGCATACCTGGGTGTCTTGTTTATTTTATTCATATTTTATTTTTAAATAAAGCAGCCCCTTAGATGTTTTAGCAGCCCCTCAGGAGCCCTCACATAAGCCCCAGATGTGGCAAGTTGAGTTCGGGTGGGTTCGGTACAGTACTAAGGACTGTGCAGTGAATTTTTTTGTTATTCAGCCCCTGCCCTAGTGGAGCTTGCCACTCGAAAATAATTTCATACTATAAGTAGGACTGTGGGAGGAAGCAATGCTAACCTCTGTGCCCACAGCATGCCTCAGCCTGGCAAGACAGACATCTTCCTAGCTGTAAGCTACCATGAGACTCCATACTGGGCCTTATTCAGTAACTGTTTGTGCCTCACAGGAGCTCTTGGCCCATCTAGTGCTGCTGTGCAATGGAAATCTGATGCAATGCAAGATCACTGAAACTCTGTTCTTCTAACACCACAAGGTCTTGTGATAATCCTACGCAGCCCTTAGGAAAAGAACCCTGTACAACAAATGTACATCTTCTAAATAAATAAATAAACCCAAAATGTGGAACATTAACAATAAATCAAAATTAAGGTTGACTAATTGGAGCCATTTATTTGAGTGAGTCCCTAACATGAAATAATTGAGAAGAAACTCTCCCTAATGCTCCAGCAGAAAATCTCTCTTTTACCTTTTCGGGCAGTTGTGCTGGATTATGATTCTGTCTCTTCTGAGTCTAAATGACTTTGGCCACAAATGGGATCTTATTGGAAAACACTTCATCAAAATAGCAATTTCCATTTCCAGCTTTGCGGCTATGGTTTCACAAATCTGTTTGTGATGCTGAAGCTTGTTTCATATTCTGCTTTAGGCTTTAATTTAAACCTAGGATCAATAACAGCAGCACCCGTGGAATTATACGGCAGCACCCCTGGACTTATATTGCATAGGCAGCACCCCTGGACTTATATTGCATAGGCAGCACCCCTGGAGAATTACACTGCACAGCAGACAGGCAACAGCACCCCTGGACTTAAACGGCAGTGGGGCAGCAACCCTGGACTGATAGAGCAGAGGGGCAGCACCCCATATAGGTCAGCACCCCTGGGAAAATGTGGCAAAGAAAAGACGTGCAAGATGAAATTGTCCTTGGGCCCTCCCACACACCCTTATGTTGTATAAACAGGACATGCACACTTTAACAAACCAACCATTTCCGTGACAGGGTCTGCCACATGACTGTGGCTGAAATAATTGGTTTGTTTGGGCTCCCACCAAAAAAGAAGCAATTAATCTCTCCTTGCACAAACTGGCTCTACAGTGGCAAGATGTCGTCCAAGTCCTCTGAGTCCTCACCCCCTTCAGTGTTTACATCCTCATCCTCACAGAGAAATAATTTCACACACAAAAAGATGGATTTTTTTGGTATTTTGCCCAGGCATGACAATGGACTTTTTCATCCCATGGCCAACAACTGTCTCCACTGGTGCCTTATTCAAACAAACCACATCACCTTCAGAATCCTCATCGTCAACTTCCTCTTCAGTGCCAGCTACACCAATATCCTCCTCACCCTGGTGTACTTATACAGTGACATCCTCAATCTCAATATCAGCAAATGGACTGGTGTGCTCCTCCCAGCACTTGTAGGGGGCGTGCAAATGGAGGTAGGAGCCTTCTCTTTCCATACGGACTTGTAAAGGTCAGGCCTAGACATCGTAACTGCAGACACACTTGGACTCTCCTTGGGGATTTGTGATATGTCTGCATGCACAGTTGTTTTTTTTTGCTGTGCTTTAACAAGCTTTATTTTTTACATTTTTCGAGAGGTAGGAGGACTTCTATCTTCATGAGAAGCTGAACCACCAGTCATGAACATAGGCCAAGGCCTTAGCCTTTCCTTGCCACTTCATGTCGTGAATGGCATATTGTCAATTTTACGTTTCTTATCAGATAATTATTATTATTATTATTATTATTATTATTATTATTATTATTTTTTTTTTTTTGTTCTTCATTCTTGCTTCTTGGATTTTACATGCCCTCTATGACACTGGGCATCGGCCTTAGCAGATGACGTTTATGGAATTGCATCATCAATGTCATGACTTGTAGCAGCAGCAGCTTCAGCACTAGTACTAGGAAGTAGGAACTGGAAGTGGTTCCTGATCTTCCACTATTTTTTCCTCCAAATTTTTGTTCTCCATTTCACATGACTGCACCCCTTTATTATTACAGCACACAGAACAGTGCCCCTTTATTTTCACAACACCCCTGTAATTTTACAGCATACAACACAGGGCCAGTGTACCTTTATTTTAACAACAGCACCCCTTTATTTTTTTTACAGGACAGGGCCAGTGTACTTTTATTTTAACAACAGCATCCCTGTATTTGGACCAGTGTACTTTTATTTTAACAACAGTACCCCCGTAGTTTTACATCATACAGGACCAGTGTTCTTTTATTTTAACAGCATCCCTGTATTTTTACAGCATACAGGACCAGTGTACATTTATTTTAACAACAGCACCCCTGTATTTTTACAGCATATAGGACCAGTGTAATTTTATTTTAACATCAGCACCCCTGTATTTTTACAGCATACAAAACAGGGCCAGTGTATATTTATTTTCACTACACCCCTGAATTTTTAAAGCCTACAAGACAGGGCCAGTATACATTTATTTTAACAATAGCACCCCTGAAGTTTTACAGCATACAAGACAGGACCAGTGTACATATATTTTCACTGCACCCCTGAATTTTTACAGCATACAAGACAGGGCCAGTGTACATTTATTTTAACAACAGCACCCCTAAATTTTTACAGCATACAAGGTGTGGTATTCATGTGACCGCCGGTCAGCTGACCGACAGTCACATGACCTCCTCCACCAGCCCGATGGGTCACTGTCCCGAAGGTCGGCATGACGACCAACAGGGACTATTTTCACTCGTGGGTGTCCACGACACCCATAGAGTGGGAATAGAACCCGTGGCGACTGCAGGTCGCCACCGAGCCCGCAGCGTGGCGAGCGCAGCGAGCCCGCAAGGGGCTTGCTGCACTCTCCCCTCCCCGCCGGGATCCCGGCGTCGGTATGCTGCCGGGATCCCAGCGTCGGTAAGCTGACCGCCGGTCAGGAGACCGCCGGTCAGCCGTACTACACCCCATACAAGACAGGGCCATTGTACATTTATTTTCACTGCACCCCTTAATTTTTACAGCATACAAGACAGGGCTAGTTTACATTTATTTTAACAACAGCACCCCTGAACTTCTACAGCATACAGACAGGGCCAGTGTACATTTATTTTAGCAACAGCACCCCTGAATTTTTTACAGCATACAAGAAAGGGCCTGTGCACATTTATTGTCACTGCACCCCTGATTTTTTACAGCATTCAAGACAAGGCCAGTGTACATTGATTTTAACAACAGCACCCGTGGATTTTTACAGCATACAAGACAGGGCCAGTGTACATTTATTTTAACAACAGCACCCCTGAATTATGACAGCATACAAGACAGGGCCAGTGTACATTTATTTTAACAACAGCACCCCTGAAGTTTTACAGCATACAAGACAGGGCCAGTGTACATTTATTGTCACTGCACCCCTGAATTTTTTACAGCATATAATACAGGGCCAGTGTACATATATTTTAACAACAGCACCCCTGGATTTTTACAGCATACAAGACATGGCCAGTGTACATTTATTTTCACTGCACCCCTGAATTTTTACAGCATACAAGACATGGCCAGTGTACATTTATCTTACTGCACCCCTGAATTTTTACAGCATACAAGACAGGGCCAGCAACTCTGTATTTTCACTGCATACAGGAGGACAATGCCCCTGCCCCCTGTACAACACAGTGACAAACAGAACAGCAACACCCATGTACAGCTGCAGCACCCCTAACAGCACATGAAACACCAGTGACAGTCAGGACAGCACCCCTAACATCACAGGGACACCACAGTGACAGGAACAGCACCCCTAGAGAGCACACACTGACCCCACCTGATACCACCACCCACAGAGAGAGACAGAGATCTGCTTCCCTCACTCTCCAAGTCTAGAGTGAAAATGGCGGTGAAGCGAGGCTGTTTATATGGAATAAAAAACCTGCGAGAATCTGACAGCGGGATGATGACGTTTTGCCTCGTTCTGATTTCCGAGTCTTGTGGGGAGTCCCGAGCCGGGCTCGGTTCCTGGCTCGGAACGTGACGTTCGGGGGGGGGGGGGGGTCATCTCTGCTGCTGGCTTGTAGGGACTGGAATTCAGCACAGGCAGAAAGCCTTGTACAACAAGGTAGGAGCCATTGCTGGCACTATTTAAAAAACGTCATCAATTCCTTTCCCCTCCATCCAGTGGTGCATTATACATAATTCATCCACTCTACAATTTCTATTTAAATACCTCAAGACAGTTTCCTACTGTAGTTCTTTAAAAGTTATGTCCTAATAGCACTTCATAAAAAAAATAAATTTTATAGGTAGGCCTCCCTTTTGTGTTTCCCTAATATACGTTCATATCTTAAATTTGTATATACAATTCAATAAGATCAATAACATGCACATGTAACAATCCATTTTATAAATGCTGCATAAACAATATATTCAAACGAAAACCCAAGAAAGCAATATGCATTTATTACCCGTTAAATATACAGTACAGTATGTGAAATTCTGAGATCTCTTCCCCCAGACTAGTACAGCACATCATACAGTACATCACCAACGTAGCCGTGTTCTAGTGCTGTCTTGTTTCAGTGAATGCTATAGGAAAAGTGTCCTTGTAAACAAACATTGATAATAAATGCAGAATTATAGTAACTTTTTCAAATTCCTTTTATACTGCAGATTTTTTTTAGGTAGGCATAAAAAGTGTTTGTTTTTTACATAAAAAAATAATAATCTACATGTCTATCATGTCTTGAGATTAGTTGCCTGGCTGAATGTTGACGTTATTTACTGTGACACATGTGCCTGGGATATTGAAAGCTGAAAAACAGATTGCATTTTCTTTCCCTTACTGTCACATAAAAGAAGTTTCTGTAAAGGCTGTTGCCCTGCTATGCTACCTATCTCTGCCTTTACTCTCTACAATCTCTTTTTTCCCCGAAAGACTGCTTTGAGAATCCTCAAAAGCAAAAGTATTGCCATAAATCGCACATATATAATGGTATAATAGCATCATTATTTTCTCTGGTATATTGTTGCTGAATATAATGCACCAGTAGTATAGCTAGTTTCATGGATTTATAACATGGAAAATATTTGGGGTTCTATTTAGTAGCCAACAGTTTTGCCAGTATAAGTTCTGTCTGTTATCACTGGTATTTACATCAGTAATACACACCTCCCAACATTTTGGTTGTTCATTTTGGGACCCCAATGCACACAGTCATGTGTGCCCAAAAGAGGGCATAGGGTGACATTTACTAAGCAGTGATAAGAGCGGAGAAGTGAGCCAGTGGAGAAATTGCCCCACCAACCGATTAGCAGCTCTGCATCATTTTATAGTATGCAAATTATAGATGTTACTTTAGTGCTGATTGGTTGCCATGGGCAACTTCTCCACTGGCTCACTTCTCCGCTCTTATCACTGCTTAGTAAATGTCCCCCTTAGTCTCATTCTCTCTAGGTCACTCGCCCTGAAGAAGACATTTTGGGGTGTGATGGCATGTCATGTCCCAGTTTTACGTTATGTTGGGGGCAAGCCCAGCACTCCGGCAGCTACTGGGCTGCCTCCAGCATCTGACCTGCACCGCACGGGATCCATTCACCTTCACCGCGCAGCTGTTCTGCATAGCAGAGCAGTATGGGGTGAAAGCGTGGCCCCCAACTGCCCGTGGGACACTGCACCCTCTAGTTGGGACAGTGCCTGAAAAACAGTAATATATGTGTGTATTCAGTACCCTTTATTAAAATCCTGATGCCAGGTCAGTGGATCTGTGAGGACTGAATAGTAAAGTAACACAGTAGCTTTCGCTATCATTTGAGTAGCAGATTCAGGCTCTGCTTACCTGCTGCACATGTGCGGCTAGCCACTACAGGCAAGAATCAGGAGACCTACAGTATATTTAGTTTGTTAATAGGACAAGGAAGTGAACATGACAGATTTATAATGTTTGAACTGGCAGCTACAGTAATTATTGACAATTTCCTACTATAGTATTGTGGATTCTATTAAACTGGAGAAAACCTCCAATAGTCCCTCATGCCCAACTAGTAAACATTTCATAATGTTGCTATGCCAACGTAGTGATGAATCAACAGATGTAATGCAACTTGCAAATATACAAAATGCTATTACTTTATTTTATAACACTTTAATAGCAGTTTTTGATAAAAGTCATTATGAAGCTAGAATATACAGTAATACACTATATATTATAGATACATAGGGGTATATTCAATTGAAGTCGGATCCATTCTGACATTCATTTGTCGGAATGGATCCGATCTGGGCTATTCAATGTCATCTCAATTCGACTTTTAAAAAAGTCGAATTGAGATGCGGGAGCTGAGACGGGAGAGCCGCAGGCAGACGGGGGAGAGCAGCGCTACAGCAGCAGCTAGCTGTAGCGCTGCTCTCACCCATCTGCCTGCGGCTCCCCTATCAGTCTCTCTGCCTCTCCCCATCCCCGCATTACAGCCGCCACTCATGGCAGCGTCCACCCGGCTCGAGCAAGCGGGGCCTCGCTTGCTGGAGCCGGGTGGACGCTGCTGTGAGCGGCGGCTGACACATCCTCCGGCGCTGCTCTCCCCATCTGGCTGCCCGTGGCTCTCCCGGTCTCTGCTCCCGCATCTCACTTCGACTTTTTTTTAAAGTCGAATTCAGATGGTCGAAAAGAGGGCCAAGACCTGTCAGTTTTGGCCCCGTTTTCTACACAAGCATGTGGATCGGCAGCTATTCCGCCGATTCACGTGCTTTTCGACCAGTCAAATTCCTCGACTTGTCGAATAATTTGGGGTTAGATTGAATAGGTCGGAACCCCTTCCGACCTAAAAAAGTCGAAAACTGACGTCTTTTTCGACAGACGGCAGCTTTCGACTTCAATTGAATATACTCCATAGCCTGCATCGTACCCAGTTAAAATGAACACCGTAACTGTCTGCCCTTATATTTTTGTAAATGTAACCTCTTCCAATAAAAACAAAATAAGAACAAAATGTAAATATATACATTAATAACAGAGATGAGCGGGTTCGGTTCCTCGAGATCCGAACCCCCCTCCCCCGAACTTCACCCATATTACACGGTTCCGAGGCAGCCCCGGATCTTCCCGCCTTGCTCGGTTAACCCGAGCGCTCCCGAACATCATCATCCCGCTGTCGTATTCTCGCGAGATTCGTATTCTATATAAGGAGCCACGCGTCGCCGCCATTTTCACTCGTGCTTTGGAGATGATAGCGAGAGGACGTGGCTGCGTTCTCTCAGTTTCTGTGTTCACTGTTCAGTGTGCTGCAAAAATCTGTGCTCAGTGTGCTGCAAATATCTGTGCTCAGTGTGCTGCAAATATCTGTGCTCAGTGTGCTACAAATATCTATGTTCTCTGCCTGAAAACGCTCCATATCTGTGCTGCATTGTAGGAGGACAGTGCAGAATTTTGCTGACCACCAGTATATTGATATAGCAGTACGGTACAGTAGTCCATTGCTCTACCTACCTCTGTGTCATCAAGTATACTATCCATATCTGTGCTGCATTGTAGTTGTGCGCAGTATATAGTAGGAGGACAGTGCAGAATTTTGCTGACCACCAGTATATATATATAGCAGTATGGTACAGTAGTCCATTGCTCTACCTCTGTGTCATCAAGTATACTATCCATATCTGTGCTGCATTGTAGTTGTGCGCAGTATATAGTAGGAGGACAGTGCAGAATTTTGCTGACTAGCAGTACATATATATATATATATATATATAGCAGTACGGTACAGTAGGTCATTGCTATTGATATATTACGGGCATATAATTCCACACATTAAAAGATGGAGAACAAAAATGTGGAGGGAGGCCGGCCACTTCGGTCGCTTAGCTTAGCCATCCAGCGACCTTGGTGCACCTCTTTTTTTCTTTGCATCATGTGCTGTTTGGGGACTATTTTTTTAAGTGCCATCCTGTCTGACACTGCAGTGCCACTCCTAGATGGGCCAGGTGTTTGTGTCGGCCACTTGGGTCGCTTAGCTTAGCAATCCAGCGACCTTGGTGCACCTCTTTTTTTCTTTGCATCATGTGCTGTTTGGGGACTATTTTTGTAAGTGCCATCCTGTCTGACACTGCAGTGCTACTCCTAGATGGGCCAGGTGTTTGTGTCGGCCACTTAGGTCGCTTAGCTTAGCCATCCAGCGACCTTGGTGCACCTCTTTTTTCTTTGCATCATGTGCTGTTTGGGAACAATTTTTTTTAAGTGTCATCCTGTCTGACACTGCAGTGCCACTCCTAGATGGGCAAGGTGTTTGTGTCGGCCACTTGGGTGGCTTAGCTTAGCCATCCAGCGACCTTGGTGCACCTCTTTTTTTCTTTGCATCATGTGCTGTTTGGGGACAATTTTTTTAAGTGCCATCCTGTCTGACACTGCAGTGCCACTCCTAGATGGGCCAGGTGTTTGTGCCAGCCACTTGGGTCGCTTAGTTTAGTCATCCAGCGACCTCGGTGCAAATTTTAGGACTAAAAATAATATTGTGAGGTGTGAAGTGTTCAGAATAGACTGTAAATGAGTGGAAAATATGGTTATTGAGGTTAATAACACTATGGGATCAAAATGACCCCCAAATTCTATGCTTTAAGCTGTTTTTGAGGGGGTTTTGAAAAAAAACACCCGAATCCAAAACACACCCGAATCCGACAAAAAAATTTCAGGGAGGTTTTGCCAAAACGCGTCCGAATCCAAAACACGGCCGCGGAACCGAATCCAAAACCAAATCACAAACCCCGAAAAATTTCCGGTACACATCACTAATTAATATATACATATCTAGTCAACACAATATAACACATAGAGGGGTATTCAATTGTTTGAAATGTCAGTTGGGTGTCTGTTTTTTCCTGTCCATTGTTTTTTCCTGTCTAATAGACAGGAAAAAACAGACACCCAACTGACTTTTCAAACAATTGAATTCCACCCTTAGTATTCTTACAGCTACCACTCTACAGTATTTGACCAAAATAGGACCTTGCCCTGTGCTGGGTGGCCCCCAGCATGCAATCATATTGAGTGGCAGATATCTGCTATTCAATCTGAATAGGGTCCTACAGTATGTCCTTAAATATATATGCTGTGTTGCTGGAGGGCCATTCTGTCTCAGGCTGAGATAGAAACAGATTGGTGTAAGGAGTGCTGATTTCAGTGCTATACCCCACTCCAGACGCATGGGAGCAGCAGTCACTTCAGAACTTGATTCAGCAGACAGCTCCGGCTGTACATGTCACTCAGGAGTAACCCCTGCAGGTGGAAGAAAACAAGGAGGCGCTGCTTCTACCCTCCTCCAAGACCAGCAGCACCACTGAATAATCAGGTCCAGTCTCTAGACCGGGGGAAGCCAACCCTGGTCCTCGAGAGCTACCAACAGTGCACGTTTTCCAGGTCTCCTCACAGAATACATCTGTGGATCTTTTAAAATGTGACTGTTAGTAATAACTGCACCTGTGCACCTGCCAGGTGAGCTGAAAAACGTGAACTGTTGGTAGCTCTCAAGACCAGGGTTGGCTACCACTGCTCTAGACAGTCCCCTCAGGAATGGCTAAAGGCGGGACTGCGGAACTCCGCCTAATCTGCAGCTGTCAATTTACAGCTCCCATCATATGATGAGCTCCAGGGAAACACACAGGGAACACACTTAGGCCAGTTACCTCAGACTACGCGCCTTCCCAACTCACCAACTGACTATCCCAACTGTCGCTCTTGGTAATGACACAAGCTGCTTCTAGTAACTTCTGTCACCTCTTCTCACGTGCCCTCTAAGTGCCCCTATTAAGCAACTAAATTAAACTAATATAAAGAATTAACACTTAGGAAACTCTTATCAATACTAAACACATACATAATTATACAGTCTCCCCTTGGTGTTGCAATTATTATTTACATTTCAGGTCATGATAGTTTCAGTTTTTGCAGTACATAATCCACATTCCATTTTAACAATAAATGGGGTTTAGACAAGCATTGTTAAATAGCTTTGATAAATCAGAACTAAATAATGCAATGTATTATTACTTATCATAGAAAACCCATGATAAATAATATATATATATATATATATATATAGAGAGAGAGAGCCAACAGAAGGTCTATTTAGAATCTCTATTTAAAAGGTAGGAGATCTGACTTAACTTTAAAAATAGGCAGGGGGTCAGTGCAGGGAAAACAACGCGTTTCGTCACATCCTTTGAAGAAGTCGGATGTGACAAAACGCGTTGGATCCCTGCACTGACCCTCTGCCTATTTTTAAAGTTAAGTCAGATCTCCTACCTTTTAAATAGGGATTTTTATGCTTTTATTAGTGACTAAAGATTTTTTTGTGTTTTATTTAACTCTTATGTACTATTAAAAACTTGTTTGTATTTTTAAATATTTTTTGGCTCATACATTTTAGACATAGTGAATATTTTAACAACACAGGTCGCCGGTACCCTTATCCCCTCATCTTATACTCGTTTTTAGCAGTACTGTACCAGCATTGCGTTCTTAAGGGTTGGCAGACACCTATAATAAGGTTACGTGTGTGTTTTAATGGTTTAGTGCTTTTATACATTTTATTTTCAGAGATCCTACTCCACAAGTGGCGCTGTATTATCTTTTGCTACATATATATATATATATATATATATATATACACACCATCCAACGTCAGACCCTGGCACTCTGGTCTTATGTTTCACCTGCTCAGGTGCCTTCTCCTCAGACCAGAGTCTGCTGCATACACTTCCAAAATACGGGCGGCACTCAGAGACTTTAAAACTTCAGAAGAACTTGGTGAACAAGCCCCTTAGGGCTGCTTTATTGTGACGTTTCGGGGCCAAAATCCCCTTCCTCCTTGTCTGAGGAAGGGGATTTTGGCCCCAAAACGTCACAATAAAGCAGCCCTAAGGGGCTTGTTCACCAAGTTCATCTGAAGTTTTAAAGTCTCTGAGTGCCGCCCGTATTCTGGAAGTATATATATATATATATATATATATATACACACACTATAGAGATCAGCAGCACTCCATTCCATTACAGACATATGAAAACAGCCGGTGCCTTCCCAGTAACAACCATAGAATGGATGTCCATAAATAAGCAAAGTAGTCAGCGGCACTCACGGCTCCCAGTCAGGGAATGAAAAAAGACACAATCTCTGTGTTGTCAACGTTTCAATGTTATTCAAGTGAACATTTTCCTCAGGACATAAATCAAACATTAACATCACATACCTTTATACCTGTCTGAGGTCTCCCATGGCGCCCGCCGTCCGCCGCGTCTCTGCCCATCAAAAATGACCTCACGGAGCTGCGCCGGCCGCGGCGCCACGGAGAACACCACAACACCTGTGTGAACAATTAACAGCGTAAGCTGTGTGACATATAACAACATACATGCAAATTAATAAACAAGACTAAATCTGATTATGCACAGCATATCATTATGACCAATCACAATAAACAATTGATTGAATGGTAAAAAACATGCATAATAAAAGAGCTTCATTTAGATGCAATCCTAATGACTATGGCCCTCATTCCGAGCTGTTCGCTCGTTATTTTCCTTCGCATCGGTGCGATTTTCCGCTAACTGCGCATGCGCAATGTTCGCACTGCGGCTGCGCCAAATAAATTTGCTAAGAAGATTGGTATTTTACTCACGGCATTACAAAGTTGTTTCTTCGTTTAGCTGATCGTAGTGTGATTGACAGAAAGTGGGTGTTTCTGGGTGGAAACTGGCCGTTTTATGGGAGTGTGTGAAAAAACACTGCCGTTTCTAGGAAAAACGCGGGAGTGGCTGGAGAAACGGGGGAGTGTCTGGCCGAACGCTGGGTGTGTTTGTGACGTCAAACCAGGAACGACAAGCACTGAACTGATCGCACTGGAAGAGTAAGTCTCGAGCTACTCAGAAACTGCAAAGAAAAAACTTTTCGCTATATTGCGAATACTTAGTTCGCAATTCTGCTAAGCTAAGATTCACTCCCAGAGGGCGGCGGCTTAGCGTGTGCACTGCTGCGAAAAGCGGCCAGCGAGCGAACAACTCGGAATGAGGGCCTATGTTTTTTACATATATATTTTCACGTATATATACTTTTTTTTAAAAACTACCTGATGTGGATCCTATAGTATAAGAAGTTGTTACTTTAGAGATTTAAATGTAACAGACTAATGTTACATACTAGCTGCTACTGAATAAAGACTTGCTAGCCATTAATGGAGAGAGGAAAAAAGAAAAAATTAAAAGTACATTATCTAATACCCATTTAATGCCTGCATACAAACGCGGGCGTAATTTACGTGACCACCTAGTTATAACTAATATCCAGTTTCCAACACCCTCCCTGTCAGCAGCAAAAACCTTTTTAAACCCTTATAAAACAGGGTGTTTTAAATGTTTGGGCTGCACCACATGTAATCACATGATAGTGGGCAACAGTTTCAGTCATTCTTACACTGTAACGTTACAAAATCCGCCATAGACTCACGTGCTTTACAAAATTCGTCATTTACTTATTGAGTTGTCCGTGTGGCCTACATTATGTAGGTAAGACAGAATGCACATTTAAGGAACGTATGGCAGGGCACCGTACTACCATCAGAGCAGCTTTATCAACTGGCAGAAGCGACCAACCGGTCGCCCGGCATTTTGTGAACGCGAAGCATTCACTTGCCGTTCTTAAACATCAGATTATAGATCATGTTCCCCCACTCAAAAGGGGAGGTGACAGGGGACTTCTATTACTTAAAGCTGAAGCAAGGTGGATTTTCGTGCTTGATACCTTGTCCCCGAAAGGGCTCAACGAACATTCAGGCTTACATTGCTTTCTCTAAAGTATGACAGGTCCTTTCTTTGCCCCTCATTATTTACAGTAAGATCCTTTTGAGTAAAGTGGTTCATTCTTTTGTTATGTAAAATCTGCACATCCATGTAGGGTTCTAACTTGTGCACTTTAATTTTTCCTTTTTTCCTCTCTCCATTAATGGCTAGCAAGTCTTTATTCAGTAGCAGCTAGTATGTAACATTAGTCTGTTACATTTAAATCTCTAAAGTAACAACTTCTTATACTATAGGATCCACATCAGGTAGTTTTTTAAAAAATATATACGTGAAAATATATATGTACAAAAACATAGTCATTAGGATTGCATCTAAATGAAGCTCCTTTATTATGCATGTTTTTTACCATTCAATCAATTGTTTATTGTGATTGGTCATAATGATATGCTGTGCATAATCAGATTTAGTCTTGTTTATTAATTTGCATGTATGTTGTTATATGTCACACAGCTTACGCTGTTAATTGTTCACATAGGTGTTGTGGGGTTCTCCGTGGTGCCGCGGCCGGCACGGCTCCGTGACGTCATCTTTGATGGGCAGAGACGCGGCGGACGGCGGGCGCCATGGGAGACCTCAGACAGGTATAAAGGTATGTGATGTTAATGTTTGATTTATGTCCTGAGGAAAATGTTCACTTGAATAACATTGAAACGTTGACAACACAGCGATTGTGTCTTTTTTCATTCCCTGACCGGGAGCCGTGAGTGCCGCTGACTACTTTGCTTATATATATATATATATATATATATATATATATATATATATAATATAATAATAATATAATATAAAAATATGACTCTTATATGACTTTAACTTTCTACAATGGTGCTAGTTGGTCTGTTTGCCACTCCCTTCAGTTCAGTTGCCTTTGTTTGCCTTCTCCCCTTCTCATAATCTCACAGATGTCTTATTTCTGTTCTGCATCTCTGGGCGCTATGCGACTGGGATGCAATCGCAAAATGTAAGCACTGTCCCACTGCGTGCAGCATCAACCCTGCATGTGACCCACAATAAGGCAGGTGTGATCTCCTCAGTGTCAGAAGCCTGGTGCTGCTCCGGATTCCATTTAGTTTGTTTTCAATGCTAAGACTGACAAATAAATGTAATTTGTAGATGTTTAACAAAGAAATAAATAAATATGTGCCCAGGACTAATAAGACAGATTTGCAGCATATGTTTGGTGGAGGAATACTCATTCTCAGTAAGCTGGAAGCATATAATGGGTACGCAGATCGTAGCAACGTATGTGATCAAACTGCGTCTCTGTGATCATCAATCTCTAAGCCTGCTTGTTAGATCCGCAGTCAGCTTGGAACCCAACACATAACAAATTACCATCATTTGTCTTTTCCTTAAGTGGCAACTTGCTGTAAGACCCAATTTCATAATTTTAATTGTGTGTAATGACTAATTTACCCTGTCTTTTTCTGTGGTGCAGTAATATATAAATTTAGCTCTCAAGCAAGACATGAACTGCAGGAAGCTTTATTTTAGAGTTGAAAAATAACCGCATTGATATAACCAAATAGTGACTTCAGAGGTTTACTTTGCTACCTAGACCTCGGCAGCTACTGGAGCTTCATCATATTACCATCACTGATGCTGTATGTCTAGTTCTGTCATGTAAAATAACAGGTTATGAATAGTATATTAGTACTGGCATCTTATTCTAGTTACTTGTTTAGAAAAAGATGATACTTGCTTAACAATACCTAAAGGGCACCTTGATATCTAAATGAGTGGCTCAAGACTCCCAGTGATCGGGATATGCCTGTACTTAGCCTCAACCAACTCACATTATTATTATTATTATTATTATTATTATTATTATTATTATTATTATTATTATGCAGAGAGTACATTTGTCAGTCACGTCAGTCCCTGCCCCAGTGGAGCTTATGGTTTAAATTCCCTACCATAAAAGCAAATTGACATTGGGAGATCTATTGGGCCATGGTACTTGGGTGTGTGTTGGACATGGGCACAACCGGTTCCGAATACTAATGCCCTCTTTACAAGCTGCACCACCTGAAGTATTGGGAGTTTGGCCGAGCATCCGCAGCATTCAAGGTTGTAAGACAGGTCTGGACATTTGCCCCCTCTTGGGATACCTGCTTAAGCATTCATCTGATAGCTAAGCTACCAGTAAGTATTTGGAGGGTAACAAGAAATCAGAGAACCCATCATAAAACCACACAAACATAGGGAAAACATACAAACTCATTGACGCAAGGCTGTGAGGTAGCAATGATAAACAATGTGCCACCATGCTATTGTGATTTACTTGTCTATAACTGTCTTGCTTTCAGTTATTATGATTATTACCTAGAAATTAATGACAATCAGTCCTGTTCTACATTTTTACCACCGCTGATATATGTATTCATTTCCTTTGACATGCGGGTTGTAAAATGATAAACAGGTGGTTTATATTCTTTTTACCGTAAATTCAATAAGTCACAGACATTTCTAACTGTGTCACTAAAACTATATATGATTGACTTACTCATTGTATGGTTTTACTGGGTAAGAAATGCATCATACAAGAAACCACATCAGTCATTGAAAAGTGTACGCTTATGTAAGGGGTCTTTTGTCTAATATGCATTTATATTTTCCTGCCATTATGCAGAATCATTTTCATAAACCGAAGAGTTATACACATAATACAGTGTTTTATTAGTGGAGGACCCAGAGCTCACAGTCAATAGACCAGGGTTAGACAGATGCTTGAAGCTACGTTTTTATAGCTTATCACCTCTTTAACAGAACAATACCAGACATGGCTTCCTTACTGTAGATTTGTTTCCGTACATTTTATGGAACCGGGCTATTGTCACAGAATGCTGTAGTCATTCACAAGTGCAACTGTTCAAGGCTGATTTAGCAGACAATTCTAAGAAAATCCACAAAAAGCAGAGATAATAAAGTAGTCTAAAAAATACATCAACATTTCAACAGAGAATACAAAGTAGATATTGTACATTCTTGTTATTTGCTATTTGTTCTCTTGTACCCGGTATTGGCTGTGTTTTTAAAAACTACTAATAAATATTTGCAAGTAAAAAAACAAAATTAGATACAGGTCAAGTATCCCATATTCAGAATGTTTAGGACCAGGAAATTGGATTTTTCCAGATAATGGAATACCCGTTCCGGCGGTCATTGCGGGTGGTCAGCGATGATCCAGCAGTCGTTGTAGGGGTTCGGGAAGGTCAATGGGGGTCCATAGTGAGGTCAGCGGGGGTCTGCCATGCACAGCTGCCAGCCATTGCCAGCTAGCCATTGCTCACAGTAGTAGTGATGTCATGACGCCGTGGCACGTCATGATGCCACGTCACTACAGGTCTGGGATTTTCTGGTTTTCTGAATATTCCAGATAATGGGTCTCCGACCTGTATTGTATCTTTAATCTGCAATCTAGCTATCTGTAAATCTATCTGTTTACTAATGTAGTAATCCTCTTATTTTCATCCCAGGATGTAAAAAGCATAGCAGGTCACAGAACAAAGGGGCAGGTGTATGAAGCCTGGAGACGGGATAAAGAAGTGATAAAGCAGTGATTTTAAAGAGGACAGTTAGGAGCTGACTGGCTGGTGCGTTCTCACATTGCACTTATCACTGCTTTATCACTTCTTTATCCCTTCTTCTGGCTTGCCCCATTATTGCTTATTTATTTATTTATTTATTTATTTTACATATTTATTTAAATCAAATATTTTTTCTAAAACATATTTCAGCTTAATATTTTCTTTTCTCTTTAAAACATTTTTCACATTCACATTTTTTTCTAATTCATGAATTTTTCAGTGACCATGAAAGGGACAGAGTTTTGTGAACTTATCTGGTCAGATATGTGGAATTTACATGTGAACTCTTCCCGCAGAGGACACAGATTTTCTCGCAGCCTCCTGAGATGTGAGAAAAAAATGTGTGCAAACTCATCTCTGTTTTTTCCTTTTTATATATCTATTGTATTGCTTGACTAACCGCTTTTTACCTACAGATGCTGAAGAAACGCTGCCCAAAAAGTAGCACCTGATCAAGATACACTTTTTGTTTATTCTGTTTTTTATTTTAGGGGCACTTACAGCATACTTGCCTACCTGACCCTCTCCATGAGGGAGAAAATGCTCTGTTCCTGGACTTTCCTGGTAATGTATGATTGCCATGACTGCGTTTGGGAACTACTGAGCTAAAACCTGCATCCAGTATTCATGTCATTACACATAGTAAAATAGTAACATAGTATCTAAGGTTGAAAAAAGACAATTGTCCATCGGGTTCAACCTATTTGTGGTCTCCTATGCACGATTATTTTGTATAAAATTTTGACTGAAGTTGCTTACTGCCGTTCCGATTAACCCCTCTTTTTTATAATAACCATAGTGCGTGACTATGCCCCGTAACCCTGGATATCCTTATCCATTAGGAATTTATCTAACCCATTCTTAAAGGTGTTGAATGAGTTGGCCATTACAACTCCCTCAGGCAGGGAATTCCAAACACGTATCGTCCTTACTGTAAAAAAGCCTTTACGCCGTATTGTGTGGAATCTCCTCTCCTCTAACCTGAGCGAGTGTCCACGAGTTCTCTGTGTTGATCTAACCAAAAACAGGTCCTGCGCAAGATCTGTATATTGTCCCCTTATGTATTTGTAAATGTTGATCATGTCCCCTCTTAATCTCCTCTTTTCCAGTGTAAACATGCCTAGTCTTGCAAGCCTTTACTCGTATTCCAGCGTCTCCATACCCTTAATTAGTTTGGTCGCCCGCCTTTGAACCTTTTCTAGCTCCAGGATATCCTTTTTGTAGTAAGGTGCCCAGAATCGTACACAGTATTCAAGGTGTGGCCTCACAAGGGATTTATATAATGGGAGTATAATACTCTCGTCCCTAGCATCAACACCAACAGGTTCTATTTAAATATATGGTTTACTAGCTATTACATACATCTAGGGCTGGATGAAATGACGCCCAAGATCGCCGGAGATGCGAAATGGCGACTGACCTCGGATGTTTTTTTAAAGGGTCAATCTCTTGCAAGGCATGTTTTGCCTTTTAAGTGATTGTCCCTTTAAAAAAAAACATTCTGAGATTGGGCTGTATCTCGCACCACTGGCGATCTTGGAGTCATTATGGGGTAAATGCAATTGCGGTTGGATTGCCGGCAAAGTCGAAAAACGGGGCATTTTCGACAAAAAAAAACATGTCGAATTGGATTCGACAATGCAATACAGTACTTTTCGACAAAAAAACGTCCGTTTCAGATTCGACTTTTTCAAATTCGACAGTTGTCAAATTCGACATGTCTGCACTGTTAAAAATGCGGCTCTTTGACAAAAGTATATTCAATTGAAGAATGTCGATTCGACAACAGTGCTTTTCAACAGTAATTTCGTCAATTTCATTCCGCCTCACTTTGCTGGTGGAATCTAATAAAAAAAAAACATTTTTTTTGTGTTTTTTTTATTGCTAATAGCATATCTATTTATATTAGAAGGGATTATGTACTTGGTTTGTCTATTAGGAGACACAAGTATTATTTATAGATTTTTTTAAAAGAATATTTTTTTTTAACTGACTAAAATAGAGAGAGCATGGTTTTCAGTGGGAAGGGGTGGGAATGGGTTAAAATCACACACAAAAATGTGTGGGGTCCCCCCTCCTAAGTATAACCAGCCTTGGGCTCTTTTAGCCGGTCCTGGTTGTAAAAATATGGGGAAAAATGGACAGGGGATCCCCCGTATTTTTAGAACCAGCACCGAGCTCTGCGTCCGGTCCTGGTGCAAAAATTACGGGGGACAAAAAGCGTAGGGGTCCCCCGTATTTTTTGAACCAGCACCGGGCTCCACTAGCTGGAGAGATAATGCCACAGCCGGGGGACACTTTTATACCGGTCCCTGCGGCCGTGGCATTAAATACCCAACTAGTCACCCCTGGCCGGGGTACCCTGGAGGAGTGGGACCCCTTAAATCAAGGGGTCCCCCCCTCCAGCCACCCGAGGGCCAGGGGTGAAGCCCGAGGCTGTCCCCCCCATCCATGGGCTGCGGATGGGGGGCTGATACTCACCCAACCAAAGCACCTACTAGGTGATTCACCAGGCCCTGCGTGCACTGTTCACGCCGTTGCAAGGGGCTTCCACCCCTTAACCATTGCACGCCCTTTGTCCGTGCAATATTTAACCATTCACACAATTATGATTGGAGGTAATACTCCATATTATAAAAATATTGCACGCCACAAGGGTGTGCAAGGGTTAAGGGGGCGTAGCCCCTTACGACGGTGTGAAGAGCGCCTGTAGGGCGCGATGAATCACCTAGTAAAATTATACTCACCTAAATCCAGTGTCCTGTTATTATTTGTAATCCACGTACTTGGCAAAAAAACAAACCGCATACCCGATCTATGCACTGAAAGGGGTCCCATGTTTACACATGGGACCCCTTTCCCCGAATGCTGGGACCCCCGTGACTCCTGTCACAGAGGGTCCCTTCAGCCAATCAGGGAGCGCCACGTCGTGGCACTCTCCTGATTGCCTATGCGCGTCTGAGCTGTCAGACGCGCATTGCACAGCCCCTCCAATATCTTCAATGGTGGGAACTTTGCGGTCAGCGGTGAGGTTACCCGCGGTCAGCGGCTGACCGCGGGTGACCTCACCGCTGACCGCAAAGTTCCCACCATTGAATATAATGGAGCGGCTTTGCGATGCGCTGTCTGCCAGCTCAGACGCGCACAGGCAATCAGGAGAGTGACGCTACCTGATTGGCTAAAGGGACCCTCTTTTACAGGAGTCACGGGGGGTCCCGGCATTCGGGGAAAGGGGTCCCATGTGTAAACATGGGACCCCTTTCAGTGCGTGGATCTGGTATGCAGTTTGTTTTTTTGCCAAGTACGTGGATTACAAAAAAAGAACAGGACACACTGGATTTAGGTGAGTATAATTTTATTTTCAGGTACCCCGGATTCTTGGAGACGTCGACAGACCTGGAGACGTGGACAGAGTCAGCGTGTGAACATAGGTAAGTATGTGTGTCAGCATGTATGTAATAAAGTTTTACTTTCACGGTGTGCGTGTCCTGTTTTTATTTGGGTATTTTTTTTGCAGAAGAACTACAGGTACCAGCGGTCCCGTTTCCCCCGCATGCTGGTACTTGTGGTTCTCCAAGTACCAGCTTGCGGGGGAGGCTTGCTGGGACTTGTAGTTCTTCTGCAAAAAAACAATATTCTTTTATTTTACACAAGACTATCAGCCCCCCATCCGCAGCCCATGGATGGGGGGGTAAAGCCTCGGGCTTCACCCCTGGCCCTTGGGTGGCTGGAGGGGGGGACCCCTTGATTTAAGGGGTCCCCACTCCTCCAGGGTACCCCGGCCAGGTGTGACTAGTTGGGTATTTAATGCCACGGCCACAGGGACCGGTATAAAAGTGTCCCCCGGCTGTGGCATTATCTCTCCAGCTAGTGGAGCCCGGTGCTGGTTCAAAAAATACAGGGGACCCCTATGTTTTTTGTCCCCCGTATTTTTTGCACCAGGACCGGACGCAGAGCCCGGTGCTGGTTATAAAAATACGGGGGATCCAATTTTTCCCCGTATTTTTACAACCAGGACCGGCTCAAAGAGCCCGAGGCTGGTTATGCTTAGGAGGGGCGACCCCACGCAATTTTTTTCTGTGTTTTTTAACCATTTTTGCGCCGTCAGAAAAGTCGAATCCAGGACGCACTTATCCGTCAATTGGTCCGTTTTTCGACAGCGAGACTGTCGAATCCGTTTTTTATTGAATTTGTCGAATTCCGGCACCCGCCGACCGGAATTCGACGGTCAATTGTGTCAAATTTAAAAACGGGCTAAAAAAGCCGCAATTCGCCAGGAATTGCATATACCCCTATGTCCGGCTCCTAATCTATTAGTGCTAGCAAAAGGGGAGACCAAACTTAGGGCGAAATGCAATAGGGTGCGAGTTTGTAAAAGTGGAGATTTTTGGGGAATTTAAATTGCAAAATTTTTAAAAGTAAAGTTGGTTGCTTTTCACTACTAAAAGAATTGAAACTTTAAGACAACACTAAGGCCGGGTTCACATTAGAGCGATATCAGCACGATTTGGCGAGTTGGAACAACAAATCGTGCATATCTTCTAATGTGTATGTCCAATTGCGTGCTCCTGCACGTCGCATGCGACATCCTTTTGTTGGCTGTGCTGCACAGCCAATCAGAAGGTATTGTGTGTGACCTGGTGCAATGCAATGAAGGATAGAATGAGATGATGTTCCATTGTTCATTATATCGTGTGATGTGGTCAGCAATCTGCTGGGGTGAAGGGTAACCGCCCCAACCATCATGCAGGTGTGTACGCAGGTAATTTAAAATGTTTGTTATTTCCATTATACATTTAATATAATTAAAAGGACCAAGAATGAAGTAAACTTTCCAACATATGTTCTTCTACAAAAAGTACATCCAGAAATATAGGTCATGGGTCTTTTCTTGATGTGTAATTTTGCATAGTGTATTGAGTTTTGACAGTCAAATTGCAGGAAAGCTGTAACATTTGATAATTGCATTGTGAAGCTGCCATGCAGGCTCTATGATTACTTACGTAGGTAGGTGTTCAATAGCCCAATTACTTTCTAGATTATTTCTAAATGCCTTGAGAGTATTTCTGTACCTGCATGGTCTTGTATATTGTTTAGTCACATCTGCATGGAAATATTTTCTACGCACATAATTAGCATGACCCTGTTTTTCCATTAATTTGCACACAAAACACCAATCTGTTATAATGTTGTTTATATGCTTTCACAGCAGTGGGTAATACACAACTCAATTATGATTTAACATAACTGTAATTAAGAAAGTATTTAAGGTACTTGTCTTACCCATATGATTTGGCGCTTGTACATGACGAAATTAAGTCATATCAGAATGGTCCTAAAGTGCGGCTAACAATATATGACTTCATAGCTTGCTGACTCACTTACAGTAGATCAGAAGCTTAGTTAATTGGTCAATTTAATGCTAATTACATAATTCTTTAAAAAGCAGAAGCAACATAAAAATTATATTGCTATTATTGTTATTATTACTATTATCATTAAACAGCATTTACTTTATTCTGTGCACAAGTTTTCTCTCACAGGTATTAAGGTGCTCTTTGTGTATGTTGGTGACCAAGCAGTAGTGATAATGTCATCTTCCCCCCACCCGCTACATTATGCAGAGATTACCGGCACTGCGAGCCAGGGGGCGTGGCTGCGATGACGTGATCTGCATCATCAGACATCAGTTGTCATGGTCCAGGAAGGACCAGGCATCAGTTGTCATGATCCGGGAAAGGCCATGTGAATTTTGGGAGCCTCCTGGCCTTTCGGGGAGGGTAGGCAAGCATGCATTGTTCTGCTACATTGGTAACCTACATTTTGCTACTATACTTACATGGGGAAATAACACCTATCGTGCTGAGGCGTGGGACCTTGTTATTAGCATTAGCCATACTCAGCAATGGATCCAATCTTCCATGTGCGGAAGTTAGCCATGTTTGAATATATTCTATAGATTGTAAGCTTGCGAGCAGGGCCTTCCTACCTCAGTCTGTCTGTCTGTCTTTGCCCAGTTTTGTTCTATAATTGTTGTTCTAATTGTAAAGCGCAACGGAATATGCTGCGCTATATAAGAAACTGCTAATAAATAAAAATAAATAAATTTATTTAACTTTTGCAATTACATGATTAATAGACCCCAGTATATGGCCACATTTGTGAATGTACTGAATGGCTCCTTAGTTGGAAACATGATATTTCATAAATACTAAAAAAATGAGAAGTTGCATATAGCAACAAATTGGAATCTCACTATCATTTATCTAGTGCATTCTATAAAATGATATGTAAAATGATAGTAAGAATCTGACTGATTGGGCAAATTCTCCTCTAATTTTGAATATGGATACTCACCCAAAAATATGGATACTAATAAACTATTCTATATACTAAGATCTGAGTACTAAAATCTAAATTCCTGAAGTAGAGGGGTATGGGGTGACTCCAAATAATTAGATTTTCTCATTATCAAAGAAAATATTTGTTAAACTAAGAATGGTTTACAATATGTATTTATATTTTTTCTTCTAAAAAAAGTGTCATCCTTATGATGTAGAATGATTTCACTAAAACACAGGGATTCTGTAATAAATTGGCTCACGGAGTCCAAGGTAGTGTTATTTATTACAAACAAAAGATTAATATGAAAGAGGGCGGAAAAATAATAAAATCGTTAATCACATTTTCTCTTTGAGAAATCCCTCTGCTCCCATTGAAAAGCCTTGTACATTTATTAAGCTGGCGATCTCTCTACTGCGTACAAGCTTTACTTGTGAGAACGCTGGAAAGGAGACAGGTGATTTTGGTCTTAGAGTGGGCAAAAGATAAATAAAAAATGCAATATACAGCATATATATATATATATATATATATAGTATATATACATATATATATACAGGTTGAGTATCCCATATCCAAATATTCCAAAATACGTAATATTCCGAAATACGGAATTTCTTGAGTGAGAATGAGATAGTGAAACCTTTGTTTTCTGATTGCTCAATGTACACAAACTTTGTTTAATACACAAAAATATAAAAAATATTGCATTAAATTACCTTCAGGCTGTGTGTATAAGGTGTATATGGAACATAAATGATTTGTGTGTATGTACACAAACTTTGTGTAATGCACAAAGTTATTAAAAATATTAGCTAAAATGACCTTCAGGCTGTGTGTATAAGGTGTATATGAAACATTAATGCATTCTGTGCTTAGACCTGGGTCCCATCACCATGATATCTCATTATGGTATGCAATTATTCCAAACTACGGAAAAATCCGATATCCAAAATACTTCTGGTCCCAAGCATTTTGGATATGGGATACTTAACCTGTATATACAAACAGTATATATACATATACATGCTGTATATTAAATTTTTTATTTATATATATATATATATATATATATATATATATATATAAGCAATATCTTCAATTTAATTTCAATGGAGGAACTGGTAACATGTACATATAAAAAAAAAAGAGCTAGTGCACCATACAACCATTTCAGGTTTTTGGCATAAAATTGGGCAATATTATGAGCCTGCCCACCATTCGTCAAGGTAAACCTCATCAGGCAGGTCCCTAATATTATACTAATATCACTCTTTTTTTTTGTGTGTGTGTAATATTTTCTCACATCTCTTTTTTGGACACTTTTAATATTGATTAGTTAACCAACCATTTTTAACACTTTAACACTCTGGTTTGGGGGGGTGCCCAGAGGTGAACCCCTATAATATTAGGGACCTGCGCAATGAGGTTTATCTTGATGAATGGTGGGCAGGCTCATAATATTAGCTATGTACAGTACCAAAAGGTCCTCAGGCGCTCGTGTTGTACTCAATTAACATAGAAAAAGAAAAAACAAAATCATAGTGTAATCATATTATATTTCTTTTTTTGTTTAAATATGAAATCATTCTAGTCTCATACCAATATTGTTGGTCTACTTTATACAGATGTCCTCCCTCTTCTCCCAGTGGCAGTATAGCAGTAACACCACTTTTATTACCAGCGTTGAGGAGGTTGTGTGAGCAGGGTATGTGGGAGGTGAGGATGTTGTGTGACCAGGGTACGTGGGAAGACCACCTCTGTGACGGGCTTCTGGTTCCGGGGACGCCTGTGGACATTAAGATCTTGCCTTTTATGTCTGCATATATTGTATACTGCCACGGATGGTGAGAGACCAACCATATACTCTGTTCAACTTTTTATGGTGTTTGTTCTGTGTGATGTAGTAATAAAAGCGGTGTTACACTATTATTTGATTTCTGTTTCTCCGCTACACTGCTATACTGCCATTGGGAGAAGAGGACGTCTGTATAAAGTGTTTCCTTTGATTGTTCCTCGGGGATGGTACCCGCTCCCAATAAAGCCCATTAAGTCTACCCTAAAAAGTAGACCAACAATATTGGTACGAGACTAGAATGGTTTCATATTTAGACAAAAAAATAAATATAATATGATTACACTATGATTTTGTTTTTTTATTTTTCTGTGTTAATTGAGTACAACACGAGCGCGTGAGGACCCTTTGGTACTGTACATAGCTATTTCTGTTTCAAGTGTGTGGTGACACTTTTTTCCATGGGGATCACGGGCTGCCGTGATTGGTGCACTTTATTCTATCCATTCTTTTTCTCGACATTAGGCTTATAATATTGGCCAATTTTATGCCAAAAACCTCAGACATGATGTATAATTATTAAATTTATTATAATTCCAATGGTTATATGGTACACCTACTCTCTTTTTATGTGTTGTAGTATTAAGTTTCAGCTAGGTAGCATATCCCATTATATATAGCTATGGTGTGCAGTCCAGGCGATCTTTCCCCAATATATTCAGTAACATGTACATATCAGGATACAATTTACAAAATCTTAACGAAATGTCAGATATTTAAGTCTAGATGACTTTTATTACAGTGTTCACATCTATTTAAAGGGCAGAAAATGAGAAGTCTCAGCAGGATCAGTCAAAGTTAGATTAAATACAACTTTACCAATAGATTGAATATATTCCATCAATGTATTTATACCTACTCCAACTCTGTATTTGCTGATGTCAAGACTTTGGCTAAAAATAAGACTGATTCTAGTTTGGTGTCAGTCATGGTACTGTGGCAGTGGCGGAACTACCACCAGTGCCTTGCACTGGGGCCCACAACTGTCAAGGGGCCCAAAGCCAGCACAGCATGTAATGAGTCAAACTGACTCATTTCATGCCCCCTGCCGCTGTGTGCTGCGGGCCACCACTGAGAAGAGCACAGGGACGCAGCGGCAACGGTGGGGGGAAGGAGGAGGAGAATGTGGAAAAGGGAGCCGCAGCAGCGCAGTGTTATTGGTGGAGGCGCTGCTGCAGCTGTCCTTCTCCTCCCACATAGGCTGGCCACCACTGTGAATGCTGGGATGCGCTTCCCTCATCACAGTGGCGGAGGACAGCCTATGTGGAAAAAGAGGGACAGCTGCAGCGGCGTCGCCACCAATTACACTGCGCTTCTGCAGCTCCCGAGTCCCCCTCCCTCTCCCCTGCCCGGGATCTTCCAGAAGCTGACTGCCAGCGGAGACAGTAAGTATAATCTATTTTTTCTATCTATCTATCTATCTATCTATCTATTTATCTATTCTGTCTGTCTGCCTTAATGTGTAAAAAGGGGACGCTGTCTGCCGTAATGTGTAAAAAGGGATACTGTCTACCATAATGTGTAAAAATGGGGACGCTGTCTGCTGTAATGTGTAAAAAGGGGATGCTGTCTGCTGTAATGTGTAAAAAGGGGACGCTGTCTGCCGTAATGTGTAAAAAGGGGGACAGTCTGCTGTAATGTGTAAAAAAGGAGACTGTCTGCCATAATGTGTAAAAAGGGGACGCTGTCTGCCGTAATGTGTAAAAAGGGGAATCTCTCCACCGTAATGTGTAAAAGGGGCTCTACCTGGTGTAGTGATGCTACTGTGTGGTGTAATTTGAATAATGAAGACTACTGTGCACCTTTATATGAATTGGTATTATTTTGTGGCCATATCCCTTCCCTATGAAGCCACACCCCTATATCTTTTGGCACGCGCCTACGGCGCACACTGACCCTGTTTTACATAGGGGGGGGGCTCCGATGTCTGGTTACGGCACTGTTGCTAGGTATCCTTTTCCATGGCCCTGAGCTGGTCCTCCTCACCAGATCCTCTCCAGGGATGAGGGGGCGGACTTGGACAGGATGAGGGGGAGCAAAGCATTTTGTTGCACCTGGGCCCACCGCTCGCTAGTTCCGCCACTTTACTTCATAACTTCATCACTTCATAATACAGGTCAATGACATATATGGGAAATGTGCAGCCTGAACACACTAACAAATTTGGCTAGCGCTCGCTGGACCAAAATTATTAGAAGCAACAATCGGCTTCAGACAATGACACAAATCCACACATTTCCCATAGATATCAGTGGTTTCTGTGATGAGTTGTATTCAGGCAACAAGCTGAACACAAATGCGTAGCACCAAATATTAATATTATTATTATTATTATTATCCTTTATTTATTTGACACCACAAGGGTTCCTAGCATCTAACAAAGTACATACTCAGATGAGCACACAAGAAAACAGTGAATTACATTACCTGGCGAAGATGTACATGGTTTATAAACATTGCTGCATCAGTGGTCATTGTGTAGCACTCAGGTAAGCAGCAAGGTGGCAGAAACCAATGGTTCGGTGCCACTGAAGGAAGCATGGAGTAGATGATGGTATTAGTAGGCAAGCCAAAGCACATGAGTGAAAAGAGCCCTGCTCATGAGAGCTTACATTGTAAATGGGAGGGGCAGACAGACATGTGTGACACAGATGGGGTAGGCAGTGAGCAAGGGGGAGAGGATTAGACTGAGAGATTGTTAGGTTTGGTGAAGAAGTTGGTCTTGAGAGCCCAGTTGAAATTTTGCAGAGTGGTGGAGAGTCTGATAGGAAACGGAAAATAATTCCAAAGGTAGAGAACACCACGGGCAAAACCTTGGAGGTGGGGATAAGAGGAATTAAACAGATAGCAGGAGAGGCGGCATTCATTAGAAGAGGGAAGAGGGCGGGCAGGAGTGTGAAGGGAGATGAAGTCAGAGATATAAATTGGACAGGAATGTGTGAGGGCTTTGTAAGTGAGTGTGAGAAGCTTGAATGGGTTCTGAAGAGGACGGGAAGCCAGTTAAGTTCTTGTAGAAGAGAGTAGGCAAATGTAGTATATTTGGAGAGGTATATGAGACAGGCACCAACATGGAGGACAGATTAGAGTGGAAAGAGGCAGACATCAGGGAGGCGAGATAAGAGGAGATTACAGTAGTCCAATCTGGAGATGACCTGTGAGTGGATGAAGGTCTTAATATCAACTACAATGAAAAAGGGTCTGATCCTGGAGATATATTTGAGATGGAATCTGCCACAGGCACTGAATGTGTGGTTTGAAGGAGAGGTAGGAGTCAGGGATAACTCCAAGACAGCGAACTTGGGGGCTAGAGGAGATGGTTATGCTGCTAATAAATAATTAAAGTGTGAGAAGTGAGGTTGTGCAGGAGGCTGGGCTCATCCACGTCACACTGCAACTCTTACTGGCATTTTTATACTCCTAATTTACTTGCTAGTCTTCATCCTTCTTTAATGTTCCTTTCCTACACTGCTTTGGCTTTTATCCTTTCTGATCCCATCTTTGTTTGCTGCTCCCCTTGGGGCTGCAAGGAGGGCATCAGATATCCAGCGGTGGGCTGTCTGGTATTGGGAAATAATATCGCTATCTGCATTGTGATCATAGGCGTGCGCACGGGGGGTGCCTGGTGCGCACAGGCACCCCCTAATGTCCGACACCCCTCGCACATCACGCCTGCTACTACAGCAGCACGTACACAGACTGCGCTGCTCATCGCTGCCTGGGCTGACTATCACACAGTCACCGGCACTATCTTTCCCCACTGTGACACTCCCTCCCGTCGCGCCAGACAACTGGTCAGACAGACTCACAGACCGCCTCAGTTTCTCCATGACACGTGTGCCCTAAATTGCCGTTACGACACACACCAAGCAGGACAGTGGACTGGACACCGCTGAGCCTGCCTGATTCTTTATGAGGCACAGTGTGAGTAAGTCACCGCTCACTGTGTGCTGCAGGGGCCAGCCGGGAGGGGTGGGATTGAGGATACATTTCCATAAATTGAAGAAGAATAAAAAAGGTTACTTTATGATATATGTGTATATATATATATATATATATATATATACAGTATACGTCTCTATTAGCTGAGCCAAGAAATCAGTAGTTTACTGATTATAAGTGCACTCAGTAAACTACTGATTGCTTGGATCAGCTAATAGAGACATTATATGTATATATATATATAGACGATACAAAATATCGTGACAAAGGGGTTGAATTCCCCGAAACGTTGGTGGGGCGCGGGTGCGCGATGTAACCGAGTACTAATACAAGCTTCTGAACTTAAGACCCTGAGTGCCGCAGTTTTTGTATCATCTATCCAGTATCTATGCTGAGGGCACCGGGGCACAGAATGTGTGGAGGGAGTGCCGGGCTTTAGGACATTCTATATATATATATATATAAAGATACAAAAGGCTGGCACTCCTTTAAATGAAAAACAACTGCCCCGGTGCCATCCAAGACATTAATAGCAAACACTTGTGGTTCCTAGGGAGGAAATGGCACTCTCCCAATAGCAAGAAGAACCAGGCGGCACTCAGAGGTCTTGTGCAAAAAAGGTAACTTTTAGTGAAAAATCACATGAATGTATGGCATAGCTTTGCCAAAGTTTCAGCGCCGCGCAGGGCGCTTTTCTCAAGGCTGTATGCTTTTTCCAGCATACAGCCTTGAGAAAAGCGCCCTGCGCGGCGCTGAAACGTCGGCAAAGCTATGCCATACATGCATGTGATTTTTCACTAAAAGTTACCTTTTTTGCACAAGACCTCTGAGTGCCGCCTAGTTCTTCTTGCTATTGGGAGAGTGCCATTTCCTCCCTAGGAACCACAAGTGTTTGCTATATATATATATATATATATATATATATATATATAAAACCACAAGGGTCTGGCACAGCTACTTAAATATACTTATTGCTGGGGAAAACTTGGTACAGAGCACAGGAGGTTCGGCACTCCAATAAATCAGCTGGACAATATGATCCAGCTGATTTATTGGAGTCCCGCACCTCCTTGTGTTCTATCAGTGAAAGGCTGCGCCACTCACAGGTCTTGTAATCCATATGGAGGTTATATACTGGTCCTCATTTTAGCAAGACATTGTGTAAGTGTCATGACTACTGTGTGGGCATTGTGTAAGGGGAACTCCTACTGTGGGCATTGTGTAAGGGGCACTACTACTGTGTGGGCATTGTGTAAGGGGCACTACTACTGTGTGGGCATTGTGTAAGGGGCACTACTACTGTGTGGGCAATGTGTAAGGGGAACTCCTACTGTGGGCATTGTATAAGGGGCACTACTACTGTGTGGGCATTGTGTAAGGGGCACTACTACTATGGGAGGTGGAGGCTGAGAGACACAGAACTAAGGTGGACCTAGTACATGTCGACCTAGTGACCATGTCGACCTAATGCATGTCGACCAATAGTGGTCAACCTAATGACTGTCGACCTAAGTGTGGTCGACCTAATGACCCATACCCCTATGGAGTGCTGGCTATTTTGTTATCTATCTATCTATCTATCTATCTATCTATCTATCTATCTATCTATCTATCTATCTATCTATCTATCACCAAAATTAAATTATATCTCCCCCCTCTTCTGGCTCCCCTGGTAGGACCCTTAAACCTTTGCAAAATTGAAATTTCCAACAGCAAATAGGTTCTTCAATGTATGATTAAAAAAAAAAAAGTCCCAAAAGTTACGTCTTAATAAGTTGGAGCAAAGTATAAATTAAAATTGTTTTATATGTGTTACATAAGTTTTTTTTCACTATAATTCTACTAAATTAGCATGTACAGTGTATCTAAATTTGGTCAGTTGTACTTGAAACTCAATATTACTGTAGCTGACATTTTTGCTCTCCTGATATCTGGATTATTAGCCAGTCAGCTGTACTGCGGTACGGTTGGCACTTTCACGCATGTCCTTCTTAGCACATTCAATACATGTTTTTGCACCTATAGTATATATGGATTTAGATTTCTGAGCTTTTTGTGACAGATTTTTCCCCACTGCAGAGTGAATATATCTTGCAAGCTCTTCACAAGCTCTTAAAAGCAGAAAGGATTTAAATGCAGTCTGATGTTCTCCTTTTGTTAAGAGTAAAGATCTGTAAAAAGCCAAGCCTGGTTTGACATTTGCATTGCTGAAAAGTGCAAATGGACTCTACCCGTCACATTTTAACACCGTTTTTTGCATTAAATAATACAGTAGAGAGTACAGCGAACAACAGCATGCAGCTCCTTGGCGTGACAGATTTTCAGAGAGAAAAGAAAGGTTGTCGCTATCAAACTAAATATTAGTCTGACACCAGGGACAGAGAACTCAGTTGCCTAGTTATTAAAAATCTCGGAAGTGCCGAGATTTATCTCAATCCATATCGCAGCAATAATAATAACTTCTTACATGGGTATCATACCCATTAAGTACCAACAATTTCCTATGGTAGTTCCTTCAATAAAGTGTAAAATACTTTTCTGTTTTGCCAATGACTCCTCCACAGTGACCGACACTACACATGTGCTACAGCCACGGGCGTATCTAGAGAGCAGTCTCCATGTGTGGGCCCCCTCCCCTCCCATCCCGTAGCCAGCAGCCACAGGTGGCGGCGCTGTTAGCACTCTGAGTAAGCACTTACAGTGCATGCGCAGGTCTCCACAAAAATGGCGCAGCCAGAGTCTCTAGTGCTTACTCAGAGTGCTAACAGCATTGCTGGCTATGGGATTCGGAAGAGGAGGGGGCCCACACACGGACACCAGAAAGGTAAGTATAGGAGAAATTGGTGCGGTGTGGGCTCCCTCTGGACTCAGGGGCCCGTGTGCACCGCACACACTGCACCCACTATAGATACACTACTGGCTACAGCGCATACTTTTCCGGGAGGGGGCAGCCTGGACGGTGTACAGGGGGGAGCGTCTGGTAGTGAGGGGCGTGTTCGGGGCGTGGCGGCATAAAAATGTCATTGTGCTTCCTTCCCCTGCTATTCAGTGCCAAGGAAACAGGCACTGGAGAGAGGGGGCGAAGCTACGATGACGCGATTCAGCCCAAATCGCATCATCGGGTCCCCCTCAGACTGCCCATTAGTGCTCCGATTTTGGCGGCCAAGTGGGGGGTGCGGGAGCTGGCGGCGGATGCGGGACACTTGCTGACCTTTCCGGGGTAAAGAATAGAACAATGAAATAAATAAATGTTTCTACTGAGTATGCGCAACAAAACTTGATGTGCAGCTATAAGGTGTGCAAATGGAGGTGTATCCCACACATCAGAAAAGATAATATGCACAAAAGAGAATACTGCACACACAAATACAGCGCTCACCAAATACCATGACACCACATGCACATAGCAGTGAACAGAATTGTATGGAATAAATACAATCACCCTTGGTTGGATAATAATACTAAAATAATTGAAAATGACGAATGAACGCTTCTGATGAAGGACTTGACGTCCGATACGTGTTAAGCGTGGCTCCTGTTTTTACCTGTGATTGACTCTGGAACACACGGACATATTCATCAACTTGGGGGTTTATCCTGCATGGAATCAGGCATCCGGAGAGCCTGACAACACTCCACACCACTAACATCTGTGGCTGCAAGGGTCCTCTTGGTGTTACCCTATGGAGTGGAGTCTATTGTGATATGCTGTTTCTTTTCTGTATCCTGTAAATTTAATCTGTGGCATTAAACTTGTGCGTGTTTTTCATTACCACTACACTATGGTCTGTGTTTTATAGTGCCTCTTATCATTCCCATTCATATTGGGAAAAGAGGTACTTATCTTTCAGGTTCAATACAGGATAAACCAGTCCTGCCTGTGCTCTGTGTTTGAAGGAGAGATCCCTCAGAAAGAATTTCCCTCCATTCGTCATTTTCAATTATTTGAGGATTATTATCCAACCAAGGGTGATTGTATTTATTCCATACAATTCTGTTCACTGGTATGTGCATGTGGTGTCATGGTATTTGGTGAGCGCTGTATTTGTGTGTGCAATATTCTCTTTTGTGCATATGACCTTTCCGGGGGGGGGGGGGGGCTGGGAGCGCCACCCGATTTTCGGGAGCCTCCCGGCCATTCCGGGAGGGTAGGCAAGTGTGCTACAGCATCAGTCTCTGAAAATCTGAAAAACCTTGGGGCTGGATGAAGACTGCAGGAGAGGGATCGTGAGATCTCTGACCTCCAAAATTGCCTCCATAGGCATAATTCTGGTACCTGGTGCCTCCTGCACTGTGGGGCTAATTCAGCCGGGATCGCTGATCTGCTGAAATCTTTATGGAGCGATTTCAGCACATCAGCGCGTCCGCATACGTGCATGCGCAAAGTCTTAAACTGCGTTCTCTTCAGAACACAGTTTAAGAACTGGAGGCGGTGGGAACGGGGCGTCGACGCTAAATTTTAGAGGCTCGGTCCGGACCGTTGGAGGGGCAGGTCAATGTGGCTGTGTGACGTTGCATGCAGCTGCAGTGATCAAAAAGATGGTAGCCCGCCGATTGCCTTCGCAGCTAGGCTGCGTATGCAGGTGGCAACCCTAAACATGTGGGCGCATTGCTGTCTTGCAATGCTCACGCATTGCGGGGGGGGGGTGCAGGACCCGACATGTAGGGCGGACTTGCCCTGTGCTGGGAGTCACCCTGCATGTTAGAGGAATGAGGCCCTGTGTCCTTTGTCACTGTGCATTGCACACACGTTCAGTACTTAGCTGCTGAGGTGAAACACATTATTGTCTTTGCTACTGCTGCCACAACCATCACCAGTGACTACCACCTGCTGTGTGTTGCTATTACTGCTGTTACCAATAAATGCAAGCCTGGTTAAGAACATCTGTGTGGACTAACCTTAATCTCACATTCTGCTGTACACCCTAATGAAGCCACATTGGCCACAGAAGTGCCCAAAAGGGGAACATCTTCTATTCTGAAGGTTATGGAGATAAAATTTCTAAAGGACTTAGATTAAGTGCTTTGCCTTAACAAAGAGACAGGGAATGTCCCATACTGTATAAAGCACCAATCAATCTGAGATTTGTGTGAACATTTATCCTTCCTAAGTCAAAAACACTAAAAGAAAGAATGCTGAGGGCACTTACATGTCACCGTAGCGACATAAACCTCCTGGCTGTGGCTGAAATACAGCATTTTAATAGCCGGGCAGCTGAAGGGTTAATTTTTTTGTTTGGGGGGAATTGCATCATGACAGCAGACGGTTGTCTATTGGTGGATTTAGGGTAGGAGGAGCCATAGGGAACATGTTAGGGGGTGTTGTAGTAACTTCAGCCTCTTTGCCAAGAAGCTTTTGCCCTCCCTTAGATGGTTTTTTGGTTGTGGTCGTCGTTAGTTACGGCTTTGATGTGGCCAGGTTCAGAACGGTCCGTTAATATCTGGTTGGTTTAGTGAATTTTTCCCTGAGGGACAGTTCCTTTTAAGAAAGTGGTTAGAGTCTGTGTTAGTTTTTTACCTCTAGGGACATCACCGGACAAGGTGGGTCCCTAGGTACACTTTAATTGAGCTGTCCCTTAAGTTGAATAAGTAGGACACTTGGTCCAAGTTTTTGTTTGGTGATCCCCGTAAGTGCAGGGCGAATAGCTCGCCCCTTATGATTTGCAGATAGAGTTGGGGATGGAAGCAGTAGGCCCATCCCGGTGCTTAAGGGTAGGAGGCCCTGAGGAAATTCTTACTTTTACTTTTTTTACATTTTGTACATATTCTGCTTTATATTTTTAAATGTTTTATGCAACCGTTCTTCTCCCCGCCACCATTGTTAGAGAAGGGAATTTTTATTTTTAGTTCAGATTCAAATAGGCATTCCTCACAAAATAAATAAGCTGACCCTTTTCACTGCATTTTCAGTTGTCTGGGTCGTTATTTTAGTATTAAGAGGGTATGAATGATGCATGGACGCTATCTGCTGTGGAGAGTTTATGTTTGTGAGAAGCTGACTGTTGTTTGTCAGAGCTACATGGTATGTGTCTTCATTAGCATACATTTCCTGGACTCTGCAATCCTATGGTCATCGCAGGCTTCATTTATCATCATTATGATACACACTGGGTAATCCCTACTGACTTTCATTATTCCATTTATTTACTCAGCTTCGACTATATGTCCATGTGGCAGTGAATCCATCTTATAGTAGCAATTTGTGTTCATAGGGAAATGTATTCCTCTTGCCAGGAGTGAGGATAACATCCCAGTGCCCAGTTGAGTGAATGGGAGGTGTCTGGATTGGATTACAGCTGTGTGCATGTATAAAGGCTGCTATAATCACCCAAATGCACGGATGTATGATTGATGGCTATGTTGAAAATCAACCAGATAAACAGATCTCCTGAGAGCAACACCAACAGGGTAGAAATAAAATTGAAATTCAAATATGTGACCGTGCCAGATATGGATAGGGGATATGATGAGGAAAATCAGCTGCTGTAATGGAGCCATGGAGGAAAGTCGGAGAGGCATACTGTACATATGAAGAGAGAAATCAGTACACTGATAATGTACTGTATCATTTAAATAAGATGCTGTAGGGGGGCTGGATACAAGCAATTGGAGTAGGAAGCTCCAGGAGTCTCCACAATTGCTAATCTTGCAGATATGATTATAATACTTTTTCAATAACAAACTGAGAGTTTAAAAAATAAAATAAATGTAATCAAGAAAAAATAACTCGAAATAAATAACAATAACATTATTTATCTGTAACCATTATACTGAAATATAATCTATTGATTGTTCTGTAAAGTAATCCTTACTCTCGTAAGACACATATTGAATTCTACATACAAACTACCATAGGGTAATCAAAAGGGATGTCTACATTATATTACTGACTTTTGTGATTTCTGACCGTGTAATGTATACAGCATGAGTATAATTACATACAAGTGACGTAACTGTCCATGCTTGCATACCCTCCATCTGTACCGATTCGTCCGGTACAGTACCGTTTTCTAACCGGCAAATGGAGCTATACTGATTCATCTCTATTGGTGCTGCGGGAGTCTCTGGTGAACTGCCAGCTGGGTCCGTGCTTTGGGCCTGATTCAGGATGGATCGCAATACGCGATCCAACTGCAAAATCCGCTAAGAGGATGTGGGCTTATGCGCAGGGCCTGTCCGCATTTTCTGCGGTGACACACAGAAAATGTAATCACCTCTGCCTGTCAATCAGGCAGAGGCGTGCGCGGAGAGTGGAGAGAGGGTAGCAACACTCCCTTTACAAGGTGGAGATGGAGCGTTGTGGGGGCGCGGCTTCAGAACGGGGGCATGGCAGCGCAAACAGTGGGTGTGATGTGGGCATGATCAGCCGCTGTGATTACTAAAATGGTGGTGGGCCTCCTGTGGGTGCAGCAAGGCTACGCCAGCAAGAGGCTACCCCATTTTTTACAATTACGCTGAAATTGCAGTGTGACCGCAATTTCAACATTTTCAGGGGGGGGGGGGGGGGGGAGGTGGTGCGTAGCATGCTCAGCGGCCTTTCCCTGCGATGGGCTATCCCCAGCATGCGTTCCAAAGGATTGCAAATTCTGCTACTTAGCCCAATCTGTGGCTGTAGAGCAGCGCTGCGGGGACAGACTCCCCCAGTGCTGGTGAGCTGCCAGACATCTCCATCCCATACCTCACAACATCTGTACACCGGAAAGAGGGACGTGTCTCAGAAAATGAGGTGTGGCCTATAGAAAGGGGCATGGCTTTGTGGGCATGCCGCAATGGCGAGACACGCCTCCAGTTTTCGTAGCTGGGGGGGAATGGCCAGCGCTCTGTCTCATGTGAATAAATGCTGTGTGCACACGCACACAGCGTCTGTACACCGCTGCTCTGCTAAGCAGGGCAGCGAGTGCAGGAGCCTCCCAACTGCTTCCCATCCCCCCCAGACGAGTATTTGTGCTGTAAATTGAAATTACGATTCGTAATAACAGGACGCAATGAGTAAGTAGGCACTGCATAGAGTGTTACATGGAATTTAGTACAGTGGATTAAAGTGGATTGAAACCTCCAGCTGCATTTCAATATTTATTGCATTTAACCTGAGAATCCAGCAGTAGTGGGGTATGGTTGTCCACAGAGGGTGTACCAGATGTCACATGATGATACATGCAATCCCCACATGGATACTGTACAGTATATTACATTTGCTAGTAAATTCAAAGTCCTGCCACCACTAAGATATAGTTTAAGAGATGATGCTGTTAGGAAGTTCTCACTCCCTGAATGATTCCAAAATGGAATTGCAATATAACTGAATCAGAGTTGCTGTAAGACAAACCATTCCTTGCATAAGTGCAATTTAAAAACTATGCCTGACATGTGAATTATTTAAGACCGTAAAGACAGAATGTTATTAAATGAGATTTTCTATAAACAAAATGTCACACACTTATTCAATCAAAATGTTGATGACAAATTGCCATACAGAGATATCAATACAAAAAGTTTATTTAAAATAATACAGAAATAAAATGCGGAAACAAAGAATTACTGTATGCTCACATACTCTTTTATGTAATCTGCCAACTGGGGAAGGCTAAAATGTATTCACAGTTAATCAGTAGAAGACTGATCCCCAAAAAATGGCAATTGCTAAAATCATTGAATTGCTTTTAAACATTTGTTTTACCTAAACTTACTCCTCTCTGACATCACAGCAATGGTTGTACCTGCATACTAATGTGCTTTACAATTGTTTTACTGCTATTTAGTCCAAGAACAGTTCTACCAATGGATTCTATAAATATATTATAACTCTACTGTGGAACAAAGCAGAGATGGTTTGATTGTTCACATATATACAGATGAAACAATATTATGTAAAATCACTTGAAGATATTCATTATCCCTATAGTTGCCTTATAGAATCTGCGTGTGCCTTAATACATATTGCTAATTACAAAAGTTAAAAATTTGCATTATATAAAGTGTTCCTTTGCTGGATTATGTCACCAAATGAATAATTCACTGTACTTGGTGTGAGCCAAATATGGGGGTAAATGAATAAGGTGTGTCGGGGGAGGGGTGGAGGGGAAGGGTACAGAACTTCAGATGAAAATGCACTTGTTTTTAAAGTGGCAATCATTTAAAAGGCAAAATATGGTAATTCTGGACCGAAGTCCTGCACCTCCACCAGAAACTCACACCCTATTACATTTTACGTCATATTCTTTTCAAGCTAAAGTCATTTTAGCGACAATCTTTTAAATGGGCAATAAGACAACATGGCCTTTTTGAATAAACCACTGAAGCATAAAACAAACTATATTAATCCCTTCATTGCTCATACACAGTTATATGCAGGATATGCAACTTTAGATTGTTGAATAAACAATGACCATATTAATATATTACTTTTTGGAATTATCTAGATCTATAATATTTCCTCTTTAATGTCTGTCTAGCAGTTGCACACTAGAACCGAAGAAAGGTCCCATTCTGCATCCTCACAGCTCCCTCCCATGAGAGAGAGGAGAAGGTGGTGAGAGTGAAAAGAGCTGTCCTAGGACAGAGAGAATGGAAATGGGACAAGGTGCCAGGCCAGGGAGGAGGGGTCCCAGGAAAGGGAGACGAGAGGGAACAAGGTGCCAGGGCACAGAGAAGGGGTCCCATGAGAGAAGAGAGAGGGCGATAGAAAGTAACCACTGCACAATAGTAGAGAGGGGAGGAGCAGGAGGAGATTAAGGAAGGAGATGAGAAGGTGTTGTAAAAGAGAGAGTAAAAACACCCCGAAACTACCTTATACTTTACTGTAATAATAATGTATCAATATCTTTAATAATCAGTGCTCTTTTTTATCTGCAACACATTGTGCATTTTGTCCAAACGTTTTAGTAAAATACCTTAATATTATTACTAGCCCCTCGTTGGTGCTCCTGATCTATAGACACATAATGTGAAGCTATGTGAAGCTATGAAAAGAAAGCATTCTAGCAGTAAAGACAGGCAAAGCCATTGAGTCTGCACTTGTAACCTGTAAATCCTTTTAAAAAGTACCTTAGAATAAGATATTACTTGGCTCTTACAACTGAATACACACCAATATTCCAGTTTCAAAAATACAGCTTTTGGCAAATTCCTTTCTGACCGTTGTGATTTTACTTCATTATTTTTAGATTCAATAATCATATTCAATAACTGAGATGACAAACATTCTATAGGGCCGCATTCAATTAGCCATGTGAATTTACTGCGTAAGGCTATTGAACTGCAGCCCCTTTTCCTCACTCAGTAAAGTTACGGCTAATATGCGTTGCCCCATAGGTTTCAGAATAAGTACCTGAAGTTATGAGTCAACTCTGCATGCGCAATAAGGGCACGAACCACGGATATCTGTTGAGCCTTCCTGATGCACGAACAGTAGTCCGCATTAAGTGCAGCCTACGGGCTTATCGCATGTTGTCGCCACTTTTACTTTAATAGCCCCTGCCGGCTAACTAGCCCATAGTTAATTACTATGGCTAATTAAATCTGGCCCTCCTGGCCTGTTAAACAGCCCTTCTAGTCACGCTATGTCATGACGTGACTTAGTAGTGCTGAGTGTCTTTTCCTGCAACTTTTTCTATTAAAATGCGTCTTATTCACAAAATGATGTTAATATGATGCACAATCATCTTATGCTCATTAAAATGATATGCAGCATGCCTATATTCTGTGTGTAAGGGCCTGTATCTGCATATAAAATGCTACCCTACAGTGTTTTCCTGGAAATCACTGTAATGTTGCATTTTGTATGCAGGTACAGGCACAGTCGCATAGTGAATATAGGCATACTGTAAATCCATAATATATTGTCAATATATTATTTATGCTTAGTAAAACCTATGGCTGTGCCAGTCCAAATCTCTTTAAAGTTTGTTGCAATCTAGTTTTCTGGGTCTTTTTTTTCAACTCAGATAGGTAGAGGACTAAAAGGAATGCAGTCTTCACTTGTTTAGTCCTAAACAAGACCCGGCTCATACCAATTACACCCACAATGAAAGGCCATCTGTCTTCCAATAAAGTAATTCAAATGTTGTTTATTATAAAATATATACATTTTATGCACAATTTGTGCAGTTTAACCACTTTAACAGTTTTGATGTGTTTTTTTTTAAATTGCATACTTTTTATTGAAAATAAAAAATAAAAAACACCCCTTAAAAAGATAAAAAACTTAACAATGGCAGTTATAGCAAAACATGCAATATGCAAACAGGAGTATGGTCAGCTGGTGTATACAAGGCAAAGTTACAGTAGATGTCCAATAAATTAGGAGATACAAAGTGTCCCACAGTATAACAATGAGTAATAAGAACTAGTGATGAGCGGGTTCGGATCCTCGGGATCCGAACCCGCCCGAACTTCACCTTTTTTTTCACGGGTCCAAGCGACTCGGATCCTCCCGCCTTGCTCGGTTAACCCGAGCGCGCCCGAACGTCATCATCCCGCTGTCAGATTCTCGCGAGATTCGGATTCTATATAAGGAGCCGCGCGTCGCTGCCATTTTCACACGTGCATTGAGATTGATAGGGAGAGGACGTGGCTGGCGTCCTCTCCGTTATAGTAGAAAAGACTAAGTGACTTAGTTATAATTGTGGGGAGGATTGGGGACGGGGAGCAGCTGTTAGGGAGTACAGTGCAGGGTTTTGATTATACCACCAGTGAGTTTAATCCGTTGTTTCTCTGCCTGAAAAAAACCGCTCCACCATATCTGTGCTCACTCAGTGTGCTGCACTGCTGCATATATCTGTGCTGAGTGCACTGCTCACACTGCCTAATTGTGGGGACTGGGGAGCAGTTATAGCAGGAGTACAGTGCACAGTTTTGCTGACAGTGACCACCAGTCCAGTATACGTTTGTCTGCCTGAAAAACACTCCTGTGGTGGCTTTTTTTTCCTTCATACTAGTTTAGCAGTCTGCTGACAGTGTCCACCAGGTCCGTTATTATTATACAGTATATTATATATATATATATAGCAGTACGGTAGGCCACGGCTGTACCTACCTCTGTGTCGTCAGTGCACTCGTCGTCCATAAGTAATATAATACTATACTATCCATCCATCTACATTGTAAACCTGTGGTGGTTTTTTTTTCCTTCATACTAGTTTAGCAGTCTGCTGACAGTATCCACCAGGTCCGTTATTATTATTATACAGTATATTATATATATATATATATATATAGCAGTACGGTAGGCCACGGCTGTACCTACCTCTGTGTCGTCAGTGCACTCGTCGTCCATAAGTAATGTAATACTATACTATAGTATCCATCCATCTACATTGTATACCTGTGGTGGCTTTTTTTTTCTTCATACTAGTTTAGCAGTCTGCTGACAGTGTCCACCAGGTCCGTTATTATTATTATACAGTATATTATATATATATATATATATATATATATATATATAGCAGTACGGTAGGCCACGGCTGTACCTACCTCTGTGTCATCAGTGCACTCGTCGTCCATAAGTAATATAATACTATAGTATCCATCCATCTACATTGTATACCTGTGGTGACTTTTAGTTGTGCGCATTAAAATATGGAGAACAAAAATGTGGAGGTTAAAAAAATAGGGAAAGATCAAGATCCACTTCCACCTCGTGCTGAAGCTGCTGCCACTAGTCATGGCCGAGACGATGAAATGCCATCAACGTCGTCTGCCAAGGCCGATGCCCAATGTCATAGTACAGAGCATGTAAAATCCAAAACACAAAAGATCAGTAAAATGACCCAAAAATCAAAATTAAAAGCGTCTGAGGAGAAGCGTAAACTTGCCAATATGCCATTTACGACACGGAGTGGCAAGGAACGGCTGAGGCCCTGGCCTATGTTCATGGCTAGTGGTTCAGCTTCACATGAGGATGGAAGCACTCATCCTCTCGCTAGAAAAAAGAAAACACTTAAGCTGGCAAAAGCACAGCAAAGAACTGTGCGTTCTTCGAAATCACAAATCCCCAAGGAGAGTCCAATTGTGTCGGTTGCGATGCCTGACCTTCCCAACACTGGACGGGAAGAGCTTGCGCCTTCCACCATTTGCACGCCCCCTGCAAGTGCGCCTCTTTTTTTCTTTGCGTCATGTGCTGTTTGGGGAGTATTTTTTTGAAGGGCCATCCTGTCTGACACTGCAGTGCCACTCCTAGATGGGCCAGGTGTTTGTGTCGGCCACTTGGGTCGCTGAGCTTAGTCACACAGCTACCTCATTGCGCCTCTTTTTTTCTTTGCATCATGTGCTGTTTGGGGAGTATTTTTTTGAAGGGCCATCCTGCGTGACACTGCAGTACCACTCCTAGATGGGCCAGGTGTTTGTGTCGGCCACTAGGGTCGCTTAGCTTAGTCACACAGCTACCTCATTACGCCTCTTTTTTTCTTTGCGTCATGTGCTGTTTGGGGAGTATTTTTTTGTAGGGCCATCCTGTCTGACACTGCAGTGCCACTCCTAGATGGGCCAGGTGTTTGTGTCGGCCACTTGTGTCGCTTAGCTTAGCCATCCAGCGACCTCGGTGCAAATTTTAGGACTAAAAATAATATTGTGAGTTGTGAGGTGTTCAGAATAGACTGGAAATGAGTGGAAATTATGGTTATTGAGGTTAATAATACTATGGGATCAAAATGACCCCCAAATTCTATGATTTAAGCTGTTTTTTAGGTTTTTTTGAAAAAAACACCCAAATCCAAAACACACCCGAATCTGACAAAAAAAATTTGGTGAGGTTTTGCCAAAACGCGTTCGAACCCAAAACACGGCCTCGGAACCGAACCCAAAATCAAAACACAAAACCCGAAAAATTTCCGGTGCACATCACTGGGCTCGCAAATCATGGAGAAAGTAAAAATTACCAATACATGAGGCGTATAAAGGTACAGAAGTATCGACATTGCAGACCATTAATAGAATAGTTGCATATTTATGTAGAAGAGAATTTAAAAATAAAAAAATCTAAAAACATCTGGAATATCTCTAAACAAAACAAAAACCCAACAATCTAAAATTAAACCAAAACAAAACCCCCAAAAAACAGACCACCCCAAAGCCCCCCATCCTGTACAACCTATCCCCAGAAACGCCCCCCCCCCCCCCCCCCCACACACACACACACACACTAAGATACTTGACCAGTCTAACACCTTTTCTCGGATTCAGCAATAGCCTTCTGGATAGAGGAGATGGAATGTCCAGAGATAGTGACAGGGTTAAACATTGCTGCAGGAAGGAGAAGCAGTATATTACAGCAATAGAGCAACTGCAGTTGAAGTCCTGGTCCGGGATAATGTACACACTGTGTTCTGACAATATATGGCTCAGGCAAACTCTTCTTGCAGTTATGTGACTCTCATTATACTCTCACTTGGAACGTGCATCCCAAGATGGCAGCTGCGAGGAGAGGCAACAGGAGAGGAGCACTAGAAGCCAGCACCCACCTGCACTATTCAAGAGCCCGGAGCTTCCAAACAAACCCTGGCAGATGGAAGGAGAGGTGGGAAAATGGGTGGCCCGGGATATGCAGTGGCACAATATGCAAGGTGAAGCCTAGGCACAGTATGCAGATCCCAAAATGGCAGCAGTGGGAGCAGCAGCAGCAACAGACCAGACAACTGGAGCTTCCTGGACGGCCCCGTGGCAGATGACATCCCCGCAACAGGTGGTGAAACAGGCGGTGGAGCTGGTAGTCAGGGCGAGGCAGTGGGGACGTCACAGGCAAGTTGGAGACCGGACTTCAGCAGCCGCTGACCACAAGGATGTCCCTGCAGATGGGCCGCATACTCTGGGATACTGGTAAGTGAGAGCAGCAGACCCCACACACCCAAAATCAGCACCAGGGGAGCAGGAACAGGAAAGGCACTAGACCACCAGGGATATAGGAAAAAGGCCGGATTAATGTCGGGAGCTATAGCAAGCTGCTGCCTGCTCCATAGTTGGCCAAGCCACGCTCCCCAACAGTTTTGATGGTTTACACTTGCTGTCTCACCCTGCTCTTGACAGCAATATCTTCTAATCATACCTACATACATACACATACATGCTGTCATATTGGCCATCGGCTGTGCTGCAGGGCCGACGCCATATGTCTGTGAACGACGTCATTCACAGACATATCTGGGCTACACACATGCTGAAACACCCACAATATATTGGCTGTTCAATTGAACAGCCAATTTATCGTCCAGTGTGTACCCAGCATAAGGTGCAGTATTCCGGCAAGAATGAATTCTTTGCAAACAACATATACATTATATATTGCATAACAAGCTCACATTTCTGCCACTTATGCTGTATTCTTGTGCCACCAAAAATATATCAAATGTTCCAAGATCTCTGCTTAAATCAGCATGGATTATGCAGAAACTCAAAACATGAATACATTTTGTAAGTACAAATTGCCTAAGATAAGAGTACGGCATGTGGAAGCATGAAAGAACACACTAGTCTTTAAAGTAATTCTGTCATATGGGGAATCATACTGTTAAATTACAGATGTCAAGAATCAGAATGCGTATATGAAAGAGCACATTAACAAGTCTTCTAATCAAAGTCATGAAAGGGTGGTAGCAAATTTACATAAACATTTTTATTCCTTTCACATGCTCTTTCCTTATAATGTACTGTATCGCTCGCTCATGAAGCATTAAATATTCATGTGAATAAATATAAAGGATATTTGAGTTGAAAACTGTCCAAAAGGTAAAAAGAAGAAACTCTGCTCTTCTGTCATAAGATCTTATACTCCAACATCCAATTACAGACCAGTCACAGGCATGAGCTCACATACTGTATAGACTATGATTGGGTTGGACAGATTGATGAGCATTTATATATAGAAAAAAAAATAGTAAAATAATAAATTGCGTGGTGATGGAATATATTTTGAAGTTATGTCACATTTATGGCTAAACAAGAAACAATTTTAATAACTGGGTGCGCAGTAGGAAAAACAGAGTCTTGCTGCAGAATATATCATTTATTAATCTACATTCTGAGGAAATCTGTCCCATTTGAGGAACGTTGGCAGGTATTAACTACATATAAATGTACCCTTTCTCACTCTCTATATCATTATATTTTTAACATTAATAAAGTTATAATATAAAGCATACCTCCCAACATCGCAACCATGGGCAAATAGGGACACTTCTGTGTGCCAAATAACGCGTGCCTGCAAAAAGGGGGTGTGGTCTCTGGAAAAGGGACGTGGCTTCACGGGGTTGCCCACGATCACGAGCCACGCCCCCATTTTTGTCACAATGAGCTGTTGGCCATGCCCCAAGAATCTTTTCCTCCAGTGAATAGACGATGGGTGCATGTGCACAGCATCTATTCACCGCTGCAGAGTAGCAGCTTAATGTATGCCAGGTGCCTCCCAACTACCCCCCCGGAGGTATGTATACAGTATCATAAGTAAAAAAAATGGTGACTTAATAAGAATATATAAACAAATCAAACCAAAGGGAAAAGTGCAACAGACCCATTACACTATCCTCCTAAAACGCTCCTAGAGTCATAAGGTCTAAAGTACACTATGTTGACACCAGATAGTATACCTGAAGAACAATTTAATGTACTGTATGTTATTTTAAGATAAGGTAATGAGTATTGATACTTCCCGTAATACAGTAACCTTATTAGAGCCGTGGAGTAGGTGTAGATTTAGGGATTTAGGTTTGATAGACTCTCAGTGGAGGAATATACTTCCTCTAAGCAGTGTTTCCCAAACTCGGTTATAAAAGGCACAATAACAGACCAGATTTTAAGGATATCCATGCTTAAGCACAGATGACTTATTTAGTACCACAGTCAGTTTAATGCACCCATTTGTGCTCATGAATGGATATCCTTAAAACCTGGACTGTTAGGGTGCCCCAAAGGGTTATGGACGGTATAATAGGTGGACAGTAAAAAGGATGACAGTGTCTAGGTCGACATGCGCAAGCAAGATCGATATGTGAAAAATTCCGACACAATTAAAATGTCGACATGAGTTTTTCATGTTTATTTGGTGTCAAAGTTTAGCTTCCAGCACATGGAACCCCAATTAGTATACCGCTTTGCTCGCCATGCTTCAGGCACATGGAACACCAATTAGTGTACCGCTTTGCTCACCATGCTTCAGGCATGCTTCAGGCACATGGAACCCCAATTAGTGAACCGCTTTGCTTCAGGCAAGGTGTCTCGCTCCGCTCTACACAGGTCACCGTTCCCAATTCTAGACCCCATGGATGATAAAGTATGAAAAAGTTGAAAATGTTAGTATTCACTGAAACATACTAAAGAGGCCAGGTGGAAAAGTTGCACATTGCAAACCAATCAGCTACTACCTACCATTGTATAGACTGTACTTGATAAATGATAGCTATGAGCTATAGTTGCTATGGGTTACTTCTCTGCTTGTCCTCTGTAGAAGGTTTGACACTTGGGGTTCCGACCTATTCATTCAATTCCCGACTTGTCGGAAAACACGTGGATCGACAGAATAGCCGCCGATCCGCGTGCTTCTGTCGGAAATGGGGCCAAATCTGACAGGTTTTGGCCCCCATTCTGACAAACTCAATCCGACTTGAAAACAAGTCAGATTGAGGTGGGGAGCGGTGCGGCAGGCTACCGGGGATGAGAGGTACCTTGCCGCCGCAGACATCACTAGTCTTCACTGCCGCAGATGCTGGCAGCTCCCCCGCTGCCCGCCACTGTCCATCCCCCCCCTGACGCCACCTCCCACTTGCCGCCATCACCCCATCGCCGCCATCACCTACCCCCCACCTGCCGCCACTTTCTGCTCTCCCCGCAGCCACTGTCAGCGCACCCGGCAGCCGCTGACAGCAACGGCAGAACAGCACCACGGGTACGGCCAAATACGACAGTCGGATTTGGCCGTTCATTGAATAGGGGTTGTCGGATCCATTCCGACAAATGCATGTCGGATTGGATCCGACTTTTATTGAATATACCCCTGTATATCTCTCTGACAGATGCCACATGGGAGTGGGCAGACAGTGGTAGGATGCTAATTATTTTGGCTCCTATTTATATGAATATGCAAATTGATATTAAAACCTACAGTGACAGAATTATTCATTGGGCTACATCCTACTTAATTCCTGTCTGCTGATCTCATAGTACATGATCCACTTATATTTAGGCGAAATGTCAATTAGTATAACTAACATAACCAGAAATGACAATATGTACAGTGTTTCTGTGTTTTCCCCAATACGTCACTCATGCTATCATATTTATCTTGTGTACGTAAATTGCAGCTCTAAAGTTGTCTATTTTTATTTTGAAAATTATGCAAATAATATAATCATTTTCATTATTATCCCTTTAGGCTACTTATTAGAACATGATAACAGGAACGCCTTTCAGTTTATTACATTAGAGTCAATGTTAAATTTGGAATAGTTAATGGTTATTTAATGAAAATTAATTAGCTATTTTCCTCCGACATAATCCAATATTATATTCCAAAAACTGATTAAATTTCTTACTTTTTTTTAATACTGTGACTAAAATGCCGACCGCCAAGTTTAATTAAATCCCTGCTATTAAAATTTGGCACCTATTGTGACATTTTTACTATATTCAAAGAAAACTAGAATGGTCTAATTAGAAAACAGAATCCTACTGAAAGAGTAATGTTGGTGTAGCCTGAACTTCAGCACTACAAAGCGCCTCTCAGCCCTCAGTGTCAGGGTGACATTAGTCATTGAATATGTTGGATTATTAGTAATACTGACTATCAGAAAGACTAAGTTTATTATTATATGGAATCATCTGTTAAAGTTCAAGTTAAAGTGTATTTAAAAATTGGTTGAAAAATGTTCTCACAATAATAAATAAACATATAACGGATTAATTTGATTGGCTACGGTAGTTACACAAATGGTCTGAAGCACTAATTTATATTCTACGATCCCACTCAACATCTCTGGCATACAGTGTATAGTTAATAATTCTGAGCAAAAACAGCAGTTTCTTGAGATGATATAAAAATTGGTAACTGTCCAGGTCCCATGGCCACATGTAAGGCGGAATATAGGCGGTGGTGGGGTTATCATGTGGAAATTACTAACATGAATATTAGCAGATGCAACACCAGCTTCTGCATGCACAGCGTCCAGGACTTTGCAAACACACTCAGTTTGCTGCGTCACACAAGCAGCCACTGTACCTGGCCCAAGTTTTCTCTGTTGCCATGAACACTATAGGACATTTACATACCTCCCTACATTGGGAGAAGTGGAAGAGGTACAGTTCAGCGAGGCATAGGGGGCCGAAAAGGGGGCATGGCCTATATAAAAGGGGCATGGCTTTGCTGGAGTGCCGCATTCCCTGTTTTTCATCACTATGGGGGCATGGCCAGCACTCTTTGAGCTGCTGGCATGCCCCCTGTTCCTCCCTGTCTGTCTCCATCTGTCCCCCTCTGTGTCCATTGAATAGATGCACAGCGTCTATTCACCGCTGCTCTGCTAGGCAGAGCAGTGACTGATAGGAGCCTCCCAACTGCCCCCCCCCACCACCACCACCACCACCACCGCGGGACACTGTGGCCCACGGGTGGAACAACAGGACAGACCCCCAAAAAACGGGACTGTCCCACGAAAATCAGGACAGTTGGGAGTATGCATTTAAGATAGGCTTAGCTGGTGCATCAGAAAAAAGTGACTCTAACTGTAAATGTTCCAGTGCAGTTTAGAAAGCATTAAAAGCAATGTCTGCTTTCCTGCTAAAAGTTACATTACCTTTCTCCTGTGTGCCAGTGTTCAAAAGCGCTGCCCAACTTGAGATCTAGACAATACATAATGAAATGTACAATCTTCCAGGAGCTTTGAAAGGATTTATCTGTAAAGTAGTCATTGATTTACTGAAAGATTTCATAGTGGTGAAGAACCATTTCTTTCAGCATTGAGCCACATCCACATTTGTCTATATCATTAGAGTCACCGCAGTTTACTGCATGACTGGCAGCTCAATCAACTCCCTATGAAACCAATCTGACAGTGCTATGCTCTTATTAACCATATACTCAGGAAGGACAAAATTCTACTCAACAGAGGCCAAGTCTAGAACACAGAAGTCTTATTCCAAGCGTTCTATCAAAGTAAACATTGGCGCTGAGTGTTGTGTTGCTGTGTTTATCACATGTAAGCCATAACTTACTATTTTTAGATTCCTGGTGTACAGCTTTGAGTATTCACCCAGAGGAACTATAAAACTAATTTAGTCTTGCCCTTTAAAAACGGTCCCAGTTTCCACCTGCTGACTAAATCCATTCCATTTCTCATTGTGAAGAGTTTCCACTATCACATGGAGACTTAGATTTTCATGTCCTGCAGACCTCCAGGGTTATGGATCACTAAGTTAATGTTTCCTAAATGTCATGGTTCCACAGCAGGATTGATAACTTGTTTTCTCCACGTCTGAACACAGAACCATGAACAGAGCAGCCTGGAAGCGAAACAGCCTAAGCATCATTTATTTCACAGACATTCCCTGCCCTTAGACGGACATGGTTTTTAACATAAAGGTACATGTTGAGACTCCAATGTCTACTTTCATTCCCCCTTTCATTGCAGAAGAGTGCCAGGAATATATATATATATATGATATAGCATTTTTAAGTTTACTCGTCTCCTGCCTACTTTATAGGTAAACATTTTGTGAACTAAACTAACCCAAATGAAAATGGCCCCTTGTCCCTACTGAATTGATTATGTATAATGGTTCATATCAGACAATGGAGGCCTCTGCTGGGTGTATGAAACACACACATTGATGTTTATGAAACACACACATTGATGTTCAAAAATAGCGTACTCACTAGTATACTGTATATGCTCAATTTAGAACACTGGCTCAGATATGCTTTCCTCTTTTACTCATACTTGGCGACTTTCTGGCTGCCCCCTCTGGGAGCACAGTAGGGTCGGATGGTGAGCGTGGCACAGGGACGTGCAGGATGCATGGTGAGTGTGTCTTCACTTTCTCGGGAAGTGGGCAGCACTGGGCAGGCAAAATGCAGGACCAGGGGGCGGGCCAGAGATTTGAAAGTCTACCAGCCCTTCTTGGAGACTACATAAGTATAATAATAGGACGCTGCTGCTATAATCACCGTATATTATTCTTATTATATTTATTACATTTTTATTAACAATCTTTTTTTGCCTTTCCAATTTCTTTACAGTTTATCTATGCTCCCATACTGTATGTTCTTTCAACCAAAATTAAGAAAAGGAAAAAAGTTGTTAAATAAACTTCATTCAAATGCCTTTACTACCAATAATAATTCATTCAGGATTTTTTTCTTCATAATTTTAAAAATAATTTTACACAAAGATTGGAATATTAGGGAAGTTATAGAAAACAAAAACAACAACCAACAAAATAATACAGTATATAGTACATTAATATTAATAAGTTACGTTGTTAAGGTCAGGAAATCTTTGTTGCTGGTGCCATCAGAATTTATAATTGAAACAGAATTTGCTTAATCCCTTGAGCAGATGTCAGCAATTTCTATTTATTAGTGGTTTCATATGATTCATATGTAAATTGTAATCCAATCTAAGAGCAAGGTCTTCATTGCATTGTCATGTACTCAGGGGACTTGAAACATCATTTAAAAGAATGAAGATAATAAAGAAGAAACATATGCAACCTTTGGTTTTCCACTATTTGCACAGCTACATTGCCCATGATGCTCAGCCACCTTTTCATTCTTTTTTTTTTTTTACATTTTTCCAAGTCATTCAAACCACATAGTCTGGAGATGAGGCCATCAGAAATGTGGCATCATTTTTTCTAAACTCCTATTTTTAACAATTCCAATGAATAAAAAGTATAAAATATGAGCTAGCTGATTAATCCAGGTGGGTCATAGGCTCACTGCATTGTCTAGGTGAACCACTGCGCACTGCAATTCATTCATTACATGCTTGACTATAATGTAAATACTCGAATACTACAAATATGAACCATACTGTACTAATGACCTGCATTGAGGTCCAGTATGCTTGTGATGTTCTCCATACAACAGACCTACTTATATTGTTACCAGAGGAGAGGGAAGGTGGCTGATCTCATGCAAGTTACAGAAGAAAGGCACTACTGTAATGTCTCAAACTGGGAGCTCAATGACGCAAATGTAATGTGTAGGTGCTTAATTATACCCACCTGAGTGATGAATCCTCCTTGGAGATCTTTTATAGCTTTATATTACATAGACAGTGTTTAACAAGGAGGGATCTCAGCAGATGCCTCCGATATCTGCCACAGTCCTTCCATTTCTGACTGCAGAGCAGCCCCCATAGATCTTTTGGGGCACTGCTTTGCTGTTGGATTTACCAATCTATGGAAAGCAAAGAAGGCATTAGCCTACAATAGCCAATGGGCTACTGCATCTGTGATTCTTTCATACAAGGGTCCTGCGGATACTTCTCTGTCTCCCCCTGATGATGTATGCTCCAGTCAATTGCTCCTAGGCAATACGTGCGGAGGTCCTGAATGTGGAAGCAGAGTAATAGCTCAATGCCTGATGGGCTCTTATTAGAGCTTGTCTGTCACAATCCTGACTGTAGGTTTCATATTTGGTGACTTAACCCTGCCATCTGTCCCGGATCCTGTGTCTTTTTACTCACTGAGTTAAACAGCTTGTCAGCACTATGAGTTTTCCTGAGTTCTCTGCCTGAAAGGTAATAGTTAATTAGCTCCACCTGTGGTGATCTCCTGTGTGAGGCTGAATTCAGTAATCTGAAGTTTAGGCCTAAAAGCCAGCATCCTATCTTTTGCAGAAGTTCAGGCTTCAGTGTTCTCTCGGCCTGCTAGGCCTCATTCTACATCACAGCCTAGTCTAGAGTAGTCACATGACAGTGGCTGTTCACCTGACCCAAAGTTGTCCAATCCTCTGCAAGCCTGAGACTCTCTGCATCACCTAATCCTGCTCACCAATCATCAAGGACCAGGAAGTATAAGTAGGGAGGCTGAGTTGGAAACTGGGCCAGTTCCTCGTGTCACACACAGCTCTGTGTGAGTCTTAAAGCTGAGCTCCCTAAAGGTAACCTTTGTACTTAAGTTCCTGTGCAAACTCTGTTCCCTTGTTACCCTGTTTGGTTTACTTTTGTGTTGCCACTGATATTCACTATTTCCATGAGTCTCAATGTAAAGGCACAGCTGCAGTGGTTCATCTTAAAGGCACAGTACTGTATTCCATAGTCTCAACTGAAAACCACAGCTGCCGTGTTTCATCTTTACTGCTGTTGTAGTTGTGATCTCCAGAGCTCCCGTATCCCTGTGGCCTCCGTGCCTCAGCACCACCATGCCTCAGCACCTCCGGGCCTCAGCACTTCCGTGCCTCCAAGAACCTCCGTGCCTCAGCACTTCCGTGCCTCCAAGGACCTCCATGCCTCAGCACTTCCGTGCCTCCAAGAACATCCGTGCCTCAGCACCTCCGTGCCTTCAAGTATCTCCGTGCTTCCAAGCACCTCCGTGCCTTCAAGTATCTCCATGCTTCCAATCACCTCCGTGCCTCCAAGTATCTCCATGCCTCCAAGCACCTCAGTGCCTCCAAGCACCTCAGTGCCTCCAGGGTATCAAGATGGCTACTCTGAAAGAGACTCAAATTTATGACTGGGGTCCGGTGATTAAAAGACCTTATCCCAAGTTAGGTGTCCAGAGAAGAATGTTTAAGCCATTTAGAGTCACAGAGGCGTCCGTGTCTACAGCCCAAGGAGGGGCGTCCGTGTCTACAGCCCAAGGAGGGCCGTCCGTGTCTTCAGCCCAAGGAGGGGCGTCCGTGTCTTCAGCCCAAGGAGGGGCATCCGTGTCTTCAGCCCAAGGAGGGGCGTCCGTGTCTTCAGCCCAAGGAGGGGCGTCCGTGTCTACAGCCCAAGGAGGGGCATCCGTGTCTACAGCCCAAGGAGGGGCGTCCGTGTATACAGCCCAAGGAGGGGCGTTCGTGTCTACAGCCCAAGGAGGGGCGTCCGTGTCTACAGCCCAAGGAGGGGTGTCCGTGTCTTCAGCCCAAGGAGGGGCGTCCGTGTCTTCAGCCCAAGGAGGGGCGTCCGTGTCTTCAGCCCCAGTGAGGAGTTCAGAGCGTCCAGCCCCAGTGAGGGGTTCAGAGCGTCCAGCCCCAGTGAGGGGTTCAGAGGGTCCAGCCCCAGAGAGTCTTCAGAGCGCTGCCCAGCCAGAGAGTCTTCAGAGCGCTGCCCAGCCAGAGAGTCTTCAGAGCGCTGCCCAGCCAGAGAGTCTTCAGAGCGCTGCCCAGCCAGAGAGTCTTCAGAGCGCTGCCCAGCCAGAGAGTCTTCAGAGCGCTGCCCAGCCAGAGAGTCTTCAGAGTGCTGCCCAGCCAGAGAGTCTTCAGAGCGCTGCCCAGCCAGAGAGTCTACAGAGTGCTGCCCAGCCCCGTGCGTGAAGTGGGGGCTCTTGCCTCAGCCCAGCCCCGTGAAGTGGGGGCTCTTGCCACAGCCCAGCCCCGTGAAGTGGGGGCTCTTGCCTCAGCCCAGCCCCGTGAAGTGGGGGCTCTTGCCTCAGCCCAGTCACGTGAAGGGGGGGCTCTTGCCTCAGCCCAGCCCCGTGAAGTGGGGGCTCTTGCCTCAGCCCAGCCCCGTGAAGTGGGGGCTCTTGCCTCAGCCCAGCCCCGTGAAGTGGGGGCTCTTGCCTCAGCCCAGCCCTGTGAAGAGGGGGCTCCTGCCGGGCCAGCAATATTCCAGGCTCCGCCTGGTCAGTCCATTCCGGTTCCAGCCAGTCCAGCAATACTCCAGGCCCTGCCTGGTCAGTCCGTCCCGGTTCCATCCGGTCCAGCGATACTCCAGGACCAGCCTGGTCAGTCTGTCCCAGTTCCATCCGGTCCAGCGATACTCCAGGACCAGCCTGGTCAGTCTCCGTTGGCTCCAGCCAATTCAAGTATCCTCGGATCCAATCCAGTCCTACTCGTCCAGCCAAAGATTTCTCCAGTTTCAGCCTCTAAGCTTTCGTCTGATGGGTTACCACCTATTTACTTTGATGGAGATTTATTGCAATATGCCGCTCTGGTTGAACAATTTCTCTCTCTGATGGAGTCTGATCCTTCAGGTGCAGTAACTCCTTCCAACGTTACTCAATATCTGTTCCTGGCATTCAGAGGAAGAGCTTTGGAGTGGGCCAACATGCTTTTTGAGAGTAATAATCCTGTGTTCCATGACTTACAGACTTTTAGTAATGCTGTGGTTAAAGAATTTAGTCCTAAACCTTTGGAATCTGACTCAGTAAAAGAATCATGCTCTAAAGGGAATGCAGAAGGAAGTTTGTGCTGTCCTCCCAGGGATAATCTAAGAATATCCTTCGGTAAGAATCCGACCATTAAAATTGCTCATGTAGGAGTCTCTCCTAGCCCAGAGAATTTAAAACTCCAGTGCACCTCCTTTTCATCTGCAAACTGTGTATCTAAGGGAGATTCATATCTTCCATTAGACTTGGACTCAGACTCTGAATTTGATCCAGTTCATGATGCTACTCCTTTCATGGGAGGCCCCATGTTTTCTAAGGAAGGTTTTTCTTTACAGGAGATTCCGCTCTCCTTGGTCAAAACCAAATGTTCCCGTAAGAAGAAGAGGCATCAACGAAGGTCCTAAATTCTTCTGTATGAATTTCTCAAGTTCCTCTAAGATTCAAGATGGGTGTTCGGAGTCCACCCTTGAAGAGGGGGGTACTGTCACAATCCTGACTGTAGGTTTCATATTTGGTGACTTACCCCTGCCATCTGTCCCGGATCCTGTGTATTTTTACTCACTGAGTTAAACAGCTTGTCAGCACTATGAGTTTTCCTGAGTTCTCTGCCTGAAAGGTAATAGTTAATTAGCTCCACCTGTGGTGATCTCCTGTGTGAGGCTGAATTCAGTAATCTGAAGTTTAGGCCTAAAAGCCAGCATCCTATCTTTTGCAGAAGTTCAGGCTTCAGTGTTCTCTCGGCCTGCTAGGCCTCATTCTACATCACAGCCTAGTCTAGAGTAGTCACATGACAGTGACTGTTCACCTGACCCAAAGTTGTCCAATCCTCTGCCAGCCTGAGACTCTCTGCATCACCTAATCCTGCTCACCAATCATCAAGGACCAGGAAGTATAAGTCGGGAGGCTGAGTTGGAAACTGGGCCAGTTCCTCGTGTCACACACAGCTCTGTGTGAGTCTTAAAGCTGAGCTCCCTAAAGGTAACCTTTGTACATAAGTTGCTGTGCAAACTCTGTTCCCTTGTTACCCTGTTTGGTTTACTTTTGTGTTGCCACTGATATTCACTATTTCCATGAGTCTCAATGTAAAGGCACAGCTGCAGTGGTTCATCTTAAAGGCACAGTACTGTATTCCATAGTCTCAACTGAAAACCACAGCTGCCGTGTTTCATCTTTACTGCTGTTGTAGTTGTGATCTCCAGAGCTCCCGTATCCCTGTGGCCTCCGTGCCTCAGCACCACTGTGCCTCAGCACCTCCGGGCCTCAGCACCTCTGGGCCTCAGCACCTCCGTGCCTCCAAGAACCTCCGTGCCTCAGCACTTCTGTGCCTCCAAGAACCTCCGTGCCTCAGCACCTCCGTGCCTCAGCACCTCCGTGCCTTCAAGTATCTCCGTGCTTCCATGCACCTCCGTGCCTTCAAGTATCTCCGTGCTTCCAATCACCTCCGTGCCTCCAAGTATCTCCGTGCCTCCAAGCACCTCAGTGCCTCCAGGCACTTCTGCATCTTAGTGCTTCCAAGCACCTCAGTGCCTCCAAAAACCCAGTGCTCACAAGCGTAGTTGGTGTCTCCAACATCCGGTACTCCTTAATTCTTTCCTCAGCACCTTTTCAAGTTCTGTCTTTCAGGAGACCTCCAGCATCCATACCTGCTTCCTGTCTGCCGACCAAATCCTGCATGAGGAAAACCTAGATCCGGTCATCTCTGCTGCGGTCCCTCTTCCTGGTCACCGGAAGAAACCCCGAGCCCACAACACCCCCAATCCATGTCAGTGAAAGTATTCACATTGTCCTCCAGTCGCCCGCACAGACTTCACTAACACCGGGTTCACAAAATCTCAGTCATGACATTGTCTCCTGGCAAGAAAATAGTGCTATATTCATCTTGCGAAGATAGGCAAAAATAATTTATCACATCTGCTTTATAAATGCAGATGGTGATCCATAGGTGTTAGGGTCTCCTGCCCTGTGCTGCCACGTCGTCATGGCAACTAGGAGACAAGTGCTAGCGGAGTAACCTGAGCGCAGCTGATACTCCGGTTCGGGTCTTTTGCTGTGCAGTGGTTACAGGCATGGGATCCGGTGCTGGTTTTTGTGCTCACAGTCTGTGAGGTCTGAGGGGGGCGTGGACAGCACCTGCTTTATAAGGCCTCTTCTCAGGTTAAGCAGATGCTGCTGAATCTTTGTTGGTTAGTCAGTTCCTGAAAGTTAGCCAGTACTGTGTAGCTTTGTATTTTGTTGTTGCTTACTGCAAATAGGCCTGGGCATTTGGTACTACACTCTGCCAATCCAGACCTAGCAGTAAGACTCGAGTCAGTCGTTTAGCCTGCTGAGGTTCTTTTGCTATTCTGTGAACCCAGCAGGTTTGTGGCTGTACTTTCAGACCTGCCTGCATAATCCTCTCTCACTGTGCAGGGCGTCCATGTGTCAGTTTAGTGGCAGTAAGCTGAACCTGGGCCCTGCAAGTGAGAATTAGGATTGTGGAGACTCTCCTTGTGTCTATTATTCCATCTCTGACCAAGGAGTTTACTGCCACACCCGTTGGTAACCCTTTAGGGTTTTGCTGTTGCCCTTAGCAACAGCATTTCGGGTTCTCTACGTATTAAAACACAACATCTTGCTTTTTCCATCTGAGCATTTCTAATACTAGGGAGACACCCAGTTTCTTAGCCTCTGGGCTTCTCTGTTCACTCTGTGTTGGTTTTGTTACCCTATCACCTTCTGTGTACGTTATGTCATATTTCCCAGTCTGTCTGTGAGTTCATTTGTTTTGCATCCCTCTCTGTTCAGACACCAGTACATTCCTGCAGGCACTGGTGTGTATAACAGTTCAAACACCAGTACATTCCTGCAGGCACTGGTGTGCATAACATATTCAGCAGCCCAATACTCCTGTTGAAATTTTGTGGGAATATGGAGCATACCGCTCAAAATACGTTGCAACAGGTGGTCGATCAGGTGCAGGTCCTGACTCGTCAATTTAATGATTTGTCCATTAAAATGCACACCTCCCAGGCCGCTGGCGGAACTCCCGCAGCAGCAGCACCTTCAGGGGTTAAGGAGCCAAAAGTAAATCTTCCGGATCGTTTTTCTGGAGATCGCTCGCAGTTCTTTTGTTTCAAGGAGAGCTGCAAATTATATTTCCAGCTTAGGCCTCAGTCTTCTGGGTCAGAGATTCAGCGGGTGGGCATAGTGATTTCCTTGCTACAAGGAGACCCACAGGTCTGGGCATATGGGTTGCAGCCTGACTGTCCGTCGCTTAAAAGTGTTGATGCTTTTTTTACGGCACTGGGCATGTTGTATGATGACCCTGACAAGACGGCCTCAGCCGAGGCTCAGATTTCGATCCTTAAGCAAGGGCGAAGGCCAGTTGAGGTTTACTGTACGGAGTTTCGGAGGTTGGCCCATGATACCCAGTGGAATGACCCAGCCCTGAGACACCAGTACCGAAGAGGTCTTTCTAACCAGATAAAAGACCAACTGGTACAATATCCCTTGCCTGATAGCTTGGATCAGCTCATGCAGTTATCCATCCGGGTGGATAGACGGCTGAGAGAGCGTAGGCTTGAAAGGGAGACCGAGGTTTCCTTCTTTCCCAAGGGAACCTCAGACTCTGAGGAATTTTCCGAGGAGCCTGTGCAGATTGGGGCTACCCGTCTCTCCTCGCGTGAGAAGACGCGGAGGAGACAGCAGGGGTTGTGTTTGTACTGTGGGAATAAGGGTCATGTGGTAGTATCATGCCCAGAAAAGCCGGAAAACTTCAGGGCCTGAGGGTGATGGGAAATATCCTGTCAGGCCAGAAGTCAGAATTTCCCAAGAAGACTTTTATCATTCCGGTGACCTTGAAGATCCTCGGTCAAACTGTCAAGACTGAGGCCTTTGTGGACAGTGGGGCCGACGGGGTTTTTATGGACCGCCAATTCGCCCTGAAACACTCTGTTTCCTTAGTACCCTTGGCGTCGGAAATTGAGATTTGTGGGTTAAACGGGGAACCATTATCCCAGGGTAAAATTACCTCTTGCACTAGCCAGATTTCTTTGTTTATTGGAGCCACACACTCTGAAAAATTGTCCTTTTATGTGACTGTCTGTACTTTTGCCCCATTGGTGTTGGGGTTACCCTGGTTAAGGGCCCACAATCCTCAATTTGACTGGGTCTCTGGGGAGATTCTTAGTTGGGGTACTGATTGTTTCAGGAGTTGCTTGAGCCTTCCAGTCAGGCTCTCGCAGCTAAGTTTGCCAGGATTGCCAGGGTGTTATGCAGATTTTGCGGACGTGTTCTCCAAAAAAGTTGCTGAGGTACTACCTCCCCATCGCCCCTATGACTGTGCCATTGATTTGTTGCCGAATGCTAAGCTTCCCAAGAGCAGGTTGTACTCCCTGTCACGTCCTGAGACTCAGGCTATGGCAGAGTACATTAAGGAGAACTTGGCTAAAGGATTTATCAGACCTTCACAGTCTCCAGTTGGGTCGGGGTTCTTCTTCGTGGGTAAAAAGGACGGTTCATTGCGACCCTGCATCGACTTCAGGGAATTGAACCGTATCACGATTAAAAACTCATACCCACTGCCTCTTATTTCGGTCTTGTTTGACCAGCTTCGTACTGCCACCATTTTTTCTAAGATTGACCTACGCGGTGCGTACAATCTAATCCGAATAGGAGAGGGGGATGAATGGAAGACTGCCTTTAATACCCACTCAGGGCATTATGAATATTTGGTGATGCCTTTTGGGCTCTGTAATGCCCCGGCAGTCTTCCAGGATTTCATGAACGATGTGCTCAGGGAATATTTGGATAGATTCTTAGTTGTATACTTAGATGACATCCTAATCTTCTCCCATTCCCTGGAGGAACATCGGAAGCATGTACGCTTAGTCCTCCAGAAACTCAGAGACCACCGGCTTGGGGCGAAGCTGGAGAAGTGCGAATTTGAAGTTCAGCAAATCGCATTTCTAGGATATATTATCTCCCCAGAAGGTTTCCAAATGGAGGGTTCCAAGGTACAGGCAGTCCTGGATTGGGTGCAGCCCACTAGTTTGAAGGCGCTTCAGCGTTTCCTGGGCTTTGCAAATTTTTATAGACGATTTATCGCTGGATTTTCGTCTATAGTGGCGCCCTTGGTGGCACTCACTAAGAAAGGGGCGGATGTTGCTCACTGGTCTCGTGAGGCCAAAGCGGCTTTTGCCCGTCTCAAAAGGGCATTTGTCTCGGCCAAGGTGCTGCGACACCCAGATCCAGAGCGTCCTTTTGTGGTGGAGGTGGATGCCTCTGAGATGGGTATTGGGGCAGTGCTCTCTCAGATGGGAGTGTCTGATAATCGCCTTCATCCCTGTGCTTACTTTTCCCGTAAATTTTCGCCTGCCGAGATGAATTATGACGTGGGTAACCGGGAATTGTTGGCTATTAAGGATGCACTCGAGGAGTGGAGACACTGGCTTGAGGGGGCTAAGTTTGTGGTCTCAATTCTCACCGACCATAAGAATTTGGCATATTTAGAGTCAGCGAAGCGTCTCAATGCCAGGCAGGCACGATGGGCTTTGTTTTTTGCTCGCTTTAATTTTTTGATAACATATCGTCCTGGGTCAAAAAACATCAAGGCTGATGCGCTCTCGCTGAGTTTTGCTCCAATCCAGGAGACCACCGAGGAGCCGTTGCCCATTGTGTCCCCATCATGTATTAAAGTGGGCATTACCCAGGACCTCTTGTCATTAGTCCTTAGAGCACAGGAGCAGGCTCCTCCAGACCTTCCGGTAGGTCTTTTGTTTGTGCCTCCTAGGTTAAGACAGCGAGTGTTCCTGGAATTCCATGCCAAGAAGTCGGCAGGTCACCCGGGTATTGCCAGAACTCGGGAGTTGCTATCTAGGGCGGTGTGGTGGCCCTCGGTGGCTAAGGATGTGGATCAGTGGGTTCGGGCATGTGACATCTGTGCCCGAAATAAGACTCCTAGAGGGGTTCCTGTTGGCCCATTACATCCACTCTCTATTCCATCTAAGCCATGGACCCACATTTCAATGGATTTTGTTGTGGACTTGCCCAAATCCTCTGGGATGACAGCCATCTGGGTTGTCGTTGACAGGTTTTCGAAGATGGCGCACTTCGTTCCACTGGTTGGGCTGCCATCGGCCAGACGCCTGTCTGAATTATTTATGCTGCATGTTGTGCGCCTCCACGGGTTGCCACTTGATGTGGACTCTGACCGCGGATCCCAGTTTGTGGCCAAATTCTGGAGGGCATTTTGTTCCGATCTCCAGATTTCTGTCAGCTTGTCGTCAGGCTACCATCCGCAGTCTAATGGGCAGACTGAAAGGGTGAACCAGACCTTGGAGCAGTTCCTCAGGTGTTATGTCTCCAAGTGTCAGACTGACTGGGTTGCTCATCTGTCAATGGCGGAGTTTGCCTATAACAACGCGGCTCACTCTGCTACAGGGATCTCTCCCTTCCTTTGTGTGTATGGGCATCATCCTAAGGCCAATTCTTTTGACCCCCTGGACTCCACGCCTGGTGGTTCCTCTGTCGTTTCGGTCCTTAGAGGTATTTGGAGGAAAGTGAAGAAAGCCTTTGTGTCTGTGTCATTAGTGACCAAAAGGGTTTTTGATAAGCGGAAAAGACCCTGCAGCTTCAAATTAGGAGACTTCGTCTGGTTGTCTACCAAGAATTTGAAGTTGAAACAGCCATCTCATAAGTTAGGCCCCCGGTTCATCGGCCCTTATAAGATCACCAGGGTTATCAATCCGGTGGCATTTCAGTTAGATCTGCCCGTTCTTTGGGTATCAATAAAACATTTCATTGTTCCCTTTTAAAACGGGCGATTAGTAATCCTTCTTCCAGAGGAAGACCTTCCCCTCTTCTGATACGTGGCCAGAGGGAGTTTGTTGTTGAAAGGATTCTTGACTCCAAGATGGTTCGGGGTCGGCTGTCATTTTTGGTGCACTGGAAGGGGTATGGCCCGGAGGAGCGGTCGTGGGTGCGCAGTTGTGATCTTCATGCCCCCAGACTGATACGCTCTTTCTTCTCGCAGTTCCCCGATAAACCCGGTGGTAGGGGTTCTTTGACCCCTCGTCAGAGGGGGGGTACTGTTAGGGTCTCCTGCCCTGTGCTGCCACGTCGTCATGGCAACCGGGAGACAAGTGCTAGCGGAGTAACCTGAGCGCAGCTGATACTCCGGTTCGGGTCTTTTGCTGTGCAGTGGTTACAGGCATGGGATCCGGTGCTGGTTTTTGTGCTCACAGTCTGTGAGGTCTGAGGGGGGCGTGCACAGCACCTGCTTTATAAGGCCTCTTCTCAGGTTAAGCAGATGCTGCTGAATCTTTGTTGGTTAGTCAGTTCCTGAAAGTTAGCCAGTACTGTGTAGCTTTGTATTTTGTTGTTGCTTACTGCAAATAGGCCTGGGCATTTGGTACTACACTCTGCCAATCCAGACCTAGCAGTAAGACTGGAGTCAGTCGTTTAGCTTGCTGAGGTTCTTTTGCTATTCTGTGAACCCAGCAGGTTTGTGGCTGTACTTTCAGACCTGCCTGCATAATCCTCTCTCACTGTGCAGGGCGTCCATGTGTCAGTTTAGTGGCAGTAAGCTGAACCTGGGCCCTGCAAATGAGAATTAGGATTGTGGAGACTCTCCTTGTGTCTATTATTCCATCTCTGACCAAGGAGTTTACTGCCACACCCGTTGGTAACCCTTTAGGGTTTTGCTGTTGCCCTTAGCAACAGCATTTCGGGTTCTCTACGTATTAAAACACAACATCTTGCTTTTTCCATCTGAGCATTTCTAATACTAGGGAGACACCCAGTTTCTTAGCCTCTGGGCTTCTCTGTTCACTCTGTGTTGGTTTTGTTACCCTATCACCTTCTGTGTATGTTATGTCATATTTCCCAGTCTGTCTGTGAGTTCATTTGTTTTGCATCCCTCTCTGTTCAGACACCAGTACATTCCTGCAGGCACTGGTGTGTATAACAGTTCAAACACCAGTACATTCCTGCAGGCACTGGGGTGCATAACAATAGGGCCCTAAGAATTTCCTTTTCCCTATTACAGATGGAGCCATGGAGCGTATAAAGATGCTCCCTTTCAAAGTGAATGGGGCGTGTACGCATCTATGACGCATGCACGTCCCATTCATTCCCGGCAGTGCACCCTTGGGGGGCGCACCTAGTCGCAGACGGAGCCACGATTATCGTGGCTCCATCTGTATCTGTAAAATGTGTCATTTACTGTACCCTACACTTACAATTTGTATTAACCAGAAGTGTATACGTTAGGAACATTTACACCCCCTTTTACAGAACAGACAGCCCTAACGTCAGGGCATGCCAGTAACATCACAGGCATGCCATCTGCTTCTCCTGCATCCAAGTCAAATCCTAATTCTGCCTCTATGGCTGCTCTAAACTCTAACCTGATTCAATTTTGTATGATATTTAATTAAGAAAGCTGTAATTTCATTTCACATTGGGATTGACCTGAAATACGAGCTTCATTTAATTACTCCTTTCACTTGCCTTGATGTCATGGCTCAAGTCGATGTTCGCAAATAACAGAAAGATGTCACACAAGATCCAGCCATTACACTTTGGAAATGAAAGCACATAATGTAGGCAAACAGAAATAGGAATATGCTGCTGATACTTAATCGTGTTTATTCTCAGCCTGACGTGCAGTTCTGAGACGATTATCAGTGGCTTAAAGTATCTATGCTGGTGAATATTTGCAGCTTTTTTTTACCTGTAGGAATCCATTAGTATGTAATGCTGGATGATGTAAACTCAAATGCAAATGAGCAGCGTTAATGCACAGTATGATTTAACCCTATACTGAATCACTGTGATACATGAACACATTGTAAGACAAAATTGAAGGCAGAGCCTGTTAGTTGCAAATGGCCTTTTGTGTATGCTTATCTCATTGTTTTATACATTTAAATTAAGTCTTTACAAGTCTTTAGCAATATATTTGTATCATTTATTCTTGAATTCTTTTGCTATATGAGTCTCCTCCACAACCGCTGGGTGATCATTCTATGGATCTATCATTCTTTCTTTCTGTAAAGACTTCCTTATATTACCATTAATTCTTCATTCTATCCATCTCCTGACATTTCAGATGACCAAAGGGTGACAAATAACATTTGTATAACAAAATAAGCTGGTTTGATTGATATACAGCAACCAATGAGTAGGGAGGCAGTCATTATTGACATTAAACATATGTAATAAGCTTAGCAGACTGGAGTAAATCATTCCGAGGTAAGATTATTGTCTTCCCAACATACAGTACTGTACATAAATACAAGTTCCTATAGATATACAGAAAGCCACACAGCACATAAACACATTTTCCTACATACCACTTTTGTACATTTTTATTAAACATACAACACAGATATTGAATGTACAGATAGGAGAGATCCTATTAAATGACAATTTTCCCTGCTTTTTTTTTTTTTTTTTATCTCTATCAATATAATTCCATATTGCTAAAGAAAAGCAACCTGGAAAAAACTGTTGCAACTTTGGACAAACAGCAATTTTGTATCCAATTCTTGCAATTTTTATCAATTTTCAACAATCTAAACAATGTGATTCCAGCAGAGAAATGTTAAAAAGATCAGAACAGTTACCATTTATAAAAATGGTGCATTCTTTTCAAAACATGTAAAAGTCACTGAAATGCACATAAATAATTCCAGTAATACATAAAGCTCTAAAATATGCAGAAAATCCGCCTTCAAATTCTCAATCATTCCAAATGGGGCAAATGAAGAGGTCACCACCATTCTGCACCCTGATTGGTGGATAGTTCCTGCCATTCACAACCAGAGCATGGAAACTCAGACTATTTTGATTGGTAAGTGGGCAGGTTCATCCATCAATTATACACCTTTCAGACCGCCTGAGGCGGGTCGCACCCGGGAGCCTGATACGGGAGCTCCCAGTGTGCGTCCCGCCTCAGGCGCCCCGCATATTGCCGGGTTGGTGACGTCAGCGGTGACGTGGCGGTGCTTGGAGATCACATGATCTCCAAGCGCCGCCCAAACACACACAGTGAACGGGAAATGGGTCGCATTAACCTGGCTCCTGTTCACACCGCATGAACCAGTCGGTATTTCAACCCTAGCACCTTTCAGATCACAACTGAACACGGGTTATGCACGCTCATGTGCCAATAACCCGTGTTCATAGGTGGCGGTCTGAAAAGGGTATTAGTGTGCTACTTTGAATAATCCAATAACTGTATGGCCCATGCAGCCATGCAATATGCACATTGCATGGCTTCGCCAAGCAACTGTGACACAGGCCGTGAATGCTACCTGACTCTTCCAATTGTGTTTAATTGAACACATTAAGTGAACTAGTCCAGCAGTCAGATGACCCTCTAACCCTTGGTCCAGATTGCCTCCGCAATCATCCTTTTTATCCGTTCTGACTTTCCCTTAGGGCTAGTGGAGAGGGCACATAAACCAATATGCGTCATTCCCATAGACTACCAGCACTGTACTGAAAAGCAATGTGTCTCTTACTGTTGAACCCTGGATGTAATTGTAAGAATAAGGAACAAGAATGGAATTAAACTGTGCAGTCTCAGCAGTCTAAAAAAAGATTTAATCTTTCATTGAATAAAAGGGATTGAAACAACAGATTTCACTTTTTATTTAGTAAATTGGTAAATTAGGGGTGAGAGAGTTTGATTCCATTAAATGTATTTTAAAAAATGTGCATGTATTTTTAACTTTGTCTTCTCTCTCTGTGGCCCTCATTCCAAGTTGATCGCTCGCTAGCTGCTTTTAGCAGCAGTGCAAATGCTAAGCCGCCGCCCTCTGGGAGTGTATTTTAGCTTAGCAGAAGTGCAAACGAAAGGTTAGCAGTTCTGCTACTAAAAAATTTCATGCAGTTTCAGATTGGCTCGATACTTACTCCTAGCTTGCGATGACTGCAGTCTGTTTAGTTCCTGGTTTGACGTCATAAATACGCCCTGCGTTCGGCCAGCCACTCCCCCGTTTCTCCAGCCACTCCTGCGTTTTTATCTGGCACGCCTGCGTTTTTTAGCACACTCCCTGAAAACGCTGAGTTGCCACACAGAAACACCCACTTCCTGTCAATCAAACAACGAACACTCGAGCAACTGAAAAGAGTCGCTCGAGCTTGTGTGAAAGTACTTAGCGCATGCGCGCTGCGTACCATGCGCATGCTCAGAATTGCCATTTTCCCACCTGATTGCTGCGCTGCGAAAATCGTCAGCGAACGATCAACTCGGAATGAAGGCCGGTGTTCTCCCATTAGGACCTCAGTAATGGCAACTGCAGGAGTCCTAATTTTATTGATTACCCCTGAGCTTTATAGTGCAAAGCTGCTGGTCTATGGAAATAGGGCATGTTGTTACAGCATGCCACCCATGGAGGCAACAGCAAGGTGTTGACCAGCCCAGGGTTTGTTTTCACTTGAAGGTGGAACCCATGCTTATGGCATCACTGTTTTCATAGATATCAGCCCAGCCTCCCTTGCCCTGGGCCTTTATTTACTATAGCAGAAGCATAAATATGTGGCCTCACAGTTTTAGTTTACAGCCAGCACAGGTTCTGTACCACTGAGGATTTCAGACGAGATATAATATTTATGTATGTATGTATGTATGTATGTATGTATGTATGTATTTATTTATTTATTAATTTATGGAACTGTCCTCATTCATTTAATTGGACCCATTTCTTTTCTATTTTTTTTATTTTTCTTAAGCTTTACCCATTGACCATGATGGCATTCGCCAGGGGTGCCAGTCAAGAAGGGGGCACCACCTGTTTGTGTCACCTGCAGCCAGGGTTTAGAATTACACAGTAGTTCTCACTCTGCATGCTCCAGAAGCCAGCTGGACTCTCAGAAGTGTATCAACACTCTCTGTGACTGCAGTCACAGTGTTGGATTTAGCCAGGGGGCGGGTCGCTTCTCGTGTGGGGAGGGAGCAATGCACCTCCTCTGCTTTCCTTCTCAACTGTCCCACACAGTCTGCCAAATGTGTCAGCAATGCAACATGTGATCCTTGCTATAGCTGTACTTCGTTGGCTCACCTGACAGTCCGAATCACACACAGGCTACAGCATACTGTAATCTGGTGGTGTTATCAGCCTCCCTGCAACTACACCTCAGCATTCCTTGCCTTCAGCCTCCCTGTAACTCCCTCCTCAGCATTCTGCCATCAGTCTCCCTGTAAACCCCCCCCCCCCTCCTCAGTGTCCCTGGCATCAGACTTCCTGCAACCCACCCAGCCCTCAGCATCCCTGTAACTCCCCCCTCAACATCCCTGCCCTCAGCCTCCCTGTAACTCCCCTTCAGTGTCCCTGCCCTAAGCCTCCCTGTAATTTCCCCTCAGCATCCATGCCTCAGCCTTCCTGTAATTCCCCCTCAGCGCGGCCAGCGCCCCCCATCGTCAGCCTCCCAATAACCCCCCTCAGTGTCCCTGCCCTCACCTTCCCTGTAACTCCCCCTCAACGCCCCTGACCTCAGCCTCCCTGTAACTCCCCCTCAGCATCCCTGTCCTCACCCCCTCCTGTAACTCCCCCTCAGAGTCCCTTCCTTTACCTCCTCCTGTAACTCCTCCCTCAGCATCCCTCCCTTCACCTCCTCTGTAACTCTCCGACAGCATCCCTGCCCTCACACTTTCCTGTAACACCCACTCAACATCCCTCCCCTCACCCTCTCTGTAACGCTCCCACAGCATCCCTGCCCTCACACTTTCCAGTAACTCCCACTCAACATCCCTCCCCTCACCCTCTCTGTAACGCTCCCACAGCATCCCTGCCCTCACCCCTCCTGTAACTCCCACTCAGCATCCCTGCCCTCAACCCCTCCTGTAACTCCCACTCAGCATCCCTGCCCTCAACCCCTCCTGTAACTCCCACTCAGCGTCCCTGCCCTCACCCTCCCTGTAACTCCCTCTCAGCATCCCTGCCCTCACCCTCCCTGTAACTCCCCCCTCAGCATCCCTGCCCTCACCCTCCCTGTAACTCCCTCTCAGCATCCCTGCTGTCACCCTCCCTGTAACTCCCCCTCAGCAACCCTGCCCTCACCCTCCCTGTAACTCCCTCTCAGCATCCCTGCCCTCACCCTCCCTGTAACTCCCTCTCAGCATCCCTGCCCTCACCCTCCCTGTAACTCCCTCTCAGCATCCCTGCCCTCACCCTCCCTGTAACTCCCTCTCAGCATCCCTGCCCTCACACTCCCTGTAACTCCCTCTCAGCATCCCTGCCCTCACCTTACCTGTAACTCCCTCTCAGCATCCCTGCCCTCACCCTCCCTGTAACTCCCCCCTCAGCGCCCTGCCCTCACCCTCCCTGTAACTCCCTCTCAGCATCCCTGCCCTCACCCTCCCTGTAACTCCCTCTCAGCATCCCTGCCCTCACCCTCCCTGTAACTCCCTCTCAGCATCGCTGCCCTCACCCTCCCTGTAACTCCCTCTCAGCATCCCTGCCCTCACCCTCCCTGTAACTCCCTCTCAGCATCCCTGCCCTCACCCTCCCTGTAACTCCCCCTCAGCATCCCTGCCCTCACCCTCCCTGTAACTCCCTCTCAGCATCCCTGCCCTCACCCTCCCTGTAACTCCCCCTCAGCATCCCTGCCCTCACCCTCCCTGTAACTCCCCCTCAGCATCCCTGCCCTCACCCTCCCTGTAACTCCCTCTCAGCATCCCTGCCCTCACCCTCCCTGTAACTCCCTCTCAGCATCCCTGCCCTCACCCTCCCTGTAACTCCCCCTCAGCATCCCTGCCCTCACCCTCCCTGTAACTCCCTCTCAGCATCCCTGCCCTCACCCTCCCTGTAACTCCCTCTCAGCATCCCTGCCCTCACCCTCCCTGTAACTCCCTCTCAGCATCCCTGCCCTCACCTTACCTGTAACTCCCTCTCAGCATCCCTGCCCTCACCCTCCCTGTAACTCCCTCTCAGCATCCCTGCCCTCACCCTCCCTGTAACTCCCCCCTCAGCATCCCTGCCCTCACCCTACCTGTAACTCCCTCTCAGCATCCCTGCCCTCACCCTCCCTGTAACTCCCTCTCAGCATCCCTGCCCTCACCCCCCCTGTAACTCCCCCTCAGCATCCCTGTCCTCACCCCCTCCTGTAACTCCCCCTCAGAGTCCCTTCCTTTACCTCCTCCTGTAACTCCTCCCTCAGCATCCCTCCCTTCACCTCCTCTGTAACTCTCCCACAGCATCCCTGCCCTCACACTTTCCTGTAACACCCACTCAACATCCCTCCCCTCACCCTCTCTGTAACGCTCCCACAGCATCCCTGCTCTCACCCCCTCCTGTAACTCCCACTCAGCGTCCCTGCCCTCACCCTCCCTGTAACTCCCCCTCAGCATCCTTACCCTAACCCTACCTGAAAATCCTGCCTCAGTGACCCTGCCTGCACCTCCTCCCTGCAACTTCCCCTTAGTGTACCTGGGGGAGGCGTCAGTCCCTTACTTTGCCAGGGGTGCTAAGGTCCCTAGATACACGCTTGGTTCAGCATACAGTACCTCCCAACATGACCTATTCTAGGAGAGACAAAATGCTCTGCTACTGGAATTTCCTCTTAATGTAGGATTTCTGTCACCTGTGTTGTACTAGTTAACTGATAAGAAAGGTGTCTCTTCACAGGTGATGGCAATCATAAATTAATAGGAAAGTCCAGGAACCGAGCATATTGTCCCTCCTGGAATAGGTAATGTTGGGATATATGGGTTCAGTAATTACAATGGAAAAAGCATATTACATATACTCTATGACATCAGTAATCCCATTAAAAATTAGGTATGTTTTTTATCATAAAGCAAGCAAGCACTGTGACAGATTATAAGAAAAAATAATGGTATTTTGCACTTTCATCTTCTTAGTCTCCTGAGGAGGTTATATGTGGTTTATAATTCTGCTCAGCATCATGGATTACAATGTCAACTTCAGTCACATGGCACATGATGAAGTGAGCAGAGAGGCTTTGTAATGCTCCTCTGAGCTCTGTACGGACTACACTAAGACACTACCCATCTATCTTTCCAAGTAAATGAATGTGCCATTAAATGAATGGGAAAAGCTCTCATATACATTATTGTAAGAAGTTTTTTTTTTCACATCTGACTGTTTTTTATGTTATCTCGAGTGTCTTGAAACAGTGAAAAATTTGTAATGATTTCTGTCAGTTTACTAAATTGATCATTTTCATAGGTTCCCCATGTGTACGTAACACTGAGACATTGCTAATTTCAGTGAATTTGCAATGTCTGGGGAACTGTTTTAAAAACTGGTGAAATATTAAATTTAAAAGACAGCCGCCCCTCCCCACCATAACATCCTCTGTCTGACACCCAAATCCGGCGAGTGACCTAAAGTGAATCAATTAAAATGCAATCTGCATAGTAATAAAAAGAGGTATCATATGTATTTTAAATGTCTGGTAATAAAATGTTCAAACTAGACATCCATTTGAACATGTTGCCTGGCACTGATTATGCTGATGACACCTGAATTTTCTAATTTGTGCCACAATGTGTTAGAACTGTAATTTCTGATCATTAAACGTAGCAATATTGATTGCTGTTTTTATCCCTTGTTCACAGTGAGCATTAGAGAATCGTGCATTGAATCTCAGCACTGAGGTTTGTGATACAGAAATCTTTGCTCATCAGTGAAATCTGCAGGTTTCAGAAACACTTGCCATAACACCCTTCATCGTTTGGCAGCAGATGTCATTTGCAAGTGCTAATCAAAAATATGAGCAGCATGTACAGGTCACGGAAATGAGTATAACTTGCATGTGGTCTTCCAAATCATAGACTGTCAACAGCTGGTGTAGTAAAACGTTAATAGAAAAACGTGCATTGGGTGCTGTTTGGAAACTTTTTAATAACAATATAAAGGGTTCTTTTTCTGGCATAGAAGTATAACATTTTAGTATTATTGTATCAACCTTCACTAATTAGACTTACACACCAATATTTTTATTTAATATAAAAATATACAGCACTATTCTGACTTAACATTGGGCCTGCTCCAGAAATGTACACTAATGTATTGCAATTCCATATGCAGCGGACACGCGAAAATGACACAGAAGCCTGAGTTTCTATTGGGAGGCCCTCCAGCAGCTTCGCAGATCCAGACAAACACATACTAACACGCAGCAGCAGAGTAGATCCTTCAATAATTGGCTCCAAGAAATTCTATGGTAGCGCATAATGGCTACAAGAACTGAGATGCTGGCACCATGTTTTATGCGAACAGGATCACAGTTTTAGTCTTAGACTCATCCAAAAATGGTCACAAAATGCCTATGTTTTTGATGCACCTCCCCGTTACCTCCCCCAAATGGTTCCTGACTGTCAATCACTATGAGAATATATCTTCAACAATGCTAACATACCCACCTTGGTGCTTGTGCAGTGCAACTTATGGCCCTCTGAGATGTATTGGGGCAATGTCCCAATCACCCAATGGCTTGGTCGGGGAATTGGGAATATTAAACATGTTTAAAAATACTGAGTGGGATTGGGGAATTGGGCATTTTTAACATGGTTAATTTCCCTGATTCCATGACGGATCGCTGATCATTGCTAGTCATCTGGTTTGCAGGTCGTCGGTGTTGGCAGGTCAGGGAATCTGGGCATCATGGCAGTGATGTATGGGAACCATTTGACAATGCACAGTTTACCGATAATCTCTCAACTCTGTAAATATGATCATAACATACAAATCTGAATTAGGCCACTGTACACTGCCTGAGTACGTTGAATTATTACGGTGTTAGTGCAAAATGCTGCACAAAACTGATCACAAAGCACCCTGGATAGTATAATGAATACTCTACTGACTGATGTAACTTGGTTAAGCCGAGGACTTGCCATACACAATATACTGTAAGGGATTGCATACAATTAACCACACTTTAGCACCTGAACTCTTAGGCTGGGTACATATCAGACTATCATGGACAGTGGCGCAAGTAGAAATATTTTCTTAGTGGTACTGAGTGCCCCAAAAAATGGGCGTGGTCATGTGTTGTGGTGGGGCGTGGTCACATGCCACTAGTGGGAGTGGCTACATGACACTAGCGGCGTGGTCACATGACACTAGCGGCGTGGTCACATGACACAGTCCCTTTACTTTGCACTCTGGAGGCAAGGCTAGAAACATATAGTACTGCCTCCAGTATAACAGGAATATATAGTAATACCCCCAGTATAATAAATATATATAGTAATGCCCCCAATTTAATAACAATATACAGTAATGCCTCCATTATAACAGGAAAATATACTGTAATAGTGCCCCTGGTATAATAGATATATATAGTATTGCCCTCATAATAATAGAAATATATAGTAGCATCCACATTACAATAGAAATATAGAGTAATGATCCATAATAATAGAAATATATAGTAATGTCCACATTATATTAGAAATGAATTACCCCACACAGTGAAGCCAGAGACATGCCCGGCAACCCAGCCTGTGAAGAACAAAAGCTGCTCAGTGACAATTCGTCACACAAGCCGAGTGAATGGAAACAGCTGCACTACTACTCCCAGCAAGGGACACTGCGGGAATTCAGGCTCCACTCTTCACGCCAGCCACAGCTACCAGAGAAGGAAGCGTGATATGACGTCATGACGTCACCACTGCGCTCCCAGTAACCCTGACAAAGTGGGAGGCTCCGTCATACTGCCAAGTACTATGGTTTTGTTGCTTTGTGGTGCATTATAATTGTGGTAATGGCGGTCACGGATGCACAGTGTGTGGCAGGTGGTACTGAGTACCCGCTGCCAAATTCTTAAGGGTACTCCGTAACCAAGCGTACCCGCATACTTGCACCACTGATCATGGATCATGTCTGGCTGGGCAACCGATGTAACATTACATCGGTCGCCTGTACACACAGAACCATATAGCATGCACCTGCGTGAGATATCGTTCATAGGCCACATCTAGGAGCATGCGGTTGGCCACCAAGTCATCACATATGATGTACAGAACACATGATAGTGGTCCGTGGGATCGGACAGCATATTGTTTGATGTGTAACTAGCCTTATACCAACATCAACAAATGTAAAGATTCCCAACAAACCCATAAATGCTGTTTAGCCTTCTAGAGTACTAAAAGCTAAGGGGGCTCTTTACTAAAAGGCGAGTAGCCCATTCTGTAGTGAAAATTAGTATTTTGCCCTATACTTGAAAGGAAAATTTAAACTCCCTTCCGGCTGTAAGATTCTTTGGGGCAGATCCAATTAACCATATGTTGATTAAAGTGGTCTCTTCTCTGGAGTAAAGTGTCCAGAGCTATTCAATTAGGGCAGTTAACGATTATTTTTGCTCACACCTCTGGCCAATGGTGGCTGAAAAAAGTCACTAATTAGGAGTATAGTATCTATGTCTGAGCCACTTGGGCAAAGCATAGAAACATTTAGAATCATGTTTTTGTGTGATACTGTTGGGTAGGAGCTAGATAAAATGGTTATAAGAGACATATAATAAGCACGAGTGGGAGGCATAAAAACCAGAAGGTAAAAATCGGACACGTGTTCTAATGGGATGTGGTCAGCATCCCAGCGGGCAGGATGCTTGTTGTCATGTGACTGATGTCGGAATTCTGACACTACTTAAAATCCTGGCGCCAGAACACCGACCGCCAACATCCCGAAGGTAAGTATCATGGTGAAGGTTAGGGTTAGGGCCTGGCACTAGAAGGGGGATTAACCATAGCCACCACCCCCCTGAGTATTAGCCCTAGCCACCACCCCCAGTGACCTGGTCCTAGCTGCCCGCCCCACTACCCACCACCCCAGGCGGGTTAGGGGACAGAGGAGGGGGTAAAACAATTACCCTGTCCCCTGTTGTCACTCCAATTGTCGGGATGCTGGTGTTGGTCATGTGACCACTGGCATCCCGTCCACCAGGATCCTCTAACACACCGGTTCTAATTAAATACCTATGAGACTGTCAGGAGAAAACAAAATGAATCTCGCCGCAGATATGTGATCTACTTTCCTGAAGGTAGCTATAACTTTGCACTATAATACTGAGAAACAATCCCTCTGTGTTAGAGACAGGCATGCCCCAGGTATGGAAACGGGATGCAGGCAGGCACATTGATCAAGCAGGAAAGATCATAGATCACACTATAGAAGCCTGCACAAAATCCCACAGCTGCTATTTGCCATAATGATATTTTTAGCAACAGTCAGTGCGTGAGTTTACACATATTCATATGACACCAAACACTGATATGTAAATCGCTCTAATTTACCCGTAACCGTTTATCTCAACTCTACAGTTTGAACATAATTACATGGCAATATGCAAAGACTTTAGACATGAAATATGTATTATTTCCAATATGAAAATCTGCACCTGCATGTTAAATATTAATAACTGGTAAATATCTCTATTATAAGAGATATCTGTCGCCACTGAGAACCTTGCAAGTGATGACAGTGCCTGTGTGTGTGTCATATCATGCTATGCGGTCACTGATCTTAAAGGCCAGTACTCACCGGCTGATGCGGGAAAGATGTGTGCTGAGCGATCCGCTCAGCACACATCTCTCCCGCCGCTCTGCACAACGCGATGTGTGCTGAGCATGCGGGGGGAGAACGGGGGGGCGCTAATTTCACCCAGCGGGTGAAATGAGCGACCCGTTAGATTGGTCTGCACGGCAGGCAAATCTAGCACCAGCGATAGCGATGCGCGGGGCTGCGCATCGCTATCGCTGTGGGGGGTACACATGGAGCGATCAGGCTTAAAATCTAAGCACTCTAGTCAGATTGCTTAGATTTTAAGCAGCAATCGCTCCGTAAGTACCCCCCTTAACTGTTATAAAACTTAATATGTCCAGTTTGACTATGTTATGCAGTGCTCACCCCTTTCTAAACAACATGATTATAGGCTGCAGTAAAGAGTAACCAAAATACATTAATAAACATGAAACACAACATAAACATTACCAAACATCAGTGCTGTCACCTCTTGCTGTCCTAACTATGCTTAAACTTAATTCAAACCTGTCTATAAGGTGTCCAAGTCTGATAATCCCATATTGAAAGGGTTTTAAATTACACTGGTATGAGTATAATCAATTCATGGCTATTTTCATTACTGATTCTTTTTTATTTTAAAGTCACTGAGCACAGATGCTGTCGCTTGACGGGATTAACCAAAGTATTGTAAATGAATGCAGCAAGTTCGCTGAGTGACGCCATCAGCGCAGAAGCCAAAAGTGATCATTTTTTATTTACCAAAAAGCAGTTTGTGTATTCAAGTTCAGTTTTATTTAACCAGTTTTTCTCTGTTAATGTCCGTTCTACAGATTAAAGGATTAGCTGCTAGACCAAGAGAGAACAGGTTTTATAAATTGCAGGGAGAAGATTATGTTTCTACTGATGTTCTGTACCAGAGTATGGAAAGAGTATGGAAAATGAACTAATCTTGCTTTACCCATATACACAGCTCAGGATCATTTTTCGAAATGTGCAAATCTAGAATATTTCTCATTCTCTGTGAGGAATCCCAGCAAAGTGTTTAACCATGCAAATATCATTTAAGAAGATTTGTTGATTATTTTGTCATGTTAGATGTTTTTCATTGCACAAAACGATGTATAATCTGTTTATTTCTTACGATGCGACTCTTCATTCATAATACAGGCTAGAAGTAAGGTTTTACTTTTATTCAAAGACAAGGATATACAGAAAAACTAAAATCATTACTGAAGAACATCTAAAGCAATGCTTTTATCTAGCAATAAAAGAGCAGATAGTAGACAGCACTGCATAATCCTGACATATGGCTATACAATGGAATACATGTATTAAAGAATGTGATAATGGCAGAACAGCTGTGCCTTGATGAGGCTTGTTAAGGGGAATGTATAATAAGGATAAAATATAGACATTATAGCTCATATAGCGTTGGATGTCTGTTTTGAACAATATACTCATCTCTTTACTGCCCATAGGCACCAATATGCATAGAACAAATATAATACAACAAAAGATCAAGGCAGCTTGGTTACCAGTATGCATAGGTCTTTATCCAGATATTAGTGTCCATTATACTTAAGTCCCCTTATACCTGGAGAGGTGGAAAAGATTGGCATTCACATAATATCAACTCAAGTACCCATCTGGTGCATGCCTGATTCATTATAAGTCATCATGATCAATGAGGACTGGCACCTGCCTGTACTACGAACAAAAGATACAACTCCAAACAGGTGTCATTTCTCTTATGGTAATCTCTGCATAGTCCATATTTGCATGAACACGCCCTGGCTAAACTTTGCCTATGTGAGACTGCTCAGTTACAGCCCTCTGGTTATGAGTAGATGCGGTCAAAATGTGTGCAGCCCCTGTCCAGAGCATGTGCAGTGCAAATTAATGCAAGATAGGCTCCAGAAATGGCTGTACTGCACGTAAAGACAAAAATTTAGTAATAATTACAGAACCATATACTCATTTACATTTGTATATCATACACTCTGTCAAGTCGGTTAGCAAGGAAGATAACGAGTGAATTATATAGGACATTGTAAGACATCGACCAGGTAGCTTAACAGAAACAGCTCAGGCTCGAAAAGCATGTAAAATGTAATTAGACAATTACTTTTCTTTCAACTTGACAGAGTTCTTCAAATAATGCAATCCAATGTGTAAAACAGAATATTGCTCACGTTGCTAGGTAAATGAGCATGAAAGTCATTTATTTTATTCTTCTGAAAGAAATGTAAAGGGATGGAATGAAAACTACAGTATGTGATTTCTGTAAAGTGATGGTCATGTTAAAATGTGCTAATGAATTAGGGGCTAGGTAGTGCTGCTAATAGTCCTAAACTGTATCTCCTCCGAGAAATCCCAGCGGTCCCTCAGTCTCAACACATCCATAACTGAATTTATGGGCTTCCTTCCCTTCAGGATCCATCTACTCCACACCTCTCCAACACTGAGGACAACACCACTATCTTCTTTGTTCTCCATGTCCGTTACCTGGGCATCATCCTTGTCTCCACACCTCAACTTCCATTACTTAATCCTGTCGGTTCCATCATGACATTGGCAGGATCAGAGCCTTTGTCTCCATTTATGCAACCAAAAAGCTCATGAAATGTTTAATTATTTATTGTCTCAATTCCTGCATCCTACTTCTGACTGGCCACTCCTGTATCTGATTTTCTCTTTTTTAATCTGTTTTCTATCTATCATACTTCAGCTAAGAATAATCTTCCTCTCTTGCTGCTCCACTTTTGCCACCCTTCTTCCAAACTCTACACTGGCTGCCTCCATTCCCTAGCTCTCCAAGCTCAATTCATATATATTCCATCCTAACAGCTCTGGTCAATTTATGACTACCACCTCACCTCTCTTCTGGTAAACTGTCTGGATCTGCCTCCAAGACATTCCTGTGCTGCTCCCCACCTCTGGAATACTCTCCCTTGTGCCATCAGACTCTCCGACAGCTTGCTATTCATGACAGCCTACCAATCCACCACCTAGTCCATCCCTCATACAACCCCCCTTACTTACATTCCATGCATAGTATTTTGGTTAATCCCTCAAGCTTGTTTTCTGTCTACCCTGTGCATGTGTTCATTCTACCATCTAACCCCTATATTGCTGTACACTTTACTTATCATTTTATCATAGGACACTACAATTACTTCATACTGCTGTATATTTGCCATGTTAAATTATGACAAGTTACTGTATATTATGTTATCCCACTTGTATCGTTTACCCTTCTTGTCCTAAAATTGTACATCACAGCAGAACATTTAGTGATTCCAAATAGATGATGACAATCATCATCATCATCATCATCATCATCATCATCATCATCATCATCCATGTATCTGTGCACCTGCTCTCCTGAAAGGCTTATCTGTAGATGGGGAGAAGACAAAGCAGTTGCTGGTGCCCACAGTGGGAGAGTGCCTATGTGTTTGCCTCTAGAAGAGAAGGCTTCCCAAAGCCTAAAGCTAATAGTTAGAGAAGGGGGCTCCAGCACTGACTCAGAGGTATGTTAAGAGTCACTCTATTTGATGGTTTTTACCTTTTACCCAGTAATGAGTCTTGTGTAAGAATTATAATTTATTATGAATTATTACCAACAACTTGGTATTCAAGAGTGATTTGAATTCCTATACTGGACAATAAAACTATTTAATCAAAATGAAAGGCAATACATCAAATGGTATCCTGGAGTATACTACTACTATGACAGAAAACCATAAACATTAAATGGAGACTATTACATATCTCATGTAGTATACAGAATTGCAATTATCAATAAAAGACATTTCAAATATCTACAGAGATATGCATGACATGTGCATGTAAATATGCTTTGTTTTACATTCATCTGAGCACATACTGCTAAATGAGCCACAATATGAGCAAAATAACTAATTCTGCCCATAAGACTATACAGAGGAATAGGCCATCCTGTAAAGGTGTAACTCGTCGAAGGTACAATCTCTTGAGTTCTACATTTGCTTCTCTGTCCTATTCTGTATTGTTAAGTTTGCATCTTGATTAGTATAGTTAGTGAATAGCAGTGGGCTGGTCACGGTGGCATCCCTCCCTACCTTCAGTGAAACACAGTGCTGGAGGACATGTTGTTCCTGGAAATGGACATGGCATTGCAAGTAGGGGGCATGCCCTTCTCACTCTGGGGATCTGGACATACTGTACTGGGCTGCCCCCGGTGACCACTCTATGTGCAGTTGCCGGCTTCTACACTGTGACGGGCTGGGTGATACACATAATGTTACAGTGCAGCACCCGGCTTCTGTCACTGAGCAGGAGTTGGAACTTTGGTGTACCCCCTCGGCGAGCTGGCAACCCCCAAACCTCCGCAGTAATGCCACTGGCTGGTCAGTCCGTTCCACTGTGTACTATTTAATTACTGGAATGTGCAAAACATCATGTCCAAATGAGGAATGAGGCAAATTTGTAGCTGAATATACAACGTATGTAACAATGAGCAGACGGTGGCAGAGATGTATGATATCATTTATTAATGTGCAAGAAACTCTGAAAGATCACAAGCTTTAGAATCTCGCAACGATCCATGTTTTCTTTTTGTAAAGCAATGACATAGCTTGTCATCCCCTGCTATCAGCAGCATGGTCTAGAAATATGTCCTTTTATAACACAAGAGCTTTGTCCTGTGCTGGAAAGTAAGACCTTACAAATCAATGACATTTCTCTTAAACAACCAGGCTGCACCAAATGCTCACATTGTATCAATTCACCTCAAGGGAGTGTGTTCACATTAGAGAAGGATAGATCTATGAGCAGTAATAACCTTTCCTACAGAAACAAATCAAAGTGTATGACTTTATAGCTAGCATTATATCTACTACTGCTGTGCAAAACGTGGAGCCTTTGTACATTTCTCTCCCCTGATTCATGATTATTCTACATCACACAGATAAATGCAAACACATAATTTTGAAATAAGGGTCTTATTTAAATCACATTTTCCCTGATATGAAGTAACAGCACTTAGTCCCATTACATTTCTTTCATGTAATTTTATAACAAACTGTTTCTTTTAATATGATTTCATGCAGAATTATTTCTGTTTAGGTTGTTCAATAGAAGGTTTTTATACTGTATGAGTTAAGGGCCCTACACACTTGGCGATTTCAGCGATTTTGACGATATTATCGCTTGCCGATTTTTCATCAACGATTTTTGCCTACACACTAGACGATATTGATGGCCGATTTGGACGATATGACAGCACATTACATCTATATCGTCCAAATTGGCTTGCTTGTATAAACGATGATCGACCAACGATGAATGATTGTGGGGACGCGCATCGTTCATCGTTGATGCATACACACTGAACGATATGAACGATATTGTTCATATCTATCATTGATGTTGCTAAGTGTATAGGGATAAATAATATAATGGGCGCTAAGTTTGTTATACTGTCAATTAAAATAATTAATTGCAGCTCACACAAGGAGGATCTGGATGTCCTCCTAGATAAAGGGACACAGTACCTAAACAATAGAATTATACGTGTGAGCGCACATGTATTAAAAAATGTGGTTAATTAGGCTGCTGGTTTGGTAAATAAAAAATATTTTTATTAATATAAAACAGACTGAATAAACATTTACAGAATAAAAACCATCACAATGGAAATCGCAGAATAGATTTATGCATATATCCCCGCTATAGCCAATTGGACTTTATATGATTAGTATTGAGCATGCATGCCTATAGAGTTAGCTGGTTAGTTAGAACAAGTCATGGTCCTCAGATCCAGTCTTGGTCGTTTGTAACTGTTTGGTCCCTCTAGGGGATTTTAAATGGAGGTGTTAGTGTTAATGGATTTAGACAGGAGCCAGAAGTTGTCCCTTAATACATATTAGTGGTACAGTCCATTTGGATAAGACAGCTTTCCTCAAATGATGTTAGATAATGCCAGTTAATACTGGATGAAAGTGTGATACTGATAAATTTTGTAATCAGTTGATCCGTCGTGACACTCGTATGGGCAATGCTTACCCTCCCACTCTGCGGCGGTTTCTTGTGTCTGCGGCTGGACTGGATCACACTGGAGGCATGGACTCAAAGACGTCAAGTGGAACGCAGGTGGAGCGCATCGGAAACCGGAAGCCGGAAGCCCCGTCCAACCCGGAAGCCGCGGCGCGCGGCCGATCGCTCCCTGCTACACCACACGCTTGGAGCGTGCCACTGCTCAGCTGGACGAAGTCAGTATCACACTTTCATCCATTAACACTAACACCTCCATTTAAAATCCCCTAGAGGGACCAAACAGTTACTAACGACCAAGACTGGATCTGAGGACCATGACTTGTTCTAACTAACCAGCTAACTCTATAGGCATGCATGCTCAATACTAATCATATAAAGTCCAATTGGCTATAGCGGGGATATATGCATAAATCTATTCTGCGATTTCCATTGTGATGGTTTTTATTCTGTAAATGTTTATTCAGTCTGTTTTATATTAATAAAAATATTTTTTATTTACCAAACCAGCAGCCTAATTAACCACATTTTTTAATACATGTGCGCTCACATGTATAATTCTAAGTGTATAGGGCCCTATACTCTATATGAATGCTCTTGAGCCAGTTCCCAATAAAAATTAAAATTTTGTTTGCAATTATTATTTCAGAAGTGGTAATGGACTAAAGAAAAACCCCTCGCTGAGCTACTACTGGATTCAATTAACCATGGATTCTGGCGGCTTCGCATTACTCCCATCTAGCTGATTTTTGCTATAAGCCTATGGAGGTATGAGCAAACATCAGCTACCAGACTGGCCTGATTAAATGCGCAACGCGAGCTACGGATGTCGTCAGGGCTAAGTGTTTCTGACCCCCGCTGTGACCTGTCATTTTGAGAACGGGCCATATTAGGCTTTTTCCTGGCAGGCTACTTTCCTCATAGAGCCACTCGGAACCTCTCTGATGTACTTGTTTTTAAGTCAATTTTTTTTACATTCTGCTGGCGGAGGTACGGGTGACCAGCTGGCGAGTGGACGATTTAAGTAGGCAGACAGTCTTGTCAGCACCTTTCTTGCAGGTACTGTGCACTGTGGCCTACTGCAGCAGCACACCTCCCCTGTCTCCTCCCTGATGGTCCCATAGGTCCTCAGCACAGAACCTGTCTGTGGTGGCACCAATGAGGTGATAAAAGCAGGTTAGTGGGGACAAAGATAGAAATAAATATAACTTCAGCAACAAAGTATCACTGAATAACTACAGACACAAGTTTCCATGACTACCTTTCACAAGATGAATTTCTATGTTACATACTAAGCAACATTTACTTAGCACATTTAGAGCTTCATATTGTCAGAGGTGACAAGTTGGCAACTGGGTGGAGGGTAGCGTGCCGGCTTCGGGAGACTTACGCACTCTTCCAGGTGGCTGGGAACACCACCAGATTTTTTGGAGCCTCCCGGGCCGTTCCAAGACAATAGGCTAGTATGATGCATATGCTATGCAGAGCTCGGGTGCTCAGCAATACTGGACCAGCAGAGGTGTATGTATATATAATAGAACAATCACATCTTACAGCTCATTTAGGTGCATTGTTTGCAGTCGACCCAGCAAGTAACCAACTATTAGCTTTAAACCATACCTCGCAACTGTCCCGATTTTCACAGGACTGTCCCGTTTTTTTGGGACTGTCCCGCTTTCCCACCGTCCGGCCGCAGTGTCCCGTGGTGGGGAGGGGCAGTTGGGAGGCTCCTCCACACTCTGCTCTGCTTAGCAGAGTGGTGAATTGATGCTGTGCGCATGCGCACAGCATCTATTCACTGGAGACAGAGGGACTGGGGGCATGCCAGCGGCTCACAGAGCGCTGGTCATGCCCCCTTTAGTGACAGAAAAAGGGAGTGACTTGCTATCGTGGCACCGCCGCAAGGCCATGCCCCCTTTCATTTAGGTCACGCCCCCTTTTCGGACGCGCGCGCAGGAGTCACTCTTCTCAGTACTGAAATGTTGGGAGGTACGTTTAAACTGTGCACATCAGTCAATGATAGAAGGGTCTGGTTGTAGCAGTGTTAGTAAATGAGGTCTCTTGTCTCTGACATCTGTAAATAATGGCTATGGTTTTGTTTGGCAGATGTTCAGCTGTAGTGAAAGACTCCGATTACCATACATGTGTGTTACCGATCTTTTATTCAAATGTAAAACAAAAAATAAAATAAACTGAAGCAATGAAAATGTAATACTCTTTGGATATTATTCAGTTATTACAAAACCCTTTCAATGTTTCAGGACAGAAGTGTTAAACAGAGTTGTTGGATTTTCTAATATGTATATTTTGTTATTTTTTCTTAAAGATCCCCTCAAGCCTAATCCATTCATTACTTTTAGGAGCTATAAAAATCACATTACATTTCCACACCAACACAACCGATATCTCCAAGCTCTCATTTTTCATTAGGAGGATTTAAGTTATTGGACTCAATGATTTCCTACCATGCAAATAAAATGGAATGAGCAGTAAATGATTTCACATAAAAGGGAGGGTGGATGGAAGCAATAGAAGATTGAGACCTTTACAAGCAGACAGCAGCACAATGCTCTTACAAACACAGCCCATATTAACCTTCTAATTATACGTTACTCCTATATAAACAACAACACCTACTACCTAAAACAGCAATGATCTCTTTCACGCAGATTAAAGTGAAAGATAACTTGACTCATTTATGTGCCTTATGTATACTGTATATAAATAATGTAGGTGTGACTGAAATGTGTGTCAGTTACCATTTGCATTACAATATTCATCAAGAATTTTAAAAGACTAGTAGCAGACATTCTATGTATTTTTCCCTATTTATTTTGCACGGGAGCTACTGTAGGTAATAAACCTTATGAATTTGGTATAGCAAATCAGCTTAAATCTCACACTAGGTGATATTGCTGTGTGCTATGTAATGTTAGATTAGTTTAAGTGTAACCATGGTAACAATATGTCCTATTTATTAATAGCAGAGGGACGACTTTATGAGTGACATGTTTCTATGACGCTGTTGTCTGAGCAGGGCAAATCATATACCAAATTAAAGGTCTTGGTCCATAGATTTGCAGAAAAATATTGCCATTTTAATTGGTATCTTTGTTTGGAACTACAGCTTGTGGCAAAATGTCATCCTGCCATTTACACTGCATCACCATTGTACTCTGGAAATTTTGTCAGTTGGTCAACTCTCCCTGCGTACTTGCTGGGTGACCTGAAATATGTGACCTGCTGGGTGGTCTGTAACTTTTGCCTGGTGGAAACTAGGCACATCAGCTAGTATGTAATAATCACACTGTGGGATAGATGTACTAAATCTTGGAGAGAGATAAAGTAGACATAGATAAAATACCAGCCAATCAGCTCCTAACTGCCATGTTACAGTCTGTCATTGAAAAATGACAGTTAGGAGCTGATTGGTTGGTAGTTTATTTCTCTCCATCTGCCACACAGAATATACATATGTCTGCCAGTCTTGTTCTATAATTGTCTTCCTATTAGATTCTGTCAATTCACCTGATATGACAGCAGTGGTGTAACAGTTCAGTTGTGCTCCCTGTGCCAGCCCCTGCCACCTGGGTTTGTGATGTGGACTGTCTGAGGACATTCCAAGCATCTGTACAGACTGCAGAGTGCCTGCTTGCAGCATCCAAAGGACACTATGATGCAGGATGCCTTTCCTGGTATCCTGCTAGCTAGAAGCAAGGGTTTTGGGGCAGTGACTGTGATGTCCTGAGATCTGTGCAGCGGCACAACTCGTAACGGCGCTGTATGATAGGGTTACTTAATAGCAGCTAAACATGTAGAAATGGTTGAAAATAACTGTTGCAAAAAATATATTTTGTATTAGTTACTTTATACTACGTTTGCTTGGAAGGAGTGACTATGGGGATTGTGGGCAGGGCCATCAAGGAAGGGGGGGGGGGGTACTAATTACCAGGACCTGAGCTTGCTGGAGAGGCCTGAGTCTGTCAATGTGCCCTTCTTACCTTTCAGCATCCTGTATCACTCTCTCTTCAGCCCAGCACATGCTGCTGTGTTCAGGGCTGCACTGGGGCCAAGAAGGGCGCAGCAGTCTCCCCTGCTTGTCTGGGAAGGGGGAGCAATCACACTGATCACCCCTCCCACTCCCCTGGATTTGCCTGTGGCTGAGGTGCCCCCATGTTTAGCACTTCAATGTTCAAAAAAATATTTTCTCTAAGGGGCATGTCCTGTGATTAAACCGCACCCACTTCATTACCTGGGCACTGCCAAGCTCTCTATGGCTAAGGGCATGGGGGTATGCTTTAGGTCACTTCAGAACCTACCTATGGCCCTAGCTGCCTAGCTGGACCTAATGCAAATAATGATGACAACGTACAGTGTGCACAGTGACATCCCATAAGGATTTAGTTAAAGTTTCTGTGTCTTCTTCAGGATAAGCAGGAAACTGCAATTGCCCAAGACAATGTAATGATAGAAGATACCACTTTGTGATAATCATATTTCAAATACTTATAGTGGCCGTGTCGCTCTGATTATCTCACCGCCGTCTTCATCAACTATAATCACCCATCCTCCAATCTTTACTTCAAGAAAAACACTTTACTTGTATTTGAAGTGTTGTTAGTAAATCCAGTTGCTGCCTACAGAAGTATGTTTTAATATGTGAATGTGGAAAAGACTATTCCGTCCCAGAGTGAACATGTACTTCTGCTGCTAGCATGACCTTCCTACTGTTAGAATGGCAGGTGAATCCCAAACCTCTAGTCATTAGCTTGGTTCAAAAGTTGTAAAACTGTGTAAAACTGAGCAAGAAACAAATGTTTGAACATTCATCTTAGTTCCTAAAATTGGTCTTTCTTTAGAAATAGTCAGGATTACTAAAGTTAATGTACTGTAACTAAGAACGTTTTGTATGGACCTATAACTGGGGTGAAAACCAAGATAGCCACCTGCCTATATCTATAATATTGTACCCATAACAGTATTATTAATGTTATGTTCCTAGATCAATACATAATAATTGTCTTTATTATAAATACAGTATATTGGGAGTCCTCACCTTCTGATTAGCCACATATCTCCGGCCATATCTCTCCACATATCTTTCACCTGACACAATCACGTCCTACTGTATGAAGAGTTATTGTGATGTTTTGCTGTGTTTTCCAAAACTGCTGCTCGATAAATCTAGAGTAGGCCTGGCCAACCTTTGGCTCTCCAGCTGTTGTGAAACTACAAGCCCAGCATGCTTTACCAGCTGGTCCATGGAATGGTATGATGGGACTTGTAGTTTCACAACATCTGGAGAGCTGCATGTTGGCCTGGCCTGATCTAGAGGTTTCTGTTCTATACTAGTGATAAACTGGATCGGCAAAGTGTCTGATGGAGATTTCTAAACTTTTCTGACCATTTTTCTGCATTTTTTCCTTTAGTAACTCCAGTTGCTTAAACAATGCAGAAAAAATGCCAGAAACCCAGAAGATTTCACACTAAACCTTTAGTACATTTCTATATGGTTAGGATAGCAGTAATCAAAGCTCTCTCCTCTTCTTAATGACTGCTTTACACATAAGGGTGAACTTCCAGGGAAGAGGAGGGTGAATCCACCAAGGAGATACATGGGCATGGAGGTAAGTGTACCCAACATTATCATGGGCTGTAATAAGGATTAACACCCCCTTATATTCAAAAATGTGAATTGTAAATTAGCTCGTGTTAATCACAGCGTTAAAATAAATCTGCCCATACTGTATCTATGTGCTGCTATGTAGAAAGTTGCAGCAGTTTCCCTATGTGAAGATAAGAAACTGCATTTACGCCCCTTGCTGAATGTGCAAAGAAAATGTAAACCCTGTTGTTGGATTTTCTCCCAACTGTAAAAATGTATAAAATGTGATAATGTCTAGTTTATAACCGCATGCCAGATTATTACTATTTCTAACATTTCTATAATCCACATTATTTGTGACTGAATACTTGCACAGTATCGGATGGAGCTGATTGGATTTGATTGAAGTTTTTCTCTTCAAAGTTCTGTGGCTTTGTTAAATAATCCTTCAAGCTCTCAAGACAAAATGACAAAAATCCATTTATTTATTAAAATTATTTAATTATGTCCCACAAGTACATTAAAAGTGATTGACAGCGTAAAAGGCACATTTTTACTCATGTATTTATCAATTGTTTTACAGTATGTCAACCTTCCCTCTTCTTTATTATTGAATTCAGTATGGCTACAAAGTTATTGTGTTTTTTGCATGAAAAATGTGTTTACCATAGACTTTTTTGTGACTTGTAGGCTTTACATAAAATACAATGAATTAGAAGATTGTGTGCTGAGCAATGAAATGTAAAAAGCACAGCAGTCTATCAAAACATATAATGTACATACTGCAGCAGCTCTAAAGTTGTCTAATTAAAAATAAATAAATAAATACATGACTGTACAAATACAGGGTCATGACGTCTCTCCCATAGATCAGAGGAGCGGCACTGGCAGCCGGAGATGGAGATCAGCACCGGTCGGGAATCAGGAGCGGGGATGGTGAGTATTAATTAATTATTATTATTATTTTATTTTTTTGTAAGTGGCACAAACTAGGGAGCACAAACGGGGGCGCAACTCTACAGGGGGAACAAACGGGAGCACAACTCTACAGGGGGCACAAATGGGGGCACAACTCTACAGGGGGCATACCTGACCATGCCCCTTTATGAAGCCATGCCCCTATTTTTGCCGGGGGCGCCACAAGGGCTAGAACCGGCCCTGTATGTAGCTTAAGCACAGCACACCTAGAAGAAACAAAAAGACATCAAAACTCCACCCAGGAAAGGCATTGCTCAGGAATCAAATGCTTGACCTCAATGCTGTGAAGCAGCAATGCTAATCACCATGCCACCCTACTGCCAATTTATATTTTTTATAGCTATTTTATTATAATAAAACATTTTTATTGATGAAACTAGAATGAACTGTTTAATCTATTTTGTAAAAAAAAAAATTTCACATATCCTTATATTCATTTCGACCACTCACTGCTTCTCTAAAACATTTAATGAACAAGGTCTATGTAATAAGTGTTCTGCGCTGTAAAGTAAGATATTTAAACTGCACAGCGGGTACATATAGCCTGCTGACATAGAAAGCCATCTGCAGCACCAATGGTTGACTGCACAAGAAATTGCTCCCATGAACATTTTGGAAATACTGTCACTCTTCAGTTTCTGACCCAGGACTAGGTGTGACGGTCACATTATCCTAGTCATCTGCAAGTGTTAGCAATATTTCATTGTTGTCATCCGTGTATGGAATAAGAAAAAAATATGCAAAATCATAAGGCTACATTTTATATAAATCTCTTGTGCTGTGCAAATAAACAAAAGGTGTACATAGCAAAAATGCTGTTATGCAGACCAGTGGTCAATGAAGTTTTCTTATATATACATTACATCAAGTGACCGTTGGAAACTTTACCTCATACTACAAGGATGAAGAGCGTGAGTATGAAAAAGGGCGTTCCAATCGTCAATTGTTTTGTAGAATAAGTAGGCTTACCATACCATCCCTTAAAGATGGGACGCTCATGGATTACACAATTCTGTGGCTGATTAAAAACAGGTGAAATGCAGGCTTGAAGTCTGCCAACCACAAAACCTGTGTTATTCATGTGTGTCCTGGTATAAGGGGATAGTGAGGTAAGCGTAAGAATAAGTATAAACACATGAGTTTTACTGTCATCATTGTACTCTCATTTTTTGTTAAATGCAACATTGTAATTTTTTGTACCCTATTATAGTCTTCAAATTACACCATACTATAAATATACAATTCCAACTCAAGGGCTCTGCAGTGCCATCTAGTGGTCACAATAGTTCATTTTATTTGTTGGGTTTTTTAAAATAAACTTTCTTAGCATTGACTAAGACCTACTGTAAGTCAAGACCTCAAGTACCCCCAGGTCATGTTGTGAGGTTTTCTATCTTTGGGATAATTACTGACCCAGAAACACAATAACTCAGCTGGGCATGATTAAAGGAATGCAGAAAACATGACTCCATTGGGAGTCCTTGAGAACTGGAGCTGAGAACCACTGGACCAGAATATTTCTTGACTAGGAGGAGTTTTTTGTAATCACTAAACACAACATAATCTCCTTCAACTAGTATTTTAAAGGGATTATGTGATTTTAAATATACAAATGTCTATGGGCAGCACGGATGGTGTAATGGTTAGCATTACTGCCTCACAGCACTGAGGTCATGGGTTCAATTCTCACCATGGCCCTAACTGTGTGGAGTTTGTATATTCTCCCCGTACTTGCGTGGGTTTCCTCTGGGTGCTCCGGTTTCCTCCCACAATCCAAAAATATACTGGTAGGTTAATTTGCTCCCAACAAAATGAATCCTAGTGTGAATGTGTCTGCGTGTACATGTGGTATGAAATATAGATTGTAAGCTCCACTGGGGCAGGGGCTGATGTGAATGGCCAAATATTCTATGTAAAGCACTACGGAATATGTGTGAGCTATATAAATAACTGGTAATAAATAAATAATCTATTACAATATCAGTGGAACCATCGGTGATGGTCTAAGACATGAAAACCATGCATTTTTTTTGTTAAGGTAATTATGTACATATTATCATTTACATATTAAGTTCAGGTGAGGATTCCTTTTATTAGTTCACAATTTTTATTTGAATTATAATATGGGTAACTGCCCCTTGTAACTTGATTTCTTCAACGATATTAAAAATTAAACAAGACAAACATAACTGAAAAATAATAGACAGAAAATGATTGTACTATATATGGCAAGTTGTCATGATATGAAAAGCGCAATGTTTGACCCCTACAGCAAGTACAGCTGCAGTACAAGAGGACGCCTGTGAGATTTATATACTGTGGGTAAGTAAAAGAAAAAATGGACAGCATAGAAAGTGGAAATGATTATACTTATTGCTCACAGTCTGCCAGTGTCCGACTGGGGCATGAAGGGCCCACCGGGAAAGCCAGTGGTAGGGGCCCATATTTAGGGGAGTGGCAACTCTCCAGATGGGTTTGGTCAGCCACCACATTGGTTTTCCTAACCATTAGAGAAATATATTTAGTAAATACTGTGCATACATGATAATGTAGCATATTAATAACAGCAATGCACTGTATGACATTAAACCATAGTGTGGCTATACAGTGCAGTATAAGGTAATAAATGTATAATTTATAATTCAAGAACTTAGGGTTCTATTTACTAAGCCTTGGATGGAGATAAAGTGGATGGAGATAAAGTATCAGCTAATCGGCTCCTGTAATTTTTCAAACCCAGCCTGTGATATGGCAATTAGGAGTTGATTGGCTGGTACTTTATCTCCGTTCACTTTATCTCCATCCAAGGCTTAGTAAATAGACCCCATAGTGTGAAACCTGATCCCTAGAGGAGAAGGAGGTGCCCCCCAGGCAGTTTCCCCTGTACCCCTGTGGGCCAGTCCAACCCTGCAGTCTCTACTTACAGAACCTAGACAGAAACTGAGTATCTTACGTTAGTATCATTGGCGTTTCTATAATGGGTGCCATGGGTGCGGTGCACACGGGCCCCTGGGTCCAGGGGGGCCCACACCGCACCCATTGCACCCATTTTAATACTTACCTTTCCGGAGTCCAGTGCCAGGAGCTGTGATCGAGTTGGAAATTGCAGCCAAAATGGCCGCCGCGCATGCTCGGTAGCCAAATTGGTCTCCGGATCATGGTGGGCGTCATGTTTCCAGAGACCTGCACATGCGCAGTAGCCTTCGGCACAATGCCGGAGTCTACAGCGCCGTGCAGAGTATGGGGCCCATCCGGAGGTGCACACGGGCCCCTCCTCTGTAGAAACGCCCCTGGGTGGTATACTTATCAATTGCAGATATTGCAAAGAGTTATCACTGCTTATTGCATCAATGTAAAAGGACACATCGGTAGGGCCTGATTCTTAGTTGGGGCTGGAACAGTGGTGAATTTACCATTAGGGGCGCCACTTGTTGGGGGGGCGACACTGGGATGCTTCTTTTGGTTCTGTCAGACCAAAATGTACCAGTTAATTTCCACTTTACTGTGCCATATGCTATCTTGAAGAGAAGAAACAGATAGGGCATGTAGAGACTGCCCCTATAAGTTGTCCTACTTAATAAATATGTAATAATTAAAAACAAAATTTTCACACCTTTTTGTATTATAAAGTTGCCAATCACTACAGTAAATGAGGGCTATAACCAAACAATGAAAAGAATACAATTAGGCAGAAGGTGGCAACCTGACCCCTAAATCCACCCCTAGACTGGGAGAAAAGCAAAAAAGAGCAAATAACTGTGTTCCATGGCAAGGCATGTTGCGATGGAAGTGGTGCAAATACATTTAGTGTTTGGACATGCTACTCTAAGTCTTGCTGCACATTATGCCCCACCTGCAGTGAGGCATGGTTTTGCCAAGGTGCACAGTTACTTGGTCTTTTTTGCTGTACTCTTAACTTAGATTCATGCCCTTAATGCTTCACTGGACATACTATGACTACCCTCCCGCATCCTGCAGGAGACTCCTGGTTCACTGTGGAGTCTCCCGCTGCCCCAGATTTGAACTGAAATCCCCCGGATTCATCTACCCCATCGGGATAGCAGACTGCGCGTGTGCAAGTCTGGATGGGGGCAGGGCCTGGACAAGGGGACCCCGAGCCCTGACACCAACCACAAGCGCCTACCTAGATTCCCCCACTCTCTTCCATCACAGAGGACCCAGCGTAGCCAGACTACAACTATGGCGGACGGCCACCCACACCTGCCTCCCAGAGAAGACTTTAGTACACAGCAGAAGCCGGCAGGAGCCAAAACGCTTACCCAGCACACAGCAGAGGACATAGCACATAGCAGCAGCGGCAGCCCACTCTCACCTGACTGCAGCATCGAGAGAGCTTTTTTCTCTACAGTGGCAGACACTTCCAAAGGTAAGCACCTTTTGTTACCTTTGTAACAATAACATACCTGTGCATGTGTTTCCTGTATGTTTCCTGTATGTTAAGTGGTCTGGAAACAAGAGTTACAATCTTAATCTAGTTCCAGTCTGAACAGCTACAGCTCTGCGTGACACGGCACAACATTTCTCTATCACTTACTTTAGAGGAAACTTTGATATCAACTGTTGGGATTCTAAAAAGTATAACGGACACAATTTGTAAATTGCTGGTCCGTCATTATTAGCCTGCTCATACAATTTACTATTCACTGGTTGTTACTTTCTCCTGTGAGACATTAATTATTCCATTTTGATCTGGTTGACTTGAGAATAAGGGTATATTTATCACATCCCGCATTTTTTATGCGGTTGAGTGTGAAAATATTGCCCATAATCACAATGCAGTAATGTACAGTAAATTGCCGCTTGCAATTATCAGCAAAGGATTAGAAGTAAAGTGACAGCTACCACTATCACTTTACTTCCCCTAAAATGCATGTGGGCGCTGATGGGCTTCTATGGGCTAACGCCATCTGATGATGACATTAGTTACTGGGGTCAAGCTATTTAAAAGGAATTTCACTTCTATCCAAACGGAAATGGGGGACCCCAGCAGATGTTTCTGATATCTGCTGCAGTATCCCTTAGGGGTGTGATACAGAAGACAGACATTAAAAGAATAGGCAGTCATTAGGTCTACACCATAGGGTCGACAGTCAAAAGGTCGACAGGGTCAAAAGGTCGACACACAAAAAATTGGGTGGTATTTTGTGTTTTACTTTTTTTACCCAAATTTGTTGAAATGCATCCCCTCACGGGCTCGCTCCGATCACCACACTTTGGGCTTGGTGGCCACAAGGTTATTAAAGGTAATAGTTTGTGACATGGATAGTAAATGCAGCAACAGTTATAAAAACGTGAAAAACTCTTTAAAAAATGCGTTGACCATATGTCGACCCTTTGACCTGGTCGACCAGTTTTCTTGTTGACCTTTTGACCCTGTCGACCATTTGACTGTCACCCTTTTGACTGTCAACCCTATAACATTTTAACTGTTTATCAACCACCTCCCATCCTTTAGATGCCTTCTTGTGAATATTCTGCAAATTTCTTTTGATAAATATACTCCTAACTTACTTGACTTATATTATCAGATAATGCAGCATTTCATCCTCCTCTTGGAGGGGGGTCATTCAGACTGGATAGCTGCAGCGGCACACCCCGTAAAGCCAAGTGAGATGCAAAAGCATCTCAGGGCTGTGATCGCCTCTGTCTGATTGACAGGCAGAGGCGGTCGCGGGCCTGGAGGGGGCATGCCAATGGCGTTACAACACCATTGGTTGGGCGCAGCCTGGACAACGCAGGTGCGTCCGGACCATTGCGGGGGCGGGCCGCGGTGGCTGCGTGAAATCACTCACGTGGCTGCACACTCGCGGCTGCACACACGCGGCTCTCAAAGCCGGCGATACAGGAACCCTAATAACATCAGTATGGACTCATTTTTAATAATCATAGAAGGGCTGTAAACAACATTCTAACCCTATTTTTTTTTACAGGACTGTATTTGTGCAATACTACTTATTTTTCACCTAGCGCTCCTTCTTCCGTATTTATATCACCTTTATTTTATGGAGCAGCTCCAGCAATTATAGCGCAAATGTTTTTCACGTTTCTATTGATTTTTTAAAATTTGTTAGCCATACTGTAATTTAGAACTAGGTAAAAAAAAAAGGTTACATTAAAAGTGTTTCATTTCTTCCTACATTTTATATACTAATATTACATTATTTTGTTTTATGTATTTTTTGTGGAATGCAAATGTCTGCCTGCGGAAAGATTTTCTTAAATTGTTATCTATGGTCCCCCTAGAATGACACAAATAGTTATAATGATATTGCATTGCACCTCATTAAGAATCCTGCAGATTCCAGGACAAAAGGACATATGAAGTTATTAGGGGGGACAGATGCAGTATTGGCTTCATATATCCAGTGTCTAACTCTATAATATGTACTATAGAGCTTAAATCTTCAGCAAGTTATTTGCTAAAGGAAGATTCTACACCATAATTTATTTCAACATAGAACAAGCACATAGCCTGTTCTATATAGAGTATAACAATACAAGATCAATAAATGTCAGCTCAGAACACATTACCATATATTTTGGCACCGTGGAGGATGGTTTAAAGATGCAACACTCTATAAATGACTAGATATTGGCAAATACAGTACAGGTTTATAAGCTTCTGTCCCGATGCCAGTAGTAAGCAAAATTATCTAGGATTTAGGATGCTGTCAGACACTTCAAGACGAGATGGGAATAATCCCAAATCTCAAATGTTTGCAACAACAATAAGTTATTTTAGACTTCTAAAAAGTTACCTTTTCTATAAGTTATAAATATAATTTTTATATTAAATAATAGCTAAAATGCCACTGTCATAAAAATGTACAATAAATGGCACCTATACATAACACAGAAATACATTTTGTTTGCCGAACCAAGTCACGAGCTACATACAGTAGTGAATACAGTGAATACAGTTTCAAAAACTGTGAAATTTCAGTGTGACACATGTGAAGAAGTAACTGCCATATGGCGAAAGTTAGAAAACCAAGGGGTCTATTACATAGTTACATAGTTACATAGTTAGTGAGGTTGAAAAGAGGTAAAATGCCCATCGGGTTCAACCTTTGTGATCAGCTGTTCATATTATAATGTACCTGCTGAAATAACGGCTTAGTACCAATTGACAACAATGATTCTTACCACTCCCAGATTAATGTCACTTTGTTAAATGCTATAACCCTGGATATGCTTTCCAGTTAGATATTTGTCAAATCGGTTTTTAAATGCATTTACAGAGTCTGCCATTACTACCTTCTCTGGCAGGGAGTTCCACATTTTTATTGCCCTTACCGTGAAGAACCCTTTCCTACATTGTGTACGGAATTTTCTCACCTGTAGCCTCAGCTTGTGCTCACGTGTCCTATTCAGAGTTCTTTTAATAAACAAATCCCCTTCAGTGAAAAGCAGTGAAAAGAGTGGAGAAGTGAGCCAGTGGAGAAGTTACCCATGGCAACCAATCAGCTGCTCTATATAATTTTATAGCGTGCAAATTATAAATGTTACTTCAATGCTGATTTGTCACCATGGGCAACTTCTCCACTGGCTCACTTCACTGCACTTTTCACTGCTTCATAAATACACCTTTAAGTGGTCTATTTACTAAAGGCCCATACACACTGGGCGATTTTGAGCTGAAAGCAGCTCACTTTTGGTGTGTTGAGCTGCTTTCAGCTCAAAGCAGCCCAGTGTGTATGCACAAGCGATGAACGGTGAGCAATGTTGCACACTTCTGCTTCATCGCTGGCGGCCGCCGTTCATCTACTGGTATTACCAGTAGATGAACAGCCGGGTGAGCGGCTTTCCTTAGCGTCCTGTATTTGTGCAATACTACATGAACAGCGGGGTGAGCGATCATGTAGTGCAATACTACATGAACAGCGGGGTGAGCGGCTTTCCTTAGCGTCCTGCTATGGAAAGCCGCTCACCCCCGCTGACATCACTGGGCAGGGGGGGGGGGGGGGAGCGCTCAGTGTGTATGCACTGAGCGCTTTTCAGCCCAGCGATGTCAGTGATCATCGCTGTGCATACACGCTGGGTAAACTGAGATAAAGTGGACGGAGATAAAGTACCAGCCAATCAGCTCCTAACTGCCATGTTACAGGCTGGATTTAAAATATGGCAGTTAGGAGCTGACTGCTTGTACCTTATCTCCATCCAAGGCTAAGTAAATAGACCCCCAATTCAGTATAAAAATGTGTTTATTTGACAGTGAACTGATGAATAATCGGATACACCAATTGATCATCATTCAGGATGGTAATTACACCATTTCAAAACTATTTAAACAAAAAATCTCAGATTTTAAAGAAATTTGGCAATGATGGACATGACAGTTCTGAATTGTTAAAACTAGACAATAATTGCAAAATGACATTAACATAATTTTTTGTAGATCATGTCATTTTATAATAAAAGCAGGCAAAAAAATCATAGGCGCTATAATGATGCAAACTGTAATTGCTATAATTAGGTCGATCCCATGCATACCTAGCAGATTGACAGCAACCCACCAGGGCTTTAAGACTAATGGTTTATCTGGATAGCTACAGTATCTTTTTTTCCAAAAGGGTAGCAGGATCCGGTCATCATACCAGTGTTCCGGATGCCGGCAGTTGGAATACTGATGTCGGAATCCCCGACACTGGACAGAACTCCGACATGGATCACAATGCCGGCACCGGAATCCTGACTGATGGCATCCTGATCGTAAGTATGCAGGGTAGGGTTAGGATTAAGCTGCAGTGGGGAGGGGGGAAGGTTAGTGTAAGGCTGCAGGGGAGGGAGGGTTAGGTTTAGGCACAAAGAATGGTGGGTTAGGGTTAGGCACTAAGCAGGGAGGGTTAGGGTTAGGCTGTGGGGAGGGGGTGCTAGGTTTAAGCAACTGTGAGGGTTAGAGATCCTGATATCAACCCAGGGTAACTACTGTAGATTTTGCTGCAGAGAACCTGGTAACAACTGAATAATTCCTGCAGTAGTGTTTTACTAAGAAAAGCAGATGTGGTAGTGAGCAGTATGAGGGGTAATCAGGGACAGATTAAGGTCCTCATGTGCCTGGGGCTGAACATTATCAAGGGCTTATTGTGAGAAGCTGAGGGTGTGTGGCTAATGTTGTGTGGGTGGGGCCAGTGACACATGAATGTGTACACTCCCTACACTATAAGATCCCAATGACTCCCAAAATATGTAAAAGTAGAAAACAGCATCACTTCAAATTCTTATCATTTATGGAAATCATGTGACCAGCTGGGTAGTTAATCATCATTATGCTGTCATGGTGATGGGCCTATGTTTATCAGGGGCCTGGAGCTGTAGGTGCATCCATCCCATTGTTAATCTGGCCCTGGGGGCAGTGGCGTCAGAAGGCGGATGCAGGTGGTGAGGCCCGCACCCGGGTGTCCCCCTCAGAAGGTGTGACACCAAAGTGCCAGCTCTTCTGCAGTGACAGGAGCCGAGTGTTGCACTCGGCTCCTGTCACAGATAAGAGCCGGAACTGCACACTGCCCAGTCTCCAGGGGCAGCCAGCATCTTCGGGAAAGCTGGACATGCCCCCAAAGCGAAGGAGAAAAGACCCGCGAGGCCATGTCCCTTTTAAATTAGACCATGCCCCTTTTTCGGGCGCCCACGGCTCTGGTTGCGGGGGCGGGTGTAATAGTACAGAGTGCGCTCCAGTGACGCCTCTGCCTGGGGGTAATACATGGTGTGGAGCGGGAGCTGCCAAGAGCAGAATGATTAATATGATAGAGTCATATTACTTAGTAGGGGACACAGAAAGGTCATGAATAGCAATGGTAGAATTAAGACAATAAGCCCAGGGCTGTGTAGCACTGCAACACATCCTATTGCAAGAGCTGGAAATAGCAATGGAATTTAATGTGATGCTGATCAATCCACCATTGGTGCATAATTAATGACTGCTCTCGTGCACATGCAATTACAGGTATGATGAGACCACAGCTGAGCGCTCAGTGGGGGATCTGTCCACTGCTTTTTGCATAACAGACTTATGGTTCTGCCATGTTTCACAGTGATACAGTCGTACTGTAACTCCTTGTTATAGCTAAACATTCATAATGGTCACCAGTATCACACCCAATAACTAGGGACATGGCCAGATTAAGGCACGGGCGACAGGGGCGGCCGTTCCTGGGCCCCCACACATTTAGGGCCCTCACACTGTCTGTTGTCATTTGGAGGAGCATCCCTCCAGCGGCTCAGCTGTTCAGTAACAGCGGCCACCAAAGAGCTCCTCCAATCACTGAAGGGGAATCCCGCGAGACTGTTCAATCCAGTGCACTGTCCCTGCTGGCAGCTCCAGCTTCGTGAGCGACGCAGACTAGCCTGTGTGTGTCTATCGTGGGGTGAAGGTCTCTTGCGGGTGGGATGGTGTCTCTTGTGGGCAGCCGTGGGAGGGGGGGTTAGTGTCGTTAGTGGGTGTAGGTATCCCTAGAGGGCAGCCGTGGGGAGGGTGGGACGTAAATGTCTTTTGCGGGCAGCCACGGGGAGGGGGGATGGGCAGTGTAAATAGTGTCGGCCCCTACAATCTCCAATGCCCTGGGCCCCCACCAGCCTTAATCCTGCCCTGGCTAGGGAAGTTAATTAACTGACAGTAATGCACTAAACATAAAAAAATGCTTTCATTCAAATCATTAGCTTAACATCGGCCAAGAAGGTACAACTACTGTACATACAGCACATACTGCGGCCGGGAAATATCACGTTTTCTATGTAATGAGTTCTAATAATAACTCGGGTAAAGCAGGCCCCTGATGTGCTGAGATGAGGGGCGCTCCCATCTCATAAATGAGGGTGGCCTGTGTGTGTGGAAGAGGAAGAAGTGGCAGGGGCTGTGTTGTAGTTTACTTACATGACACTGTAGCAGCTCTTTAGATCCTATAAACTGGCTTCAGCTCTGCTTTAATTAGACAAATGCTTGCATTGTGTTACAGACACTAATGTGGTTACATGTGCACATAACAAGTATGCTGTGTTTTTCCTGCTGGCTGCAGTGGCTGAGAAGGAGTAAAACATCACAACATGAGAACAGCTTTGCACTGGTAAATGATTTCTCAAAAGTATACAAGGGTATAAGAGGTAAAAAAAAAATTCCAAGATAATGTACGTGTTTCACTGATTTCAATTCAGCTACTATACAGTATATACGGAAGAGCAGCCTGCAAAACACACAGACACAGTGCAGACAGCGAAGTGACCAGAAATATGTGAGGGTAAAAGACATCTAGTAAAATATTGCTGAATGAACTTGAGCTCCCCCCCAACACCCCCCCCCCCCCCAAAAAAAAAAAGGAAACAAGGTGGTAGGTATCAAATACCAAATAAATCATCAATTGAAGGCTTATCTGGAAGACACATACAGGCGATACAGTATATATATATATATATATATATATATATCCCCCATAGTAAAACTGCAATAGGGCCTTCTATGCCCCATCATAAAGTCATAGCTACCACAATGTATCTCCATCTGTATCCAATAGGGCAAAGTACTACGGGCTAAATGTACAAAGCATTTTATATTGAAAAAAAGAAGGTTACTGTATTCCAGCTCCAAAATGTACGGCCGAGGAGAATTAAGAGATTTTTTCCAGTGGTGCATTCGTCTTCTGTTAAGAAGGCAGCTATAGCTCCAAAGCATTATGGGAGCTTACCAAGTGACATAAAGCTGAGCTTTGTGTTCTTTGCTAATTAACACATAGCGCCACCTGAGGATTGTGCCAACGCTATTTACCACTACAGTACTGCTACCATGCATCTTCACACAGCGCTGTCAGACTGGAATGATATTTGGTGAGATTTTCCGCGTACACACCGCACCTGCTTGGACCCGTTCATTATTGCATCATCACAAGACTGATGCAATATAGGCAGTACATAGATCACCAGATGGGTGAGTTACCATAACACCTCTCTAGTGACCCGTTTGGTAATACATATCATGGCAGAAATCCTGTATTGCTGCAGAAAAGGGTTATGTTAGCACATTAACCCCTCTGCATTAAATAATTAACAATAATAACAAAGGGACATACAGAATTACAGATATCACAAAAAGATATAATATTTTATAACAAATCATTAAAATTTACTAGTGAGACTCACCAGTGAGTGAGAGTGTTAGATCCCGAGATTACTGTGGCTCTATGTTAAATATGGGGCATGAACTTACTGTATACTTAAATCCACAAGAAATATTCCTAATTGTTCTGCAGTGATGATGTTTATCTATTTATTTACATTTATTTTTTACCTTTTATATATGTGTTTTACTTTTAAACCAAATAAAGGTGAAAATTAATTTATATATATATATATATATATATATATATATATATATATATATCTATATACAGAGGTCCCCTGGGTGGGCATGTAGCAATCCCCCCCAATAGCAAACAGGAACCAGGCGGCACTCGTTGGATTTGATTAAAAAAGTTATGTATTGAAAGTGAAAAAAAGCATGGTGATAAACCGACGTTTCAACGCCGCGCAGGGCGTTTTTCTCAAGGTGACATGCTGTGAATCCTGTTCCTGTTTGCCATTGGGGGGATCGCTACATGCCCACCCAGGGGACCTCTGTGCATATATACCATTTGAGGAGGGCACCGTGGTTATTCTGACTTATTTGGAGTGCCTATTACGTATATATATATATATATATATATATATATATATATTATTTGTAATTAAAAAATCTTTTTTGCACTGATCAGCCAAAATAAAAACTAATTGCTGATATGCAAGTGAAAATGCTTAGGTGTATATTCTCATTGGTGGTTTAATATTTCACCTGGCGATACACACCGACTATCGCCTTCTGAAGAAACTGCCATATGTGGACCACAGAGAAACGCGTCAAGGGCTTATTTGCAGACGCGCTTATTCCATCAAGGCTGTGACGATTAAAAATCGACAGGAATATTGGATACTTAAGCTGACTGCTGCATTCTTCCGCCCCTATCAGTGCTCAACGGATACCAGAACATCAGTGCCGGTCCCTGACCGATTCCTCCGGCAACCCACATACCTTGCCCATTGCCCCATGCAGCGCTAGAAATTGGCTGTTATAACAATCGCTACTAGTGAACAACGACAGGACACGGGATGGTGAGCTACTTTGATTATTATGAAGAAGGAGTTTGAGCATGATGCTGACAGTCTGATCTGCAACTTGCCACTGTATATAACTGTACATAAGCTTATTAAGGAGTATCAACTGGATGTTATCAAAGTACCAGTATGCAGCTAGGTTGACGGCAGTCGGGATCCCGTCGGTCAGGATACCGATGCCGGGATTCCGACCGCTGACAATGCAACCAGCCGGAATCCCGGCTAGGAGGGGCTATTCCACAACACCCATAGACTGGGAATAAGACCTGTGGCAAGCACAGCGAGCCACCGAGCCCACAAGGGGACACTTTGCGCTCGCCCCGCTGCCGGCACACTGATGATCGGTATGCCGTTATTGGTATACTGGCGGCCGGCATCCTGATCGTCGGTAAATCACACTCATCCCAAAGTTCCAGATACAATAACAAAGGCATGCAGAGGTCCTGTATCCTCTTTTCATACTAATCTATACGTGACTGTTATGTAGTGATCCTGCTGAACCAATGGTTAATTGAATACAACAGTATATTAATGGATTCAGGGCCGTCTTAACGGCAGTGTAGGCCCCTGGGCACAGCAATGCATTGGGCCCCCTACCCATCCTCCAGCGGTAGGGGTGCGGGGTGCTATCAGTGGCAGCTTTGATGTCCCGTGGGTGGTAGGGGGTGTTCTATCTACCGCTCAGCATGTAGGACCTGGAGCAGTAATTTCTGCTAATTGCTCCTTTACTGCACAGATGGGGCTGGAGGGAGAACACTAAACTGTAGAAGGGGCATTGGGCTGAATGAAGGGGCCCCGGTACATGACTTCCAGGGTGGTAGGGGGTGTTTAATACACAGGGGAGGGATGGATAGTGAAGTGGGCTTAATATTCATCATTTTCTGGTGGGAGGGCAGCTTGCTTGACTGCAGATATCTCAAGTTCCTGAAAATATATTTCTTTGTTTTAAATGGGATAAAAAACTAGAGATTCCCACCTTTCAGAAGGTTTTGGGTACTTGGGGATCAGATTTCAGGAGCCAGAGCAATCCTCCAATGAATATATAAAACTGTATACTAGGCGCGTGGAGCTGGAGCAGGGACCAGCTGCTGGAAGGCTGATATCTCTGGTTCTGGGCACAGTAGAGACAAGCTGCCAGCGTTCAGCAAAAGGGGAGAGTCCCAGCTTTTGGATTATACCCTCAGAAAAACTCTAAGTCAGACAGAACCTGAGATATCTGGCTGGGAAGAGCAATTAACAGGCTCGGATGGGGACCACTGCTTTCACGTTGGATATCTCCGGTTCCCCAAGGCCGATTTTAAAAAATCTGGTACCCCTGGAAAGAGGGGACCCTCAGCCATCAGCCTAGGGCCCTTATACTCCTGGGGCCCTTGGGCAAGAGCCCATTGAGCCCATAAGGAAAGACGGCCCTGAATGGATTCATCTTAAATTGAATGTTTGTATATGAATTTTTATTTTATTGTTATATACATTGTAAATTTTAATGATTTGTTATTAACTATTATATCTTTAAGTTATATCGGTATGTGATCTCTTTATAACACTAATGCTATTATTGTTCATTGGTATTTGATCTTGGTAACAATCCAGGCTACTATAAGTGGGCTACACAGATATTGCTGCAAGCTGATCAGTGCATATTAGTGGGTTTTTTAGAAATTGTGCCCAAATTGTGTATTATTTTGCCTCTGTGCATTACTAGCACTTGCACATTAGTCTGAATGATATAAACTAGTCATTTGTCCTCATTATTTTACAAATGGGGTTGGAAAGTTCATTTCTGCTTTAAGGCACCTGTTTTGTAATGGGCCCCTTGTGCTTTTGGGCACCATAGAGATTGCATACACGTCTATGTCTGTAACTACATCCTTAATATTATGTATGCCCAAGACAGTGTTCTGGAGAATCTTATTGTTGAGATCCATTACTAGACTTGGCATGGGCTGGATTCCTGAAGGCAAGCAGATGCTATGTGGGCAAGCATACCACTGCAGAGAGAGCTGCTCTTAACAGCTTGGATCTCATGCATGTGCTTAACCTTCTTATAGAGGCAATCCAGCAACATCCACATAAATAAATAATCTGTTATTATAAAGCAATACTATACCACTAGTAAATACACAAAAGAAACAATGTTTACACATCATTATAATATGTGATTTTCTCATACCGATGTGCAATGAAAAGCACAATCACAAACTGTCAATCTCTGCAGTGCTCACCATCTAGTCCTGAGGAGAAAAAAAATGTGCTTGTACTGTATATATTCCAAGCTCAAAGGCTTCACTAGCACAGGTGAGAAATAAATCAACCATCGCACATCCCTGAAACAGCTCAGATAGCAGAAAAACACAAATGTGTCACTTAGCATCAATGTCTCAAGTCACTTACTCTTGAGCAGGGTAATTTGTGTATGAAATCTGTGATTTAGAGATAGCATGGCTGGATAGCTTGCAGCCACTATTGACAGCTTCTCAAGTTATCATCGCGATCGGAAATGACTTGCTGTAGAGCAGTGGACTAACATTAAGTAAATTCAGGTTCTCCACATATTAACAGTAGAGCAAAATTATCAACAGCTTAACATTGACTGTTTAGCACTATTTAACACTGAGGTTATCTATAGTATTATTATTACAATTGTTTTAGTTTTTGCAAGTGTTTTTATTGTGAAAATCAACCCATACTTCCAACATGTAGCTTTCTTTAGATGGCATGATGTAAACATAAATATATATATAAGGTATCTTTTCCCTTATATCTGTACTAAAGAATTATTAAGGTGACCGATTTGTGTTAAAAAAAATGCCAGGGACACTGCATGTCAAATACACTGGTGTTTAACTTACCATAGTAACCAACATTTGCAAATGCTCTAATCTGCAAATGCTCCTGACCATAGACTGCAGACCAGCACTGACCACAGACTGCAGACCAGCACTGACCATAGACTGCAGACCAGCACTGACCACAGACTGCAGACCAGCACTGACCATAGACTGCAGACCAGCACTGACCACAGACTGCAGACCAGCACTGACCATAGACTGCAGACCAGCACTGACCACAGACAGCAGACCAGCACTGACCATAGACTGCAGAACAGCACTGACCACAGACCGCAGACCAGCACTGACCACAGACTGCAGACGAGCACTGACCACAGACTGCAGACGAGCACTGACCACAGACTGCAGACGAGCACTGACCACAGACTGTAGGGCAGCACTGACCAAAGACAGCAGGCGAGCGCTCAACACAGATAGCAGGCGAGCACTGGTTACAGACTGCAGGCAGATACTGGCCACAGACAGCATGTGAGCACTGACCACAGACTGCAGACGAGCACTGGCCACAGACAGCAGGTGAGCACTGACCACAGATAGCAGGTGAGCACTGGCCACAGACAGCAGGTGAGCACTCACCACAGACAGCAGGTGAGCACTGACCACAGACGGCAGGTGAGCACTGACCACAGACGGCAGGCAAGCACTGGCTACAGACAGCAAGTGAGCACGGACCACATACGGCAGGCAAGCACTGACCACACACTGCAGGCAGACACTGTTTACAGACTGCAGGCAGACACTGTCCACAGACTGCATGTGAGCACTGACCACAGACTGTAGGACAACCAGGGCCATCTTTTCGTATGGGCTCAATGGGCTCTTGCCCAAGGGCCCCAGGAGTCTAAGGGCCCTAGACTTGTAGCTGAGGGTCCCCTCTTTCCAGGGGTACCAGATTTTTGAAAATCGGCCCTGGGGAACCAGAGATATCGGACTTCGAAGCAGTGGTCCCCATCCAAGACTGTTAATTGCTCTTCCCAGACCGATATCTTGGGTTCTGTCTGATTTATAGCTTTTCTGAGGGCACTCTCCAAAATATTGGATCTCTTACCTTTCAGTGGACACTGACAGCTTGACTCTACTATGCCCAGAACCGGAGATATAGGCCTTCAAGCAGCTGGTCCCTGCTCCAGCTCCACACATCTGGTTTGCAGTTTTATATTTTCACCGGTGGATTGCTCTGGATCCTGAACTCTGATCCCCAAGTCCCCAGTACCTCCTGAAAGGTGGGACTCTCTAATTTTTTTTATCACATTCAAAGCTAAGAAATCTTTTTCCAGGAACTGGAGAAATCTGCAGTCAAGCAAGCTGCCCTCCCACCGGAAAATGATGAATATTAAGCCCACTCCACTATCCACCCCTCCCCTGTGTATTACACTCCCCTTACCACCCTGGAAGTCATGTACCGGGGCCAATTCATTCAGCCCAATGCCTCTTCTATAGTTTAGTGTTCTCTCTCCCGCCCCATCTTCCACCATCCGTGCAGTAAAGGAGTAATTAGCAGAAATTACTGCTCCAGGTCCTACATGCTGAGCGGAAGATAGAACACCTCCTACCATCCACTGATAGCACCCCCCACACCTACCGCTGGAGGATGGGTAGGGGGCCCAGTGCATTGCTGTGCCCAGGGGCCTACACTGCTGTTAAGATGGCCCTGAGGACACTGACCACAGACTGCACGCAAGCACTGACCACAGACGAGCATTGACAACAGACTGCAGGCAAGCATTACCACAGGCTGTAGATGAGCACTGACCACAGACTGCAGGGCGGCACTGACCAGACTGCAGGCGAGCACTACCACAGACTGCAGGGGGGCACAAGGAGGTTTCAATCCCCATAGTCATTTACATAATTCTACTAGAATTTAAAAGGTTTAACACCAATATGGAATGGCATTAAGTCTGTCTCACACCATCTTGCGGCCTTGCTGGAGACAGGTGTCCTATTTACATGGAGTGCTATGATCCAACAGAATTCACAAGGTATGCAATGGTCAAGAACTGCTCCCACTAGCTTCTCCAAACAGGAAGCTGTGTTGTTGTGGGTCCTCATCTGTGTACTTCAGATTGAGGGCCTGTCCATGTCTGTATCATTTGCTGATCACACATCTGGAACTTTATTCAAATGCCATTACAAAGTCCATACCTGGTTTACAGCTGTCTGTCCTCCCTGGTGTACAGTCCATAGATGGTGAAATACCCCTTGGTGCATAAGCATCTTTAGACACCTCATCTGACACACTATCAAAACTTGCATTGGCCTTATGGCATTTGCAGATTTTCCACCTGAGTATGGACTCAGATGTGAGCGATTTAGTGCATGTGTACGCAGCCAGTTCTGTGACACATCTGCAACATCAGGACCATCTTTTCCATTGGGCCTTAATGGGAATTTTCCCAAGAACCCCAGGAATATAAGGGCCCTAGGCAGACAGTTGAGGGTTTCCTCTTTTCTGGCGTACAAGATTTTTGAAAATCGGCCCTGGGGAACCAGAGATATCCGACTTCAAAGCAGCGGTCACCGTCCAAGCCTGTAAATTGCTTTTTCTGGGCAGATATCTACAGTTCTCTCTATCTTACAGTTTTTCTGATGGTATACTCCAAAAGCTGGAACTCTCCCCTTTATGTCTCTACCATGCTACCAAGCTTGTCTCTACCATGCCCAGAAACGGATATAACCTTCATCTCCAAAACCCCAGTACCTTCTGATAGGTGGAACTCTCTAGTTTTTTACACTGAAAGCTAAGAAATCCATCCCCAGGAACAGAAGATACCAATGGTCAACAAGCTGTCCTCCCAGCAGAAAAGCCCACTCCGCTATTCACCATTCCTCCACATATTAAACACCCCCTACCACCCTGGAAGTCATATACCAGTGCCCCTTCATTCAGCCCAATGCCCCCTCTTCTACAGTTTAGAGTTCTCTCTCCCACCCCATCTCCCACCATTTGTGCAGCAAAGGAGTAATTAGCAGAAATTACTGCTCCAGGTCCTGCAAGCTGAGCAGAAGACATCACAGCTGCCACCGATAGCACCCCACACCACTATCTACTGGGTAGGGGCTCCAGTAGATTGCCCAGGGTCCTATGCTGGGCAAAGCAATGCAATACCACGCATAAGAAGAACAATCTCCATGTACTGTATCTGAATAGCCACCTTCCTGTCATCGCCCAAGTACGCCCAGTACATTTTCAGTGTGTTTCTCCGTGTTGTTGTGTACACGTGCCTCCACACTACAAGTGTATCAGCATATGCACACACACTAAGGCGCCAGTCCCACTGAGAGATTTAATATTTAATAAAGGCAAAAACTGCTGCTCCTGATTATAAGGATAATTGCATTCCTTATATGTTTCAAAAAACAACAATAGTTGCAGGGGATTGACTCCCTGCAAAAAAAGGAGCGCTGTTTGTACCAATTTAAAGGAGACAATTCAAAATTATTATTCCAATTTAAGAGACTTTATATATAATAGTTTTTTATTTTTATAAAAATATATAATGCTGCAGCATATAATAAAATACTTTTGATCAACACATAATCAACATGATTTCAATTTACATTAAGACTCATAATTCATATGGAATCTAATATGGGATATATTTGAACAGCCTAATGTATATATGTGATATTAGAATCCATATGAATTATGAGTCTTAATGTAAATTGAAATCATGTTGATTATGTGTTGATCAAAAATATTTTATTATATGCTGCAGCATTATATATTTTTATAAAAATAAAAAACTATTATATATAAAGTCTCTTAAATTGAAATAATAGTTTTGAATTGTCTCCTTTAAATTGGTACAAACAGCGCTCCTTTTTTTGCAGGGAGTCAATCCCCTGCAACTATTGTTGCTTCTCTGTGTGTACGTTTGATATTGTCATGGAGACTCTGTACGAACACAACTGGGACGCATACGCGGTGCGACTCAGATGCATGTGCAGTAAGGAATAAGGGAGCAGATGTATTAAGCCTGGAGAAGTGATAAAGTAGTGATAAATGCAAGCTGATAATGCACCAGCCAATCAGGTCCAATTTGTAAATTGACAGTCTGGAGCTGATTGGCTGGTGCATTATCACCTTCCACTTATCACTGCTTTATCACTTTTCCAGGCTTAATACATCTGCCCCTCGGGGTCTATATATTATGCCTTGGAGAGAGATAAAGTGGAAGGAAATAAAGTTCCAGACAATCAGCTCCTAACTGCCATGTCACAGGCTGTGTTTGAAAAATGACAGTTAGGAGCTGATTTGCTGGTACTTTATCTCCGACTACATTATCTCTCTCCAAGGCTTAGTACAAAGACCCCTGTGTCTTTCAACCCCCGTGAACAACAGGACTGCATAGAACTCACAATCAGGCCCTGGATTTGTAAAGTACACATGAAAGAGACAACAACAAAATGGACCCCTGATTGGAAAGGCAAACAAGTGCATCAGACTAATGCGGCCATTATTGATGGAGAAAACAATATATTTTATATCAGTTTAATAAAGTCCACTCAACTCTACCCAATGAAGTATTACGTTTTTTTTTTTAGCTTCTGTATCTTTCATAACGTATCAGTTAAGTACATGTACAGTAATAATAGAATAATAGGACAATCTTTTTGCCAATTTTAAGTTTGTAGCCCGTCACTTATAGTCACTTATGCTGCTTTCAGATCGCAAATGCCGGATCCCACCCGGTAAGAGAAACGTGTCCTTACCGGGTGGGATCCGGCATTTGAGCTCCTTTGCTGGCTTTCCGACCCGGCAATATACCGGGTTGGTTGCCATAGCAGCGGGGGGCGCAGCAGCAGCAGGGGCGGGGGTGGAGGCGGCGCTGGGAGATGAACTCATCTCCTGCGCCGCCTCTCCCTATGCTGTGAATGGGAGCCGTGTCGCATCGTAACGGCTCCCATTCACACTGCACCTGACCCGGTATTCAACCCGGTAATAACCCTTCTTTTTTACCAGGTTGAATTACCGGGTCAGGCGACCCGCTAATTCAGCAAAGGAGCTTTCACATCGCACACTGACCCGTTTCGACACGGCAATATGCCGTGTCGATACCGGGTTATTTGTGCGATGTGAAAGGGGTATCATACACTTGTTGGGATTGATGAATCATCGGTTTAACAGCTTTCAAAGGCTTTAAACCATACTTAATACATACAACCTTTTAATGCCCTTAGATTAAGTTGTATCTTGCCGTCCTGAATGCAAAGTTTCTGAACTACATATGGTCTATCATTTGTTCTGGAACAGAGGTTAAATGTCCATAATGGGCTTAATTAATCATTTTAACAGATGTAGAGTGGCTGCAATGTCCCCATTTTACCTCTGCTTTCTGACAAGTATACTGCACTGTTGTTTATTTATCACTATTCATTTCAATCTACACTTTTCTTCCATATGCCACGTATACATACTGTAGAACCATATTTCCAGTTAGTCTTCAGTTTCAGAGTTATCATGATGGAAACATAAACACACTTTTGTCATTTAAACAAAAAGCAAATAAAAATATACATGCACAGTTTCTTTCAGTTACTATTACAATTCTTGTTACATTAATTATTTTGTAACTTGGACTGTGATACACAGAGTTTTGGAGACAGGTACGAAAGATTCCCATTTATTTTGTAATATATCTAATTAACTATTGGTATAACAATAACTAGGGCATTCAATTAGCTGTGGTAATTTACTACAGCTAAATAATTCACCAGGAGCTATTCAATTAGCCCGGATATCCAGCATTTATCGGGAATTATGCTTCGGGTGCCTCAGGCACTCAAAGCATAATCCCCAATAAGGAGCCTTTAGAGCCATGATGTAAGGTCCAGATACTTATCCCGGATCCCATGTGTTATTGCATGAAAAACCAGACTTATTTCTCCCAGAAAAAAAAGGTCTTAATTGAATAGCCCAATAACGACCATCACAATACTGCCCTTAATGTGAAATAATAATTCCCTATAATTGAAATATACAAATAATCATACATAAGTAGATAGACCTTATCTGGGTTTACACCCAACATGTATTAATAGTATTTTATTAGTGGTCTATTTTTTAAGCACTGCAGAGCGGCAGTTCTAATTTAGTATCTAAAGCATCCGTAGAAATTCAACATTGCTGCACAGTGGGAATGACTACTCTGAAAATCAGTGTCCTCATGATCCCAGGCTAACATTTGTGGTGTTTATAGATTTTTTTTTTTTATATAACTTGTTTATTTACTAATGAGACATGCCATTTTTTTTTTCAATATCTCATTGAAACACCACTGAAATTATTGGGCCATTGAAAGGAATGGCAAATACTCTCTGCCGCTAGTATCTGGAAGCCTTTGCAATCCCTGAGCACAAGTCCAATGTATTTTAACCAAGGGCATACATTATGTGAAACACAAGTCAAATACTGTACATAAGAATTTACATGTGGTTTGCACTTGTGTTCTTTGAAACAAGTGCTACAACAGCGGTTAACTGCCGAACAGGTAAAAAATCAATTTGATAAAAAAATATATATATTTCGATGGACTCTTAACAAATGAACACATTCCTGAAATAGCGTTGATGGAAAGATATATTACAGGTGATACATTGCCTGGTTGGCTTTCAAGCTTTTTTAAAAAAATGATTATTAAATAATTGTTATTGTTTTGTGGGAATGTGCCATGTTTGTGAACTACTAATGGATGTTTATACCAGCTTGTATACTCTGAGAGCTTAGTTGAAAACATTGAACTGTGGTACAGTATGGTGAGACAGTAGGAGCTGTAGCATTGGCGTATCTATAATGTGTGCGAGGCACATGGGCACCCAGGGTCCAGGGGCGCCCACCCCGCACACACTGCACCCATTTGTTTAATACTTACCTCTCTGGAGTCCCCCGTCGGAGCCATTCCTTCTCGGCAGTGTAATAGAGTTTGAACACTAGGGGGAATAAACTCTATTGTGCCTGCTGAAAACTCTGGAAAGATGGTACGGCGGCCATTTTTCTGGAGTTTCGTGCATGCGCATTAGCAAAATCTTTGGGAAAATGGGCGCCATGCCATGTTCCCGGAGGTTTGCGCATGCGAAATAGAGTCTGTTCTCAGACTCTAATGCCGCTGCGGAGAAGGATGGCACCGCCGGGGGACTCCGGAGAGGTAAGTATTAAAACACCTGTGCATCAGTCAGAGAGGAGGGGGCCCCTGAAGCAGAAGGCTGCACACGGGCCTCCTCCTCTCTTAAAACGCCCCTGAGCTGTAGAGATTATTATCTGTTAATGTCATCTACAGTACCAATGTCTTAATGTAAATCTATAGTATACAGTATAAAGAACTCACATTGGAAGTTCTCTATAAGAAACAGTTGAAAATAAGCTGAGAACACACATAATAATTAGCAACACCCATTGTGTCTCCCTATAGTATCATGGATGAAGTCTCATACAACTAAACTCTAAGAGTCTTTAGTTTAAATTATCCTGCTTGCTTACTGTACTTTCACTATTATTACCTCTTTTTCTTGATTTTTTTTTTGTACAAATTTTTATTAACTAAAACAATGCACAATACATGCTTTGTATGTGCCCTAAATGTATACCTACCAAGTTTTGTTGAATGGTAATTGAGACAAGTGCGGACACTCCACTGTAAACACACAAGACAGGGGGAGTGGTCACATGTCCCAGGATGTGGTCAGTGCTTACGGCACCCTTGACCACTCCCAGGCTCATTCCCCTCCCAAAAAGAATCAGTCAAATGCTAAATACTTGACTTTTGCCTATAGCACCCACTCTCTGCAGTGAATGAGACATACCTCCCATCTTTCACACCAGTACAGAATAATGGACGAAGGTGCAAAGTCCACAATTCGGGGCTGCCCTACCCAAATGGGGGCAATTTGAAGGTATGCCCAGAGCATATGTTACACTATATTGTAAGGGGATCCAGTCAGAATCCCGACGGTCAGGATCCCGGCAGTCGAAATACTTTTGCCGCAATCCAAACACTGTTCAGAATGCCGGCACTAGCATCCTGAATGAGACCACAATCTCAGAACTGGCATCCCGCCAGCCATGCTGCAGGAGAGGTAAGCCATTTTAGGTTTTGGCTGGGGGGAAAGGTTAGAATTAGGCTGCGTGATGGGGGGGTTTGGTTTAGGCACCCACAGGGAGGGTTAGGGTTAGGTTGCAGGGGGGGTTAGGTTTAGGTACCACCAGGAGGGTTAGTGTTAGGCTGTGGGGGCTGTGGTTTAGGTTTAGGCTGCTGTATGGAAGGGTTAGGGTAAGGGGGTTAGAGGGGGAGGGTTAACATACTTACCCAACCCATGCCGGGATTCCAACCATCAGGATGTCGCGGTCGGTATTCTGACCGCTGGCATCTCGAACGCCAGCATTTCAGCCCCAACCCGTTGTAAGAACAGGTATTCTAGTACAGAGGCAGAGAGCTGTCACATCTGCTAAATGCAGCCCTGTTACTATTTTCTTACATATGAAAACTCATTGAGAAGTATATCGCACTCTCCCAGACTGCCACTTTAATAGTCGAAGGTATTTACAGGCGCACCAGGAAGATGGCGTGTGAGGTACTAAACAATTTGTCCCCAGGCTGCTCTAGGAGACCGGCAGTGTAGTGGTGTAACTGCATTCCTCAAAAAGAAATGGCCCCAAGCCCTATGGTGTGTGCTACCACTTCAAAGTGTAAAGCATGGCCTCTGATGTGGTCACATCCTCCCAGCATCAGGGGTAATGTCTTCCAACACTGGCTGTCTGTATACTTGCCAACTCCTCCGGAATGTCCAGGTATTTTGTGGAGTGGACAATCCTCCCTGATAGCTTCCATTTCTAGTGAAGGGGCTATATAACACAACTCTCATAATCATTACATAAGGCCTACCGAGTGATGTCACATTGTTCAACAAAGGATGGCGTCATGATGATGTGAACAGTATCACGACCACCCCTGCACACCCTTTGACTTCTCCTCTGGGATATCCCAGAGGGGGGTCATTAACATTAGGCAAGTATGGTTATTTTTTATGTAGTTTAATTTGTTTTTATTGTATTTCATCGAACAATTTCTATTGTAATTTATATTTGTATAGCATATTATAGCTTTCTACTTTACATTCGCTCTTATACAAAACATTTTCTGTTTCTGAGCTATGTTTTGCATTTACAAATGGGAAAGTAGGCTTCATTTTACATATTTATTATAATGTGAATAGTCATTATCCATTTCCTTCTGCTTCTTGTTTCTGTGCATTTAAATATTTTTCTTTCAGTAAATGCAGGATAGAATATTTTAACTCACACCACTTACCTCTAATTGTTCTTCATTTGCACTTTAGAGTGCGCAGACTTAGTATGTGCAATTATGGCCCAGATTTATTGAATTAAATCCTATGCCTCTGTACACAGCCTTAGTGCGTAATACTGTATAGATTATACTAATACTTAACATCATACTGTAGTTCTTACTAGTGTTCAGGGGCAGATTGGGATCGAACACCATCCCGTAAATTTATGGAGGCAGGCCTAATGGGGGCAGAGTCTGTTGAGGGGGAGGGGACTGTCAAGATGGCGGGGTCACTCCTCAGAGGTCCTGATTCTGAGATAGACACAGGTGGGGCCTTCTTTGCTTCATGTTATGCTAATGTTTACCTGGAACGTTATGCATATGCTGCTACAATACCCTTCCCTGATGCACATCTGTATATCTGAATATACAAGGACTGATATGCCCACTTTCAGTGTCTACTGACACTGCTGTCATGCCTTTAATCTACTTCTGATTTTATTGATTTTTCATTCTACAAACACATTTTTTTTTTAACCTTATATGTTTCAAAACACAGGGAGGGGAGCACACACTACATACAGCACAGTACAGGGATGGAGCACATGCTACATACAGCACAGTACAGGGATGGAGCACATGCTACATACAGCACAGTACAGGGAGGGGGAGCACACACTACATAGAGCACAGTACAGGGATGGAGCACACACTACATACAGCACAGTACAGGGAGGGAGCACACACTACATGCAGCACAGTACAGGGAGGGGGAGCACACACTACATACAGCACAGTACATGGAGGAGGAGAACACACTACATACAGCACAGTACAGGGAGGGGGAGCACACACTACATACAGCACAGTACAGGGATGGAGCACACACTACATACAGCACAGTACAGGGAGGAGGAGAACACACTACATACAGCACAGTACAGGGAGGGAGCACACACTACATACAGCACAGCACAGGGAGGGAGCACACACACTACATACAGCACAGTACAGGGAGGGAGCACACACTACATAGAGCACAGTACAGGGATGGAGCACACACTACATACAGCACAGTACAGGGAGGGAGCACACACTACATACAGCACAGTACAGGGAGGGAGCACACACTACATACAGCACAGTACAGGGAGGGGGAGCACACACTACATACAGCACAGTACAGGGAGGAGGAGAACACACTACATACAGCACAGTACAGGGAGGGAGCACACACTACATACAGCACAGCACAGGGAGGGAGCACCCACACTACATACAGCACAGTACAGGGAGGGAGCACACACTACATACAGCACAGTACAGGGAGGAGGAGCACACACTACATACAGCACAGTACAGGGAGAGAGCACACACTACATACAGCACAGTACAGGGAGGGAGCACACACTACATACAGCACAGTACAGGGAGGGAGCACACACTACATACAGCACAGTACAGGGAGGGGGAGTACACACTACATACAGCACAGTACAGGGAGGGAGCACACACTACATACAGCACAGTACAGGGAGGGGGAGCACACACTACATACAGCACAGTACAGGGAGGCAGCACACACTACATACAGCACAGTACAGGGAGGGAGCACACACTACATACAGCACAGTACAGGGAGGGAGCACACACAAGTAATGAAACACAGACACAGGGGACCAGCGCAGCAGAATCTGTCCCAGTGGCCAGTCCACTGGGACATACATAGCTACCACATTATTACATGTATAGTACCACATTACATGTATAGCACCACATTACATGTATAGAACCGCACTACATGTATAGCACTGCATTACACAAATAGCACCACATAACACGAATAGCACCACATTACAGGTATAGCACTGCACTACACGTATAGCACCACAGTATACGAATAGCACCACATTAAATGTATAGCACCTCATTACACAAATAGTACCACATTACATACATAGCCACCACATTACATACATAGCCACCACATTATTACATGTACAGGCCAACATTATACAAATAGCACTACATTACACGTATAGCACCACATTACACGTATAGCACCGCATTACATGTACAGCACTACACGTATAGCACCACATTAGACGTATAGCACCGCATTACTTGTATAGCACTACACGTATAGCACTGCATTAAACAAATAGCGCCACATAACACGAATAGCACAACTTTACAGGTATAGCATCGCACTACACGTATAGCACCGCATTTTATGACTAGCACCACATTACTTACATAGCTACCGCATTACATACGTAGACACCGCATAAATAGGACCATCATCATGGACAGACATTGGGCAGCTATGGGGCTGAAGGACGTTGCATTAGAGATTGTCCCAGGGCTGGCTGTGACTGCAGCCTGATCAGCTGGCATCCTGAGAACAAGGTACATCCTGCCAATGCCGTAACGAGACATTTTAGCGCTGTGTGCAAGAAACAGCATTGGCGCCCCCCCCTCCCACATCATATTTAAAATAGGGCCAGTGCGCGCCATAGGCGTGTGCCAAAAATATAGGGGTGTGGCTTCATGGGGAAGAAGCGGGGCCACAAAATAATACCAATTCATAATATGCCACACAGTAGTGCCACTTACACATATTACGGCAGGCAGAGTCTCCCTTTTACACATTACAGCAGGCAGAGTCACCCTTACATCACCCCCTGCCCTTAGAGTGTAGTAGGATATAGTGTAGTGTAGTGTAGTGTAGTGTAATATAGTGCAGAGTGTAGTGTCTGTGTAGGCACTTACGTGAGGTTTACGTTCTTCCTGCACTGTTGCCGGCTCCTGTACAGAACTGACTCCTCTGCAGAGTCTGTACACTTCACAGACAGAGAGGGGGTGGGCCACGGGAGCGCAGCAGCACAGGAGGGATATCCTGTCCAGCGCTGCTGCTGACTTTACACAGCGATCAGCGGCTCAGAGCTTGGGGCTGCTGCGGGTGCCAGGCAAAGGGGAGTGGGAGGGCGGCCGTCAGTGGGAGGGATATGCAGTCACTCAGGGTGTATGTAGAGGGTGCGGCCACAGGGCAAGTGCACTGTGGGCAATGCACCTTCTGCACACACCTAGTTACGGCCCTGTCATTAATATTCAGTTACAATATACTGCCATACCCGGGATTCAGAACTATAACATGTTGAACTGTAACCAAACACCCTACTCATTGAGCTGTTTGATCCTGCATAAATGCTATGAACACTATATGAAGCTACTGGTACTTTGTAAAAAAAAATTATCAGCATTGCAATTGAGCAGATCTATGTAGTGTACAGCCACACATCCAATCTCTTACAGCCACACACTACATAGATCTGCTCAGCCGCAATGCTGATCATTTTATCACAAAGTACAAGGTAATCTTCAAATAGTTATAATTCTCTAACTTAGAATTATCTAACTTTCTATGTAAGGGCAGATAGCTCAATGAATAGATTGTCTGACTGCAATGCCACAAGCAATGGGCTCAAATCCCGGGTACAGTATGTCAGCATCTTCAAATGTAATAAAGGACAATGTGACTGAATAACAAAAGAAATCTCAAGTTGAGTTCATGAATGTTGTATAGGTATTAGTGACAGAAGGGGTCAGGGTAGGAGACAGCGGTGGTCAGGAGATGCTGTGCTTCAAAAAGGACGGAAGCTCAAAGTGAAAGTAATTAAAACAGATAATTGACCACTGCCACCAATTGCGCCCCCTACCCTGCAGCGCTATGTGCGGTGCCCCCTCCGCACACACCTAGTTACAGCCCTGCATCCTGCTCCTGTCCAGTCCCCAAACCATACACTGTGACCGGGGACACCCTAACCCTTACACCATAATGATAATGCAAATAATGTAATTAAAAATAACCTCTCTACCGGGTCCCCTTCAGTGCTCAGTCGCCGCTCTGGCCAGTTCAGTGAGAGTGCGGGAGCTGGGGTGGCAGCGGGTGTAGTGAACCCGGCTCCGACCATCGCTTTGCTGCAGTTCCTGGGCCAGGCTCGTTGAAGAGAACTTTGGCCGGTTCCAGGGAGAGGATACTGCTGGCCTGGTTAACTTTCTCCAGGTCCCCCGTTGGTAGAACAGCTTCACCACGTTTCATGGCTAGCGCACCTGGAAGTGCCCGCTAGCCTAACTTCCGGATTGCATTCTAATGAGCCGCAAGTACTGGATGCAGTATGAGCCAGCCCAGCCTGAGTGTGAATCAGCCTGGCTGAATGGGATATGGAACGGCATATCGGAATCTGTCATGGTGTCCTGGCGGGCAAATCCACCCCTGCTAGTGTTATCCAACATCCCAATGATAACAGTTAGTTTGCATCATGCTATAAGCAAAGAGGCGGAAAGATTGTTTACAAATCACAACAAATATGGGCCGGCCATCCTATTTATTTGCACAGGTGCACCTAATCTCTTGCCTATTTCCAGGTACACACCGCATTTACAGTCCTTGGAAAAACCCCAGTACAATCAATCTGATCCTAATATTTCAGGACGATGGACACTCCAGAAAAAGTGTGAAATGTCACTTTAAAGACCAACCTACTGCCACAATCCGGTTCATTCATTCCCCGTTCTCCCACCTTATTTCATTTAAATAACCTTCTTCCACAAAAATAAATCTCACGTTAGCATTTAGACGCAAAAGCAGGTAAACCCGTGATCCTGATCTAGACATACCAAGGAATATCCACAATCCGCCTTGTGTGCTTTCCTATAAAAACAGGTGCAACTGTGCAACAATCTGCACATTACATTATAAACCAGTATTTGCACTGCAGTATTACACTACCGGAATCGGACCTCAGTGAAGGGAGGGGCACAGTTTTGCTGCTAAATGGGGTATGTGAAGAGTCGGGTTTATGGAGGGGTCACAGGGGACGAGTACTCCGGGTCCCCCCTGGCCAGAACTGCTTCAACCCAGTTTTGGTGTTGCTGTCTGGGAATGATTCTGTTTATCACCAGGCTACATGGCTCTGCCCAATGAATTACTTTCCACAGCTGTTATGAATCAGAATTCAGTATGTGAAAGTGACCAATAGGGCAGTGGAAGGGCAGATACAAGGACAGATGGGAAGGTTTATGTAGGGAGGTTGGAGACAGAGAAGAGCTGTGAAGTGGGAGGCCTGGAAAAGTGAGACAGACAGCGAAGTAAGCCAATTACTGCTGCTGGCGACTCCGGATGTAGGTAAGCAGAATCAGTCTCTGTGCTGCCAGAGACACACACACACACACACACACACACACACACACACACACAAACACAGCGGGCACAGCCAGGGGGCGGTGCTGGCAAGAGGATGAGGGCCATCCTGTCTTAAGTGCCCTGGGCCCCCTGATGGCTTAATCCTTAAACCCTGGGTGTGTGGAACATGATGTGCTACAAACTGTACACTGCAATCAAGCTTTAGCTCAGCTTCTCAATTTATATTTCATGTTTTCAGATCTGCAGGACAGGTACATCTGAACTTCTTTTTAATTATTTACGAACTACGTAGCTCTATTTATAGCATGATGCATTGTTTTGTCTTTTACATATATGGCAGGGGAGCAGAAACAAACACAAAAAAGAGTAATGGCAATAAAGCAAAATGTAAAATTTCACCGCTCTGTAAAAAGACATTACTTCAGAATGCAAAACTATATGAAAACATTCATATTAAAAACTAAGTTATTAAAAATAAGGGTACAACAAATACCTGCTAGACACAGACGAAAAGTTAATATTTTAGACATAGTGCGGCTCTAGATTTATTCTGATCTCCCCACATCTCTCCTAAGCCATATAGTGTACTACAATAGCAGCTCTGGAAATACGTTTCAGTTACAGAAGAGGCAGAATTGCTTTTCTATGTATTACAGATTGCCAATGCACTCTGATAAACAATCTGATAAACAATTTATGTATTGTACTTTATTTCTATAGAAGTTTAATACTACAGAATACAAAACCAAGTACCCGCATGCATAAATGTTTAGAATGTTTCAAGACTTCAAGGTCAGTTTTGGTTCTTCTAATTCACCATGACTACACTGTATACACCAGTAATGAACATCAGGCAGCCACGGGGGCCACATGTGGCCCTCCAAGCCTTTACATGCAACCCCCCAGCTCATTCCTGCTTTGCTTGTTTTAGTTTGTAACATTTGTTGAAAACTCCTGCTGGTATGTTATTACAGTTAGTTGTCTCTTTACTTGATTAAATATATGAACGTTACTTGCAATTGAGCTTAAGAGTAATGGTATTCCCTTTAGAAGGTTCGAGGGCTGCCCAATGCAGCCTCCAAATCATACTTGCCTAGTTTTGAAAAAGCATTTCATGGAGATTGTTTAAATAACACCTATAAACATAGTCGTGTACTGCTACAATTGTGAGGCGTGTCAGAAACATGATTTACATGCATCCAAATGTTAATGAGCCCCAAAGCAGCTAGTAAGATCTACTTGTTGATGAAATGACACTGATACTTTTCAGGGCTTCCTTGTGTATTGTGTTTTCCAGGAGGTTCCATGTAAGTGACCATGAGAAACCTTATTGAATAAAATGCATGTAGCCACAGGAATCATGGTTGCCATATTCATGTTTGTACGCAACGGACGATTATCACTCAGCGGAGTAATTATCATCAGACTGCGCATGTGCTGTGAAACTTTAAAAACAATGCAATGAAACTAGGGCTCACACATGTGCACAAAGTTCCTGATCGCCAGTAGAGGGAGCCGAAATGGATGGAGGGATCCGAAGGACGTCTTCCCTTAGGAAGGAGCAGGTCTTAGAGGACATATGCCATCTGAAGATATCATCCATTCTCGCAATCAAAGTCCAGACGTTTATGTATTTGCAGAGTCTGATGAATTGTAAATAAGGAGATCCCCATACTAGTGTTTAGGGGTGACAGGTAAGCAGAGGATTTCAGTGAAGCTCCTGCGTTACTTTTTCAATGAATGGGGTCAGCACATAAGATTTACAATAGTAAGAGAAAATGTATATTTCACCTACGGTACTGTTAGGATAATGCATAGGCCCCTAATATTTTACAGCGGACCACGGTGTATCTGCCATTTCCTTCATATAAATAGCCAACATGTTATCACTGTCATGAGATTTCGATAGTCACTTCATAGTAGATAAAACTATCCACACTTTAGAGGCAATCATAACAGCTTACTGCACGCTCAGTGGGCATGTACATGATAGAACTGACAGAACCTCTAATAGCAAGCGAGAAGTAATACTTGTAATAAGAGTAGTTGCTCAATTATAATTATTTTTATTTTCTAAATCCCATGTACAGGTATGACAAAAAAATGAGCTAACGGAACAGTGTTGATCAAGGCCCTCATACAGCATAGATAGCCAATGCAGAAGGAGGTGTTAAACATTGGTCCCGATGGTCATCTGCGACGGCAAACTGAGTAAGCTTACACAGGCTGGCTGTCGCAGGGCAGATTGCGAGGCCAAGGAAACTGTGTCTTGAGACGCAGTCCTTGGCCTCGCCACTCCCAGAAAACAGGGACGACACATCCCCATTTCCGGCAATGCCAGCCACCCCTCCCCCCTCCCCCGCAAGCCAATACCTGTCAATCAGGCAGAGGCATTCACAATACTGAGATGCGATCGCAGAACCCGTTCTACACATGTACAGAACGGGTCCTGCTACTTCGCAGTGTCCAGATTATCGTGAAACTGTGCAGTTGATCGCATAAGTGATCAATACTGAATAGCCCCCAAAGTCTGCAGATGCATCACAATAGTAGTGTCACCAGTGTAACTGCACAATGACATCGCACCATTTCAGTGTAAGTGCTTTCAATTTGAACAGGATGTCACATGTTCATTGACAGTTCCCTGTGCCCACTAAGGAATGTATGAGAATATACTGCAAATAAACAGATGTAAATCACATAAGGGAAAAACACTGAAATATATATAGCTTAAGGCGAGATTGTTTACCTTGTCATAAAACACTAGAGTAAAAGTCATCCGTATCAATTTTGGAATAAGAAATAAAATAATTGGAACTAGTGGCAATTTTGCTGAAACAGACGTATGTCTAGGCTCTCCTGGGAATATCCTGGTGTGCATATATACAGCACAATTCTATCACCATCTTATACCTCAATTTAGAGCCTTCCTAACTAGGGCATCGCAAGTCGCAACACCAGCTTTATCATAGAGTATGAAAGTGTTAAAAATGGGCATCATTAATCTAGCACTGCCCTAATTTTCAGCCAGATATACAGAAAATAATTTAAGACACTTTACCACATTGTGCATTGATTATTTCCACCCTTGCCTTGACATGCAATTATCGTACAACATTTGGCTCTCCAGCTGTTGCATACTTCCAGGTCATTCTGGGAGCTGCAATCACATATTTCTTGCAGAGCTGTGCAGCTACAAAGATTCCGTACAAGCAATATGATGAAATGTAACATGGTAAAAGTAACATAGCAGCAGACAGTTTGTGACATTGGCCAGGCATGTTAAAATGTAATACTTTCATTAGATAGGAAGTACAGTTTTAGGTGCTTATCACATTGCAGCAACACAGATCTCATCAGCTGTCAGTTTCTTGTTTGTCATCTTTTCTGCCTTCAAAAAAAAATCACTTTATTAAAAATGTAGTCAATGTACAAAACACATGCCGCAGTAGCTATGGCAATACGTACAGAACATGAATAAATATTATTTTATTATAATAATAGTGTTTTGAATGTGTGAAAAAATAGACTTTATTCAACACGTCCTCTACTCCCTAGTATGTAAAAAAGAGAGTAATGGAAATTAAGAAAAACAAAAAATGATTAAGACACAGGATAACTTGACATTCGCTTATCTGATTTCCGTGAGAAAGGTCAATTGTGTCAACTTCACAGATCCATTTATCACATGGATCAGTAAATTGATCAGTTTACTTAATATATCCATGTTTTTGATGCTAAGAATCTGAGTATAACATTGATTAGTGACTGAAAGAGCTGTAACATCTCATTTGTCAGTAAAAAAATGAAGTACAGATACAGTATATGCTATATAGGAACCACAATCTTCTGAAACCTATGAGGAAAAAATGTCAACTGTTTAATGTTGTAAACAAATACATATTTACTTGGGGCCTAATTCAGACATGATCGCAGCAGCAAAATTGTTCTCTAATGGGCAAAACGATTTGCAGTGCAGGGGGGGGGGCAGATATAACATGTACTGAGAGTTAGATTTGGGTGGGGTGTGTTTAGACTAAAATCTAAATTGCAGTGTAAAAATAAAGCAGCCAGTGTTTACCCTGCACAGAAACAATATAACCCACTCAAATGTAACTCACTCTACACATGTTATATCTGCCCCACCTGCGGTTCACATGGTTTTGCCGATTAAAGAAAGATTTTGCTGCTGCGATCAGATCTGAATTAGGCCATAAGTGCCTTTCATACAGTCACCGTCAAGAGCGTCTCTAAGAAACATAATGAGAATGTCAATCTTATGGTAGCAAATGGCCCCACATGGTTTAATGTCATCACAAACCCAGTAATGGTGCTGTGATTTAAATGCTTTTACAGATTAGACTGGGACAGAGGTTTTCCTATTTCCGCACGCACCGGTGAACGTACATACCTCTAAACTACCCAGTCCCAATCGTAACAGCTGGACAAAGTCCTCAAGCAAGGGGAATATTGTTCATAAAATAATGTGGTCTAATAAAAATAATATAATGAGCTAGGGTAGGGTTTCATGATGAACCCAGGAATTCTATCAAAGGCTATACAGTAAGTACTGCACACTGCTTACAGACAGGCAGTCAGTGCTGGACTAGAGTTACACAGATACAAAAGGCTAAAATAAAAAATAAAAAAAATTAGGATTTTTTATTTTGACATTGTGATGTTCTGCATTAGAATAATGGTCCATACCGAATTTGTGGGACTTCTCCTGGACTCTGGGAGTGCAGAACACACTCTTTAGTCCCACCCACTTTCCTAGTGAAGGCTTGAAGACGATTCACTGCTAATCTCAGTATTATTATTATTATTATTATTATTATTATTATTGTTATTATTATTATTATTATCATCGTTTATTTATATGACACCACAAGATTTCCACAGCACCTAACAAAGTATATAAACATCAAGGCTTTATCGCCCCACTGTGTGATGCAGCGATTTGTGGAGTTACACAGTGGGGGAAAGACCATGATGACACAAGGGAAGGTTCAAAAAGTAGGCAAATAATTTGTGCATCAAAAGTTTTATGCTAGTGTCTTTTTTTTCCAATTTTAACAGATAAAATATGTATCAGTATAGAAGTATAGAAATAGAAATATGCACATATAAGAACACATTTGCTAACATTGCATTTACATGACAAATTTGGACTGATCGATAGTAATCATATACTTGCTTGCATAGTCTCACCACAGTACACGATACCAATAAAAGTTACTGTAATTGCTCTCTGCTTGCTATGGTCAGGGCAGTCGAGAGCCAGTACTTTTCAAGGGGTGTGGCCTAATCATAGGAGGTGTGGTCATGTACCCTTAGAAAAAAAATACTGAAAAAAATTGTATTTTAAGCACCTCCATGGCAATACTGCAGCCCAGTACACAGCAGAGTGTGCTGGGCTGAGGAGTAGAGCTGCAGCTGCTGCTGCTGCCAGGTAAGGGGGAGGGGGGCCTGGGCCCCTACTGGACCCTTACTGGGCCCTCATCACACCTGGGCCCGGGTAATTTGTACCCTCTCCCCCCCTCTCTCGACACCACTGGCTATGGTCGAATGCAGTGATTCCCAAACTTTGGGGGTTATTCAGCATTGTTAGCAAACCAAAAAAGCACACTAAAGGGCAAAACCATGTTGCACTGTAGGTGGGGCAGATGTAACATGTGCAGAGAGATTAGATTTGGGTGGGGTGTGTTCAAACTGAATTCTAAATTGCAGTGTAAAAATCTAGCAGCCAGTATTTACCATGCACTGAAACAATGTAACCCACCCAAATCTAAATATCTCAGCACATGTTACATCTGCCCCACCTGCAGTGCAATACGGTTTTGCCCAATTGCTAACTTTTTTTGGTTTGCTAACAACTCTGAATAACCCCCTTAGTCCTTAAGGACTGCCAGATCTCACTGCTTGGAATGAAAATCTGGTAATGGATGAGAGCAAATGATACTCGCCCATTTGCTCCCAAACACTGGAAAACAGACAAAGGGGTAAATTTACTAAGATTCGTATTTTCCCGTTTCAGGTCAAAGTTCAATCACGAATGACATCGAAAGTGTAAAACTGCAACTTTTTGAATTTGTTACGATGGATTTACTAAGCTGTCGTATTCGGGTTTTTCTTTTCTTCCGATGTCGATGTCATTCGTGTTTTTTTTGTGTTTTTTACGGCAGTGATTAGCAAAACACTGCCGACTTTTTTACAATTAATCTCGTCCGGATCTGTGTGATCCGTGCTGGGGTTCTATTTTTTTTTTTTTTTTAAATTAAACACTGTAAAATTAAAAAAAAAAATTGCGTGCGGTCCCCCCTCCTAAGCATAACCAGCCTCGGGCTCTTTGAGCCGATCCTGGTTTCAGAAATATGGGAAAAAAAATGACAGGGGTTCCCCCATATTTAAGCAACCAGCATCGGGCTCTGCGCCTGGTCCTGGTCCCAAAAATACGGGGGACAAAAAGAGTAGGGGTCCCCCGTATTTTTAAAACCAGCACCGGGCTCCACTAGCTGGACAGATAATGCCACAGCCGGGGGTCACTTTGATATAGTGCCCTGCGGCCGTGGCATCAAAAATCCAACTAGTCACTCCTGGCCGGGGTACCCTGGGGGAGTGGGGACCCCTTCAATCAAGGGGTCCCCCCCCCCAGCCACCCAAGGGCCAGGGGTGAAGCCCGAGGCTGTCCCCCCCCCATCCAATGGGCTGCGGATGGGGAGGCTGATAGCCTTTGTTGTAAAAGAAAATATATTGTTTTTAGTAGCAGTACTACAAGGCCCAGCAAGCCTCCCCCGCATGCTGGTACTTGGAGAACCACAAGTACCAGCATGCGACGGAAAAACGGGCCCGCTGGTACCTGTAGTACTACTACTAAAAAAATACCCAAAAAAAGACAAGACACACACACCGTGAAAGTATAATTTTATTACATACATACACACATACATACATACTTACCTTAAGTTCCCACGCAGGTCGGTCCTCTTCTCCAGTAGAATCCAAGGGGTACCTGTTGAAGAAGTTATACTCACGAGATCCAGGGGTCCAGGCTCCTCGGGAAATCCAGGGGTAATCCACGTACTTGCATAAAATAAGAAAACGGAAAGCCGAGCCACGAACTGAAAGGGGCCCCATGTTTTCACATGGGACTCCTTTCCACGAATGCCAGAAACCCACTCTGACTGATGTCTAAGTGGGTTTCTTCAGCCAATCAGGGAGTGCCACGTTGTAGCACTCTCCTGATCAGCTGTGTGGTCCTGTCCTCACTGACAGGCAGCACACGGCAGTGTTACAATGTAGCGCCTATGCGCTACATTGTAACCAATGCTGGGAACTTTCTGCTCAGCGGTGACGTCACTTTAGGTCAACCGCAGGGCAGAAAGTTCCCATCATTGGTTACAATGTAGCGCATAGGCGCTACATTGTAACACTGCCGTGTGCTGCCTGTCACTCAGTACAGGAGCACACAGCCGATCAGGAGAGTGCTACAACGTGGCACTCCCTGATTGGCTGAAGAAACCCACTTAGACATCAGTCAGAGTGGGTTTCTGGCATTCGTGGAAAGGAGTCCCATGTGAAAACATGGGGCCCCTTTCAGTTCGTGGCTCGGCTTTCCGTTTTCTTATTTTATGCAAGTACGTGGATTACCCCTGGATTTCCCGAGGAGCCTGGACCCCTGGATCTCGTGAGTATAATTTCTTCAACAGGTACCCCTTGGATTCTACTGGAGAAGAGGACCGACCTGCGTGGGAACTTAAGGTAAGTATGTATGTATGTGTGTATGTATGTAATAAAATTATACTTTCACGGTGTGTGTGTGTCTTGTCTTTTTTTGGGTATTTTTTTAGTAGTAGTACTACAGGTACCAGCGGGCCCGTTTTTCCGTCGCATGCTGGTACTTGTGGTTCTCCAAGTACCAGCATGCGGGGGAGGCTTGCTGGGCCTTGTAGTACTGCTACTAAAAACAATATCTTTTCTTTTACAACAAAGGCTATCAGCCTCCCCATCCGCAGCCCATTGGATGGGGGGGGACAACCTCGGGCTTCACCCCTGGCCCTTGGGTGGCTGGGGGGGGGACCCCTTGATTGAAGGGGTCCCCACTCCCCCAGGGTACCCCGGCCAGGGGTGACTAGTTGGATTTTTGATGCCACGGCCGCAGGGCACTATATCAAAGTGACCCCCGGCTGTGGCATTATCTGTCCAGCTAGTGGAGCCCGGTGCTGGTTTTAAAAATACGGGGGACCCCTACTCTTTTTGTCCCCCGTATTTTTGGGACCAGGACCAGGCGCAGAGCCCGATGCTGGTTGCTTAAATATGGGGGAACCCCTGTCATTTTTCCCCCCATATTTTTGCAACCAGGATCGGCTCAAAGAGCCCGAGGCTGGTTATGCTTAGGAGGGGGGGACCCCACGCAATTTTTATTGAAAAAATAAGCACTTTCCCACCCCTTCCAACTGATATACATGCACGGATCTCATGGATCCGTGCATGTCTATCCAATCACGGAAAAAAAAAGCAGGTCTGTTTTTTTTTAGCACTTTTTTACGAGTTGTAATTTTTCACGGCAGTGTTTTGTTTTTTTTTGCTTTGCACTTCTTAGTAAATGACCGAGATTCATACTTAAACAGCCGCGTTTTGACCGATGGTGTATTCATTCGTAATTTTTTACTTGGACTTGCAAAAAATTACGAATGCCCTCATCACTGCCGTGATTAGTGCTTAGTAAATTACCGAGATGACACTTTGATGAAAAAACGGCATCTCGGTCAAAATCGGGAGCTTAGTAAATTTACCCCAAAAAGTGTAATTCATACAAATTAGTTAAATCAAAGATTTCACAGATTTAACTAATTTGTCTGAACAACAGATTTTGTCCATTTTCCAGTGTTTGGGAGCAAATGGTCGATTGGTAATGGATGAGAGCAAATGACAGATTTTCATTCCAACCAACCAGATCTGGCAGATTATCTGACAGATAATTGTATAGTGTATGCCCAGCTTTACAGTCCAGTCTTTAATGCTATTCATGCAGCACAGGTGACTTAGAGGTGGTAAGTGCCAAATGTGCTATAAAGTACCAACGCTATTTGACACTTAGGGTGTGTACACACGGTGAGATATTTTCTTTCGATTTTGACTATATAGTCAAAATCGCAAGAAAAGTTAATGCAGATCGCAAGGTGAAAGTCACCAATTATGGATGGACGAGCGACTGCCGACACAGAGGTAGCTACAGCCGTGGACTACCGTACTGCGTCTGCTGCTAATATAGACTGGATGATAATGATATAAAAAATATATATATATCACTACTGCAGCCGGACAGGTATATATTATATAATTAATGACGGACCTGCTGGACACTGTCAGCAGAATGCGTTTATAGAATAAAAACACCACACAACGAGTGTTTAACTTTTTCAGGCAGACAATCACAATATACTGGTGGTCAGACAGTGGTCACTGGTCAGTCACACTGGCAGTGGCACTCTGGCAGCAAAAGTGTGCACTGTTAAATAATATGTACTCCTGCTACTGCTCCCCAGTCTCCCCCACAATTAAGCTGTGTGAGCACTGAGCACTCAGCACAGTCAGATATACATAGATGATGCAGCACACTGAGGCTGAGCACAGATATGGTATACTGTTACTGTGTCACTGTGTATCGTTTTTTTTCAGGCAGAGAACGGATTATATTAAATAATAATATAATAAAAAAACTGCACTGGTGGTCACTGGTCAGTCACTAGTAAACTCTGCACTCTCTGAGTACTCCTAAGCTCCAGTAAATCAAGTGTCTCACTCTCACTCTCTCTCTTCTAATCTAAATGGAGAGGACACCAGCCACGTCCTCTCCCTATGAATCTCAATGCACGTGTGAAAATGGCGGCGACGCGCGGCTCCTTATATAGAATCCGAGTCTCGCGATAGAATACGAGCCTCGCGAGAATCCGACAGCGGGATGATGACGTTCGGGCGCGCTCGGGTTAGCCGAGCAAGGCGGGAAGATCCGAGTCTGCCTCGGATCCGTGTAAAAAGGCTGAAGTTCGGGGGGGTTCGGATTCCGAGGAACCGAACCCGCTCATCCTTGGTTTGCGTACGTGTTTTTGTTGTTTTTGCTGGGTTCTTTTCTAAGTTAAACGCGGCAGGGTTTTTTTTTTCCCGCGGCCGCATTTTCACTTTTAGTTTCGATTTTCATCCCCGTTCGTGATTGGTTGTGTTTCAAATGGTAGGAGTGTCTGTGCGCAACCATATAAATACGCCCCAAACCGTCCGCACCTCGTGGGTTTAGTTAGTGGTGAGGAGGGAGGTTGTGCTGTGGAGGTTGGTGAGTAGTTGGTTTGGTGAGGAGTTTTTTGGGCGATTTCTGAGTGTAGTATTGTGTTTGAAAGTAGTCTTGTCATTCTTGTAGTCTTGTATTTTGTGGTTTTGTCTAATTTTTGGTCCAAGTAATTTTTTTTTAAAGTCCCTTGTCACTGTTTGTGTGTGTGTGTGTGTGTGTGTGTGTGTGTGTGTGTGTGTGTGTGTGTGATTTGTGCAGTGGTAGTGGAGGAGTGTGTTGTTTGTCTTTTTCTTTTTTTGTGTTAAGTGTTTAGACACACAATTATGTGTGACTCAGAGGTGGGTGAGGTGGAGGGTGTGAGTGAGGGGGAGGAAGTCGGTCAGGTGGAGGAGGTGAGTGTGAGTGAGTGAGGTTAGTGAGGTGGAGGAGGTGGGTGAGGTTGCTGCAGCAGCCTCAAGTGACAGTGATAGTGACAGTCAGAGAGCTCCGCAGCCACGCACCACTACTAAGACTGGGCGGAATGTAAAGTTTAGTTATGCAGAAAATGTGGCATTGGTGCGGGAGCTGATGAAGTATCAGCGCCAGCTATTTGGGCCTGAGTCAGCCAAGGTGCCAACATGGAGGTAGACGGTGTTGTGGGCGAAAGTAGTTGCTGCTGTAAATAGTAAGGGGGTGGTGAAGCGGACGGAGGACACGGGCCGCAAACGGTACTATGACATAAAGCGACGTGTCAAGTCCAAAATGGCCAAGGAAGCGAAGTCTGCTCGCAAAACCGGTGGTGGTCCGCCCTTTATTGCCACATATCTGGACTATGAGGAGCCCATGCGGACTATAATCCCTCCAGAAGTAGTGTCTGCAACCCATGTCCGGGATTCCGATCGCCCCAGGAAGGATGGTGAGCATGTGTATTTGCCTTAACATTCTATGACATTACTTCTGGCTTACTGTATGTTTTAAATGTGTGTCATGTGACGTTGCATATTACTCCCATCTTCAAGTGTGCATCATCAAATGCATTGTTTTGGGTCATGTTTTATTCAAAAGTCAATGTAACGTCTTACTTGCTTGTATGTCATGTGGTTTTTGGACAGTACATTTTCCATGTTTAGTTTGGACTTGGTGTGTCATTGAATTGTCCCGCAATAATGTTTTCCTTTTGCACATTGTACATTTTGAAAGTTGGAATATGTTTTTTATTTCAGTTATCCATGTGCAATGTTTCCAAATCAGTGGTTGATATGTTAGAGGCTGGAGTAGTGCAAAGTGTCTTTGAAGGCAGTTACATGTGTAATTTCATTAGTACTCAATGTAATATTGTTTAAGTCAAGGCCACTATTTGCTGGTTCATTTTGAGTCTGTATTTGTACACTGACACAACAACTGCAGACTTAGTTACCTTACTGTTTGTATTTTTAAATTCATAATAAAACATCCATTTTTTAAAGATGTAATGTTTATAAGCATAATGTGTGGATGTATTAATTTAACAATAGCATGATTTTTTTTTTTTGGATTTACAGTGTTGAAAAAAAGCAGTACTGGTCGTCCTACAGTCACTCCCATCACATCTGATGATGATGACGCAGCGGAAGCAGGTAAAGTGTCCATTGTAGTATAGGTTAGGTTTGTAAATGAATGGCCATAACAAAATGCCACTTTTAATACTAGGTCCATCCAAAGAAGTCTTAAGCAGCAGAAGGCGCACTTCTGGAACACACCACAAAAAACATCTGCCAGCAAAGAAAGCAAGGTCTGATGTCCAGGGCAAACCACAGCAGGCTACCCCACCACGAAGATTATCTACTGTTTGTTCGGTGCCCCCACTCCAAATTTTGGACACACCTCCAAGACGCCAACCACACTCCTCTCATCTTGATTGTGAGTAACAAACTGTGATAACAATTAAAAATGTCAGATCTTTAATAAACCATTTACTTAAACTCATTAAGTAAATATCCATCAAAATCTGCTATACTTACCCAAGTCAGTAAAACATGAAATGGAAACCTAACAAAATGGCCTTCACAACATCCAGTAAAGATATGTATGTCTACATCAGCCAAACAGTAGCACAATGTGTGGAAGATGCTGCCACATAAACTCATGTGTAAGCTTTGCAAATAGTAAGGTTGTTAGAATCATTTACACATGTGTGTTTGTCCTAACATTGCCAACTGCATACAAAAACATTACTATTTTTTGGTTGGAGACACTATAAGGCAACACATTATGGATTACAATGTGTTTTTAGTCAGGAGTATGTCTGATGTACCATACAACTCATGTGTTTGCTTTCAGAATGAAGTAACCAGACACATTTGCCACAAACAGGCATACAGTATGTATGTATTTAAGTAATGAGTGATGATGTTGCTAGGCCGGATATCTGAAAGCACCAGTCCATTACATGTGTTCCATGTTTAGTGCTTTGTACCAATGTATTAAACATATGGATAAGTAACGGATAAATGTTTTTAATTTCAGCTTCTAGTCCTGGTACCAGCATTCCTCCGCAACAACAGCAACACAGTGACATGGATGACACAATCATGTTAGAAATGCATCCAGTAATCGAAGGAATCAGCCCCCCAGCACCTGTGAGTACTCCACCACAGCAAAGCACACCACCACCCCAACACAGCCCAACAACACCAGTAACAAAAGGCTCTGATCAAGTGTTCTGGACCATTTGGGCTAGACAGCAGACCACTAATGAAGATTGCCTGCGTAGGCAGACCCAAATGTTTGCAAGCCTACCATCTCACCTCAGATGAATCAGCAGAAATCTGAGTAGACAAAATGAAACAAACACAAGAATTGCAAATACCATGGAAATCATGCGTGCAGACATTACACATGTCATGGGCAACTTACAGCGCATAATGGAAGAACAGCACAGACAACAGCAAAGCTATATCAACATTTTAGAAAGCAATCAAATGATCAATGAATCCATGTCCAGAATTGTAGACAATCAAAATGCTGCAACACGTGAACTCAATGCCACCCTCACTAACCTCAATGAAACACTCAGATCCCTGCAGCAACAGCAAACAAGCAGCAGTTCTGGTACGACTACTCCAAATGTAACGCCAGTGTCATCACCACCAAGGCGCTCCACCAGAGCACGCCAACATGACAGTGGTAAAGGCAAAGGCCAGGACAAGCAACCACCCAAATAAACATTTATAAAAAACACACACCCATTTCTTTAAAGAGAAGAGAAACAAAACACTTACCAAGTGTGTGATTAATAGAATATATATAACACTTAGCTCCTTGACAATTTGTACAATATCATTAATTATAACTGGTACAAACAACAACAGGAATTTTGTTTGCAAATTTCTTCTTTATCATCTTTGTATTTTTTGTTAGCAGGAAACTGTTGTTTGAGCTGCACATAGATGTTAGCATGCAGAAAGCAGACCACTTGATTTTTTTCTAATCATTACTCTTTCTAGATTATAATCATTCTTTGAGCCAGAAGACAGACTAATTGGCAGCCAGGCAGATTGTCTTAAGCAGGCAGAAAGCAGACCACTTGATTTTTTTCTAATCATTACTCTTTCTAGATTCTAATCATTCTTTGAGCCAGCAGACAGACTGATTGGCAGCCAGGCAGATTGTCTTAAGCAGGCAGAAAGCAGACCACTTGATTTTTTTCTAATCATTACTCTTTCTAGATTCTAATCATTCTTTGAGCCAGAAGACAGACTAATTGGCAGCCAGGCAGATTCATCCATGACCAATACAATTTACAATGTGAATTGTAACTGTTTAACATTTCTTCTCTAGATGAATTGACAATAAAAACACAATTGAGTTGGCTAAAAATGTCCTAATATGTTGGGGATAATATTTAGATAATTCAGTCCGAAAATGACTGACATTATTGTTGTGCCATGTTTGTGTGTGTTAAAAATAAGTAATCAGATTTAAAAACATGATGCAGAAACAACATTTGAAATATTTGAAAGTTGAACACAAATGTGTGTAATAATGGATATATGTTGAAAAATGTGTATTGCCTTACAAATCTACAAGTTTTGGGCTGCAAACATAAGGAAATAAATTATTTTGCATGAGAGAAGTTTGTGTCCCTTTTATAAGCATCCTAATTCAGGTTAGAATGATTTGTAAGTGTCAACACATGTAAACACGGATGAAAAAAGCAGGTCTATTTTTTTGCCGCTTTTTTTACCGATTCGCAAAAAAATACGACCGCAATTGAGCACTCAGAAACTAACATCCAAATATGAATGAATAGTGAATGCCCGTATTCTATGAAATAACAGCCGCGTTTGACCGATGGTCTATTCATTCGTATTTCTGAACGTTGTCATTCAAACCATTACGAATAGTCCAAACACTGCCGAGATTGGTGCTTAGTGAATTCCCGGATTGGGACTTAGAAAAAAAAAACACAAATCGGACAAACTCGAATTTTTAGTAAATACTGGCCTTGGAGTGAAGCTGCGAGACGTATCCAACATCCCTGATTTGTTGTCTAGGCTGCTACCATGGCAACTAACTACAGCCACAGAATCAGGCAGCAATTCTTGAGGGGGCTTCAGGACAGAGCATAAGTCACCAACAATGCAAGCTCTGATCTGAACATTCCGACCTTCTTCATTAGAAGTCAATCAGTAACATACATAGGGGGTCATTCCGAGTTGAAAAGTTCGCTAGCTATTTTTTGCAGCGCTGCAATCAGATAGTCGCTGCCTATGGGGAGTGTATTTTCGCTTTGCAAGTGTGCGAACGCTTGCGCAGCCGAGTGGTACAAAAAAGTTTTGTGCAGTTTCTGAGTAGGTCTGAACTTACTCAGCCGCTGCGATCACTTCAGCCTGTCAGGTCCCGGAATTGACGTCAGACACCCGCCCTGCAAACGATTGGATACGCCTGTGTTTTTCCAACCACTACCTGAAAACGATCAGTTGACACCCATGAACGCCTTCTTCCTGTCAATCTTCTTGCGATCGGCTGTGAGAATGGATTCTTTGTTAAATCCATCGCTCAGCACCGATCCACTTTGTACCAGTACGACGCGCCTGCACATTGCGGTGCATACACATGCGCAGATTTGCAGAGTTTTGACCTGATCGCAGCGCTGCAAAAAATAGTTAGCGTGCGATCAGGTCGGAATGACTCCCTAAGTTCATGTGCTTTTTTTTAAATTAAAAATCACAATAATTAATATATACAGTACATGTACTGTATGATGAAAGCACCAACATATTAATTTGTAGTGTTGTGCAATAAGATAATATCCCCTCCCCTTTAGAATGTAAGCTTTCACAAGCAGGTTCCTCTTCCATCATGTACTTTTCCTTCTCTTACTTATGAGGACCAACACACTTAAAGATTTCACTGAAAGATATGAACGATCTTGTTCATTAATGAACGAGATATCGTTCATATCTTTCAGTGTGTAGGCACCAACGATGAATGACGCGCGGCCCCATGCTCGTTCATCGCTGGTGCCGGCTCGTTCATGCCTGCAGGCCAATATGGACAATCTCATCCATATTAGCATGCAGGGCTATGGAGCCGGCTGACGGGGGAACTTCACTCTCCCTGTCACACACCCGCGCCGCCGGGTCGTCCAACGGCCGCATCGGCCATAGGGCAGCTCGGCGGCCAGTCGCCGAGTGTGTAGGGCCCTTTAGACTATCTCCTACACCATAATCTTTACAACGGCACTAAGTCCTCAGTTCCGGCCACCCTGATGCTTATTTCATTGTCATGTCCATTGATGCAGCAATGTTCATATACCATGTACTTTTTCTACATTGTCTAATACTGTAACTCACTGTGGGGCAGATGTATTAACCTGAAGAAGGCATAAGGAGGTGATAAACCAATGATAAGCGCAAGGTGATAAACGCACCAGACAATCAGCTCCTATCTGTCAATTTTCATATTGGAGCTGATTGGCTGGTGCGTTTATCACCTCGCTCTTATCATTGGTTTATCACTTCCTTATGCCTTCTCTAGGTTAATACATCTGCCCGTGTTTTTCTTCTTTGCATGATGTGCTGTTTGGGGCCTATTTTTTAAATCTGCCATCCTGTCTGCCACTGCAGTGCCACTCCTAGATGGGCCAGGTGTTTGTGCTACACACTTGTGTTGCTTAGCTTAGCCATTCAGCTATCTCATTGCACCTCTTTTTATTCTTTGCATGATGTGCTGTTTGGGGCCTATTTTTTAAATCTGCCGTCCTGTCTGCCACTGCAGAGCCACTCCTAGATGGGTCAGGTGCAGGCCCGGCACTTACAGCTCAGCAAAGGGATGCAAAGCAGGTAGGCACCAGACTAGAGAGGCGCTCTCCCTGCTCTGCATACTTGTGCTGAATTCCCCTGCTGATGCCGGCTGCTGCTCCTGTCACACTCTATGACAGGCAGCGGCGCCGGCATCATGAAGCCTCCTCTCCTCCTCCCCGTCACAGACTCACCTCACAGCGCAGTGTGTTGCGCGGATCTAAAAGGGGTGGCGCTACATGGAAATAAGGGGCGGAGCTACACGGGGCCAGGCTGCTGCCTGAAACACAGAAGGACAAGTTGCCAGACTTCTTTATGTAAATGGCTGGAAAGAGTGAGTGAAAGTGTGTGGGACTGTATATGTATACAGTATCTGTGTATATGTATGTGTGTGTATGTGTGATTGTACTTGTATGTGTGTAATGTATGTACAGTATGTTTGTGTTAATATATGTGTATGTGGTGTATGTGTGACTGTGCAGCATAATGTGTGTAAGCGTCACTGCTACAGGGGGCGTTGCGTCTTGTATAAGCATTACTGCTACAGGGGGCGTTACATGTGTAAGCGTCAATGGTACAGGGGGCGTTGCGTGTGTAAGTATCACTGGTACATGGGGCATTGCGTGTGTAAGCATCACTGGTACAGGGTGCGTTACGTGTGCAAGTGTCACTGGTACAGGGGGCGTTACGTGTGCAAGTGTCACTGGTACAGGGGGCGTTACGTGTGCAAGCGTCACTGGTACAGGGGGTGTTGCATATCTAAACATCACTGGTAGAGGGGGCGTTGCGTGTGTAAGCGTCGCTGGTACAGGGGGCGTTGCGTGTGTAAGCATCACTGGTATAGGGGGCACTGCGTGTGTAAGCATCACTGGTACAGGGGGCGTTGCGTGTATAAGCGTCACTGGTACAGAAGGTGTTATGTGTGTAAGCGTCAGTGGTACAGGGGGCGTTACGTGTGTAAGCATCACTGCTTCTTGTATAAGCGTCACTGGTACAGGGGGCATTACGTGTGTAAGCATCACTACTGCAGGGGGCTTTACGTATGTAATTGCCACTACTACAGGGGTCGTTGTGTATAAGTGGCACTACCACAGGGGGTGTTACGTGAGTAAGCGGCACTACCGCAGGGAGTATTATGTGTAAAAGCATTATGGGGTTTATTCCGACCAGTTCGCATGCAGCGTTTTTTCGCTGTGCGAACGGGTAAGGAATGCGCATGCGCAGCGGCTGCAGTGTGAGTGCACGACGTTGCCCTGCGACAGGGGTCGCAGGGTTACATCGCGTCTACCAAAGGAAGCGGTCGCAGAGCCGACCGCAAAGAAGATTGACAGGAAGAAGGCGTTCCAGGGCGGATCCGGACCGCTGGCTGACGTTTTCGGGGAGTGGTAAGGAAAACGCAGGCGTGTCCAGAAGAACGGAGGGCGGATGTCTGACATCAGAGGCAGATTCAGCATCGCAGAGATCGTCGTACAGGGTAAGTAGGTATAGGGCTGGTCAACTTCTGCTTGAAATTTTTTTAGCTTAGCAGGGCTGCACAAGCGATCGCAGTCCTGCCAAGCTAAAATACACACCCCCATAGGCGTGTACTAGTTGATCGCAGCAGCAGCAAAAAGTTGCTGGCAGCGATTAACTCGGAATGACCACCTATGTGCGCTGTCCCTTTGTAATGTATGGAAGGGGTGCAAATGTATAGCTTGCAGGGGGGCGTCGAACACCCTAGCACTGGCCCTGCCCAGGTGTTTGTGCCTCCCACTTGGGTTACTTAGCTTGTCATCTAGCGACCTCGGTGCAACCTTTTGGCCTAAAAATAATATTGTGAGGTGTTCAGAATAGACTGGAAATGAGTGGAAATTAATGTTTTTGAGATTAATAATACTTTAGGATCAAAATTACCCCCAAATTCTGTGATTTCAGAATTTTTGTGTTTTTTTCGAAAATCATCCAGATCCAAAACCAAAACTCGAAAGGGTGGTTTTGGCAAAACCAATCCAGATCCAAAACACAAACAAGGATCCAGATCCAAAACCAAAACACAAAACAAGAAAAGTGCCAGCCGCACATCTCTAAAATAAAGGATAATAATAATAATAATAATAACAACTAATAATAATAATAATAATAATAATAATAATGGGATTTTTATATAAAAACACAACACGCAAAGACATGAAACAACACATAAATATGGCCCTGTCCAAATGAGCTTACGATTTAGGAGGTTACATAAGGAAGTGGAAAACAACATACAGATGGGGCTGCAAAAGATGCAGCAAGGGGCGGGCGCGCCTATCCGCACCAGGAGTGCACGTAGACGGCAGATGTAGCCACGATGAGTGTGGCTACAACTGTACATACCAAGATTTGTGAGGCAGGTAGCGTGACTCAGTGTGAAAAGGGTGTGTGACCTCATGCTATGTGGGTGTGGCCTCACGGAATGGTGGCATGCCAGTGCATCATGCAGTAGTGTATCTGTAATGAGTGTGTGGTGCACAAGGGCCCCCGGGGTCCAGCGGGGTTCACAACGCACTCCCTGCACCCATTTTTTAAATACCTCTCCGGAGTCCCCTGCCGGAGGGATTACCAAATCTCTGGTAAATGTCGCGGTGGCCATTTTTCTGGAGATTTGCGCAGTAAGGATATTTCTGGGAAAATGGTCACTGCACCATTTCCCCGGAGATTTGCAAATGTGCATTAGAGTCTGTGCCCTTGTAGTGCCTAGACTCTATTGCCCTGATGGTCGCCGGCTACAGGGGAGGGGGCACCGATGAAGGAGTATGGAGATGTGCCTCAACCTTTGTCAATTCGCCCGTGGCATCATGCCTTTTTCATCTCACTGGAACATGCCCAAAGCTTCCTGAGCTGCCCCCTGTCCCTCTCTTATGGAGAAGGTTTCCATTTCCAATCACTTCAGAGGTTATCTGCTAGCTCAGAGCATTTGTATGCCAGGCATATTTCTTTGCAAACATACTTGCTGCTGGTCACAGAGATAGGACATTTACTTGCTATGGCCCCAGAGATTACTAAAGAGCATATTTATCACAATCAGCATCTTTAATGCAGATAGAATATAATTCTCACTGTTATAATTGAATACATTGCTGGAATGTATCAATTATGGCATGCAGGGACAGAGCTTGCGAGAAAGCACTGTCCTCGCGAATCCGGTTACCGCAAAACGTAGGGGATTTTTCGTGAAAAATACCATGAGTGTACAGTATGACCGCTCATGCCGCACCGCCTAGTACCACCTCCCCTGCCGCGACCCCCACACCTCAGATTATACTTACCAGCGTCCAGGAATCGGTGACTGGTGATCCGGGAGGGCTGCCAGTCATTGGATCCTGTGTTCCTGCTGTGACCCCTGGTGCTGTAAAGTGAGCTGCCGCTTTGCACCAATCACCGGTCCCTGGGTGCTGGTAAGTATAATTATTGTCATTTTTTTTTTTTTACACTGTGATCAGCCTGTATGTCTATTCCACACACAATGGCTCATCACACTGCACGGATTCCAGCAAAGCTTTCTCTGCCAATGGGCCCCCTGCTGTGTTTTTTTTACTTTCTTTTTAGTACATTTGTCAAAATCACATGCCTCTTTATAAGTATGGGAAATGTGATCTGATTACTAAAAAATGTGAATTAACCACTTGCCTGGCACTACCATATGTGATGCACCTGCAGCCAGGGGTGCATTACCTGGCCAGGTCGCATTACAATAATCCGGCAAGTCCCACTGTGTGCCTCCTCTGTAAAGATGAAATCCATTCTGCACAAGTGTACACTGGATTTCCTCCTGCTGCAGCAGCTCCCTGGAAGTGATGTTGTATTGGGGGGTGATGGAGGGTGTATATAAATAAAAATATTTGAAAAAATACACTGACACATGGGGAGGGGTGGTACTTAACTGGGGCCTGTTGACACTGTAGGTGAGTGTGTGGGTTCTGCCAGGGGATCTGTTACCACCAGTGAGGGTGGGGGGTGATAATTCAGGGGATCTTATGTCACTATCAGGGCTGCCAAGAGAAATCCTGGGCCCCGGTACAACAACTTCCTGGGCCCCCCTGATCCCCCTGGAGTGGGTGTGACCACATCATGCTGGTGGTATAGCCACATCTCTTTGGGGGCGTGTCTAGCACATGACATGCACCCACTCAGAGAAGCATGGCATGCCTCCCAGCCAGGGAAGTAGAGAGCCTGGCTGGGCCCAGGTACTTTTCAGGGGGCAAGGTCTAATCACAGGAGGCATGGACCTGGGCCCCCACATCAGACCTGGGCACAGGTAATTTGTAACCTCGCCCCCCCCCCCCCCCCCTCTGTTGGCGCCACTGGCACTGGCCACTAGGGGGAATATTTGTGATCGGAAGTTGGAAGTAAAATTACAATGGAGGGCCAATGGACTCAGGGGTATAACCCCTAGGTATTTTTTTTTATTGAATATTTACTAGAGATGAGCGGGTTCGGTTTCTCTGAAACCGAACCCGCACGAACTTCATGTTTTTTTTACGGGTCCGAGCAGACTCGGATCCTCCCGCCTTGCTCGGTTAACCCGAGCGCGCCCGAACGTCATCATGACGCTGTCGGATTCTCGCGAGACTCGGATTCTATATAAGGAGCCGCGCGTCGCCGCCATTTTCACACGTGCATTGAGATTGATAGGGAGAGGACGTGGCTGGCGTCCTCTCCATTAGAAATTAGATTAGAAGAGAGAGAGAGATTGTGCAGAGTCAGACAGAGTTTACCACAGTGACCAGTGCAGTTGTTGTTAGTTAACTTTTATTTATTTTAATATAATATATCCGTTCTCTGCTATATCCGTTCTCTGCCTGAAAAAAAACGATACACAGCAGCAGCCAGTCACACAGTGTGACTCAGTCTGTGTGCACTCAGCTCAGCCCAGTGTGCTGCACATCAATGTATAAAAGGCAAAGCTTATAATAATTGTGGGGGAGACTGGGGAGCACTGCAGGTTGTTATAGCAGGAGCCCCCAGGAGTACATAATATTATATTAATTTAAAATTAAACAGTGCACACTTTTGCTGCAGGAGTGCCACTGCCAGTGTGACTAGTGGTGACCAGTGCCTGACCACCAGTATAGTAGTATATTGTTGTATGTATTGTATACTATCTCTTTATCAACCAGTCTATATTAGCAGCAGACACAGTACAGTGCGGTAGTTCACGGCTGTGGCTACCTCTGTGTCGGCAGTCGGAACTCGGCAGGCAGTCCGTCCATCCATAATTGTATTACAATATATACCACCTAACCGTGGTATTTTTTTTTCTTTCTTTATACCGTCGTCATAGTGTCATACTAGTTGTTACGAGTATACTACTATCTCTTTATCAACCAGTGTACAGTGCGGTAGTTCACGGCTGTGGCTACCTCTGTGTCGGCAGTCGGCAGGCAGTCCGTCCATCCATAATTGTATTATTATTATAATATATACCACCTAACCGTGGTTTTTTTTTCATTCTTTATACCGTCATAGTGTCATACTAGTTGTTACGAGTATACTACTATCTCTTTATCAACCAGTGTACAGTGCGGTAGTTCACGGCTGTGGCTACCTCTGTGTCGGCAGTAGTCGGCAGGCAGTCCGTCCATCCATAATTGTATTATTATTATAATATATACCACCTAACCGTGGTTTTTTTTTCATTCTTTATACCGTCGTCATAGTGTCATACTAGTTGTTACGAGTATACTACTATCTCTTTATCAACCAGTGTACAGTGCGGTAGTTCACGGCTGTGGCTACCTCTGTGTCGGCAGTCGGCAGGCAGTCCGTCCATCCATAATTGTATTATTATTATAATATATACCACCTAACCGTGGTTTTTTTTTCATTCTTTATACCGTCGTCATAGTGTCATACTAGTTGTTACGAGTATACTACTATCTCTTTATCAACCAGTGTACAGTGCGGTAGTTCACGGCTGTGGCTACCTCTGTGTCGGCAGTCGGCAGGCAGTCCGTCCATCCATAATTGTATTATTATTATAATATATACCACCTAACTGTGGTATTTTTTTTTCTTTCTTTATACCGTCGTCATAGTGTCATACTAGTTGTTACGAGTATACTACTATCTCTTTATCAACCAGTGTACAGTGCGGTAGTTCACGGCTGTGGCTACCTCTGTGTCGGCAGTCGGCAGGCAGTCCGTCCATCCATAATTGTATTATTATTATAATATATACCACCTAACCGTGGTTTTTTTTCCATTCTTTATACCGTCGTCATAGTGTCATACTAGTTGTTACGAGTATACTACTATCTCTTTATCAACCAGTGTACAGTGCGGTAGTTCACGGCTGTGGCTACCTCTGTGTCGGCAGTCGGCAGGCAGTCCGTCCATCCATAATTGTATTATTATTATAATATATACCACCTAACCGTGGTATTTTTTTTTCTTTCTTTATACCGTCGTCATAGTGTCATACTAGTTGTTACGAGTATACTACTATCTCTTTATCAACCAGTGTACAGTGCGGTAGTTCACGGCTGTGGCTACCTCTGTGTCGGCAGTCGGCAGGCAGTCCGTCCATCCATAATTGTATTATTATTATAATATATACCACCTAACCGTGGTTTTTTTTTCATTCTTTATACCGTCGTCATAGTGTCATACTAGTTGTTACGAGTATACTACTATCTCTTTATCAACCAGTGTACAGTGCGGTAGTTCACGGCTGTGGCTACCTCTGTGTCGGCACTCGGCAGGCAGTCCATCCATCCATAATTGTATTATTATTATAATATATACCACCTAACCGTGGTTTTTTTTTCATTCTTTATACCGTCGTCATAGTGTCATACTAGTTGTTACGAGTATACTACTATCTCTTTATCAACCAGTGTACAGTGCGGTAGTTCACGGCTGTGGCTACCTCTGTGTCGGCAGTCGGCAGGCAGTCCGTCCATCCATAATTGTATTATTATTATAATATATACCACCTAACCGTGGTATTTTTTTTTCTTTCTTTATACCGTCGTCATAGTGTCATACTAGTTGTTACGAGTATACTACTATCTCTTTATCAACCAGTGTACAGTGCGGTAGTTCACGGCTGTGGCTACCTCTGTGTCGGCAGTCGGCAGGCAGTCCGTCCATCCATAATTGTATTATTATTATAATATATACCACCTAACCGTGGTTTTTTTATACCACCTAACCGTGGCAGTCCGTCCATAATTGTATACTAGTATCCAATCCATCCATCTCCATTGTTTACCTGAGGTGCCTTTTAGTTCTGCCTATAAAATATGGAGAACAAAAAAGTTGAGGTTCCAAAATTAGGGAAAGATCAAGATCCACTTCCACCTCGTGCTGAAGCTGCTGCCACTAGTCATGGCCGAGACGATGAAATGCCAGCAACGTCGTCTGCCAAGGCCGATGCCCAATGTCATAGTACAGAGCATGTCAAATCCAAAACACCAAATATCAGAAAAAAAAGGACTCCAAAACCTAAAATAAAATTGTCGGAGGAGAAGCGTAAACTTGCCAATATGCCATTTACCACACGGAGTGGCAAGGAACGGCTGAGGCCCTGGCCTATGTTCATGGCTAGTGGTTCAGCTTCACATGAGGATGGAAGCACTCAGCCTCTCGCTAGAAAACTGAAAAGACTCAAGCTGGCAAAAGCACCGCAAAGAACTGTGCGTTCTTTGAAATCCCAAATCCACAAGGAGAGTCCAATTGTGTCGTTTGCGATGCCTGACCTTCCCAACACTGGACGTGAAGAGCATGCGCCTTCCACTATTTGCATGCCCCCTGCAAGTGCTGGAAGGAGCACCCGCAGTCCAGTTCCTGATAGTCAGATTGAAGATGTCAGTGTTGAAGTACACCAGGATGAGGAGGATATGGGTGTTGCTGGCGCTGGGGAGGAAATTGACCAGGAGGATTCTGATGGTGAGGTGGTTTGTTTAAGTCAGGCACCCGGGGAGACACCTGTTGTCCGTGGGAGGAATATGGCCGTTGACATGCCAGGTGAAAATACCAAAAAAATCAGCTCTTCGGTGTGGAGGTATTTCACCAGAAATGCGGACAACAGGTGTCAAGCCGTGTGTTCCCTTTGTCAAGCTGTAATAAGTAGGGGTAAGGACGTTAACCACCTCGGAACATCCTCCCTTATACGTCACCTGCAGCGCATTCATAATAAGTCAGTGACAAGTTCAAAAACTTTGGGTGACAGCGGAAGCAGTCCACTGACCAGTAAATCCCTTCCTCTTGTAACCAAGCTCACGCAAACCACCCCACCAACTCCCTCAGTGTCAATTTCCTCCTTCCCCAGGAATGCCAATAGTCCTGCAGGCCATGTCACTGGCAAGTCTGACGAGTCCTCTCCTGCCTGTGATTCCTCCGATGCATCCTTGCGTGTAACGCCTACTGCTGCTGGCGCTGCTGTTGTTGCCGCTGGGAGTCGATGGTCATCCCAGAGGGGAAGTCGTAAGCCCACTTGTACTACTTCCAGTAAGCAATTGACTGTTCAACAGTCCTTTGCGAGGAAGATGAAATATCACAGCAGTCATCCTACTGCAAAGCGGATAACTGAGTCCTTGACAACTATGTTGGTGTTAGACGTGCGTCCGGTATCCGCCGTTAGTTCACAGGGAACTAGACAATTTATTGAGGCAGTGTGCCCCCGTTACCAAATACCATCTAGGTTCCACTTCTCTAGGCAGGCGATACCGAGAATGTACACGGACGTCAGAAAAAGACTCACCAGTGTCCTAAAAAATGCAGTTGTACCCAATGTCCACTTAACCACGGACATGTGGACAAGTGGAGCAGGGCAGGGTCAGGACTATATGACTGTGACAGCCCACTGGGTAGATGTATGGACTCCCGCCGCAAGAACAGCAGCGGCGGCACCAGTAGCAGCATCTCGCAAACGCCAACTCTTTCCTAGGCAGGCTACGCTTTGTATCACCGCTTTCCAGAATACGCACACAGCTGAAAACCTCTTACGGCAACTGAGGAAGATCATCGCGGAATGGCTTACCCCAATTGGACTCTCCTGTGGATTTGTGGCATCGGACAACGCCAGCAATATTGTGTGTGCATTAAATATGGGCAAATTCCAGCACGTCCCATGTTTTGCACATACCTTGAATTTGGTGGTGCAGAATTTTTTAAAAAACGACAGGGGCGTGCAAGAGATGCTGTCGGTGGCCAGAAAAATTGCGGGACACTTTCGGCGTACAGGCACCACGTACAGAAGACTGGAGCACCACCAAAAACTACTGAACCTGCCCTGCCATCATCTGAAGCAAGAAGTGGTAACGAGGTGGAATTCAACCCTCTATATGCTTCAGAGGTTGGAGGAGCAGCAAAAGGCCATTCAAGCCTATACAATTGAGCACGATATAGGAGATGGAATGCACCTGTCTCAAGTGCAGTGGAGAATGATTTCAACGTTGTGCAAGGTTCTGATGCCCTTTGAACTTGCCACACGTGAAGTCAGTTCAGACACTGCCAGCCTGAGTCAGGTCATTCCCCTCATCAGGCTTTTGCAGAAGAAGCTGGAGGCATTGAAGAAGGAGCTAACACGGAGCGATTCCGCTAGGCATGTGGGACTTGTGGATGCAGCCCTTAATTCGCTTAACAAGGATTCACGGGTGGTCAATCTGTTGAAATCAGAGCACTACATTTTGGCCACCGTGCTCGATCCTAGATTTAAAGCCTACCTTGGATCTCTCTTTCCGGCAGACACAGGTCTGCTGGGGTTGAAAGACCTGCTGGTGACAAAATTGTCAAGTCAAGCGGAACGCGACCTGTCAACATCTCCTCCTTCACATTCTCCCGCAACTGGGGGTGCGAGGAAAAGGCTCAGAATTCCGAGCCCACCCGCTGGCGGTGATGCAGGGCAGTCTGGAGCGACTGCTGATGCTGACATCTGGTCCGGACTGAAGGACCTGACAACGATTACGGACATGTCGTCTACTGTCACTGCATATGATTCTCTCAACATTGATAGAATGGTGGAGGATTATATGAGTGACCGCATCCAAGTAGGCACGTCACACAGTCCGTACTTATACTGGCAGGAAAAAGAGGCAATTTGGAGGCCCTTGCACAAACTGGCTTTATTCTACCTAAGTTGCCCTCCCACAAGTGTGTACTCCGAAAGAGTGTTTAGTGCCGCCGCTCACCTTGTCAGCAATCGGCGTACGAGGTTACATCCAGAAAATGTGGAGAAGATGATGTTCATTAAAATGAATTATAATCAATTCCTCCGCGGAGACATTGACCAGCAGCAATTGCCTCCACAAAGTACACAGGGAGCTGAGATGGTGGATTCCAGTGGGGACGAATTGATAATCTGTGAGGAGGGGGATGTACACGGTGATATATCGGAGGGTGAAGATGAGGTGGACATCTTGCCTCTGTAGAGCCAGTTTGTGCAAGGAGAGATTAATTGCTTCTTTTTTGGGGGGGGTCCAAACCAACCCGTCATATCAGTCACAGTCGTGTGGCAGACCCTGTCACTGAAATGATGGGTTGGTTAAAGTGTGCATGTCCTGTTTTGTTTATACAACATAAGGGTGGGTGGGAGGGCCCAAGGATAATTCCATCTTGCACCTCTTTTTTCTTTTCTTTTTCTTTGCATCATGTGCTGATTGGGGAGGGTTTTTTGGAAGGGACATCCTGCGTGACACTGCAGTGCCACTCCTAGATGGGCCCGGTGTTTGTGTCGGCCACTAGGGTCGCTTATCTTTCTCACACAGTCAGCTACCTCATTGCGCCTCTTTTTTTCTTTGCGTCATGTGCTGTTTGGGGAGGGTTTTTTGGAAGGGACATCCTGCGTGACACTGCAGTGCCACTCCTAGATGGGCCCGGTGTTTGTGTCGGCCACTAGGGTCGCTTATCTTACTCACACAGCGACCTCGGTGCAAATTTTAGGACTAAAAATAATATTGTGAGGTGTGATGTGTTCAGAATAGGCTGAAAATGAGTGTAAATTATGTTTTTTGAGGTTAATAATACTTTGGGATCAAAATTACCCCCAAATTCTATGATTTAAGCTGTTTTTTAGGGTTTTTTGAAAAAAACACCCGAATCCAAAACACACCCGAATCCGACAAAAAAAATTCGGTGAGGTTTTGCCAAAACGCGGTCGAACCCAAAACACGGCCGCGGAACCGAACCCAAAACCAAAACACAAAACCCGAAAAATTTCAGGCGCTCATCTCTAATATTTACTGTATATATATCTTTAAAAATACTTTTTAAACTTTATTAATAAATTTCTGAGCGCTTTTGGGGGAAAAATTTCAATTAAGTGGTTAAAGGGTTTGAAGTAGTTTTTCATAAAACTCTGCTCCAAAAGCCCTTTAATACAGTTCAGTGAAACTAAAATAATGTGAAAATAATAATATTAATTAGAGATGTGCGGATGTCACTTTTTCGTGTTTTGGTTCTAATTCTACTTTCGTGTTTTGGTTTTGGCTTGGATTTGCCAAAACCATCATTCTGTGTTTTGGTTTTGGATCTGGGTGATTTTTGATAAAAACACAAAAACAGCTAAAATCACAGAATTTGGGGGTAATTTTGATCCTACAGTATTTTATTAACCTCAATAACATTCATTTCCAGTCTATTCTGAACACCTCACACCTCACGATATTGTTTTTAGGCCAAAGGTTGCACTGAGGTTGCTGGATGACTAAGCTAAGCAGGGCCATAACTAGATGTGTGCGAAGGGGGCACCGCACATAGCGCTGCAGGGTAAGGTGCGCTCTTGGTGTCACTTGTCAATTATCTGTTTTAATTAATTTCACTTGCAGTTTCCCATTTTTGTGAAGCTCAGTATTTCCTGACCGCTGCTGTCTCCTACCCTGACCCCTTCTGTCACTAATACCTATAAAACATTCATGAAATTAACTGGAGATATCTTTGTTATTCAGTCACACTGTCTTTTATTACATTCCAAGTTGCTGATTTAGCTGGGATTTGAACCCATTGCCTGTGGCATTGCAGTCAGACAATCTATTCATTGAGCTATCTGCTCTTGCACAGAATGGTAGAGAATTCTAAGATAGAGAATTCTGACAATTTGAAGCTTACCTTGTACTTTGTGAAAAAATTATCAGCATTGCGACTGAGCAGATCTATGCAGGGTGTGGCTGGAAGAGATTGGATGTGTGGCTGCACACTACATAGATCTGCTAAATTGCAATTCTGATTGCTTCAAATAGCATTCATAGGTGGTCATTCCGAGTTGTGCGCTCGGTAATTTTCTTCGCATCGCAGCGATTTTCCACTTATTGCGCATGCGCAATGTTCGCACTGCGACTGCGCCAAGTAAATTTGCTATGAAGATTGGTATTTTACTCATGGCATTACGAGGTTTTTTCTTCGTTCTGGTGATCGTAATGTGATTGACAGGAAGTGGGTGTTTCTGGGCGGAAACTGGCCGTTTTATGGGAGTGTGTGAAAAAATGCTACCGTTTCTGGGAAAAACGCGGGAGTGGCTGGAGAAACGGAGGAGTGTCTGGGCGAACGCTGGGTGTGTTTGTGACGTCAAACCAGGAACGACAAGCACTGAACTGATCGCACTGGAAGAGTAAGTCTCGAGCTACTCAGAAACTGCACAGAGAAGTCTTTTCGCAATATTGCGAATCTTTCGTTCGCAATTTTGATAAGCTAAGATTCACTCCCAGTAGGCGGCGGCTTAGCGTGTGCAATGCTGCTAAAAGCAGCTTGCGAGCGAACAACTCGGAATCACCACCATAGTTTTTATGCAGGATCAAATAGCTCAATGAGTAGGGTGTTTGATTAGAATTCAACAGGTCATGGGTTTGAATCCTGGATATGACAGTGTATTGAAATGTGTTATTTAACAAAGGGTACTGTAACCGAATAACAGCGAGCTCTCAAGTTAAGTGCACTAATGTGGTATAGAGGATTTGTGACCAAATCCTTTTTCTTGCAGTATTCTATAAATGTGTGTGTATTATTTATATGATACACGAGGCATGTGCCTGATGTCCATATTGAAAAAAATGGGGGAATGAGGGGTATGGGCGGGGGGAGGGGGGAGGGGGCGCCAATTCTCTCTCTGGCACAGGGCACCAAAAAGTCTAGTTACGGCACTGAAGCTAAGCAACGCAAGTGGACAACACAAACACCTGGCCCATCTAGGACTGGCACTGCAGTGTCAGACAGGAGGGCAGATATTTAAAAAAAGGCCCCAAACAGCACACAATGCAAAGAAGAAAAAGAATTGCAATGGTAGTTGTATGACTAAGCCAAGCAACACAAACAATTGGCCCATCTAGGCTTGGCACTGCAGTGGCAGACAGGAGGGCAGATATAAAAAAAAAAGGCCCCAAACAGCACATCATGCAAAGAAGAAAAAGAATTGCAATGAGGTAGTTGTATGACTAAGCCAAGCAACACAAACAATTGGCCCATTAAGGAGTGGCACTGCAGTGTCAGACAGGAGGGCAGATATAAAAAAAAAGGCCCCAAACAGCACATCATGCAAAGAAGAAAAAGAATTGCAATGAGGTAGTTGTATGACTAAGCCAAGCGACACAAACAATTGGCCCATCTAGATGTGGCACAGCAGTGGCAGACAGGAGGGCAGATACAAAAAAAAGGCCCCTAACAGCACATAATGCAAAGAAGAAAAAAAGGTGCACCGAGGTTGCTGTATGACTAAGCTAAGCGACACAACCACCTTGCCCATCTAGTAGTGTCACGCAGTGGCTGAATGTCGCGAGTGGGCCGCAATTGTTCGATCCACTGACAGCATCTCCAGCACGCTCCAGTCACTTTTAAAAAAATCTGCAATTGGTGGGCTTATATGGCAGTACCCCTGGACTTATACGGCAGTGTCACACAGGATGGCACTTTTCAAAAACTAGGCCCCAAACAGCACCTTATGCAAAGATGTCGAAGAGGTGCAAAGAGGTAGCTGTATGACTAAGCCAAGCGACACAAACAATTCCAACTGGAATTATACGTCCAAATCACTGGAATTATACGTCCAAATCACTGGAATTAATTGTCAAAATCACTGGAATTATACTTCCAAATCACTGGAATTAATTGGCAAGATCACTGTAATTTATCATTTTATGTCCAAATCACTGGAATTAATTGGCAAAATCACTGTAATTTATCATTTTATGTCCAAATCACTGGAATTAATTGGCAAAATCACTGTAATTAATAATTATATGTCCAAATCACTGGAATTAATTGTCAAAATAACTGTAATTATACGTCCAAATCACTGGAATTAATTGGCAAGATCACTGTAATTATACATCCAAATCACTGGAATTAATTGGCAAGATCACTGCAATTAATAATTATACGTCCAAATCACTGGAAATAAATGGCAAAATCTCGCTATCGCCTGCCTAGTTAAGTAGAATCTAGATGGGATTTGGTACCGGGGACACAATACCTCCATCAATTGTCTAAATCTCACTGCACTAATGGCAGATACCGGACACATGTCTAACACCAACATAAGTGTCAAGGCCTCAGTTATGAGGGCTTCCATCGTCATGTGAAGCTGAACCACTAGTCATGAACATAGGCCAGGGCCTCAGCCATTCCTTGCCACTCCGTGTCGTAAATGGCATATTGGCAAGTTTACGTTTCTCCTCAGACCATTTCAGTTTCTTTTTTTTGGGTCTTTTTACTGATCTTTGGCTTTTTGGATTTTACATCGGCCTTGGCAGACGACGTTGATGGCATTTCATCATCTATGTCATGGCTAGTGGCAGCAGCTTCAGCACTAGGAGGAAGTGGTTCTTGATCTTTCCCTATTTGATCCACCACATTTTTGTTCTCCATTATTTTTCTGGAGTTATATAAGACAATATGCGGCACAGGAATGACTGGAATGACTGATGGCCAGGACACTAACACTGGTCTGATGCAGCACAACACAGCAACACTGTAAGGGACTTGTTGTTATTATTATTATATGGCAGCAGTGGACATATAGTAGCAGCATATACCACTGTGACTGCCTCGTCACTGGATTGACTGATGGCCAGGACACTACCAATGGGCTGATGCAGCACAACACAGCAACACTGTAAGGGACTTGTTATTATTATTATTATTATAATTATTATTATTATAATAATACTGTAGCAGTGGACATACAGCAGCAGCGTATACCACTGTGACTGCCTGGTCACCGGAATGACTGATGGCCAGGACACTACCACTGGTCTGATGCAGCACAACACAGCAACACTGTAAGGGACTTGTCGTTGTTGTTATTATTATTATTATTATTATTATACGGCAGCAGTGGACATATAGCAGCAGCATATATCACTGTGACTGCCTCGTCACTGAAATGACTGATGGCCAGGAAACTATCATTGGTCTGATGCAGCACAACACAACAACACTGTAAGGGACTTGATGTTATTATTATTATACTGCAGCAGTGGACAGATAGCAGCAACGTATACCACTGTGAATGCCTCGTCACTGGAATGACTGATGGCCAGGACACTACAACTGGTCTGATGCAGCACAACACAACAACACTGTAAGGGACTTGTTGTTGTTGTTATTATTATTATTATACAGCAGCAGTGGACATATAGCAGCAGCGTATACCACTGTGACTGCCTCGTCACTGGAATGACTGATGGCCAGGACACTACCACTGGTCTGATGCAGCACAACACAGCACTGAAAGGGACTTATACAGCTACACTGGATATATGGCAGCAGAGGACACCACCACTGTGACTGGTCACTGGACTGATGCTGCACAAGACACTACCCCTGGTCTGATGCAAGACAACACAGCAAAACTTCGGGGGACTTATACAGCAGCACTGGGACATATAGCAGCAGAGGTCACCAACACTGTGACTGGCTGGACTGATGCAGCACAATACACTGACTACACTGGACTGGACTGAGCAGCACAACACAGCACAAGACTCGCCACCCCACTTTCCCGCCCACACAGACACTGAGGACACGTCCTCTCAATACACTCTCCGAGACGAGTGAAAATGGGCGAGACACGTAGCTCCTTATATGGAATCCAAGTCCCGCGAGAATCCGACAGCGGGATGATGATGTTTTGCCTCATCCGGGTTTCCGAGTCAGGCGGGAAACCCCAAGCCGAGCTTGGAAACCGGGCTCCGAGCGTGAAGTCCTGTACGGTTCGGTTCTCTGAGTCCGAACCCGCTCATCTCTAATATTAATATGCCTGTTTAGGAGGACCAGAGGTAGCAACAGCAAAGACAGTCTAATTCTCCGGGTCCAGCAGCTAAACTGAGATGGTTTTCAGTAGATGTTCTCTTCTTGGGTGATGACTTGCCTTCACAACTGTGTAATATCTCGCTAGTGTCACAACTTTAAATGGTTTTATATTATAAGATGATTTGATAAGACACAAAAATCTTTAAACCAAAGGCAGCAAGTTGCAAACTGCCTGAATTAAGGATTTACAGTTTGGTTTTAGATAAGGTTTAAACCTTTTCAAGGGAAATACATTCATGACATATACATATAATTCATCATTTATTGTGTCGAATATAAAGATATCAAGGTGTTTATTATCTGTCCTCTTCTATATTTATGCTACGCCAGTAAAAATTTTTTTAATTAATAGGCCTCTAAAGTAACACATCCCCATCACCTATGTACTGTCATAACACATTTCCACTGTCCCCTCTGTAGCAACACATATGCCCCCCCATAGCAACCCATTCCAATCTGTAGCAACACATCCGTCCCCATAGCAAAACATTAACACATTCTCACCCACACACATTTCCCTGCACATTTATATCCTGTGCTCCACAGTTTCAACTTAGTCGTTCTCGACAGATTAAGCAACAGACTAAGCTCCACAGTTGTACGGGGACAGTCTAGCAATTAGTCATAATGAAGCTAATTTATTGCGATTTGCTGCCAGACTCACTCCACTGATATGTAGCTTGGTCTTTCTAAAGCTGCAGGGATGGACTCAAACCACCAAGTGATGTCTGGTACAATGCAGGACAGATAGAGCATTTCTGTCCCAGAACCTGGGGTCTCCTTGTATATGTTCTGCTTAATGCGGTATGTGTACTGTGCCATATTGTAGAGGCTGGATCCCCCCACAGGGATATCCCAGATGGACATGTCTATGCCTGATCTGAGATAGTTTGTCCTACTTAAAATTGAAGACATCCCATTGAAGAGCCATATTTTGTAGGATTATAAATGCTGTAGCAGCACGTAAGCCATTAAATATAACGTCTCAAATTTTTACCTACAGTTCTGCTCAGTTCAGTGTCATGTGTGGCGTAAATTATTATTAGGAGTAGGTGGACACTGCGGTTGTCATTGTTATGCGTTATGTTATTTTTGTTTACAATGGACAAAGTCCAAGATGCATATCCCATTAATAAGTACGGGACAAAACCTGACCTCTGCCAGCTCAATGCTGATGCCAATGACAAGTTACTTTTGCAAAGCTTAATGAAATCTCCGTCTTGCATTACTTCATAAATATAGGTATCGTGTCCCTCTCCAAGTTTAGCAAGAAACACAATTTCTCCTATTTGTTGGTGGATACGGCCATTCCTCTGAAAATGCTACCTCCTCCCTCTGCAAACCCACATGCTTTGGCAGACATATCGGCACAGATGAAGTTGCCACCAAAGACATACAGTATTTACTAGAGATGTGCAAATCGGTTCATCAGAAATCCGAATCCACCCAAATTGTGTGGATCCAAACTGAACCAAAACCCGATCCATATCTCCCGAGGAGATCCGTTCCAAACTGAGGTCCTATTAGGATCTTCCTGTGGTTTGAATTCAGATTTTAAATCTGAAATTTTTTTGGATTGCAAAAATGACATGATTTTAGTTGTTTTTATCAAATTAATTTAATTTTATTTAATGATTATAGTTTTTTTTCATATCGATTTTTAACCGAACTAAAACACTTGAGGATGGTTTTGCCAAAACCAAAACATGATGAGGAATTTGAACCAAAACACGGCGTTCTATGCACATCTCTAGTATTTACTAGAGATGAGCGCCTGAAATTTTTCGGGTTTTGTGTTTTGGTTTTGGGTTCGGTTCCGCGGCCGTGTTTTGGGTTCGAACGCGTTTTGGCAAAACCTCACCGAATTATTTTTGTCGGATTCGGGTGTGTTTTGGATTTGGGTGTTTTTTTCCAAAAACACTAAAAAACAGCTTAAATCATAGAATTTGGGGGTCATTTTGATCCCAAAGTATTATTAACCTCAAAAACCATAATTTACACTCATTTTCAGTCTATTCTGAATACCTCACACCTCACAATATTATTTTTAGTCCTAAAATTTGCACCGAGGTCGCTGTGTGAGTAAGATAAGCGACCCTAGTGGCCGACACAAACACCGGGCCCATCTAGGAGTGGCACTGCAGTGTCACGCAGGATGTCCCTTCCAAAAAACCCTCCCCAAACAGCACATGACGCAAAGAAAAAAAGAGGCGCAATGAGGTAGCTGTGTGAGTAAGATTAGCGACCCTAGTGGCCGACACAAACACCGGGCCCATCTCGGAGTGGCACTGCAGTGTCACGCAGGATGGCCCTTCCAAAAAACCCTCCCCAAACAGCACATGACGCAAAGAAAAAAAGAGGCGCAATGAGGTAGCTGACTGTGTGAGTAAGATTAGCGACCCTAGTGGCCGACACAAACACCGGGCCCATCTAGGAGTGGCACTGCAGTGTCACGCAGGATGGCCCTTCCAAAAAACCCTCCCCAAACAGCACATGACGCAAAGAAAAAAAGAGGCGCAATGAGGTAGCTGTGTGAGTAAGATTAGCGACCCTAGTGGCCGACACAAACACCGGGCCCATCTAGGAGTGGCACTGCAGTGTCACGCAGGATGGCCCTTCCAAAAAACCCTCCCCAAACAGCACATGACGCAAAGAAAAAAAGAGGCGCAATGAGGTAGCTGTGTGAGTAAGATTAGCGACCCTAGTGGCCGACACAAACACCGGGCACATCTAGGAGTGGCACTGCAGTGTCACGCAGGATGTCCCTTCCAAAAAACCCTCCCCAAACAGCACATGACGCAAAGAAAAAAAGAGGCGCAATGAGGTAGCTGTGTGAGTAAGATTAGCGACCCTAGTGGCCGACACAAACACCGGGCCCATCTAGGAGTGGCACTGCAGTGTCACGCAGGATGGCCCTTCCAAAAAACCCTCCCCAAACAGCACATGACGCAAAGAAAAAAAGAGGCGCAATGAGGTAGCTGACTGTGTGAGTAAGATTAGCGACCCTAGTGGCCGACACAAACACCGGGCCCATCTAGGAGTGGCACTGCAGTGTCACGCAGGATGTCCCTTCCAAAAAACCCTCCCCAAACAGCACATGACGCAAAGAAAAAAAGAGGCGCAATGAGGTAGCTGTGTGAGTAAGATTAGCGACCCTAGTGGCCGACACAAACACCGGGCACATCTAGGAGTGGCACTGCAGTGTCACGCAGGATGTCCCTTCCAAAAAACCCTCCCCAAACAGCACATGACGCAAAGAAAAAAAGAGGCGCAATGAGGTAGCTGTGTGAGTAAGATTAGCGACCCTAGTGGCCGACACAAACACCGGGCCCATCTAGGAGTGGCACTGCAGTGTCACGCAGGATGTCCCTTCCAAAAAACCCTCCCCAATCAGCACATGATGCAAAGAAAAAGAAAAGAAAAAAGAGGTGCAAGATGGAATTATCCTTGGGCCCTCCCACCCACCCTTATGTTGTATAAACAAAACAGGACATGCACACTTTAACCAACCCATCATTTCAGTGACAGGGTCTGCCACACGACTGTGACTGATATGACGGGTTGGTTTGGACCCCCCCCAAAAAAGAAGCAATTAATCTCTCCTTGCACAAACTGGCTCTACAGAGGCAAGATGTCCACCTCATCTTCACCCTCCGATATATCACCGTGTACATCCCCCTCCTCACAGATTATCAATTCGTCCCCACTGGAATCCACCATCTCAGCTCCCTGTGTACTTTGTGGAGGCAATTGCTGCTGGTCAATGTCTCCGCGGAGGAATTGATTATAATTCATTTTAATGAACATCATCTTCTCCACATTTTCTGGATGTAACCTCGTACGCCGATTGCTGACAAGGTGAGCGGCGGCACTAAACACTCTTTCGGAGTACACACTTGTGGGAGGGCAACTTAGGTAGAATAAAGCCAGTTTGTGCAAGGGCCTCCAAATTGCCTCTTTTTCCTGCCAGTATAAGTACGGACTGTGTGACGTGCCTACTTGGATGCGGTCACTCATATAATCCTCCACCATTCTATCAATGTTGAGAGAATCATATGCAGTGACAGTAGACGACATGTCCGTAATCGTTGTCAGGTCCTTCAGTCCGGACCAGATGTCAGCATCAGCAGTCGCTCCAGACTGCCCTGCATCACCGCCAGCGGGTGGGCTCGGAATTCTGAGCCTTTTCCTCGCACCCCCAGTTGCGGGAGAATGTGAAGGAGGAGATGTTGACAGGTCGCGTTCCGCTTGACTTGACAATTTTGTCACCAGCAGGTCTTTCAACCCCAGCAGACCTGTGTCTGCCGGAAAGAGAGATCCAAGGTAGGCTTTAAATCTAGGATCGAGCACGGTGGCCAAAATGTAGTGCTCTGATTTCAACAGATTGACCACCCGTGAATCCTTGTTAAGCGAATTAAGGGCTGCATCCACAAGTCCCACATGCCTAGCGGAATCGCTCCCTTTTAGCTCCTTCTTCAATGCCTCCAGCTTCTTCTGCAAAAGCCTGATGAGGGGAATGACCTGACTCAGGCTGGCAGTGTCTGAACTGACTTCACGTGTGGCAAGTTCAAAGGGCATCAGAACCTTGCACAACGTTGAAATCATTCTCCACTGCACTTGAGACAGGTGCATTCCATCTCCTATATCGTGCTCAATTGTATAGGCTTGAATGGCCTTTTGCTGCTCCTCCAACCTCTGAAGCATATAGAGGGTTGAATTCCACCTCGTTACCACTTCTTGCTTCAGATGATGGCAGGGCAGGTTCAGTAGTTTTTGGTGGTGCTCCAGTCTTCTGTACGTGGTGCCTGTACGCCGAAAGTGTCCCGCAATTTTTCTGGCCACCGACAGCATCTCTTGCACGCCCCTGTCGTTTTTAAAAAAATTCTGCACCACCAAATTCAAGGTATGTGCAAAACATGGGACGTGCTGGAATTTGCCCATATTTAATGCACACACAATATTGCTGGCGTTGTCCGATGCCACAAATCCACAGGAGAGTCCAATTGGGGTAAGCCATTCCGCGATGATCTTCCTCAGTTGCCGTAAGAGGTTTTCAGCTGTGTGCGTATTCTGGAAAGCGGTGATACAAAGCGTAGCCTGCCTAGGAAAGAGTTGGCGTTTGCGAGATGCTGCTACTGGTGCCGCCGCTGCTGTTCTTGCGGCGGGAGTCCATACATCTACCCAGTGGGCTGTCACAGTCATATAGTCCTGACCCTGCCCTGCTCCACTTGTCCACATGTCCGTGGTTAAGTGGACATTGGGTACAACTGCATTTTTTAGGAGACTGGTGAGTCTTTTTCTGACGTCCGTGTACATTCTCGGTATCGCCTGCCTAGAGAAGTGGAACCTAGATGGTATTTGGTAACGGGGGCACACTGCCTCAATAAATTGTCTAGTTCCCTGTGAACTAACGGCGGATACCGGACGCACGTCTAACACCAACATAGTTGTCAAGGACTCAGTTATCCGCTTTGCAGTAGGATGACTGCTGTGATATTTCATCTTCCTCGCAAAGGACTGTTGAACAGTCAATTGCTTACTGGAAGTAGTACAAGTGGGCTTACGACTTCCCCTCTGGGATGACCATCGACTCCCAGCGGCAACAACAGCAGCGCCAGCAGCAGTAGGCGTTACACGCAAGGATGCATCGGAGGAATCCCAGGCAGGAGAGGACTCGTCAGACTTGCCAGTGACATGGCCTGCAGGACTATTGGCATTCCTGGGGAAGGAGGAAATTGACACTGAGGGAGTTGGTGGGGTGGTTTGCGTGAGCTTGGTTACAAGAGGAAGGGATTTACTGGTCAGTGGACTGCTTCCGCTGTCACCCAAAGTTTTTGAACTTGTCACTGACTTATTATGAATGCGCTGCAGGTGACGTATAAGGGAGGATGTTCCGAGGTGGTTAACGTCCTTACCCCTACTTATTACAGCTTGACAAAGGGAACACACGGCTTGACACCTGTTGTCCGCATTTCTGGTGAAATACCTCCACACCGAAGAGCTGATTTTTTTGGTATTTTCACCTGGCATGTCAACGGCCATATTCCTCCCACGGACAACAGGTGTCTCCCCGGGTGCCTGACTTAAACAAACCACCTCACCATCAGAATCCTCCTGGTCAATTTCCTCCCCAGCGCCAGCAACACCCATATCCTCCTCATCCTGGTGTACTTCAACACTGACATCTTCAATCTGACTATCAGGAACTGGACTGCGGGTGCTCCTTCCAGCACTTGCAGGGGGCGTGCAAATGGTGGAAGGCGCATGCTCTTCACGTCCAGTGTTGGGAAGGTCAGGCATCGCAACCGACACAATTGGACTCTCCTTGTGGATTTGGGATTTCAAAGAACGCACAGTTCTTTGCGGTGCTTTTGCCAGCTTGAGTCTTTTCAGTTTTCTAGCGAGAGGCTGAGTGCTTCCATCCTCATGTGAAGCTGAACCACTAGCCATGAACATAGGCCAGGGCCTCAGCCGTTCCTTGCCACTCCGTGTGGTAAATGGCATATTGGCAAGTTTACGCTTCTCCTCCGACAATTTTATTTTAGGTTTTGGAGTCCTTTTTTTACTGATATTTGGTGTTTTGGTTTTGACATGCTCTGTACTATGCCATTGGGCATCGGCCTTGGCAGACGACGTTGCTGGCATTTCATCGTCTCGGCCATGACTAGTGGCAGCAGCTTCAGCACGAGGTGGAAGTGGATCTTGATCTTTCCCTAATTTTGGAACCTCAACATTTTTGTTCTCCATATTTTAATAGGCACAACTAAAAGGCACCTCAGGTAAACAATGGAGATGGATGGATTGGATACTAGTATACAATTATGGACGGGCTGCCGAGTGCCGACACAGAGGTAGCCACAGCCGTGAACTACCGCACTGTACTGTGTCTGCTGCTAATATATAGACTGGTTGATAAAGAGATAGTATACTCGTAACTAGTATGTATGTATAAAGAAAGAAAAAAAAACCACGGTTAGGTGGTATATACAATTATGGACGGGCTGCCGAGTGCCGACACAGAGGTAGCCACAGCCGTGAACTACCGCACTGTACTGTGTCTGCTGCTAATATATAGACTGGTTGATAAAGAGATAGTATACTCGTAACTAGTATGTATGTATAAAGAAAGAAAAAAAAACCACGGTTAGGTGGTATATACAATTATGGACGGGCTGCCGAATGCCGACACAGAGGTAGCCACAGCCGTGAACTACCGCACTGTACTGTGTCTGCTGCTAATATATAGACTGGTTGATAAAGAGATAGTATACTCGTAACTAGTATGTATGTATAAAGAAAGAAAAAAAAACCACGGTTAGGTCACTGGTATATACAATTATGGACGGGCTGCCGAGTGCCGACACAGAGGTAGCCACAGCCGTGAACTACCGCACTGTACTGTGTCTGCTGCTAATATATAGACTGGTTGATAAAGAGATAGTATACTCGTAACTAGTATGTATGTATAAAGAAAGAAAAAAAAACCACGGTTAGGTCACTGGTATATACAATTATGGACGGGCTGCCGAGTGCCGACACAGAGGTAGCCACAGCCGTGAACTACCGCACTGTACTGTGTCTGCTGCTAATATATAGACTGGTTGATAAAGAGATAGTATACTCGTAACTAGTATGTATGTATAAAGAAAGAAAAAAAAACCACGGTTAGGTGGTATATACAATTATGGACGGGCTGCCGAGTGCCGACACAGAGGTAGCCACAGCCGTGAACTACCGCACTGTACTGTGTCTGCTGCTAATATATAGACTGGTTGATAAAGAGATAGTATACTCGTAACTAGTATGTATGTATAAAGAAAGAAAAAAAAACCACGGTTAGGTGGTATATACAATTATGGACGGGCTGCCGAGTGCCGACACAGAGGTAGCCACAGCCGTGAACTACCGCACTGTACTGTGTCTGCTGCTAATATATAGACTGGTTGATAAAGAGATAGTATACTCGTAACTAGTATGTATGTATAAAGAAAGAAAAAAAAACCACGGTTAGGTGGTATATACAATTATGGACGGGCTGCCGAGTGCCGACACAGAGGTAGCCACAGCCGTGAACTACCGCACTGTACTGTGTCTGCTGCTAATATATAGACTGGTTGATAAAGAGATAGTATACTCGTAACTAGTATGTATGTATAAAGAAAGAAAAAAAAACCACGGTTAGGTGGTATATACAATTATGGACGGGCTGCCGAGTGCCGACACAGAGGTAGCCACAGCCGTGAACTACCGCACTGTACTGTGTCTGCTGCTAATATATAGACTGGTTGATAAAGAGATAGTATACTCGTAACTAGTATGTATGTATAAAGAAAGAAAAAAAAACCACGGTTAGGTCACTGGTATATACAATTATGGACGGGCTGCCGAGTGCCGACACAGAGGTAGCCACAGCCGTGAACTACCGCACTGTACTGTGTCTGCTGCTAATATAGACTGGTTGATAAAGAGATAGTATACTACTAATATTATATACTGGTGGTCAGGTCACTGGTCACTAGTCACACTGGCAGTGGCACTCCTGCAGCAAAAGTGTGCACTGTTTAATTTTAATATAATATTATGTACTCCTGGCTCCTGCTATAACCTATAACTGGCACTGCAGTAGTGCTCCCCAGTCTCCCCCACAATTATAAGCTGTGTGAGCTGAGCAGTCAGACAGATATATAATATATATAGATGATGCAGCACACTGGCCTGAGCCTGAGCAGTGCACACAGATATGGTATGTATGTGACTGAGTCACTGTGTGCTGTGTATCGCTTTTTTCAGGCAGAGAACGGATTATAAATAAAAGTGGTGGTCACTGGTCACTATCAGCAAAACTCTGCACTGTACACTACTGAGTACTCCTAATGCTCCCCAAAATTAGTAAATCAAGTGTCTAAACGGAGAGGACGCCAGCCACGTCCTCTCCCTATCAATCTCAATGCACGTGTGAAAATGGCGGCGACGCGCGGCTCCTTATATAGAATCCGAGTCTCGCGATAGAATCCGAGCCTCGCGAGAATCCGACAGCGTCATGATGACGTTCGGGCGCGCTCGGGTTAACCGAGCAAGGCGGGAAGATCCGAGTCGCTCGGACTCGTGAAAAAAAACATGAAGTTCTGGCGGGTTCGGATTCAGAGAAACCGAACCCGCTCATCTCTAGTATTTACGCTATACCTCACCACTTTTACACTTTGTAAATGAGGCTAAGGGGTTTATTTACTAAGTGTTGGGTTCTAAACCTGGCGCATCCGATCATGTTTATACCCAAAATTTACTAGCCATGTTTTGCTAGTCAAATCATTGCCCTTTTAAACTTTGGGCATAAAACACAATCGGAAGCGCTGGGAGCCCTACGCTTAGTGAATAAACCCCTAAAAATCTCCGTAGAAATAAATCAGCCAATTCTTTTGAATTCTAACCTTGGGGGTAATTCAGAGTTGAACACAGCAGCAAATTTGTTAGCAGTTGGGCAAAACCATGGGGGTCATTCTGACATGATCGCATGCTAGCTTTTTTTTTATAGCGCTGCGATAGTCGCTGCCTATGGGGGAGTGTATTTTCCCTTTGCAAGTGTGCTTGTGCAGCCGAGTGTTACAAAAAAGTTTTGTGCAGTTTCTGAGTAGGTCTGAACTTACTCAGCCACTGCGATCACTTCAGCCTGTTCAGGACCGGAATTGATGTCAGACACCCGCCCTGCAAACGCTTTGAGACGCCTGCGTTTTTCTAACCACTCCTTGAAAAAAGTCAGTTGACATCCATAAACACCTTCTTCCTGTCAATCTTCTTGCGATCGGCTGTGCGAATGGATTCTTCATTAAATCCATCGTCCAGCAACGATCCGCTTTGTACCCGTACAACGCGCCTGTGCTATGCGGTCTATGCGCATGCGCAGTTTTGCAGAGTTTTGACCTGATCGCAGCGCTGCAAAAAATAGCGTGTGATCAGGTCGGAATGACCCCCCATGTGCACTGCAGGGGAGCCCAATATAACATTTGCAGAGAGAGTTAGAATTGGGTGGGTTATTTTGTTTCGGTGCAGGTAAATACTGGTTGCTTTATTTTTACACTGCAATTTAGATTTCAGTTTGAACACACCCCACCCAAATCTAACTCTCTGCACATGTTATATCTGCCCCCTGCAGTGCACATGGTTTTGCCCAACTGCTAACAAATTTGCTGCTGCGATCAACTCTGAATTACCCCCTTTGTACAGAAAAAATGTCTCCTGGATAAAACAAATACATTTGCAAACAATCACAAAATGAATGAATTATTCAATTTTTTGCCATTCAGGGAACTTATAAGAAACGCACAAGAAAACACATAAAACAAAAGGTTGTTCATTTTTTATTCTTTACATGCTTTAAATAGAGGATGTATAGGACAGCACAGCCTTTATCTGAGGTCATTCTGCCTGTAATTATTTTGTATTAGTTGGCACAATAGCTAATGTCACAAAAGTCTATCCATCCTCTGAAAAATACACAATCACCCAAGGTTCCTTGACTTGATTGTCTGCTGCTGAAGAGCCCTTCTCTATGGAGAAATTACAGTATAATGATCAGTGCACAGGCCTCTTCTATACATGTAAGAGTACTTAGCTAGTGGTTCAATTCGTTATACTTCAGAAAAATGGCTGCACAGTGCTATCGCACAGGAATTGTCTGACACAGAAGATTACAGTAGATTACTCATCTATTCCGCTAATATGCATTAGTGATTGTAATGGGCATGTAAATCAGCTAGTATCTCACATCTATGGACTGTCACATAAATGTGAATTTCTGGTATAGCAAGAAATACATAAAGATGGACTCCTGTGCGGTAAGGCAATAGGCCTAATTCAGAGTTGATCCCAGCAGCAAATTTGTTAGTAGTTGGGCAAAACCATGTGCATTGCAGGGTAGGGGGGCAGATATAACATTTGCAGAGAGAGTTAGATTTGGGTGGGGTGTGTTCACACTGAAATCTAAATTGCAGTGTAAAAATAAAGCAGCCCGTATTTACCTGCACAGAAACAAAATAGCCCACCCAAATCTAACTCTCTCTACACGTTACATCTGCCACATCTGCAGTGCATATGATTTTGCACAACTGCTAACAAATTTGCTGCTGCGATCAACTCTGAATTACCTACAATGTCTCCATTGTCTCCTTTGTTTCTGGTTAACACCAAGGGGTAATTCAGAGTTGATCGCAGCAGCAAATTCGTTAGCAGTTGGGCAAAATCATGGGGGTCATTCAGACCTTATTGCACAGTAGTTTTTTTTGCTGCGCTGTGATCAAGTCAGAACTGCGCATGCGTATGCACCATAATGTGCAGGCGTGTCGTACGGCTACAAAGCGGAACGTTGCTGGGCGATGGGTTTTACGAAGAATCCATTCGCACAGCCGATCACAAGGAGATTGACAGGAAGAAGGCGGTTCTGGGTGTCAACTGACCGTTTTCTGGGTGTGGTAGAAAAAACGCAGGCATGTCCAAGCTTTTGCAGGGCGGGTGTCTGACGTCAATTCCGGTCCTGAACAGGCTGAAGTGGTCGCAGCGGCTGAGTAAGCCCTGAGCTACTCAGAAATTGCACAAATTTTTTTTGTACCAATCGGCTGCACATGCGATCGCACACTTGCAAAGCTAAAATACACTCCCCTGTAGGCGGTGACTATCTGATCACAGCGCTGCAAAAAATAGCTAGCGAGTGATCAGGTCTGAATGACCCCCATGTGCACTGCAGGGAGGCAGATATAACATTTGCAGAGAGAGTTAGATTTGGGTGGGTTATTTTGTTTCTGTGCAGGGTACATACTGGCTGCTTTATTTTTACACTGCAATTTAGATTTCAGTTTGAACACACCCCATCCACATCTAAAGGGCCCCATACACTAGAACGATAATGCCCGAATTAATCCAATTTCGTGCATTCGGCCCGATATATCGGATGAAATTTGGCATTTTGGAGGTATTTCCAATCCGATGCGCGTTCCCATGAGCATCGGATTGGATCCTCCAGATTGACCGTGCTGCACTAGCGATCATGCCCGACCTCGCATGCATGGCTGGGATCGCCCAAGATACATCGTATGCAAAAGGACAGCATACGATGTATCTAGGGTGATCCTGCTGCCCGGGAGGCTGCCGGGGTGATTGATGACAGTCGGACATGTCGCATAAGTGTATGGGGCCCTTAACTCTCTCAGCACATGTTATATCTGCCCCCTCCCCCCCCCTGCAGTGCACATAGTTTTGCCCAACTGCTAACAAATTTGCTGCTGTGATCAACTCTGAATTAGGCCCCAAGTACCCAAAGCTTAAAATTATATAAACTCACTATTTGATGATAATTTACAAACATCTTTCATCTTCTGATTCAGAGGTGTCCGCTACTGTGTCTGCTCTTACGGCTGCTGGCGGAGTAGCGGGTGCCATAATATGCAGATCCTAGTTCCAGCCTCCCCCTTGTACACTAGTCTGTGCCTCAGACCCGGCCCTAGCTATAGGCAGAGTAGGCAATCTGCCTTCACCTATGGGCGAGCTCAATTATCATTGATGGTCAGTGGGGCACCCGCTGTTCGGCGGCGGCTCTGCTCTTGCATATCTGAGCAGAGCTGCCTGCAGCAGCATCGGAGGCTGAAGTGGGTGCAGTGTGTATTCCAGCAGCGTTGGCTGCCCCCTACAAATATGGCCGACGCTCCGAAGGAGGGCTGCTGCGCATGCCTGACCGCATCAGCTCCTCCTCCCATGGTGCTTTGCGGAGTCAGTCAGACTCCGACCACTGCGCCACCACTGAGACCGAGTGATGTCCTTCTACCCCCCACCGCAAAGCGGCAGCTTTAAAAGTGCAGAGGCAGACCAGGCCAGTGATATATTTGTCCACTATGTAATTTTGGTAGGATATATTATATCTGTGTCTGTCTATATATATATATATATATATATATACATATATGTACACACATCAGTATATATATATATAGATGCCCACTTTCTGTGCCCCTTCATGCAGTAACACCAATGGTGTAGTGTCTACAACCATCGATACTTGTACCAGTTCTATGGTGGTTGGAGCTTTTCTGGCTGGACTTTGCCTCTGTTGAGTCGGCTGTACGTCTGAGAATGCAGTCATTTTCACTGGTATGCCTGCGACTCTCCCATAACATGCCCATGACATGGCCTTTTTTGCATTCATTTCAGGCCACCTCCCAGTCACCACCCATCACTTTTCCAGTACAATGATGATACTCTCTGAATTTATTGCAACAGCACCGTTGTGCATACACTCAGGGTAAGGCATGAGCCTGTAGGGGCTTTCAGGACATTTTACGCATACAAATGCTCATCTCCAGTCACACCGCCATCAGCGTGCATCATGCACAGTATATTTTGCAGATGTTGGGGCTGATGCACAGTTGAACGCAAATCAGGCAATCAGCATATTTGCTCCAGTGTTGTGTGCACGGAACTCGATGCATATATTATTGGCAGGTATGCAAAGGATTATCCATATATACCTCTGCACCATCCCATGCCTGCTTTTACTGCCCTCGTCATTGTTGGTGCACACTTGCACCAGCCCTGTGTCTAATACAAAAAAGCTGTTTGATAACAGGTGTAATTAACAACATACAAACTTGCATCAGTTCAGCTGCAGAACACATACAAGACATGTGTGGATACAACTCTGTATCAGCCCCATTGTACTCAGAGCTAACTTGGAGTCTTCTCAATGTGTCAGCAGTGAGTTATCTGGAGGCTATGAATGCTAGCGCTATTTTAGCTCAGAAAATTCCCAGTCTGAGACCACGCCACTAATATTTGTTTAAACAAAGTGAAAATACTGGCAGCAGTTATGACATTGTACTTATGCAGGAAAGGGATGGGTGCAGGTGTCAGTCTAATCTCCAAACCTTCAAGCGTTCCCTGAAAACTCACCTCTTTAGGCAAGCTCCTAAAATTAGAGAACGGCCCACTTAACGGGCATAAGCTTTCCTATATAATTACATCCCCTCTGTACAGGTCACACAGAACCTCACCTATTTTACTTTCCTCACTTTCACACCCTCCTGACCCATGGCCAACATTGCTGTATGACCATATCATACAGCCCACCAAGAATCGTTGTGGTCTGGCTGGACCATTATGCACCTGTCCTTGTGTATCACTATCAATGCCTATTTCCCTGTACATTGTAAGCTTGCGAGCAGGGCCATCCTACCTCTCTGTCTGTCTGTTATTATCCAGTTTTGTTCTATTACTGTTGTTTCCAGTTGTAAAGTGCAACGGAATAAGCTGCGCTACATAAAAAACTGTTAATAAATCATTTATTTGTGAACTTAATATTTACCTATTTTCCACTATAAGACAGAAGAAAACATGCATCGACTTGGAATTAAAAGAATTATATGCATATCAATATTTTAAATATACTGTAGCACCTCTATAAACTGAGAATTCAGTTGGGTAAACTTTAAACAATTAAAACATGAAATTACTTGGCAGGTCGGCCTATATTCAGTCTATGTAGCCTTGCAATATATGTAATATTTTACACACACCTTCCAACCGTCCAGATTAAGGGCTTGATTCGGACCTGATCACTATGCTGCAAATTACACTGTCCTGCGATTAGATAGTCGCCGCCCAGGGGGAGTGAAAATTCGCCCCATGCAAGTGTGTGAATGCATGTGTACGCTGTGCGAAAATTCCCCTCAGTCAGTGGACAGCTGCAAAACCGTTCACAGCATACTCACCATTGAATGTTTTTCCCATTCTGTGCAGTGTGTGCGTAGCTCAATACTTACTCCTTCAGTGCGAAGAAATCAGGCTGATCGAGGCCGGAGCTGACGTCACACACCCTCCCAGAAAACACTTGGTAAAGCCTTTTTTTCTGGCCACACCCAGTAAACGGCCAGTTAACACCCACTCTTCCTGTCAATCACCTTGTGTACGTCCGTGCGATCTAAATTTTGCACAGAATCATCGCTGCTGTCTGTCGCGCATGGGCATTGTGGTGCATACACATGGGCAGTAGTTCGATAATCGCCCGCTGTTGGAAAATTGGGCCCTTTGTTGGAACAGTACTAACCATTCAGCGTCAAGTGTCCTGCATGTGGGGTAGGTTGGGTGTCGGAGGCCTCCTCACCCACAGTGTGGCGTCTATTCAGTGGGGAGTGGGACAATACTGAACTTGCCGTTCTAGGTGGAACTATCATTTAATAATTTCCCCTACAGTAAGACATGAAACCACAAAAATGTAAAAGAATTGTGGTATAACACATACAGTAGGTTAACTCTTAACCTTTCACGTTCCACACAAAGGCCAGCAGTTGTACTAGATATTCAACCTCTAGCTGTTAGCAATATTTATAAGCCTTTTATCATGCAAATATAGCCTTTAGGAACACTATTTGCAGTGATATGACTCTGTACTGAAAAATCAATTATTTCAAGTCTTTTGTGTTTTTACAAATCTGCTTTGTTCTCTAGCAAATCGCAGTCAGTTGTTTCCCTAAGATTTAATTTGATATTATTTGCAGATGGTACGTTTTGGCTGTGGTATGAGCCATAATGAGATTCAAGTTAAACATTTTATTGGTTGCATAAATATTTGGTTATTGTCTTGTGGATTAATCATGCATGGCCATGCACTGAAGTGTGTTTATTATTTTATTTGATAATTAAACATTTGTTGACTCTAGAAGTAGAGCTGCAGTGTATAAATGAGCAAAACAAAGTTAAAATAAAATAAAATATATATATATATATATAGTCTTTTGAAAAAAGAGGGCACTCACCAGCAATTTCTAAAAGAAGGTCAGAAGGTCATTTATTGGTACATTCGTATGACATACGAATGTACCAATAAATGACCTTCTGACCTTCTTTTAGAAATTGCTGGTGAGTGCCCTCTTTTTTCAAAAGACTATTATTAGGAACCCGAAATTCCTTGGAGTTGAGCACCACCGTGTTGTCCTCTGGAGATTCAGTATTGTGCGGATGCCCGTATATTCTATATATATATATATATATATACATACATATACTGTATATAAATCTAGATTTTGCTTCATCTGCTGCCTTACTTTGTAAAGCAAACTTAAAACATGCTGTCAATTCTTATTTAAGTGGTATCTTTACTAAAGTGCGGGTTTAGAGAAGTGGCAATGTTGCCCACAGCAATTGTGGCAGGGATAGCATAGATCCAGGCCAGGTATTCTGTGTGCAATGCTAAGCAGCAGGCATGATTACTGTCACCTGTGGGAGCCTGGTAAAAGAAGCATCAGAGACACTGTTCCCGATGCTGCAGGGTACCTGTCTCAAACGTCTAGAAGAAGAAGCGGTAGGCGCTGCAGACTGCCGTTCTAGACACCCTGCTAGCCAGATGCAGGGACCATGGTGCAGCAATGATTCCGCACACAGAGCCCAGCGCTTTATGCAGTCGAACAGCTAGCACACTCCTAGTTGGCTTTGCCCACTGGTGTATCTATAATGGGTGCAGTGTGTGCGGTGCACACACGGGCCCCTGGGTCCAGAGGGTGCCCACACTGCACACACTGCACCCATTTCTTCTATATACTTACCTTTCTGGTGTCTGGGTGTGGGTCCCTTCTTCTCCCGAGTCCCATTACCTGCAGCCGCAGCAGCGCTGTTAGTGCTCTGTCTGAGTACTAGAGACTCTGGCACAATGCCAGCATCTACAGCGCATGCACAGGTCTCTGAAAAAATGGCCGCCACCATAGGCTCTGCCTATCACTACCCCTCCCCCGCCCATGCCAAGGAACATATTAACCCATGGCCGGGCCCCTAGGTTTTCAGGTATATCTGGCCCCCAATGGCACTTCAATCTTTCACCCTACAGCTGACATCTTAGATTGCCATAATTTACACTTTCAGTACCCACACGGAACGATACTAACTTAAAATAAGTCTGCTGACCTCTTTTCTCACAGCGCAATAGTTTTTCCTTTCCTTTTCTCTTTTGAAATAGCGCTTGTACGCTATTGCTACGCTCTCTCGCCCCCCCCCCCCCCCCCCCCCCCCCCCACTGTCTCAAAACAAACCTCAGCTGACTAAGAGTGTGCCTTGCTATTGGCAAGGAGTGCGCAGTGCCTTTCACCATTGGAGCCCTAGGGTGCAAGTAACAATGCCTCAGCTAAAACAACTGATGGGCCCCTAGTCCCTGCGGGGCCCCTAGACTTCAGCCTAGTCAGTCAAATAGATAATACGGCCCTGCGCCCGCCCCCAGCCTAACCCTACTTCCAATAAGTCAAATCATAATTTTATAAACTCTAAATATGAATTAAAAAGCCCCTTCAATATCTTGTATATAATAACTATACATTTGTCTGAAAATGGTATATCTTGCATTGTTCCCCTTTAGATATTATTGAGTTGAGTCTTAAGACGTGTACACACTGCCCGACATTGACTATTCGACTCTGGCCCCGCCGATATAGTCAATGTTGGACTGCCTGCAGAGTCTATTTTTTATTGCGATACCGATCACGCGGGACCGCGCAATGGCATCGCAAGCTGTGTACACACGGTGCGATATGCACTAACTTTCCTTACCATTTTGACTATATCGCAAGGAAGGTTAAGTGCATATTGCATCGTGTGTATACACCTTTAGATTGAAGAATATTAATAAAACATTATTCAGAGATATGTAAATATTATTGAAAGAGTAAAGTCCCTTCTTATAATGAGGAATAGTCACTGCTGCAAGACATATGATGGAATTATAAAAATTACGGAAGAACAACAATCAGTGTAGAAAGAATAATTGAAACTATACATTTGTGTCTAAGGAAATACACCTTGAAGCTCAATTATATTGATTTTACAATTGTATTGACTTTTACAATTATATTGACTTTTGCATGACAAATGATATTTTGCACATGGATTCTTGTATTACTTTGGCAACATTTATTCCTCATCAAAATAAATAGAAAACACAAGCTGAACACATGGGGCATTAGACTTGCTGAAGCATCTATCAAATTGCTGCATGTTTCCTAGTTTCTCATAGAAGTGGCTGTAATTCTAAATACATGTTCCCAGCATGGATCCCATAAACAATGATGCCCTATAATAAAGTCTATGGAGGAGCTACAAAATACTGCGGAACAAATAATGCCCTGAAGGACGGCGTTTGGCTGGAGAAATACTGGGTAGGCTATCCTGCTTTCCAGCACATTCTGACAAGCCGTTTCTAAGCGCAGCAACAAAGCTGGAGGAGAGCACACTGAGGGGGGAACTAAATTGCTGGCAGTCAGTGCGGCACCTTCCGCACTTTATGGCAGCGGATTCTCGCACAAAAGTGTTTGCTACCCTATTGACTAGTGAGCACTTCTGTGCAAATCAGGCATTTGGCGGGCTTGGTGAAGGGTGTGAGAAGGGGCGTCATTGCCAGCGCAGCAACGGCAATTCACATCCTTTGCTCAGAATTTAATTCCCCCTTAGAGGGTTGCAGGCGCCCTCAGAGGTCCCCATGTCTACTTATTAACATTATTATTAATCTATTTATACAGGGCCGTAACTAGGAGTTTTGGCACCCGGGGCGAGCCATTAACTTAGCGCCCCCCTCGCATTCATATATATATCAACTTCATAATGGCAAAGGGGATAGCTCGGCATTTTCATACTTTTTATTTTCATTTTTTATTTATTTGGGCTACTGATGAAGGAGAAATAAAATAATAACCCATATATTAATACATACATAAAATCACACACCAGTATCAAATACATACTGTCACACACACATACATTCACTCACATACATACATACATACATACATACATACATATAATACATACATATAATCACACACCGGTACAAACATGTATACTGACACATATGTATACAGTGACACACAAGCACACATACAGATGGGATGTAGTTATGTGACCGCCGGTCACAGTACCTCCCCCTATATCCCGCCCCCTCACAATCCCGACGGTCGGCATGCCGACCAACAGGGACCACTCCCACCCCAGCGTGGCGAGCGCAGCGAGCCCGCAAAGGGACTTGCTGCGCTCGCAACCCCCCCTTCCCCCCGACAGGCATTCCGCTCCCGGGATACCAGCGTCGGTATGCCCGGTCACGCAAACCACACCCATACAGATATGTAGTCACACACCAATTCACATACAATCACACACATGCACACATTCATACACACTTATAGCAGTCACACACATACAGTGCTCCTTCCCTGAGTTATATACAGTACTCACTGTTTAGGCTGTGCTGCTCTTCTCCCCTCCTCTCTCCCATGCTGTTGCTGGCTGGCATGGCACTGTGTGTACAGTGCCGTTTAGCCCCGCCCCCTTTTCGGACCTCTGAATTTCTTGTTCACTGCAGCAGTGGCTGCAGACTTGATTAAAGGCACTAGCAGTGGGGTGGGGGGTTAGTAATTTGTCCCCTTTGCCCCCTCTTGATGCGGCTCTGCTGTGCTGCTGATCACAGCACGCTGCAGAGATAAAACTGAAAGTAAAGTACAGCTCCCGGCAGCAAGGGCTGCTGGGAGATGTAGTTTATTTTCAGTGTCATCTCTGCGATGCGGTTCGTGTGCCTGCCTGGCTAGGCGGCAGCTAGCAGAGCCTGGAGCTCGAGCTCCGCTGGCTCCAAGCTATCGCTGCCGCATAGGGAGGGGGCGTTAGGGGGGATTAAGTGACAGTCTCGGCGCCCTCTCCAGTCTGGCGCCCAGGTCACATGCCCCCCTAGCCCCCCCCTAGTTTCGGCTCTGATTTATTTAGTGGCAGCATATTCAGCTGCATGTTACATCACAAGTGTTCTACATATGAGTGGCACATGGAAAAGGAATTTGCCCAGTTAACATTACTCTTCATTCTATTTATATTTTTCACATCTTATTCCATCCAGTACTTATTATGAGAAATTCTGTCATGGAAAAACTCATCTCACTGAGCCTCTATAAGCGATATAGTACCATTCAATGGAATATACAAAGTTACCACATATTAAATGGGTGGTATAGGTACACACGGTTGGAATCAGGATACCGGCTGTCAAAATACTAACAGTGGCATCCCTTTCTTGAAAATACTAACAGGGAGTAATGTCTAATGCTAACCCTGACCCCTAACCCCCCTAAACCTAACCCACCTTTCTCGCAGCCAGACCTTAACTCTAGCTGGTGGTGCCTAACCCTAACCCCCCCCCCCCCCCCCCTTCCTGCAGCCTAACCTTTCCCCCCGCAACCTAACCCTTACCCTCCCACTGCAGCTTAAACCTACTGCCCCCCTCCCCCCCATGGCTCACCTCTCCTGCAGGGATCCTGACTGCACACACATTTGAAACATATATTAAACCTTATCTACTATTTCCCTCATCTCACAGATACAGCCATGTCTACAGACTGTGTCCCAGCAGGTGGGAAACTCATCAATGCAGAGAGAAATGATTAGAAGTCAGAGTATTTTTGGTTTCTAATTGCTGTATGAATGATATATGTTCCTAGACCTCCTGTTGTGGAATATGAAAGTGGTGAAGATACAGTATGTGTGTTATACTGAATGCAAGCTTGGGATCGCATACTAAAATAATTATCAGAAAGAAAATAAAGGAAAAAATTACTGCGTATTAAGATAGGCGAGAAGCCGTGTGCACTTTCTGTCCATGCCCTATTCTCTCTAGCTTGCAGCTAGATTGGAGGGGGTCTTAGTGCGCATAAACAGGTCACCGGGGAAGTGATGCAGCGGCCATTTTCCCAGTGATTTTCTTACTGCACATGCACAAAACGTTGGGAAAATAGTGTTCGCTCCATTTTTTTCCGGTGAGTTCTGCAGCGCTGCTGCTGCCCCCGATGCAAGACTCCGGAGGGTAAGTATTCATGAAATGGGTGCAGGGTGTGTGGTGGTGGCCTCCTTGGGGCCCAGGTGCACCACATACCTTGCACCCATTACAGATACACCACTGTGTTCAGGGTAATGATAAATATGTTCACCAAGGCACTATGAAGAGCACTGCTAAATTATTTAATGAGGAGGGAAATGCCAAAGACAGCGTTTGGAAAGAGATAATTTGTTTATGTCATCTGTAAATAGCAGCTGCCGCTGTAGACAGGGTAATGTTGGGAGTGATCTATTGTTCCTTTTCTCAGCAAATGGGTTTCATTCAAATAAAAGGAAAGTCTGTGCATACTATGTAATAATAATCATGGGGCCAGACATTGAGTTACCTGATGGTGTGTAATTATGTCATGTCATAGATGCCTACCCTCCCGCATTCTGCAGGAGACTCCCGTTTTACTGTGGAGTCTCCCGCTGCCCCGGAAAATGAAATAAACCCCCCGGATTCCGCACTTCTTAGTTGGATATTCAAACTGCGCATGCGCGAGTCCAGGGGGCGGGGCATGTATGACGGGGCGCCGAGTGATGTTGGGATACTTGCTGATCATCGGCGCGAAGTTGTTGTGGGCACTGGGAGCGCACTGCGAGCACACAAGTGTGACCTGCATGTCGGCATTCCCGGCCTCTTGCCAGCCACAATGTCGGAGAGGTGGAGAAGCACAGGGGCCGGAGGTGGACTTCAGCACTACGCACGGTACAGCCTCACACTACGCGAGACACACCGACACAGCCTGCAGTGAGACTCCAGCCCACACGCAGCAAGCTGACAGCAGTGACTCTCTCCCATTCAGAACGTCCATCACCTGCATTCCACAGTATGTAGATCTTCCGTTATTGCCGGTGGCCGCCCCCCTCCCTTCTCCCTCCCACTTTCCCTCATAGACTTGTCCCTGACTGTTTAACCTCCCTCATCCCGACCCTTTGGTCCGGTGCGAAGTCTCATGAAATTGTAACACACCCTAGCTGGGTGTCATTTAGATTTAGTGCAGCTGCAGGCTTGTCCCACTGGATACTGGAGAAAGATTTTATGTAAAATACGATGAGCTGAGACAGACACTTAACCCCCTGATACACATGACAGTGGACTACTGTAGCTGATTTCCTAACAGGTTCATACTTATTACAGGTGAAAAAGTATTGATCTGTAATAAGTTTTTCAAGCACTTTAATGTAAGCTCTTCTATAATACTGGCAAATGCCAGCGAGGGCCGTGTAACAGAAGCATAATGCAACTGCAACCATGTCCAACATAGGGGTCCAGCTGCAACTCAAAATGTAAGCTGCCCACCTCTGACTGCGCCTGTCACCTCCACTTCAGCATACTGCAGCACCTCTACCCAGGACCCTTTCCTCTACTTTGTCTTCTGTCACTGTACAGGCCCATACACACTGGGCGATTTTGAGCTGAGAGCAGGTCACTTTTGGTGTATTGAGCTGCTTTCAGCTCAAAACCGCCCAGTGTGTATGCCCCGGAGATGAGCGGTGAGCACTGATGTGCACCCCCACTTCATCGCCGGCAGCCGCTGTTCATCTGCTATGGAAAGCCGTTAACCCCTGACATCACTGGGCAGGGGGAAAACAGCTCAGTGTGTATGCACTGAGCGATTTTCAGCCCAGTGATGTCAGCCATCATCGCTGTGCATACACGCTGGGTAAAAAAACGCTCAGTGTGTATGCACCTTTACTTGCCAACCCTTTCGCCACTCCCGTGTTGTTAACCAGTCTCTTGCAGCCTCAAAAACTTTATTAAATATTAGAGATGAGCGGGTTCGGTTTCTCTGAATCCGAACCCGCCAGAACTTCATGTTTTTTTTCACGAGTCCGAGCGACTCGGATCTTCCCGCCTTGCTCGGTTAACCCGAGCGCGCCCGAACGTCATCATGACGCTGTCGGATTCTCGCGAGGCTCGGATTCTATCGCGAGACTCGGATTCTATATAAGGAGCCGCGCGTCGCCGCCATTTTCACACGTGCATTGAGATTGATAGGGAGAGGACGTGGCTGGCGTCCTCTCCGTTTAGACACTTGATTTACTAATTTTGGGGAGCATTAGGAGTACTCAGTAGTGTACAGTGCAGAGTTTTGCTGATAGTGACCAGTGACCACCACTTTTATTTATAATCCGTTCTCTGCCTGAAAAAAGCGATACACAGCACACAGTGACTCAGTCACATACATACCATATCTGTGTGCACTGCTCAGGCTCAGGCCAGTGTGCTGCATCATCTATATATATTATATATCTGTCTGACTGCTCAGCTCACACAGCTTATAATTGTGGGGGAGACTGGGGAGCACTACTGCAGTGCCAGTTATAGGTTATAGCAGGAGCCAGGAGTACATAATATTATATTAAAATTAAACAGTGCACACTTTTGCTGCAGGAGTGCCACTGCCAGTGTGACTAGTGACCAGTGACCTGACCACCAGTATATAATATTAGTAGTATACTATCTCTTTATCAACCAGTCTATATTAGCAGCAGACACAGTACAGTGCGGTAGTTCACGGCTGTGGCTACCTCTGTGTCGGCACTCGGCAGCCCGTCCATAATTGTATATACCAGTGACCTAACCGTGGTTTTTTTTTCTTTCTTTATACATACATACTAGTTACGAGTATACTATCTCTTTATCAACCAGTCTATATATTAGCAGCAGACACAGTACAGTGCGGTAGTTCACGGCTGTGGCTACCTCTGTGTCGGCACTCGGCAGCCCGTCCATAATTGTATATACCAGTGACCTAACCGTGGTTTTTTTTTCTTTCTTTATACATACATACTAGTTACGAGTATACTATCTCTTTATCAACCAGTCTATATATTAGCAGCAGACACAGTACAGTGCGGTAGTTCACGGCTGTGGCTACCTCTGTGTCGGCACTCGGCAGCCCGTCCATAATTGTATATACCACCTAACCGTGGTTTTTTTTTCTTTCTTTATACATACATACTAGTTACGAGTATACTATCTCTTTATCAACCAGTCTATATATTAGCAGCAGACACAGTACAGTGCGGTAGTTCACGGCTGTGGCTACCTCTGTGTCGGCACTCCGCAGCCCGTCCATAATTGTATATACCAGTGACCTAACCGTGGTTTTTTTTTTCTTTCTTTATACATACATACTAGTTACGAGTATACTATCTCTTTATCAACCAGTCTATATATTAGCAGCAGACACAGTACAGTGCGGTAGTTCACGGCTGTGGCTACCTCTGTGTCGGCACTCGGCAGCCCGTCCATAATTGTATATACCAGTGACCTAACCGTGGTTTTTTTTTCTTTCTTTATACATACATACTAGTTACGAGTATACTATCTCTTTATCAACCAGTCTATATATTAGCAGCAGACACAGTACAGTGCGGTAGTTCACGGCTGTGGCTACCTCTGTGTCGGCACTCGGCAGCCCGTCCATAATTGTATATACCACCTAACCGTGGTTTTTTTTTCTTTCTTTATACATACATACTAGTTACGAGTATACTATCTCTTTATCAACCAGTCTATATATTAGCAGCAGACACAGTACAGTGCGGTAGTTCACGGCTGTGGCTACCTCTGTGTCGGCACTCGGCAGCCCGTCCATAATTGTATATACCACCTAACCGTGTTTTTTTTTCTTTCTTTATACATACATACTAGTTACGAGTATACTATCTCTTTATCAACCAGTCTATATATTAGCAGCAGACACAGTACAGTGCGGTAGTTCACGGCTGTGGCTACCTCTGTGTCGGCACTCCGCAGCCCGTCCATAATTGTATATACCAGTGACCTAACCGTGGTTTTTTTTTCTTTCTTTATACATACATACTAGTTACGAGTATACTATCTCTTTATCAACCAGTCTATATATTAGCAGCAGACACAGTACAGTGCGGTAGTTCACGGCTGTGGCTACCTCTGTGTCGGCACTCGGCAGCCCGTCCATAATTGTATACTAGTATCCAATCCATCCATCTCCATTGTTTACCTGAGGTGCCTTTTAGTTGTGCCTATTAAAATATGGAGAACAAAAATGTTGAGGTTCCAAAATTAGGGAAAGATCAAGATCCACTTCCACCTCGTGCTGAAGCTGCTGCCACTAGTCATGGCCGAGACGATGAAATGCCAGCAACGTCGTCTGCCAAGGCCGATGCCCAATGGCATAGTACAGAGCATGTCAAAACCAAAACACCAAATATCAGTAAAAAAAGGACTCCAAAACCTAAAATAAAATTGTCGGAGGAGAAGCGTAAACTTGCCAATATGCCATTTACCACACGGAGTGGCAAGGAACGGCTGAGGCCCTGGCCTATGTTCATGGCTAGTGGTTCAGCTTCACATGAGGATGGAAGCACTCAGCCTCTCGCTAGAAAACTGAAAAGACTCAAGCTGGCAAAAGCACCGCAAAGAACTGTGCGTTCTTTGAAATCCCAAATCCACAAGGAGAGTCCAATTGTGTCGGTTGCGATGCCTGACCTTCCCAACACTGGACGTGAAGAGCATGCGCCTTCCACCATTTGCACGCCCCCTGCAAGTGCTGGAAGGAGCACCCGCAGTCCAGTTCCTGATAGTCAGATTGAAGATGTCAGTGTTGAAGTACACCAGGATGAGGAGGATATGGGTGTTGCTGGCGCTGGGGAGGAAATTGACCAGGAGGATTCTGATGGTGAGGTGGTTTGTTTAAGTCAGGCACCCGGGGAGACACCTGTTGTCCGTGGGAGGAATATGGCCGTTGACATGCCAGGTGAAAATACCAAAAAAATCAGCTCTTCGGTGTGGAGGTATTTCACCAGAAATGCGGACAACAGGTGTCAAGCCGTGTGTTCCCTTTGTCAAGCTGTAATAAGTAGGGGTAAGGACGTTAACCACCTCGGAACATCCTCCCTTATACGTCACCTGCAGCGCATTCATAATAAGTCAGTGACAAGTTCAAAAACTTTGGGTGACAGCGGAAGCAGTCCACTGACCAGTAAATCCCTTCCTCTTGTAACCAAGCTCACGCAAACCACCCCACCAACTCCCTCAGTGTCAATTTCCTCCTTCCCCAGGAATGCCAATAGTCCTGCAGGCCATGTCACTGGCAAGTCTGACGAGTCCTCTCCTGCCTGGGATTCCTCCGATGCATCCTTGCGTGTAACGCCTACTGCTGCTGGCGCTGCTGTTGTTGCCGCTGGGAGTCGATGGTCATCCCAGAGGGGAAGTCGTAAGCCCACTTGTACTACTTCCAGTAAGCAATTGACTGTTCAACAGTCCTTTGCGAGGAAGATGAAATATCACAGCAGTCATCCTACTGCAAAGCGGATAACTGAGTCCTTGACAACTATGTTGGTGTTAGACGTGCGTCCGGTATCCGCCGTTAGTTCACAGGGAACTAGACAATTTATTGAGGCAGTGTGCCCCCGTTACCAAATACCATCTAGGTTCCACTTCTCTAGGCAGGCGATACCGAGAATGTACACGGACGTCAGAAAAAGACTCACCAGTCTCCTAAAAAATGCAGTTGTACCCAATGTCCACTTAACCACGGACATGTGGACAAGTGGAGCAGGGCAGGGTCAGGACTATATGACTGTGACAGCCCACTGGGTAGATGTATGGACTCCCGCCGCAAGAACAGCAGCGGCGGCTCCAGTAGCAGCATCTCGCAAACGCCAACTCTTTCCTAGGCAGGCTACGCTTTGTATCACCGCTTTCCAGAATACGCACACAGCTGAAAACCTCTTACGGCAACTGAGGAAGATCATCGCGGAATGGCTTACCCCAATTGGACTCTCCTGTGGATTTGTGGCATCGGACAACGCCAGCAATATTGTGTGTGCATTAAATTTGGGCAAATTCAAGCACGTCCCATGTTTTGCACATACCTTGAATTTGGTGGTGCAGAATTTTTTTAAAAACGACAGGGGCGTGCAAGAGATGCTGTCGGTGGCCAGAAAAATTGCGGGACACTTTCGGCGTACAGGCACCACGTACAGAAGACTGGAGCACCACCAAAAACTACTGAACCTGCCCTGCCATCATCTGAAGCAAGAAGTGGTAACGAGGTGGAATTCAACCCTCTATATGCTTCAGAGGTTGGAGGAGCAGCAAAAGGCCATTCAAGCCTATACAATTGAGCACGATATAGGAGATGGAATGCACCTGTCTCAAGTGCAGTGGAGAATGATTTCAACGTTGTGCAAGGTTCTGATGCCCTTTGAACTTGCCACACGTGAAGTCAGTTCAGACACTGCCAGCCTGAGTCAGGTCATTCCCCTCATCAGGCTTTTGCAGAAGAAGCTGGAGGCATTGAAGAAGGAGCTAAAAGGGAGCGATTCCGCTAGGCATGTGGGACTTGTGGATGCAGCCCTTAATTCGCTTAACAAGGATTCACGGGTGGTCAATCTGTTGAAATCAGAGCACTACATTTTGGCCACCGTGCTCGATCCTAGATTTAAAGCCTACCTTGGATCTCTCTTTCCGGCAGACACAGGTCTGCTGGGGTTGAAAGACCTGCTGGTGACAAAATTGTCAAGTCAAGCGGAACGCGACCTGTCAACATCTCCTCCTTCACATTCTCCCGCAACTGGGGGTGCGAGGAAAAGGCTCAGAATTCCGAGCCCACCCGCTGGCGGTGATGCAGGACATGTCGTCTACTGTCACTGCATATGATTCTCTCAACATTGATAGAATGGTGGAGGATTATATGAGTGACCGCATCCAAGTAGGCACGTCACACAGTCCGTACTTATACTGTCAGGAAAAAGAGGCAATTTGGAGGCCCTTGCACAAACTGGCTTTATTCTACCTAAGTTGCCCTCCCACAAGTGTGTACTCCGAAAGAGTGTTTAGTGCCGCCGCTCACCTTGTCAGCAATCGGCGTACGAGGTTACATCCAGAAAATGTGGAGAAGATGATGTTCATTAAAATGAATTATAATCAATTCCTCCGCGGAGACATTGACCAGCAGCAATTGCCTCCACAAAGTACACAGGGAGCTAAGATGGTGGATTCCAGTGGGGACGAATTGATAATCTGTGAGGAGGGGGATGTACACGGTGATATATCGGAGGGTGAAGATGAGGTGGACATCTTGCCTCTGTAGAGCCAGTTTGTGCAAGGAGAGATTAATTGCTTCTTTTTTGGGGGGGGTCCAAACCAACCCGTCATATCAGTCACAGTCGTGTGGCAGACCCTGTCACTGAAATGATGGGTTGGTTAAAGTGTGCATGTCCTGTTTTGTTTATACAACATAAGGGTGGGTGGGAGGGCCCAAGGATAATTCCATCTTGCACCTCTTTTTTCTTTTCTTTTTCTTTGCATCATGTGCTGATTGGGGAGGGTTTTTTGGAAGGGACATCCTGCGTGACACTGCAGTGCCACTCCTAGATGGGCCCGGTGTTTGTGTCGGCCACTAGGGTCGCTAATCTTACTCACACAGCTACCTCATTGCGCCTCTTTTTTTCTTTGCGTCATGTGCTGTTTGGGGAGGGTTTTTTGGAAGGGACATCCTGCGTGACACTGCAGTGCCACTCCTAGATGTGCCCGGTGTTTGTGTCGGCCACTAGGGTCGCTAATCTTACTCACACAGCTACCTCATTGCGCCTCTTTTTTTCTTTGCGTCATGTGCTGTTTGGGGAGGGTTTTTTGGAAGGGACATCCTGCGTGACACTGCAGTGCCACTCCTAGATGGGCCCGGTGTTTGTGTCGGCCACTAGGGTCGCTAATCTTACTCACACAGTCAGCTACCTCATTGCGCCTCTTTTTTTCTTTGCGTCATGTGCTGTTTGGGGAGGGTTTTTTGGAAGGGCCATCCTGCGTGACACTGCAGTGCCACTCCTAGATGGGCCCGGTGTTTGTGTCGGCCACTAGGGTCGCTAATCTTACTCACACAGTCAGCTACCTCATTGCGCCTCTTTTTTTCTTTGCGTCATGTGCTGTTTGGGGAGGGTTTTTTGGAAGGGCCATCCTGCGTGACACTGCAGTGCCACTCCTAGATGGGCCCGGTGTTTGTGTCGGCCACTAGGGTCGCTAATCTTACTCACACAGCTACCTCATTGCGCCTCTTTTTTTCTTTGCGTCATGTGCTGTTTGGGGAGGTTTTTTTGGAAGGGACATCCTGCGTGACACTGCAGTGCCACTCCTAGATGGGCCCGGTGTTTGTGTCGGCCACTAGGGTCGCTTATCTTACTCACACAGCGACCTCGGTGCAAATTTTAGGACTAAAAATAATATTGTGAGGTGTGAGGTATTCAGAATAGACTGAAAATGAGTGTAAATTATGGTTTTTGAGGTTAATAATACTTTGGGATCAAAATGACCCCCAAATTCTATGATTTAAGCTGTTTTTTAGTGTTTTTGGAAAAAAACACCCGAATCCAAAACACACCCGAATCCGACAAAAATAATTCGGTGAGGTTTTGCCAAAACGCGTTCGAACCCAAAACACGGCCGCGGAACCGAACCCAAAACCAAAACACAAAACCCGAAAAATTTCAGGTGCTCATCTCTATTAAATATCCCAGATTCTCCTAGCATCATTTTACTGTATATGCGGACTAAGCATGTACAAATCCGCTGTAAACGGGGGCAGAGGTTGAGGTCCGAATACCAAATAAAGGGATGGGCTGACAAGGGAGGGTGCAGCTGCTGTCAACCTGGACCCACAGTGTATTCATTGTTCTATCTCCCCTCTGGCCGTAACTCTGCAGCCTCTCTGCTGTCTGCTCCATTCTGCTCCCTAGTCTGCCCTGCCTCCCCTCTGTCTAGGGCCCTGCTGTGCAGGGTGGTAAGGGTGCATATATGTGCCCATTATATTTTACCATGTTATTGTGTGGCCGGATGCAGAGATGATGTGCCCAGCAGCCAGCCCCTTCCCATGTCATTGCTGTGTATCGTACAATGGAGGAGAGCTGGGGATCAGTACTAAATGCCGCCGGCCGGAATCCCGGCGGTCGAAATACCGACCACACAATCCCGACAGGGGTGGCGAGCGGAACGCAGCCCCTTGCGGGCTCGCTTCGCTCGCCACGCTGCGGGCATGGTGCCTCGCTACGCTTGGCACACTATTATATTCTCCCTCTATGGGTGTCGTGGACACCCACGGAGGGAGAATATGTCGGGATTGTGGCGGTCGGGATTGTGGCGGTCGGGATTCCGGCGTCGGTATTTCGACCGCCGGGATTTCGTCCGGCGGCATCTTGACCGCATCCCGAGAGCTGCAGGGTATTATAATAGGTATATAGTAAGGCAAGTACACATGGTGATATAATAGGTATATAGTGAGTAGGGTATGCAGGGTGATATAATAGGTATATAGTAAGTAGGCTATAGAGAGTACAGTATATACAATATATACATATTATATCACCCTCTATACCCTACTCACTATATACATATTTTATAACCCTTTGTGGTATGCTGCTCTTCATACTATAGTTTTCACGTGCCACTGCAGGACACACTCCTTAGTGGAAATAGATACGCCCATGGGTGGGGCTAGACACGCCCCTTTGGCTGGAACATGACACGCCCCCTTAACAGCACTCCTACAATCTCCCTGAAACTACTTTTCAAAAGTAGGCAAGTATGTGTCATGTCTGGGTACAGCTGTATGCTAATAAACTGCACTTTATAAAGAGCCGATATTCACCCATATACATGTACAAGCCGAAGACGCTCAAAGTCAGGGTGGTTCCATTTGATTACTTTGCCACCACCTACTTCCCGCCCCAAAATGCCCTATTTCATAGGAAGAGATATGACGCATAAAAACATAATATACAAAAATAAGGAGTTAAAGTAACCCCCGGTTCCAAAAGAGGAAACAGTCATAGCATTAGAGGAGAACGTGGTTGTGTGACTACCATCCTGGTCAGTGGGCTTTAATCATGCATACAGCTCCCTATGGTTAAACAGTGCTAACCGGCAGAGGCACACATTTTATAACCAGCACACATGGGGGCAGTCACCCGATCAAACTACTTGTTTAATAAAAGCTGGATATGTTTGCAGATGACTTTCTAGAGTAAACAGCAATATTCTCAGGGATGTTAAAATCTGATCAACTCCAGTGCTGGTAAAAATAAATTCCTATGACATTTACTATAAAAAAAAAAAATGACTGAAACAGAATGAGGAGACAGTACATTTTCCAAATGTAGATGCAGATCCATGGCAAATGTGTTCTGTATATTGCACCTGTAAAGGTCTGCAAACACAAGAATCTACAGTGCACTGTGTAACTAAATCAATCATCCCTCTGCCTGTCTCTCTGAACTGTCTGTAGTTTTAACCTTTGATATTTTAACAGAATTAGGTCAAAAAAGCATTTGGAAGCCCAAAAGCTGTGCACACAGGAATGGCGACACACACACGCTCCTTTTACATTTCAGAGCGGCTCTCTCATCCACAATAGTTCTCCTGCTGCCTCTGCACTGTGGCGGCACAACAGAGGAGGAGGGGTTCTTCTTTGGGGACAGCAGAAGCAACTCGCGCTTCTTTCTTCTGTCCCGGCATCAGGCGTGACCCGAACTCTCATCGTTCTCATTCACTGCAAAATTGCACATGGGACGACAGCAGAAAGGGAAACTAGCCCATCGATGCCGGGACGTATTTACTTTTCTTTAGTGACACCTATACATATCAGCAGCCTATTGCTTCTTAATTAGATATACATCACCTGGATACATTGTTGTGTGTTTTCTAACTGTGTCTATTATCAGATACTATATCACATTGTCTTAAGAATTTGCTGTGGTGATGTCCTGAATTTATTGTATCTATTGGCCAGACCAATTGAGGAACACATAGACATACAGGCTTTGATAAAGGGAATTTTTTCCTTTTTATTATATCATGCAATACTGACAGATATTTAATTAATGGAATGATGACTATGATATGTACGCATTTATGAATTTGAATAATATGCCTATGTTACCATGTCACATTATTGAATTATATGAACCATATGGTTCTCTCCTACCCTGTTAGCTGCCAATTACTATAGGAAATGTGTGTTTATTTATGGATTACCATTGCACACATTTAGGGGGATATATGTTTTCAGAAATCAAGATACGGATTGTGATGAATTTAGGCTCATCAATTGATTTTTATGTTTTAGGTGTGTCGTTAACTATTTCATATTTTTGATTTATTTGAACAATTTTTACCATTCCTGACCTCTTAGAGGACAACAATTCCCACTTATTAAAGAAAAGGGATGTGCACCAGCAGAGTAGGCAGTTGCCGCTAACCGGGTATATGTCTCTGGTGTGAGATCCAACCATTTATTGAGAGAGATCTCCTTGAGCTTATAGTTACCCGAATAACCATATAACCAATATTTCACTTTTGTTCTACAATTATCTGTAGTTTCTGTAGACACGTGGTTATGTTTTAAAGAAATTTCTAATAGAGACTCTATTTGTACAATATAGTGAACATCAACCACGTATACACCATATTAGAGATGAGCGCCTGAAATTTTTCGGGTTTTGTGTTTTGGTTTTGGGTTCGGTTCCGCGGCCGTGTTTTGGGTTCGAACGCGTTTTGGCAAAACCTCACCGAATTATTTTTGTCGGATTCGGGTGTGTTTTGGATTCGGGTGTTTTTTTCAAAAAACCCTAAAAAACAGCTTAAATCATAGAATTTGGGGGTAATTTTGATCCCAAAGTATTATTAACCTCAAAAAACATAATTTACACTCATTTTCAGCCTATTCTGAACACATCACACCTCACAATATTATTTTTAGTCCTAAAATTTGCACCGAGGTCGCTGTGTGAGTAAGATAAGCGACCCTAGTGGCCGACACAAACACCGGGCCCATCTAGGAGTGGCACTGCAGTGTCACGCAGGATGTCCCTTCCAAAAAACCCTCCCCAAACAGCACATGACGCAAAGAAAAAAAGAGGCGCAATGAGGTAGCTGTGTGAGTAAGATTAGCGACCCTAGTGGCCGACACAAACACCGGGCCCATCTAGGAGTGGCACTGCAGTGTCACGCAGGATGGCCCTTCCAAAAAACCCTCCCCAAACAGCACATGACGCAAAGAAAAAAAGAGGCGCAATGAGGTAGCTGTGTGAGTAAGATTAGCGACCCTAGTGGCCGACACAAACACCGGGCCCATCTAGGAGTGGCACTGCAGTGTCACGCAGGATGGCCCTTCCAAAAAACCCTCCCCAAACAGCACATGACGCAAAGAAAAAAAGAGGCGCAATGAGGTAGCTGACTGTGTGAGTAAGATTAGCGACCCTAGTGGCCGACACAAACACCGGGCACATCTAGGAGTGGCACTGCAGTGTCACGCAGGATGTCCCTTCCAAAAAACCCTCCCCAAACAGCACATGACGCAAAGAAAAAAAGAGGCGCAATGAGGTAGCTGTGTGAGTAAGATTAGCGACCCTAGTGGCCGACACAAACACCGGGCCCATCTAGGAGTGGCACTGCAGTGTCACGCAGGATGTCCCTTCCAAAAAACCCTCCCCAATCAGCACATGATGCAAAGAAAAAGAAAAGAAAAAAGAGGTGCAAGATGGAATTATCCTTGGGCCCTCCCACCCACCCTTATGTTGTATAAACAAAACAGGACATGCACACTTTAACCAACCCATCATTTCAGTGACAGGGTCTGCCACACGACTGTGACTGATATGACGGGTTGGTTTGGACCCCCCCCAAAAAAGAAGCAATTAATCTCTCCTTGCACAAACTGGCTCTACAGAGGCAAGATGTCCACCTCATCTTCACCCTCCGATATATCACCGTGTACATCCCCCTCCTCACAGATTATCAATTCGTCCCCACTGGAATCCACCATCTCAGCTCCCTGTGTACTTTGTGGAGGCAATTGCTGCTGGTCAATGTCTCCGCGGAGGAATTGATTATAATTCATTTTAATGAACATCATCTTCTCCACATTTTCTGGATGTAACCTCGTACGCCGATTGCTGACAAGGTGAGCGGCGGCACTAAACACTCTTTCGGAGTACACACTTGTGGGAGGGCAACTTAGGTAGAATAAAGCCAGTTTGTGCAAGGGCCTCCAAATTGCCTCTTTTTCCTGCCAGTATAAGTACGGACTGTGTGACGTGCCTACTTGGATGCGGTCACTCATATAATCCTCCACCATTCTATCAATGTTGAGAGAATCATATGCAGTGACAGTAGACGACATGTCCGTAATCGTTGTCAGGTCCTTCAGTCCGGACCAGATGTCAGCATCAGCAGTCGCTCCAGACTGCCCTGCATCACCGCCAGCGGGTGGGCTCGGAATTCTGAGCCTTTTCCTCGCACCCCCAGTTGCGGGAGAATGTGAAGGAGGAGATGTTGACAGGTCGCGTTCCGCTTGACTTGACAATTTTGTCACCAGCAGGTCTTTCAACCCCAGCAGACCTGTGTCTGCCGGAAAGAGAGATCCAAGGTAGGCTTTAAATCTAGGATCGAGCACGGTGGCCAAAATGTAGTGCTCTGATTTCAACAGATTGACCACCCGTGAATCCTTGTTAAGCGAATTAAGGGCTGCATCCACAAGTCCCACATGCCTAGCGGAATCGCTCCGTGTTAGCTCCTTCTTCAATGCCTCCAGCTTCTTCTGCAAAAGCCTGATGAGGGGAATGACCTGACTCAGGCTGGCAGTGTCTGAACTGACTTCACGTGTGGCAAGTTCAAAGGGCATCAGAACCTTGCACAACGTTGAAATCATTCTCCACTGCACTTGAGACAGGTGCATTCCATCTCCTATATCGTGCTCAATTGTATAGGCTTGAATGGCCTTTTGCTGCTCCTCCAACCTCTGAAGCATATAGAGGGTTGAATTCCACCTCGTTACCACTTCTTGCTTCAGATGATGGCAGGGCAGGTTCAGTAGTTTTTGGTGGTGCTCCAGTCTTCTGTACGTGGTGCCTGTACGCCGAAAGTGTCCCGCAATTTTTCTGGCCACCGACAGCATCTCTTGCACGCCCCTGTCGTTTTTTAAAAAATTCTGCACCACCAAATTCAAGGTATGTGCAAAACATGGGACGTGCTGGAATTTGCCCATATTTAATGCACACACAATATTGCTGGCGTTGTCCGATGCCACAAATCCACAGGAGAGTCCAATTGGGGTAAGCCATTCCGCGATGATCTTCCTCAGTTGCCGTAAGAGGTTTTCAGCTGTGTGCGTATTCTGGAAAGCGGTGATACAAAGCGTAGCCTGCCTAGGAAAGAGTTGGCGTTTGCGAGATGCTGCTACTGGTGCCGCCGCTGCTGTTCTTGCGGCGGGAGTCCATACATCTACCCAGTGGGCTGTCACAGTCATATAGTCCTGACCCTGCCCTGCTCCACTTGTCCACATGTCCGTGGTTAAGTGGACATTGGGTACAACTGCATTTTTTAGGACACTGGTGAGTCTTTTTCTGACGTCCGTGTACATTCTCGGTATCGCCTGCCTAGAGAAGTGGAACCTAGATGGTATTTGGTAACGGGGGCACACTGCCTCAATAAATTGTCTAGTTCCCTGTGAACTAACGGCGGATACCGGACGCACGTCTAACACCAACATAGTTGTCAAGGACTCAGTTATCCGCTTTGCAGTAGGATGACTGCTGTGATATTTCATCTTCCTCGCAAAGGACTGTTGAACAGTCAATTGCTTACTGGAAGTAGTACAAGTGGGCTTACGACTTCCCCTCTGGGATGACCATCGACTCCCAGCGGCAACAACAGCAGCGCCAGCAGCAGTAGGCGTTACACGCAAGGATGCATCGGAGGAATCCCAGGCAGGAAAGGACTCGTCAGACTTGCCAGTGACATGGCCTGCAGGACTATTGGCATTCCTGGGGAAGGAGGAAATTGACACTGAGGGAGTTGGTGGGGTGGTTTGCGTGAGCTTGGTTACAAGAGGAAGGGATTTACTGGTCAGTGGACTGCTTCCGCTGTCACCCAAAGTTTTTGAACTTGTCACTGACTTATTATGAATGCGCTGCAGGTGACGTATAAGGGAGGATGTTCCGAGGTGGTTAACGTCCTTACCCCTACTTATTACAGCTTGACAAAGGGAACACACGGCTTGACACCTGTTGTCCGCATTTCTGGTGAAATACCTCCACACCGAAGAGCTGATTTTTTTGGTATTTTCACCTGGCATGTCAACGGCCATATTCCTCCCACGGACAACAGGTGTCTCCCCGGGTGCCTGACTTAAACAAACCACCTCACCATCAGAATCCTCCTGGTCAATTTCCTCCCCAGCGCCAGCAACACCCATATCCTCCTCATCCTGGTGTACTTCAACACTGACATCTTCAATCTGACTATCAGGAACTGGACTGCGGGTGCTCCTTCCAGCACTTGCAGGGGGCATGCAAATAGTGGAAGGCGCATGCTCTTCACGTCCAGTGTTGGGAAGGTCAGGCATCGCAAACGACACAATTGGACTCTCCTTGTGGATTTGGGATTTCAAAGAACGCACAGTTCTTTGCGGTGCTTTTGCCAGCTTGAGTCTTTTCAGTTTTCTAGCGAGAGGCTGAGTGCTTCCATCCTCATGTGAAGCTGAACCACTAGCCATGAACATAGGCCAGGGCCTCAGCCGTTCCTTGCCACTCCGTGTGGTAAATGGCATATTGGCAAGTTTACGCTTCTCCTCCGACAATTTTATTTTAGGTTTTGGAGTCCTTTTTTTTCTGATATTTGGTGTTTTGGATTTGACATGCTCTGTACTATGACATTGGGCATCGGCCTTGGCAGACGACGTTGCTGGCATTTCATCGTCTCGGCCATGACTAGTGGCAGCAGCTTCAGCACGAGGTGGAAGTGGATCTTGATCTTTCCCTAATTTTGGAACCTCAACTTTTTTGTTCTCCATATTTTATAGGCAGAACTAAAAGGCACCTCAGGTAAACAATGGAGATGGATGGATTGGATAGTTTACTAGTATACAATTATGGACGGACTGCCACGGTTAGGTGGTATAAAAAAACCACGGTTAGGTGGTATATATTATAATAATAATACAATTATGGATGGACGGACTGCCTGCCGACTGCCGACACAGAGGTAGCCACAGCCGTGAACTACCGCACTGTACACTGGTTGATAAAGAGATAGTAGTATACTCGTAACAACTAGTATGACACTATGACGACGGTATAAAGAATGGAAAAAAAACCACGGTTAGGTGGTATATATTATAATAATAATACAATTATGGATGGACGGACTGCCTGCCGACTGCCGACACAGAGGTAGCCACAGCCGTGAACTACCGCACTGTACACTGGTTGATAAAGAGATAGTAGTATACTCGTAACAACTAGTATGACACTATGACGACGGTATAAAGAATGGAAAAAAAACCACGGTTAGGTGGTATATATTATAATAATAATACAATTATGGATGGACGGACTGCCTGCCGACTGCCGACACAGAGGTAGCCACAGCCGTGAACTACCGCACTGTACACTGGTTGATAAAGAGATAGTAGTATACTCGTAACAACTAGTATGACACTATGACGACGGTATAAAGAATGGAAAAAAAACCACGGTTAGGTGGTATATATTATAATAATAATACAATTATGGATGGACGGACTGCCTGCCGACTGCCGACACAGAGGTAGCCACAGCCGTGAACTACCGCACTGTACACTGGTTGATAAAGAGATAGTAGTATACTCGTAACAACTAGTATGACACTATGACGACGGTATAAAGAATGGAAAAAAAACCACGGTTAGGTGGTATATATTATAATAATAATACAATTATGGATGGACGGACTGCCTGCCGACTGCCGACACAGAGGTAGCCACAGCCGTGAACTACCGCACTGTACACTGGTTGATAAAGAGATAGTAGTATACTCGTAACAACTAGTATGACACTATGACGACGGTATAAAGAATGGAAAAAAAACCACGGTTAGGTGGTATATATTATAATAATAATACAATTATGGATGGACGGACTGCCTGCCGACTGCCGACACAGAGGTAGCCACAGCCGTGAACTACCGCACTGTACACTGGTTGATAAAGAGATAGTAGTATACTCGTAAACTAGTATGACACTATGACGACGGTATAAAGAATGGAAAAAAAACCACGGTTAGGTGGTATATATTATAATAATAATACAATTATGGATGGACGGACTGCCTGCCGACTGCCGACACAGAGGTAGCCACAGCCGTGAACTACCGCACTGTACACTGGTTGATAAAGAGATAGTAGTATACTCGTAACAACTAGTATGACACTATGACGACGGTATAAAGAATGGAAAAAAAACCACGGTTAGGTGGTATATATTATAATAATAATACAATTATGGATGGACGGACTGCCTGCCGACTGCCGACACAGAGGTAGCCACAGCCGTGAACTACCGCACTGTACACTGGTTGATAAAGAGATAGTAGTATACTCGTAACAACTAGTATGACACTATGACGACGGTATAAAGAATGGAAAAAAAACCACGGTTAGGTGGTATATATTATAATAATAATACAATTATGGATGGACGGACTGCCTGCCGACTGCCGACACAGAGGTAGCCACAGCCGTGAACTACCGCACTGTACACTGGTTGATAAAGAGATAGTAGTATACTCGTAAACTAGTATGACACTATGACGACGGTATAAAGAATGGAAAAAAAACCACGGTTAGGTGGTATATATTATAATAATAATACAATTATGGATGGACGGACTGCCTGCCGACTGCCGACACAGAGGTAGCCACAGCCGTGAACTACCGCACTGTACACTGGTTGATAAAGAGATAGTAGTATACTCGTAACAACTAGTATGACACTATGACGGTATAAAGAAAGAAAAAAAAATACCACGGTTAGGTGGTATATATTGTAATACAATTATGGATGGACGGACTGCCTGCCGAGTTCCGACTGCCGACACAGAGGTAGCCACAGCCGTGAACTACCGCACTGTACTGTGTCTGCTGCTAATATAGACTGGTTGATAAAGAGATAGTATACAATACATACAACAATGAATATACTACTATACTGGTGGTCAGGCACTGGTCACCACTAGTCACACTGGCAGTGGCACTCCTGCAGCAAAAGTGTGCACTGTTTAATTTTAAATTAATATAATATTATGTACTCCTGGGGGCTCCTGCTATAACAACCTGCAGTGCTCCCCAGTCTCCCCCACAATTATTATAAGCTTTGCCTTTTATACATTGATGTGCAGCACACTGGGCTGAGCTGAGTGCACACAGACTGAGTCACACTGTGTGACTGGCTGCTGCTGTGTATCGTTTTTTTTCAGGCAGAGAACGGATATAGCAGAGAACGGATATATATTAAAATAAATAAAAGTTAACTAACAACAACTGCACTGGTCACTGTGGTAAACTCTGTCTGACTCTGCACAATCTCTCTCTCTCTTCTAATCTAATTTCTAATGGAGAGGACGCCAGCCACGTCCTCTCCCTATCAATCTCAATGCACGTGTGAAAATGGCGGCGACGCGCGGCTCCTTATATAGAATCCGAGTCTCGCGAGAATCCGACAGCGTCATGATGACGTTCGGGCGCGCTCGGGTTAACCGAGCAAGGCGGGAGGATCCGAGTCTGCTCGGACCCGTGAAAAAAACATGAAGTTCGTGCGGGTTCGGTTTCAGAGAAACCGAACCCGCTCATCTCTACACCATATGTATATGCATACAGTGATCTTGAATCACTGCAGGTCAATTTTGACCAACCTGTGTTGTTTATGTCTTATTTTGACCACATTATTTTAATATTCTTAATAAATGTTAAGTTTTAATTCTTGAATAATCACGAATTTGATGACAAAAAAGAGTGCGCCGCAAAGTAAGCCTTCTTTGGAGGGTGACCACCTTGTGGTCATTCTCCTCTTTCCCCTTTTTTCTAGATACTGTATTATGCTTACTGGTGCACCTCCAGCCTAATCTAATCCAGTTTAGGGTACTCCGCTTTTTCAATTGTCTTTCCAAGGCTGGTTCTTAATTTAATATTTTTTCTCAATAATATTGATAGAGCCTGTGCATAGCACTTCAGACTATACGTCTTTCTTTCTTAAACAGCAATATTCTCAGGGATGTTAAAATCTGATCAACTCCAGTGCTGGTAAAAATAAATTCCTATGACATTTACTATAAAAAAAATGACTGAAACAGAATGAGGAGACAGTACATTTTCCAAGTGTAGATGCAGATCCATGGCAAATGTGTTCTGTATATTGCACCTGTAAAGGTCTGCAAACACAAGAATCTACAGTGCACTGTGTAACTAAATCAATCATCCCTCTGCCTGTCTCTCTGAACTATCTGTAGTTTTAACCTTTGATATTTTAACAGAATTAGGTCAAAAAAGCATTTGGAAGCCCAAAAGCAGAAACATCATGCAAAAAAAAGCAGCTCTCTTCCCGATGCCCTTGTCCTTCATTAAGAAGGCCTCAAATAAATGAAGGAGCTGTCAGGGTTATTTGCCTTCAGCACTTTTGATCAGAATAACACAACTTGTCACTTTAATTATTTTCCACTTCACTTGGTTCCCTTGTGCTAGCGCAGGTCCAGCCATTTAATTCACAAATCCTGCCTGCGGATACACCGTAACTGCTAAGCTAAAACATGGAAAAGCTTTCTAAAGACTCCTTGCTGCAGTGGCAAGGGGTAAGCCTACTTTCACACGGATCTGTCGGTGTTCCAAAGGTGCTATGTTATTTGTGCTAAGTGCTATGGCCCTGAGTAGAAGACCACATCCTTAAGGAAGAAATAGAAGATGAAAAGAAAAATCAATTTCTATCTTATCTGGTACCTTGGAATCAGGATGTTCTACTCTTTACTCTCTTCATCTCAATAGGTACAAGGTAACTTGTCATACTACATTTTGTAAAAATGATGCCAAATGAATATCAATATTTACATTTTGATTCACGTTCCCTATTTAAAACTGCAATCCCTTTTAGTGTTTTTTTTAAACATGCATTTCTAAAGCAGGCTATAAGAAGCAGCTTAGTAATTGCCTTTTATTATGTCTTTTGTTTCTTCACACTTTTATCAGTGATTGATCATTCTGCAGATCCTCCAGTATCATATGACTACCATGGCAACCACAGTTTCATGGCACTTAATGTAGTGAAAACAGTGGCTGTAGAACAGTGCTGCTTTGCCTATGACACCCCCCCCCCCACCCCCACCTAGTCCATCTTGCCCCCTCCTTTACAGGTCATGCAGAGATTTGAGAATCTGTGGGGAAAATTTACTAAGATGGGAGTTCTATTTAAGATGGGATGTTGGCCATAGCAACCAATCATATTCCAGGTATTATCTTCTAGAAGGTGCTAGATAAATGAGAATCTGATTGGTTGCTATGGGCAACATCTCTTAAATAGAACGCCCATCTTAGTAAATTTACCCCTGTGTCTGGTAGCCATACTAATTTTCTCTACAGATGCATGTTTAAACTTTACACAATTTCTGTTTAATGGGAAATAAAATCCTATAGGTTATATATATGTTGCCATGTTTATGTACACAACAATGAAATTATTTTCAGGTGTATCAATGCCTTTCTATTTCTAAATAATATTCTGCCATGGAACCTTCCTCCCTCCACCAAGATGTTTTCCCACAACTTGCTGAATCAGCTCCATTGATAGCTTCCCAATGCAGGTAGTTTCTATTAAAACGTCTGTTGGCTAGGAACCTGCGGGTGTCTTGGTTATGGAACACCTATTTTCTGGGGGTAAGTGTAATAAGCAAATTATTAATCCAAATTATTAATCCAATTATTAATAATTGCTTATGGAAAGGAATTAGAGAAAAGAGTTAACCAACCAATTTTTTTTAATGTTACATGCAACCTCCCCCCCAAAAAAATAATAATAAATAAACCAATAAACTGTAAAAGACAGAAGAACATACTGTTAAATGTTTGTGTCCGGTAAAGACCAATTAGCTGAACTAGTCAGCTTAATCATATGCAGAGGTCTGTGGCTTTTCCAATTAGCTAACTGGCTCTGCTGGCCTGAGCAACAGATAATCCATCACGTGGCTAAAAATACTCAGACTAATATGAAACTGTCTTATTTCATTCACTCTGGTCCCTGCAATGAGTGCAGTCTATGGACTAAACTTGTCTATAGACTGCTCCTGTCATTTTTAAAAGTTTGTAACATGGGAGTTAGGAGCTGATTGGCCGGTACTTTATCACTCTCCAAGGCTTAGTCAATCTCCCTATACTGTATCTTAACAGCATACTGTATAAACTTACATTACCATAGCATAGGATTATAAGGCACAAACATTTAACTACAATTTAACAATGACAAAAGACAAGACTTATCAAACCTTGGAGAGAGATAATGTACCAACCAATCAGCTCCAGAGAGATAATGTACCAACCAATCGGCTTCTAACTACCATTTTACAGGCTGTGTTTGAAAAACAACAGTTGGGAGTTGGTTTGATGCATCTTCCCATACTGTTTATAGTCTACCAATATTGCACTGTGAGTAGCATAAAGCTGTTATTACAGTAATGCATACTCCATGTAATAAAATTATATTTTAAATTTAATTCTTTGCCTATTTAACTTAACTTATGAATGCCAACGTGTTATATTACTTGGCGCCAATTAAATGTCCAGTGGCTTCCTTGACTGTAAGATAATACAGATAATATGGTAATTGCATGGAGACACAGTAATATAAAACTGTAGAGCCACTGCTTTTCCGTTAAACATTGCAGTGTCCATAGTACTTAGAGAGGAAGCTGAGGCTCTGATGTTCAGAGGAGAGAGTAAAACAGCGAATGTGGAGAGGAAAAGAGGGGAAGAAAAGCAGGTGTGATGCAGAGGAAAGAAAACCATAAGGAGAAGAAAATGTAAAGAAAAATGGGGAATGGGTAGACAACCAGAAAGAGGGGGAGAGAAAATACTCATCTACAGGATGGGGGAGCTGCACAATGAATATAGCACAGGACCCTACATCTAGGCCAGCTTCGCTGCATAATAGCCATACTTGGTCATTGATCAAGTGAAAGTGATTATTAATGTACTTGATGAATATAATTTTTTATTGATAAAAAATATTGTATCATTTGCCTACTCACACTGGAGGAAGCCATTTTATGGGCCAGACAATTGTTAATTGAGACGAGAGACAAAAGTTCCTATTGCATTGCACTGATAGACTGAATATTGGTTCAACATAAAAAACGACTCATTCATATAATACTCCAGCCAGCACTACCTTGCGGCACACTGTCCTGTGTGGCAGTGTGAGTGCTATGATTCTTTGCAGGCAGCAGGGCCCCCTCAGCTGTCTAGGCCCAGTACGGGAGTACTTCCTGTCCCCCCCTGATGGCGGCCTTGATCCTACCTTTCACTTCCTCTACTTCCACCTTCTTTTTATCTATCTATCTATCTATCTATCTATCTATCTATCTATCTATCTATCTATCTATCTATCTATCTATCTATCTAAAGGTATAGTAATTTATTTGTATCTCTGGCAGTGCCACTCCTCTGACAAGCACATACAGTGGAAGTGTCCTCATCCGTCACTATGGTGATGTTCAGTAAAGAAATAAAAACATGTTGATGCTTCCTTTAATAATATCCTCAAGTGAGCAGTCCAATTTCAGCAAGTATCAAGCACTTGTCACTATATATATTGATTTTATGTAAAGACAAATATACAAGTGAACATGGAAAAACTGGAGCTTGGCAATCTTTAAAACATCACTTTAAATAGATTAAATGTTAAAATTGTTGTTTCTTAAAGTTCTTTTCTAAGTATTTGAATCCATACACCAGCTTTTGCTTTTAGAACAAGTTGTAAAAAAAACCAAGAAAATAAATAAATAAATTGGGTCCCTGACTTTAACAGGTTGTCAGAATGAATTTTCAGATCACTGTTCTCAACTGCCCTCTAGTGGTCAATGAAAACAGAAGGTACAAACCACACACTAGAGACTGCATGTATATTTGTATAGTGAGAATTAATGGGGGTATAGGGCAGGATTATCTTTTTTTCAATTAAATCAGTCCAATAGAGAGGTACCAGGCAAACTGAAAATAAACAACGTTCATGAATTTCACCCACATAAAATCATGTGCACTAGGGATGTGAAAATGCATATAGGTAGGCTTACTATACGATCCCTTTAAATTGGGACACTCATAGAAAAAAACAGAACCTGTGTAATTCATGAGTGTCCCAGCTTAAATGGATAGTATAGGTATAGGTAACATCAGTTGTATATTATTACTTGTTTCATTGAGTTATGATATCTGTTACTGGCTGATTTTGAAGCTATATTTGAAGATATTTTCTATTTAAAATCTGCTGAAGTGTAGGTCTAGAAATGAAAGAACAAGTGTATATTTGTTAGAATAAATTGAAATTGTATTTGGACAAAGATTGTAAAGTGTGGAGCTGTTCAACATGGTAGGTGCTGAGCCTTTTCTGGTAGACACTAACCTAAAAGGGTACGACACAAAACGTCTCCTATTGTATATGTTTCTACACTCTGTATACTTTTATTTGGTGTAAATGTCTTCAGCACTGTCACCGATCCCTTTCATAAAAATACAAGAATTATACTCTGTAATTGGCTGGATGACAGACACCATAAGAGATGAAGATTTTCTATAACCTGATTTAAAAGCACTGCGGTTAGTCTGGACAAAACAAACGAGTATAATGTAAGTCAGCATCATGTTTTTCATGTCACAATTACAGTGTCGTTTTCCAGGGTTCAAATGGATCTTTGCTGCCAGCATTAAAAAAAAATATATATAAAAAAATACAACATTTGATCCTAGATATATATATACTTATGTACTGTGTAATGGGTGCTGCGGATCCCTTGTGGCGCCATATAAATAAAGGATAATAATAATAATAATAATAATAATATACTCATGTTTGCTGAAGAATAACATTTATACACAAAAATTGACAATCATCTACAGTATAGTCTTAGTGGTTTTATGTTTAAATCCAGTACACTGTGCAGGTGTGGCAGCACCGTAGCCGATGACACCCGTTGTGGTAAATAGCCCCTGCACGTGCTCCAGTCTGACCCCCCCCCCTCCCCCGTGACGCCTCTGCTATGTAATATCATCTAACTCAGCTATAAAGTCTACCCATTACTTAGTTATAGCAGTGGTCATCCTTTTGTTTACTCAACCATTATTTAAGAGAATACAAAATGCTAGGAGTGTGTAAAAGGTCTTCCTCCGCTCTGTACAGACAGATACAGTAGTATACTTATAGTATCAGGAAGAAGAGCTGTAAATCTGGTGAAGGCAGATGTCAATTTAAAGAACCAAGCCCATACCCGATTACGGGGGTGGGGGTGGGGGGTGGACATGGCCAAACTGACAGATGCCTGGCCATGCTGCCTCCCAAAATCACTGTCACAAAATACTTACACTGAACGCACGCTCCTGAGGTTGGAGTTGGCTGATTTTAAGTTCTATGTCATCATTTATAACATTCTAATGTTCTGGCTACTGGTTATTCAGAATTTCAGACCTAACATTATAAATGTCCTGAATGGCTACAGGTTATTCTAGCCATAACAGATGAATCATGGGGATATAAAGTGCCAGTCAGTATTTTTACCACTAATCCACCTCCATCTTTTATTAGCTACTAAAGCTGTTTTACAGGAAACTACGCTTCACGTGCCAATATTCCTTATAAAGGCGTATTTATGAGCATGTTTGAATTTTAACTATCAAATAATGTTTGTCAGACAACCCCACTATGATTTTTATTGGCCAGAGCTAGGGGATGTATTTGCACAGCCCATATTGAGCAATCTGCAATGACTGAAGAGAGAAGAATGACAATACAAAGGTTGCTGATCTGGGATTATAAAAGCAGGATGGCAATATACTTACATTGTTGCAGTTATATTATCATCACAATATATAGTAACTTGGATACAGGGAGAATTACAGGCAGGCTGAATAAAATAGTTTATGTCTAATACATGTGTTATATGAGATGACGTGTGACTGTCACCTTGTCATTAAATACAAATCAGGACAACCTATCATACTGTATGTCCTGTGAGTGTCTCACAATGTGTTTCCTATCACAAGCTGTATGATTAGAGAGCTTGGACAGCTCTTGCTGTAACTGTGTTACTGACTGTAGGATGCGTGATATGTCTACACAGAGCTATGCCAACCTCAGAGTGAAGAAAACAAGAGGACGGCATAACCAATTTACCATATGAGCCTGGATACATGATAGCTTCCCATGAGACCTAATTATTATCACAGTGTTCATGTCTTCTCCTTTCTAGCTGCTCTAATCATTTGTTTACTTACAAAAGTAAAGAAATCAACATGTTTGATAGGATGGACATATTTAAACCTGTGTAAATGGGGTTCATAAACTTCATCCTTCAATGGAAATAAAAATGAACATGAAGATTGAAGTTGCAGAGAAGACAGCTGGATATATATAGACTATTTCCTGCAAAAAGCCAAGTGTCAATATTACATATATTTTACATAATCCACAGAAACTGTGCATGGTGCATGCACGGAACAGTATTCAGTTAAACAGTGTAGGAGGAATTGGAGTTTTAAACTATTAATTTGTTTGCAGTCAGCATGAGTATTTGTAAAGCCAAAATAGAAATATTCCCTGGTGCTAGTTAAGCAGAGACTTATGGTTGCTGTGCAAACATTTAGAAGGCTGACATCATGCACAAGGTTTTAACTCTTTTGAAGTTCAACAAACTGATGAAAGTACAAGGTATTATTTATTACCAGTTATTTATATAGCGCACACATATTCCGCAGCGCTTACCAGAGAATACTTGGCCGTACACATCAGTCTCTGCCCCAGTGGAGCTTACAGTCTATATTCCCTATCACATGTACATGCAGACACATTCATGCTAGGGTTGATTTTGTTGGGAGCCAATTAACCTACCAGTATATTTTTGGATTGTGGGAGGAAACTGGAGTACATGAAGGAAACCCATGCAAGCATGGGGAGAATATATAAACTCCACACAGTTAGGGTTATGGTGGGGATCAAACCCATGACCTCAGTGCTGTGAGGCAGTAATGCTAACCGTTACACCATCCGTACTATGCATTAATAGGCATTAATTGCATTATTGTTTATTTTATTCACCTGAGTTACAAGATTTTTGAGCAGTTAGAAAGACCATGGAATACGTGTTATTATTTCCATACAGTATATGATGAATTACATAAGAGCGAGGTTGTACAATACTTTGCATCTCATGTGTCATGTCATGTATAGTTTGCTTCTTAATGAATGGAATATCTTTTGTATTATAGCTCTGTAAAAGTCAAACATAGCAGTTTTTATTTTGTTTTGTATTTTTTTCTATTTCAATTTTCTTTTTTGCTATTTTTAATGATTAACAGTAACTACTCTTTTTCTGGATGGCTTAAAAGTAGCAATTTACATACAGATTCAGAGACTCAGTCACACACACAGACATACAAGTGTTGCATATACAATTACTGCAGTCTCCTGGTGCATCCTAGTCGCATCGCGTTGCAACTAAGATGCAATTTCAAAAAAATAAATAAAAGCCCACCGCTAGCAGAGTCTAAAGGGGACCTAGGCCGGTTGATTGTACGTAATTGTAAATTAAGTAGCTGTAGGAGGTGTCTGTAGGAGATAGACACTTCCAGCATCTATTTGTGAGATGTGAATTCTGCTTCTAAGGACGAGCCTTGTTTCATTTGTAATGGTTTAAGGCACCGGTCAGTTGAAGCTTATGAAGGCTGGCCGTCGGATTCAGACACTCGGCTCCAGTATGTCTGCATCCGACAACGCAGACCCTGGACCCAGCACACCTTAAAAACAGGGGGCTGCGAGCGATATTGCAAGGCTCATTCTGCACATGTGCAGAACGGATTTGGCACCTGTGCAGCTCCACAACTGACAGAGACTGGGGACACTGGGGTCTGTATACTTAACCTTGGAGAGAGATAAAGTGGACAGAGATAAAGTACCATCCAATCATCTCCTGTCATGTTACAGGCTGTGTTTGAAAAATGACAGGAGCTCATTAGTTTATTTCACGCCAAAGGTTTCATTAATAGACCTGAAAGTCCTTCCTCAGCTCCTGCATCAGTTACAGTCCCAGAGGGGTGGTCTTCAGTATGCCGACTGTCGGGATCCCGGCACACAGTATACCGGTGCCGGAATCCCGACACCCGGCATACTGACATATATTCTCCCTCGTGGGGATCCACGACCCCCCTGGAGGGAGAATAAAATAGCGTGACGCTCGTAGCGCGCCACCATGCCCGTAGCATGGCGAGCGCAGCGAGTCCGCAAGGGGCTCCTTTGCGCTCGCCACGATGTCGGTATGCCGGCGGTCGGGCTCCCGGCACCGGTATGCTGGTCGCCGAGAGCCCGGCCGCCGGCATACCATACTACACCTTCCCAGAGAAGTCTCTACAGCACACTGTAACAGCCTGAAGCTGATTGCTGTCCAGTAGCTGTGGTGCTGGAAGTGAAGACTGAGATGTCACACATCCCGCTGTCAGGTTGGTCTTTTCTCCCTATTACACTTCATCTCCTCAAAATAAAAAATGGAAGCCTAATGGATTTAAATAATTTATTAAGTATCATCTCCAGGACAGGTGTCACGATCCGGGTATCTGGACGCCATTTCTTACCCATCAGATGCCTCCTAAGGCTGGCTCAGCGCTCCAGGACCGGATCCCATCTGTTATCCTAATGTTCACATTCCTGCATCCTCTCCTGTCTCTCTGAGACGCTGTCACAGTAACGCCTTATTACATCTGGCATGGCGTCTCCCGCGGCCTCCGCCGCCGTCCCTGAGCTTCTGCATGCAGAGTGTCAGAGTGGCGATTACGTCAGCCGCGGCCTCCGCTGTGTCCGCGTGGTTGGATGTGCACTTGTCAACCTGGCGTCTCCTGTCTCCAGTGGCCGGCGCCGCCATTACTGTTTTCATTACCACATGGATTACAAACCAAACTTCCCTCCAAGTGTCTGCATGGGCGCAGCCATCTTGGATTCTGTCAGCTGATCATTTCCTCCAATCTGTTGTCAGTATTGTTAATCTGCATAATTGCCTAGCCAATCCCTTCCTTGCTGCAGGTATAAATACACTGTGCCTGAGCAAGGAAGGCGTCAGTGCTTTGGTTGTCAAACCTAGTTCCTGTTTGTCTCTCTCCTGTGATTGTCTTCCAGGTTCCAGCTCCTGTCTCAAGACTTCCACCATAGAGACCCGCACCAGCATTCCACCTGCGGTGTAGCCTGACTCTCCAATCCATTGTGGATTCATCTGTTTCCAGCTACAACATTACCTGCTTCCAGCTCAGCTTCCAGCAGAGTACAGCTTCCCTTAAAGGGCCGGTGTCCTTTCTACACTTTACCACTCTCCACCGGTATTATTATTTCTCCGCTCTCAAGTTCTACATTTCAGTTCATATTTCATCGCTCCCAAGTTCATTTATTATTTAACTGGTTCCAGCCAGTATCCACTCCGTGCTAACAACAGTCTGGTTCCAGCCAGTATCCACAGCAGCTGTTTTATCTTCAGCAACCCAGCTTTTCCTGGAACACCAGCTGGCACAATCCTGGGTTATCTCCATTGCTACAGTCGGGCCTGGTAAGGACTTTCCATCTAGAAGATCATAAGAACTATCTCACACTACCAGTGCCCTGTGGCTCCTGCCATCCTGTAGTACCCAGGAACTGTATTTATTCTTTGCTGACTTTTACGTTTTCTTTTACTGCTGCTGTGTTGCGGAGTTGTCATAATAAACATCATTGACTTTTATCCAAGTTGTCGTGGTCACGCCTTCGGGCAGTTATTATTCATGTTACTTACATGTCCAGGGGTCTGATACAACCTCCCAGGTTCCGGTACATCTCAGCCCCTACAACTGAGGCTGCCTCCGTCAGCTCAGGCCCTCAGTTGTGACAGTAAGCACTGACCTAATGAATCCAGCCGGAGACCAGGATCAAGCGGCCAGGCCGATGCAAGAACTGGCAGCCCGACTAGAACATCAGGAGGCTGCACAGGGCCACATCATCCGCTGTCTCCAGGATCTCTCTACTCGGCTGGATGGGATTCAGACAACTCTCCGTGGATCAGGCGCGTCTGGTGCGTCAACCACAGTGACTCCAGCTATAACCCCACCCACCTTACCCATTTCTGCTCCACGTCTTCATCTTCCAACGCCAGCAAAATTTGACGGATCTCCAAGATTCTGCAGGGGATTTCTCAACCAGTGTGAGATTCAGTTTGAGCTACAACCTGGCAATTTTCCCAGTGACCGTACAAAAATTGCCTACATTATTTCTCTTCTCAGTGGCTCAGCCCTTGATTGGGCATCACCGTTATGGGAGAGGTCCGACACCCTGCTATCTTCCTACACTGCCTTCGTGTCAACATTCAGGCGCATCTTCGACGAGCCAGGCCGGGTAACCTCAGCTTCATCCGAGATTCTCCGTTTACGCCAGGGGTCACGTACTGTAGGACAATATCTGATACAGTTCCAGATCCTGGCATCCGAACTGGCATGGAACGACGAGGCCCTGTATGCTGCATTCTGGCATGGCTTATCTGAGCGTATTAAAGATGAGTTAGCTACCAGAGACTTACCCTCTAAGTTAGATGAGCTAATCTCACTCTGCACGAAAGTTGATTTACGTTTCAGAGAGAGAGCAACTGAGCGTGGAAGATCATCTGCTCCAAAATCTTCGGCTCCTCCTCCTCGTCAACTGTCACCATCTAAAGATGAGCCCATGCAACTTGGCCGTTCCCGTTTAACTCCTGCTGAGCGCCGAAGACGTCTCTCCGAGTTTCTCTGTCTCTATTGTGCAGCTCCGTCTCACACCATTAATGCCTGTCCCAAACGTCCGGGAAACTCCAAATCCTAGCTCGCCAAGGAGAGGGCCGGCTAGGAGTAATGATCTCCTCTCCATCTCCTCAAGATTGTAATCTCCCAGTCTCGCTTCAAGTTGCTCAACGTTATCGGAACGTCATTGCCCTCCTTGATTCCGGAGCAGCTGGGAACTTTATTACCGAAGCCTATGTTAAACGGTGGTCCCTACCCACCGAGAGACTTCCTTCGTCCATTTCTTTAACTGCCGTGGATGGCAGCAAAATTTTTGATGCAGTCATTTCTTTAAGGACTCTACCAGTTCGTCTGAGAGTGGGAGTTCTTCATTCCGAACTTTTTTCTTTTTTAGTGATTCCAAGAGCCACACATCCTGTGGTCCTGGGCCTTCCATGGCTCCGTCTTCACAATCCTACAATTGATTGGACGACTACGCAAATCCTGGCATGGGGTTCCTCCTGTGCTGAGACATGTTTGTTTAAAGTATTGCCTGTCTGTTCTTCCTCCCCCAGGTCGTCTGATGTTCCACCTCCTCCATATCAAGATTTCACGGATGTGTTCAGTAAAGCTTCTGCTGATATCCTTCCTCCTCATAGAGAATGGGACTGTCCGATTGATCTCGTTCCAGGGAAGGTTCCACCTCGAGGCCGAACTTATCCGTTGTCTCTGCCTGAGACGCATTCTATGGAGGAATATATTAAAGAGAACCTAGCAAAGGGGTTCATTCGACCTTCTTCTTCTCCAGCCGGCGCAGGCTTCTTTTTTGTAAAAAAGAAAGATGGTGGTCTGCGGCCGTGCATCGACTACAGAGGTTTGAACGACATTACCATCAAGAACCGTTATCCTTTACCCCTGATTACTGAGCTCTTTGACAGAGTTAGCGGAGCTACCATCTTTACAAAGCTGGACTTGCGAGGTGCATACAATCTCATCCGGATCCGTGAGGGTGACGAGTGGAAGACCGCCTTTAACACCCGTGACGGACATTATGAGTACCTCGTCATGCCCTTCGGATTGAGCAATGCTCCAGCTGTCTTCCAGCATTTTGTCAATGAGATCTTCAGAGACATTCTATACCGTCATGTCGTGGTCTATCTAGACGATATCCTCATTTTTGCCAACGATTTAGAGGAACATCGTTTTTGGGTTAAAGAGGTTCTGTCCCGTCTCCGTGTCAATCATCTCTATTGCAAATTAGAAAAATGCGTCTTTGAAGTCAAGTCCATTCCGTTTCTAGGGTACATTGTGTCCGGTTCCGGACTAGAGATGGATCCTGAGAAACTACAAGCAATCCAAAATTGGCCGGTACCCTTAACCCTCAAAGGGGTCCAGAGGTTCTTAGGGTTCGCCAACTATTACCGAAAGTTTATACGAGACTTTTCCACCATTGTGGCGCCTATTACTGCTTTCACTAAGAAGGGTGCTAACCCGTCCAAGTGGTCTGAAGAAGCCATGCAAGCATTTCATCTTTTAAAACAAAGGTTCATCTCTGCGCCTGTTCTGAAACAGCCTGACATCGACTCTCCTTTCATCTTAGAGGTGGATGCCTCCTCCGTTGGAGTAGGAGCGGTGTTATCTCAGAGGGCTAAAGATGGCCATTTACACCCTTGCAGTTTCTTCTCCCGGAAGTTCTCCCCAGCTGAGCGCAACTATGCCATTGGCGACCAGGAGTTGCTAGCCATCAAGCTCGCTCTAGAAGAGTGGAGGTATCTGTTGGAGGGAGCTTCTCATTCAATCACCATACTTACAGACCACAAGAACCTTTTATACCTGAAGGGCGCACAATGTCTCAACCCTCGTCAGGCCAGATGGGCACTTTTCTTTTCCAGGTTCGACTTTAAACTCCAGTTCTGTCCGGGCTCTCAGAATCGCAAGGCCGATGCCCTTTCCCGCTCATGGGAGCAAGAAAATGAGTCAGAGTCTTCAGACAAGCATCCTATTATAAATCCGTTGGCATTCTCCACGGTAGGGATGGACTCTACGCCCCCATCAGGGAAAAGTTTTGTGAAGCCGATGCTAAGGAAGAAGCTCATGCATTGGGCCCATGCTTCCCGTTTTGCCGGACATACAGGTATCCAAAAAACCCTGGAGTTTATCTCTAGGTCCTATTGGTGGCCAACTCTGAAAAAGGACGTCTTGGAGTTTATTGCATCTTGCCCAAAGTGTGCCCAACATAAAGTATCCCGCCAGTCGCCTGCGGGGCAACTGGTTCCACTATCCGTTCCCCGTCGACCATGGACCCACTTGTTGATGGATTTCATTACAGACTTACCCATGTGCAACAAGTTCAATACCATCTGGGTGGTAGTTGACCGGTTCACCAAGATGGCACACTTCATTCCTCTCACCGGTCTTCCGTCAGCTTCCAAGTTGGCTCAAGTATTCATACAAGAGATCTTCCGACTCCACGGTCTTCCTGAAGAAATTATCTCAGATCGAGGAGTTCAATTCACAGCCAAATTCTGGCGAAGTTTATGTCAAGTCCTCCAAGTCAAGCTAAAGTTTTCCACGGCTTACCATCCTCAGACCAATGGTCAAACCGAGAGGGTGAATCTGGACTTGGAGGCCTTCCTCCGCATCTATGTGTCCTCCTCTCAAGATGACTGGGTTCAATTACTTCCCTGGGCCGAGTTCTGTCATAACAACCAGTATCATTCTTCATCTGCTTCAACACCATTCTTCACTAACTTTGGATTCCACCCTAAAGTTCCTGAGTTCCAACCGCTTCCAGCAACTTCTGTTCCCGCAGTGGATATCACCTTGCATCAGTTTGCCAATATCTGGAAGAGCGTACGATCAGCTCTGCTCAAGGCATCGTTCAGGTACAAGAAGTTTGCGGATAAGAAGCGTCGAGCAGTTCCTGCTCTCAAGGTGGGTGATCGGGTATGGTTATCCACGAAGAATTTGAGGTTAAGAGTTCCCAGTATGAAGTTTGCACCTCGCTATATCGGTCCTTTCAAGATTGAACAAGTCATCAATCCTGTTGCTTACAGACTCCAGTTGCCTCCCTTCTTAAAAATACCCAGGACATTCCATGTTTCCCTGTTGAAACCGCTGATCTTGAATCGGTTTCATTCCTCACTTCCTCCAACTCCGAAAGTCCAAACTCAACGAGGCGTTGAGTATGAAGTGGCCAAGATCCTGGACTCACGTCACCGTTACGGTCAACTACAGTATCTTATTGACTGGAAGGGTTACGGCCCTGAGGAACGTTCATGGACCAATGCTTCTGATGTCCATGCTCCTGCCTTGGTCCGGAGATTCCATTCCAAGTTTCCTCAAAAGCCAAAGAAGTGTCCTGGGGCCACTCCTAAAGGGGGGGGTGCTGTCACGATCCGGGTATCTGGACGCCATTTCTTACCCATCAGATGCCTCCTAAGGCTGGCTCAGCGCTCCAGGACCGGATCCCATCTGTTATCCTAATGTTCACATTCCTGCATCCTCTCCTGTCTCTCTGAGACGCTGTCACAGTAACGCCTTATTACATCTGGCATGGCGTCTCCCGCGGCCTCCGCCGCCGTCCCTGAGCTTCTGCATGCAGAGTGTCAGAGTGGCGATTACGTCAGCCGCGGCCTCCGCTGTGTCCGCGTGGTTGGATGTGCACTTGTCAGCCTGGCGTCTCCTGTCTCCAGTGGCCGGCGCCGCCATTACTGTTTTCATTACCACATGGATTACAAACCAAACTTCCCTCCAAGTGTCTGCATGGGCGCAGCCATCTTGGATTCTGTCAGCTGATCATTTCCTCCAATCTGTTGTCAGTATTGTTAATCTGCATAATTGCCTAGCCAATCCCTTCCTTGCTGCAGGTATAAATACACTGTGCCTGAGCAAGGAAGGCGTCAGTGCTTTGGTTGTCAAACCTAGTTCCTGTTTGTCTCTCTCCTGTGATTGTCTTCCAGGTTCCAGCTCCTGTCTCAAGACTTCCACCATAGAGACCCGCACCAGCATTCCACCTGCGGTGTAGCCTGACTCTCCAATCCATTGTGGATTCATCTGTTTCCAGCTACAACATTACCTGCTTCCAGCTCAGCTTCCAGCAGAGTACAGCTTCCCTTAAAGGGCCGGTGTCCTTTCTACACTTTACCACTCTCCACCGGTATTATTATTTCTCCGCTCTCAAGTTCTACATTTCAGTTCATATTTCATCGCTCCCAAGTTCATTTATTATTTAACTGGTTCCAGCCAGTATCCACTCCGTGCTAACAACAGTCTGGTTCCAGCCAGTATCCACAGCAGCTGTTTTATCTTCAGCAACCCAGCTTTTCCTGGAACACCAGCTGGCACAATCCTGGGTTATCTCCATTGCTACAGTCGGGCCTGGTAAGGACTTTCCATCTAGAAGATCATAAGAACTATCTCACACTACCAGTGCCCTGTGGCTCCTGCCATCCTGTAGTACCCAGGAACTGTATTTATTCTTTGCTGACTTTTACGTTTTCTTTTACTGCTGCTGTGTTGCGGAGTTGTCATAATAAACATCATTGACTTTTATCCAAGTTGTCGTGGTCACGCCTTCGGGCAGTTATTATTCATGTTACTTACATGTCCAGGGGTCTGATACAACCTCCCAGGTTCCGGTACATCTCAGCCCCTACAACTGAGGCTGCCTCCCGTCAGCTCAGGCCCTCAGTTGTGACAACAGGCTTTCAATTGAGACAAGTTAAAGCTGGGCTGAATGTAAGTTACGAGTCCTCTTCAAGATTTATCTTTATTAAATTCAGTTTTAACATTGTCTGCACACAAGGGGAACTGCTTTCCTTATGAACCATCTCCCCAACCTACAGTACATTATTTGCCCTCCAACAGAAGGAGTCCTTTATACCCAGGTAGTATTTTATTGTCAAAGGATATCCCGCTTAGAGATAAGATAATATCAAAGAGAAAAATCTTCTAGAGATTTTCTAATGCAATCCCCAATTACAGCAAATAATCCTGGTCCAACGATTACAAACTTTCTAACAAACTTGAGCAGTAAATGTTAAACATACTAGTTGCTGTTTATTATATTGGATAGAGTGTTTACCAAAGAAACGAGTATCATAGGAATAAAGAATTGGTTCATGTGTTTGTATGGATTTCACTGATATGTTGTATAATCCAGAATTTATTTCATAGTTAAACTAGCAGACTTAATATACTAAGAAGTAACTGAGTTAGGATTAGAACTATTAAAGATATGTTGTTATTGTAATTTTGTTTTATCTATTCTATATAAAACAAAATTACAATAACAACGAGACTTTTTATGTCTTTGTAATTGCATTGGAAAATATACTAACACTGTGAGCCTAGGTCTTTACTACCGCTAGTCCAAAGGATCCCTGTCTAACGAGGATATCTTGAATTGTAATAAAACAAAATCTATTGTATACTCTGTTATCAAGTTAATAAGTCTAAATATTGGAAAGTTAGGCTTCTCTGTATTATAAACTCATAAGAAGTAATCCAATTCCACCAAGAAGACATGGAACCGCAACACTGTGAGTGGTCCCAACCTAGATCCAAAGGACTATTACACGCAGTTGCAAAATAATCACCCAGCTACAGTATGTGAGCATCGGCACTGTGTCTGAATCAGGCCCTTTGTCTCTTCTCTGTGCATTCCGGTGCTAGTACTTGGCAATGCAGTGCCTTTGTTAGCACTTTGTTCCCCACTTTATTGATTATGTTTCTGAATTTGAGCTGTACTCTTTTTGTAAAACCAGCAAAGCATTCCATAAGTCCATTCAGTCCATAACTACCCTCTCTGGGTCTTAACATTAAAAACCAACAGTTTCTTATACTTAGTAACTGCTAACAAAATAATACTCTGAAATTCTGCAAAATGCTAGATATCTAAATACATGGGTTAATTTTGCAATGGATTATGTGGCAGTATCAGTACAGATTGTGCTGGAAGGCAGGTGATATTGTGTGTGACTTAAGGAATCCACCCACACACTGAAGAAAAGGGGTGTGTGAGAGCACCCCGTGGAGACAGAACCTAGTTGGGGTTCTAGCAGTAAGAGGGTCCAAAAGAAACTGCAGTCAGAGACCAGTGTGTGCTTGGAAGTCACTGGAGGCTTGGAAGCCAGGTTCTTTCCTGCAGGAGGCAGAGAAAACCAGAAAAATCTGACACTGCATTTGGGAAGCTATGGCAGCCAGCCAAGACAGGCCAGTGAGTCTAAGTGTGTGTAGGCCAAGAGATGCCCACCTGAACCTGTAAGAGACAGGACTGAGACTTTTGTGAGAGACTTTGCAGACTAGCTGCCCATATAGAGAGGCCAGAGGCTAGGCTGTTTGTTATTTTCTGTCTGATTTATGTTGACAGTAAAGCATTATTTTATTTATTCACTTGGAAAAGCTGTGTGTAGACCCTAATTAAGCAACTAGACACTGCACCAATACACCCCTCGATCGAGGGGTCACAAATGACACTAAAGAATGAATACACTAGAATGATTTTATTTTTTCTTCCGTTTTCTTCTAAACAAAAAAATACCAATCAACTGACTTATAACCGTTCTCTATCTAATATCTACCTTAAAATACTACCTTAAAATACTAGTAACACACCCAAAATACTAATAATTAGCAAAAAGTTTCATTCAGAGCTACAGTATTAGGGGGAGATGTACTAAGTCTTGGAGAGTGATAAAGTGGAGAGAGATAAGTACCAGCTAATCCTAACTGCTGTGTGACAGTCTGTGTTTGAAAAATGACCATTAGGAGCTGATTGGCTGGTACTTTATCTCTCTCCGAAAAATACAAAGAATTTGTTTGAAATATCTTCTTTGCATTATTCTAATCATTTTTATAGCCAAAACTCTGGAGTAAAAAGTCTATGGCAGTTGGCAGTGCCTCATGTGTCTATCTGTTCTGCACATCTCTGATCAAAACTCACCAAATTTCCAGGAGTTTATCCTGCTGCACCTGTGTATAATGCCCAGATGTACGCTTTGGCTCATATATTGCATGTAAATCTGGCTCTGGTGCTAACCAGTGCCTCCTGAGCTATTTAGCTCACCGCACGTCCCTGCTGGTGACATGGCTGGAGACCACAATGACTGCTCCCTGGCTTATGCTATGTGATAACAGCTGTATCATGTCAATAAAAATGTAATCAATTATGTTATGAAATTCTCACATATAGTTCATGTACAGTAATGACACTCCGCTGAGAATTGTGATTAATTATAACTGTTCTCCTAGAGCACTGGTTGTGGTAGCTGATAAACCAGTGGAAGAAGCTGAGTATATGTGATTAGATTGACAGTGCATCTAGTAAACGATTAGATGTAGTATATGCTTTAAATTGCATAGTGCAAAAATATACGTTGGAGCTATAGTAGACATCACAAAAAAATAATACAGTTTGAGTATCCCATATCCAAAAATACTTGGGACCAGAAGTATTTTGGATATCATATGTTTCCGTATTTTGGAATAATTGCATACCGTAATGAGATATCATGCGATGGGACCCAAGTCTAAGCACAGAATGCATTTATGTTTCATATACACCTTATACACACAGCCTGAAGATCATTTTAGCCAATATTTTTAATAACTTTGTGCATTAAACAAAGTTTGTGTGCATTGAGCCATCAGAAAACAAAGGTTTCACTATCTCAGTCTCACTCAAAAAATTCTGTATTTCAAAATATTTGGATATGGGATACTTAAACTGTAAAAAACTCATCTTATTATAAACTGATGGTGTGAATGAAAACATAAAATGCGTGGAACAGTGCGGCAGATTAATTTAAGGCTGGGCTAAGCTGGGGTTTTTTCCAACCAGTTTGGATGTCTTGCTACCTGTTCTATTTTGCAGCAAGATTAAAAACAAGATTGAGGCTGATTTGGGATTTATGTACTGTATAAATGGAAACTAGAATATTGGCTTGTCAGAGAGTTGAGCATGATCGCTGTATAGATCTAACCATACCTATCATTAAACTAATTATACTCTAATGAATCATTTATTCAAACTTACAAATGAGCCTATTAACTGGGAAATGTAGCTTAAACAACATAACAAATTGAAATCCTGCAAATGAAATTTGGGGGAATCTTGTTTCTAACCTGTTCAGCTCTATGAACAAACTTGATTAGTAGATAAAATAAAGGCCTTACAATATGATACTTAGTGGGACTGCAGAAATGCACAATTGCAGCTGTAAGCTTTCTGTTAGGTGCAGTGGTTCTCAAACTGTGTGCCGTGAAACCCTGGGGAGCCTCGGGACCAAGGACGTAGGTGCAGGGAGTGCAGCTGCTATGGGGCCCAGAGCTGAGAGGGGCCCATTTTGCTTGTCAAAGTTACATATGTTATATACATTTTTCACCATTGGGTAGTACATAAGGGCCCTTACAAACTTTTGCCATGGTGTCTACAGTATATCTAGTTATGCCCCTGGACCTGCTCAATGTAATGTGGTAAAAATTAACAGGAGGGTTTTATAACGTTACATAATATGAGCCAGTGCCGGAACTAGACATTTTAGTGCTGTGTGCAAGAAACGGCATCGGCGCCCCCCCTCATCAAAATCAGGCAGTGCGCACCGTAGGGGGTGTTACATTTTTATAGGGGCGTGGCTTCAAAGGGGAAGGGGTGTGGCCTCAAAATAATACCAGTTTATATTACGGTGCACAGTAGTCTCCATTATTCAAATTACGCCGCACAGTAGCACCACTACACCAGGTAGAGCCCCTTTTACACATTACGGCAGATAGCGTCCCCTTTTTTACACATTATGGCAGACAGCGTCCCCTTTTTACACATTACGGCAGACAGCGTCCCCTTTTTTACACATTACGGCAGACAGCGTCCCCTTTTTACACATTACGGCTGACAGCGTCCCCTTTTTACACATTACGGCAGACAGCGTAACCTTTTTACACATTACGGCAGACAGCGTCCCCTTTTTTACACATTACGGCAGACAGCGTCCCCCTTTTTACACATTACGGTAGCCAGCGTCCCTCTTTTTACACATTAGGGCAGCATTATCTACTTTGTGTTTCTGCCAGTGATTCCAGTAGTTACACATATACAGTACTATTAACACCTACATATCCACAGAATACACTTCATTTTAAACGTACAATTTAGGAATGAATGCAACTCGTGGTGCAAAGTCGCCCTGATTGGGCTTGCGGACACGGCCACTATATACAGTAAATGCTACACTCACGTTCTAAACTATCAGATCAGCAAAGCGATAACAGCTATTCACTAAAAACTGCTCATCGGAAGAGACTGCGCACAGCGTGCCTGTATACACAACACAACAGGATGGACCACAGCTATCATCATTATTATTATTACCTCCTTGGGTGGTTCTGTAGCTGCACAGTCTCCATCCCGGTGGCTGAGGGTCAGTGTGGGCAGATACGGGGCTGAGCGGTGTCCGGGGGATGCAGCCGCCCCCTCTTACTGCGCTGCGCGCACTACATGTACCTGCTGCGGGTCAGACCTGCTTGTGGCTGTGACACTTATCTGCCCCCCACGGTCCAGTGGCATAACTAGAATTTTTTCTCCCCCAAGCCAAAAAATTCTCTGGCGACCCCCCCCCCCCCCCATAATTGCCACTATTAAAGCAATGAATCTGCGCGCGCCGCAAAAAGGGGTGTCATTTTGTTGAAATGGGCATGGCCTTGCATAAAGGGGCTTGGCATTGTAGGAAAAGACTACCTTATACCCCAGTTTTGCAACCTGCACGCCCAGACGTTGGCCACCACAGGAAAGAAAAATAATTCTGATTCATGCCCCTTACATTATTTGTCATTTTTCCTCCTTATAGTAATGCCCAGTATACATTATGCCACATACTGCAATGGCCCTTAGACATTATGCCACACACAATAATGCACATGACACAATATGCCACACACCGTAATGCCTGTGACACATTATGACAGGAATCACAATGCCCGTTATACATTATACTACACACTGCAATGCCCCTGATACATTATTGCACATACAATGCCTGTGACACATTATGACACACACCGCAATGACCCTGAGACATTATACCACATACCACAATGCCCGTGATATAGTATACCACACACTGTAATGCCTGTGACACATACCGCAATGACCGTTATACTCTATGCCACACACTGCAATGCCCATTATACATTATGCCACACACTGCAATGCCCCTGAGACATTATACCACATACCACAATGCCCGTGATATAGTATGCCACACACCGTAATGCCTGACACATTATGACACACAATTCAATGTCCGTGATACGTTATGCCAGACACCGCAATGACCCTGAGACATTATACCACAATGCCCGTGATATAGTATACCACACACCGTAATGCCTGTGACACATACCGCAATGCCCGTTATACCCTATGCCACACACCGCAATGCCCATTATACATTATGCCACACTGCAATGCTCCTGAGACATTATACCACAATGCCCGTGATATAGTATGCAACACACCGTAATGTATGTGACACATTATGACATACACCGCAATGTCCGTGATACATTATGCTACACACCGCAATGCCCATTACACATTAAGTCCTATAGTAAGGCTTCTAATTACTTTTAAATTACCTGCTCGTTGCCAGGGGTTTCATGCTCTTGGTTCCATGCACAGTGCCAGGGGTTTTCAGGCTCAGGGTGTCATGCTCGTTGCCAGGGGTTTCATGCTCGTTGCCAGGGGTTTCACGCACTGGGTGTCATGCTCGTTGCTAGGGGGTAATGCTTGTTGCTAGGGCTGTGCTCCCAGTACCACATATGCCCCCAGTGCCAGATATTCCCCCATAGTGCCAAGTACACACATGCCCCCAATGCCAAATATGCCCCCCCCCCCAGTGCCAGGTACACATATACCCCCAGTGCCACATATGCTCCCCCAGTGCCACATATGCCCTCTCAGTGCCACAAATGTCCCCCCAAGTGCCAAATATGCTCCCCCTCCCCCAGTGCCAAATATGCTCCCCCAGTGCCAGGTACAACTCACCCCCACTCCCCTGCTGTTTTGTGAAGGAGGGACACAGATGGCACAGCGCGCGCCTCTCCACCCTGTGTCCCTCCTGCGTCTCCGGCGTGTCTGTTAAATGAAGTGCTGGTTCGTGAGCCAATCAGAGCTCACGAACGGGCACTTCATTTAATAGACACGCCGGAGACGCAGGAGGGACACAGGAGAGGCGCGCGCTGTGCCCTCCGTGTCCCTCCTTCACAGCAGAGATCAGTGTCAGCTAGGGCGCCCCGCAGCCCTGCGCTCCCCCAAGCGAGCGCAGTGGCTGCGGACCCCTAGTTACGCCACTGCCCCCACCTTACAGACTGTATAAATACATGCAAAGGAACAGGAAGCAATGCGACTGCCAGCCTCGTACCTGCACATACAGGGAGCAGCAGCGGCTACAGGAAGTGCGGGGAGGCGCTGAGGCAGGATGAACGAAAGGAGTAAGAAGCAGCAGCAGAGGGGGGGTTGTTGTAGGTTCCCTGCAGCTGCACTTTGAGCTCCGGCTCGGGGAGGTGGGAGGCGGAGCGGACACTTAGGCACCGGCGCTGTCTAGTATAGATAGCTGCTGATTGCGCCCCAGCTCATCCTGCGATGTGTGCAAGGCACACAGCGCACATAGCTAGTTACGGCTCTGATATGAGCTGGCACACTGTAATGTGGCACAGTATTAAGTGGAGGTACTATAGTGTGGCATAATATGAACTAGGGGCACTGCATGTCCTAATGTGTATTAGGTACAGTGTTGTGTAATGTGTACTGGTGGTGCTACAATGTGGGGCATAATGTGAACTAGGGCACTACTATGATTCATAAAATAAATTAAAGCACTACTATGGTTAACAAAATGAACTAGATCACTATTATGGGGCATAAAATTAACAACTGCTGCAGAGAGGTGTCTCTCTAGAAGCAGGGGCCACACAAAATGTTGCTATGGGGCCCACAAAGTTCTGGCTACGCCCCTGCTCAGGACACTTTCAGGGGTGCCTTGGATTGGTGGTCCAGGACCAATTCCAATAATTTATGGTCAATACAATAGAGAAAACCAGTACTAGTATCTGCCAGTCATAAAATACTGTATGTGGCTAACAGAAGTGAATCCTGTCCCTCACCACATAATCAAACCTAAGGATGACATCTAAACACAATTTACTTAATTTAATATTTTTTTCTAAATTTCTCAATAAGAAACTTTTAAGCAGGTATAGCAGAGTGACAGCTGGCGTGGACACTGTCACCGAGTAGGTACCCCACTAGACCGCCAGGGCATAGGAGTACAGGTCGGGTGTACTAACGCCCATTTTAATAAGACTCCATAGTTCCGGCGGTGAAGACCAGCATAGGGGAGGTGGTGCTTGACCTGTAGCCCCTCCCCCAGCCCATGGCACCATTTACTGCAGATTTTCACGCCCTGGAGCTGCCTCACACTCTCCCTCACACCCTGACTGAGACGCTGGGTGCCATCTTCTAAGTATAGCTGCAGCTGGTCTCCAGGACAGCAAGGCAAGGTCTCCCATGTAAAGCGCTGTGACTTTACAAACACTTGAGTATTCTACATGTCTTTATACAGACAGCATTAGTTAAGAAAGAGTGTACCTATTACAGGATATATTGTACGAGTATTCTGACATATACTTCCGGTCTACGACCGCGCTGTGTTTTATATATATATATATATACATATATGTATGTACATATACTAGTTCAGTGCAGTTTTATTGTCATAACAATTATCTGCATTGCCTGTGACTGTGTGTGCCTGTATCTGCTGTGTGGTTTCACTTTCATTGTTTCCCAGATATATCTATCACTATATTCTGTACCCTAAGGGACTAGGTGCGTCTGGGTCATATATATATATATATATATATATACATAGTGTGTCACAGTACTATTTACCCACTACGAGTATTCTACTGTGTACTCAGTCACATAATACTGGATTTATTCGCAGGTATTGTGTACTGTGTATTCAATCACATACTAACGGATTTATTTGCAGGTATTGTACTCTGTCTGGCTTTATCGTACTAAACCGCTCTGTTGTTGCATTTGTGTACAATGTCTAACAAGAAGGGCAGTAAGTCTGTGGACGCTCCTGCATCATGCAGAGCATGCGCCAAAGATTTCCTAGAGAGGGAAGTTTTGTATGATGGTCTGTGTATTGTGTGTCATACGTCTCCCAGTCAGTCTGCAGCTCCTGCAACCAATCAGGAGCCACCCTGGGCTGCATTAACCAACCTACTAGGTACTCTGGTGGAACGCCTTATGCCCCCTAATGGGACCACCTGTGCCACTACAGCCACAAATTGTCCCTATGGTTAATCCGTCTTGGGCGGAAAATTTGTCTAACCAGCTACAGCAATTAAATCAATCCTTGGTCAGACAAAAACCTACCCCAGGTCACTCCTGTGTGTCTGGGTCATTTAAGCAAGCTGCTTCCTCTTCACAATCCACAAATCTCTCAGATGTTTCATCTGAAGCAGAGTGGCGGCATACTGTCCTGTCAGACACTGAATCAGGTGTTTGTGACGAGGATTCTCCATTGCAAATTGATGTCCCTGCCCTAGTGGTTGCTATTAAGCAGATCCTACAAATCACTGATGATGAGGATTCCACTATTGTGGCTAAGAAAACTGATATGTTTAAACGGCAGATGGTGGTTATAAATCCATTACCCCATTCTGACCATTTGGTGGTCATCAGGCTGGAACCCTGGTCTAATCCAGGGAAGAAATTCTCCCTGTCTAAACGGGCCTTGGCTCGCTATCCTCTCCTCAGAGTTATGTAACAAGTGGGAAAATCCACCACCGGTGGATTCTTATATCACCCGCCTAGTGGTGTCATCCACTCTGCCTGTCACCACTGTCACTTCACTGAAGTAACTGTCAGATAAGTGTGTAGAAGGATGCCTGAAATCTATTTACTTCCTTACAGGTGCTGTACATAGACACATTATTGCAGCCTCTTGGGCTGCAAAAGGTATTGAAGCATGGGTTCAGGCATTAGAGGAAGAGCTGCCCGTGGTGCCTTGTCCTGTCATCCACCCTTTCTGATATTTCAACTTGACCGGGCAGTTCTTAGAACTCGCCCAGGTTATTTACCTAGAGTGGGGTCATCTTATCACCTTAACCAAGAGATTGTGGTTCCGGCCTTTATCTCTTCTGATTTGTCCTCCAAAGAGCGGTATTTGGATGTGGTAAGGGCTCTCCGTATATATGTGTAGAGGACTGCCTCTATCAGGAGGTCAGATTCCCTTTTTGTCTTGTTTGGTTTTCACAAACGTGGCTGGCCGGCGAATAAGCAAATCTTGGCCATATGGATTAGAATGGTGATTGCACAAGCTTATGCGCAGGCTGGACTCCCTGCTCCTGCTGCTATTAAAGCCCATTCTACTTAGTCTGTTGACCTTCTTAGGCGGGCCGCTGTAGCGCGTCCGTAGAACAATTGTGCAAGGCGGCTACATGGGTCTCAGTGAACACATTCATTAGGTTCTATGCCTTTGATACGTCCGCCTTCCAGGATGCTTCCTTTGGATGATGGGTTCTTATACCCGCTAAGGCGCATCCCCTCCCTTGAGAAACTGCTTTAGGACATCCCCGATGTATCCCTGTGGAACACAATGTACCCTGATGCAGAAAAGGAGAGTTATGGTAGACTTACCATAGTTAACTCTCTTTCTGCGAGGTACATTGGGTTCCACAGGGCTCCCACCCTGATGCACCTAGCTTCTATGGGTCTGTATGGCATTAGCTGAAGGTCCCTTCTCCTGTCGTGAGAATGTGGTTCTATGTGACTAACATCTGCCTTCTCTCTTGCCTGCTCCTACATTTGACTGATTAACAAAACTGAGCTCCAGTGCCTGGAGGCGGGGTTTATAGCGGAGGTCTCAATGCATCCTGGGACAGCCTAAAGCTTTTGCCTGTTGGTGCCTCTGGATCCAGATCCACTCTGCACCCCGATGTTTCCCTGTGGAACCCAATGTACCTCGCAGAAAGAGAGTTAACCATGGTAAGTATACCATAACTCTCCTTATACCACCTCTCTAGAAATTAACCGTATAACTACTGTAACTTGGATACTGAATACAACCACCTTACATAAACAAAAGAAAACTTGTAACAAACTACAGGATTGGTTTAAGTGCACCACCGTAGCATGGCCAAGAATACAGACTAGCGAAAAGGTGTTATTTGTTTTATATCAGTAATTATATTATATCGTTAGTGTTATGCCTTGTATGCTAATAGCTTGTAAATGCCAGGTATAACCATTTATGTGGCAGCCAGAAGAAGTGACACAGAGCAATAAATGTGTTTCTTTTCAATGATCTGTACGTTTGAGGAAATAAATTAATGTCAACTTACGGGTGTACTTATTATGAAAGTAACAGATAATAAAATATATATGTCAGGGGTGTTCCCAAGTCCACTCCAATAGACTACAGACATTTTTAAGGCTTGGGTGGAGGCACATATATATTAGTTACCCCTAGAGAGGTGAGAAGGTCTAACAATAATAATGATTTTACTGCAAAATTCTGCATCATAAAGAAGTTCAGAACATTTTTTTAAATGCTCTAAAAATTATTTGTAGTCTATATGGATGTTACAAGACTCTCACACTCCAGCCCTCCCTCTTTTGAGAATTAATTTACAACTGAGTCATTTTACATTACTGGTCACACATGATAAATCCTCACATGTAAATATGATATCACAAAGTAGGAGTATATTATGGTATGAGGTGAATTACCTTCACTAGAGCTTTTGAAAGTAGAGTGTGAATTGGAGTCCATGACCCTGTCACTAATTAGCTAGTTCCCGGCAATGACAGTAGAACCACTTATTGGCCGGGAAATGCAGCAGTATAAAAGGAATAGATAGAGAATTCCTTATAATATAGATCAGAGTGTAGGAATAGCTAGGCTCATAACGCAGATCATTGTTTTAAATACTAAGCAGAAACCTTGATCAATTAAGTTAATTTTGCAACAGTCATTATGGCTGTATTGTTACCAGGACAATAGTGACTGTATTGCAGTTAAAACCATTTTGCTATGCTGCACTGTCTGCAATTATAAACAACAATGAACATAATGTGATTTTTATTTACACTTGGAAACTGTTTATCAGCCCACCTTACAATTCCTATGGTACTTTTTAGTAAACAGACAAAACAGACTCTTGGGGGGGGGCTCATGCAGAGGTCTCTGCAATTGTGCACTGAAAGGCAGGCACAAAACTTCTTATTTGTTAAAGAAATCTGCAATTGCATGCATTTGCAAAACTTCTACTATCGAGAATGCATACCAGTCAGGAACAGTACAATATGCCAGTCAGAACCTTGTTATACCAGGCATATTTCAAACACACTAATGCGCATTACTTTTTTTGCTGGAGAAACACACATTCATTCACTATAGGACTTCAATATAACATACAAAAAATCCTCTGTGATACAATAGAAAAAACTCACTGTTTCATATACTAAAAATATATACTTTCTTGTTTTGCTACACAAAATCTTAATATATGTAAGAGCAGCACAGAAAGCATCTATCATGCATCTACATCCAGCCAATCACAAGTGTTCCGCTAGCGGTGGCACCCCGTCATCTTCATTACCATCCAAACTTTGCATGTACCCTGGACCACCCACAAATAATATGTCTTTCTCACTAGTAAAGGCATTTATGCCACGGTCTCAGTCTGACCACAACTGCACTACCACACCCTTACTGTACTGAGGGACAGATTTATTAAGCCTGGTGAAGTGATAAAGTGCAAGGTGATAATGCACCAGCCAATCAGCTCCTCCTAACTACCATGTTACAGGCTGAGATTGAAAAATGACAGGAGCTGACTGGCTGGTGTGTTATCACCTTCCACTTTATCACTTCACCAGGCTTTATAAATCTGCCCCTCAGTGTTTGTAAGAAGCCCCTTCCTTCCCATTGTCTGTCCTGCTTCTCTAGGCACAAGCAAGCGTAAGTACCAGAATCACACGAATCTGCATAGATGCCTATGGGTACCACAGCTTTCTTGGGAATGCGTATGATGTGCTACACAAACTGGCATAGTACTGTACTTTGTAACCGTCTCCCAACTTCACACTTTTAGTCTAATAAAAAAAAAAAAAATACTTGCTTTATGCTGACACAACACTCTGTGTTTTACTAATCTGTCTCAGATATGAGATGCTATTTCTTTTTTTGAAGCAGGTAAGACTGAAAAATGGTGTCATGCATCAAATCATGTCGTTCCTGCTCCATATTGACTTATTACTGCTTGCAGATCCCACTAGATCTTTCCTGATGGCAAATGTCTAATCACTTGCTATAACTCAATAGATTGATATGCAGAATGTGACATACAGGTTTTATATAAATCCATAGCAGCACAAACCTTGCTCCATTCCATACAGTATATTGGAAAAAATAAAATATATTTATGCTATTTACTATTTAGTGAATTTTTATTTCAGTTCTATATAAATAATAATAAGAAATTAATGATAACTCCCACCAAAAAAAAAGAGTGACAGGTAATGAATTTCCCTTCAATAGACTCCAATAGACTGTTGAATATGATGCTACATCTGTATCATGAAGGTGAATGGCTTCTAATACTTCATTCATTCACCTCCCCCCTCTACTCTTATTGTTCTAGCTATCACAACAGGATACAGCTTTGAAGTGAATTTTACTGGGAAGAGTGAAGATATGCACTTATTTAGTGACAGTCTCTGGGCGATTCACTGACAGGTACAAATTCTGTAAGCCAGACGGATCTCTCTGGGGTACAGTATGGATTGTCACATAATGTGTCTCACAGTCCTCAGGAACGGCAACCATATGGTCAGCATTCTACTGTAGGTAAATAAGACACTCAGACAGCAAACGCCAACATTGCAGTACACAGTGCAGCAATGGTGCAAATGACATAACTACATTACTAGATCTAAAAACAAATAATAGGTCACCATATTTAATACTATACAATATATGTATGCGCACAATATATGAAACACGTTATATATATATATATATATATATAGTAACAAGCCCTCGATGCACTGATAAGGAGATGAACATACAGTATAACAGTAGATACACAATAGAAGAACATTGGCTGCTCCTCTTGTAGGATCCTTACCAGCTAATGGATCTAAAAAGCAAGCACAGAAAAACAGGACAAGAAGGCTACATAATGTACAATCTTAAAACCACTGGCATCTCACACAAAAGGTAATGTGTGTACTTTAGGAGAAATTCAGTAAGGCTACTCTGAGGTCTTTATGTCTCATACACAATATACTGTTGTGATAACGAATGGCCCCCATACATCAGCAATAAATTGCTGTTATGTCCCGATCACCTGACAGCTGGGTCGGGGAATCGGGAATATTAAACATGTTTCGACCATGGTCGGGATCAGGAAATTGGGTCATTTTCATATGTTTAATTTCCCTGAATACCTGACGGATTGCCAATCATTGCTGGCTACCGAATGGCGGTGCCTGCAGGTCAGGAAATCTAGAAATTGTGGCCACTGATGTATGTTATATAATGTTTATACTAGACATTTACAAGAGGGCAACAGGTCAATCTTTCATTTGTACTGAGAGTTCTCCCTGCTATTCCAACACCTCTGACTGCAGAAATAGAACATCTCCTAATTCTAATTAAACATTCCCCCATTAGTTTACTGGTGGCAATCTGTATCCAGGAATCCTTACAGTTCCAGATATTGTACTTGCTCTGACTAAACCAATTAATTGTGAATTCCCCTGGGATGGACAACTTTGAGCAAATACAGTGAGAATTGCAGATGTGTTGAGAGTACTGATTGGATGACATGACAGTCCATCCAGTCAAAGTTCTCCATGCACTTGTCCTGCTTACTATGTTGTTACAGAGTTCCTGGGTGTCAATCACTGGATTATTGAAAGTAGACTTGCTCTGGCAGGTTAGAATACAGGTGGAAATGCAGAGAACTTTGACTTTGATAACCTGTGGTTATGATATACTGTATTCTATACTATAAACCAACACTGAAACTGGCACTGGAAGAAGAAGCCAATTGTATCTGATCATATGTAACATTACATTGTCTTGATTTAATTTCATAGCATACTGTACAAAGGAACATATTCAACCATTGATGCACACAAAGGATACAAGCACAATACAAAACATTTGGGGTCATTCCGAGTTGATCGCTAGCTGCATTCGTTCGCTGTGCAGCGATGAGGCAAAAATACAGCACTTCTGCACATGCGTATGCGGCGCAATGCGCACGCGCGACGTACTATTACAACGGCCGATGTAGTTTCACACAGGGTCTAGCAAAGCTTTTCAGTCGCACTGCTGTCCGCAGAGTGATTGACATGAAGTGAGCGTTTCTGGGTGTCAACTGACTGTTTTCAGGGAGTGTTCGTAAAAACGCAGGCGTGCCAGGAAAAACGCAGGCGTGGCTGAGCGAATGCAGGGCATATTTGTGACATCAAAACAGGAACTGAACAGTCTGAAGTGATCGCAAGCGCTGAGTAGGTATTGAGCTACCAAAAAACTTTGAAGCCGCTCTGTGATCCTTTCGTTGGCACTTCTGCTAAGCTAAAATACACTCCCAGTGGGCGGCGGCATAGCATTTGCATGGCTGCTAAAAACTGCTAGCGAGCGATCAACTCGGAATGACCACCATAGAGCCTTATAAGACTTTAATCAAATAGTATATCAGAAATCTCTGTAAGCCATACAACTTATCTTAAAAAAAGCCTTGTATAATGCAACCATATATAGATGGAACACAGTATATAATATGACCATGATATATACACATGCATTATAAAAAAGATTTAAAAAAATAGTTTTTTTCAACAAAAAGATGAATACGCAGTAGTCATGATAGTATACTTTAGGTCTGTGTTAGCTGTACAGTAGATAGTTGATTCTACTTATTAAACTGATATAAAACATACTGTAACGTTCGTTCAGTTTTTAACAAGTGTGAAGTGTAAAGATAACATTGTAAATAGACATGGGAGTCTTAATTCTATGGGGATAAAATAGGCACTTTTAACCAACAAGCCACTGAGATCTAAATAATGGCTTTTGGGTACTTTTTAGTACCCGTGATCCACTTTTTGCCAAACTATTAATCAATCAATCAATCAATCAATCAATCAATCAATCAATCAATTAATTCCCTCTTTATCAGGTTTAATGTTAGGAAAATTCTTAATATTCTTAACTAGGCAATAGTAAAGTGATTAATAACTGAGAACTGAACCTGAGTGACAATACTGTTTTTGTCCAAAAATATGTACTGTGCTGTACACAAAGGCATTTATCAAGTGTTTATCAACTCCAGCTGAATTCAGTGCAGCGATCCCAGTTATCTGTCAATTATCTGTAATAACTCTAAAGACCATTATTCGCCCTCGGAGCAGCACTCGCCATTCAACTTTTTTTACTGTAGTGTCTTGTTTTTCCTAAATCTCATAGGCTACCAAACATTACTGTAAGCAGAGATATGCTGGCATAGCCAATAAACCAGACACATAGGCATAACATTGATTATCAGAGCTTTACAATTAAATAAAATAAAAAAGGACAATTATATAAATAGTATTAAAAAGTCAAAAACAGAAATAGCAAAAGGTATAATACTTTTAAATGTTGCTCATTTAAATATAATTGTGTTTAATGTAATATATTTCTATTTTGTAACTAGAGAGATACAGTAAACACATTTTATGGTGTATTAAGTGTACTGCTTTAGGAAATGTACAACTACTGTAGAACTTCTAACCGTTGGTGCTAGAACTGTCAAGTTAAACCACCGGACACATTGTAACTATAGTACAATTAGTTTTATAGGCAATTCCCTGCTACCACCATGTCTGCTACATAAAGCAGTCAGTGGCATTTATTATATTTCATATTCTATTACCAAAGTTTCAAATACACAACTAATGTTGTCTTACACATTAAATGCTGATGAAACGTCTGCTGAGTTTGAGCAAACAAGAGAGTGGTTATTACCATAGCATGCAGAACATTGTACTTTTCATATACTATATGTCTAAACAGCAAATATGCAACAAACAAGCGTGTAGAGAGCACTGGCTATCCAGCAGTACATCACTCTGATATTCAAGAGTCATCAGAAATGGTTACAAAACAAAGCCTTTAAAGTCAGTTAGAGACTTACTATTCCCTGACTAATGCAAGAGGACGCAGATGACTGCTATGTGCACCTTTAGAAATCAGCATGGAAGAGAATAACAGAACACCAGTGGCTGTTGGATGCAATGGGGTGAAAACAGCCACTGGTGTTAAAAAGGAACATTAGACCCTTAAAAATGATGCATTCCTCCATTTACTAACTGACGGATTGCTGGCTAGGGAGCACTGCTGATATCCAGCTACCAGCAATGTCACTACCACACTCTGATTCATCTTTCAAGGTGCTACACACAACTGCTTCTGAAACACAAAGATTAAACTCCCCAAAACCAGAGGGAATGCCAAAATATCTACACTGCTCCTATAGCCTGGATGGTATAATCATGAAATAGTGCTTGGATTCAACCTCTCCTTCTGTGCAGAACTCTGTCATCATTAAGTCTATCAATGGCAAAGCCTTGCAATATTACTACAATCATGTATACTGTTTTATTACAGCTATATACCTAAAATACAATCAGCACCAAAACACAGCAGTACAACACATACTGGTTTCTCATTGGGTTGATGTCAAAGAGAAAATTCCAATAAGACATGTGTTGTGTCTATTTAACCCTCCCAGTGCTGACACTAGACTACATCTCCCATCATCCACACCCCAGTGCCTAGTACTGTATAAAACAAATGTGTTTCTAGTTCAGTAACAGCTATTCACTCTTATTCTTACTCATTTTTATTTCTTCACTTTATCTCACAATATAAACCAGATTTCTGAGCAGCACTAAGACTTTTACAATGTTGTATTTAAAAACATTGAGCACAGGTTCACCATAATGAATTAAGCAGCGATGGACTAAATTTGGGTCCAGAATAAAAGGCATGCTCTGAGCTTTTAGAACAATACAGCCCTCCAAAAGTGTTTTAGGATAGGAGAAGCTGCCGGAGTTAAATGGCCATGGTAAATGGTTTATGTCAGACTGCAATGTTTGCACAGAAGAATTAGGCAACAAACTCCCGGAGCCTCTTGGTGACAGATGATCTCTCCTTACCTTTTGTGGTGAGGACACCGCAGCCAACACCCAGGAAGAAAACTGCTGTCACCCACTGAACTGACATCCTTGGAAAAAGACAGACAGGAAAGTGCAGACAGAATCCCTGGCTGTGTGTATCTGCTCCTGGTCATGCACACAGGCTGAGGATGTGTAGCTCCTTCAGATGCTGCTGCTATAGTATGCCTGTGCAGGGAGTGACAGAGGATCGGTGTCTCCAGCTCTCTCTTCCCCAGTCCCCCTTGCAATGTCTTGCTAGTGATGCCCAGTAATTCTCAGCTCTGCTGCTGTTTCTTCTTCAGATCTGTCTGATGACAATTTAAATCCCCTGGAAAGGCTCTCTACTGCCATCTACCGGTACTCCCCAACAAATGCTGACTTCAATAGTCAATTGAACTACAGTACTAGCAGTTTTAAAAATACATACATCTTTGAGATCCTTGTAAACCCCTAAATTATCAGACATTCCTAATTAAGGACACTATTTAATGGGGGCAATAAATAATAGAAAAATACAGATGATTAGGTAAAACAGGAGAACATTACAGAGTATAAATGAAATATTGACTTATTGTCATTCAAGAATATGCGTACAGCTTAGTCAAATAAATTGACTTTTTTTAATTGGCCAATTCTGAATACTATGGCCTCGCAGCAAGGAAATGTTTAATTCAGCTATACAGAAAGCATTGCCTTAAGACTCCAAAAATACATGACACACAAATAATAATTACAAAAAAAAAAAAAAAGTTGTACATTTCCTGGGGGAGTGTATATTTCCTATTAATAGCAGCTTTCACATTTTTAATGAGAAATTCACAAGCTGTTCAAATGTGCAGCATTAATGTTTATCATCAGGGTTTCAGTAGCTGCCTTTTATTTTAATAGAACATGAAGGAGAAGACTTGTGAAACGAGTAGCAGAGGTTTAGGCTAAGAGGATTACTGCAGGTATTGTATGGAACCAATGCACGTGGTGGACTGATTCTGATAAGAGGGATGGCCATAGACCATCGACTGCAACCATAGATGGTCTATGGCCGATGGCAAGTGATTCATTTTTTCTTATTGATAGAGCGCCAGCAATGCCGCACCACTAGCGTTGTTCTGATGTTGAAAAAAAATGAATGGTGGTGCAGATCCGGTGAACAAGCAGCACCCAGCCACCAATGGATGTTTTTTTACCGATGGTTTACAACCAGTGGTGCATATCAAATGGTTGATTATTTTTCAACTGTGCATACTTCTAAGTCACCAAAAAGTTCCTCAATTTGAGATGCATGGTGTCAGAAATATATTGAAAATGTATTGGGATGTTCCTGGGTGATGGCTATTCAGTCTTATGGGCGTGTTATGGGAGTGTCGCTCTATGCTATAGCTTAAGGTGATTTAAAGTAGATTACCTGTATTTGGTGTACCGTGTGCAACCAGAGGTAGCTAGGCAATTGCAGCCCTAGTCTAAAGGTAGGAGCCACCACTGTGCAACCAAATTTGCACCTTGGGAAAACCATGTTGCACTGCAGGTGGGGAAGATATAAATTGTGAAATTTAGATTTGTGAGGGGTATGTCTGAACTCAAATCTACATTGCAGATGAAAAATAAAGCTGTTCAGCAATTCTGAGCTTCATGCCAAGAAAATGCAAATGTTTAAATGTATTTATATCTGTATTGCAATATGATTTATCCAGGTGTTTTTTGTTTGTTTTGGTCCCAACTCAGAATCCTAGTACTTGCCCACACCACACATACTGAAGGGTTGGGTACAATATCCCAGTAGTCAGAAGCCCGACAGTCACAATCCCTGTCAGCAGAATCATGCCACTCACAATGCCGACAGATCCAAGTGAGTATTCTAACCCCAACAATAACCCACCCCTCCTACAGCCTAACCTACCATCCTTTGCAGCAGCCTAACCCTAATTGTCCCCTCCCGCAGCCTAATCCTACCCCTTCCCCTAGTGTATGACTCTAACCCAAAAACTACCATAATGCTTGTGAGCATCAGGATTCCGCAGCCAGGATTGTGACCTTGGGGATCCTGACTACATCCAACAGTGAAAATGGATGAGGTTATGCAAAATTAGGGTAGAGCTGTTGTTCTGATAGGGTAAATATTGTGGTGTATGAATGCCTTAGGATAAGTATTTCTTTAAGGGTTCCGAATGGAATGTCAACAGTATTATTATTATCCTTTATTTATGTAGTGCCACAATGGATCCACAGCACCCAGTTACACAGTACATAAACAAACAAGACAACAAGAAAGCAGTGACTTACTATTCAAGCCAATATAGGACAAGTACAGGGTATATAAACATATCTACATCAGCAGACGACACTGTAAAAGTATCAGGGCAGCAGAAAACTAAGGGATTTGGTGCCTTTGAAGGGAGTATGGATCAAAAGATGGTTTAAGTAAGAGAAGGAAAGGCACATAAGGGAAGAGGGCCCTGCTTGTGAGAGCTCACATTCAAAAGGTAAATAGGTTGACAGTGATAATGTCGATTTATATACAGAAATGAAAAGCTATACCTTCTATACACTCTAAACACACTTTAAACCTTTAGCCGCTGCGGCCGCTATACTTGGTACACACGCTACGTACGTTTTACGCTATTAGCGTACAGAGTCCCGTACGATGTACGGACTCTGTGTACAAACACCGCGCTGACGGTACAATGCACCCGCAGCGCGTACACACCCAATGAATACGCTTTAAACCTTATACAGCAATGCAATGCGCTACTAATACACTTTTAAACCATAGCGGGGAAAGGAAGACACAACACCGATTTGTAGTTAAATCACTGGGTTTCGACACCACAGCGTAATATTGCTGAAAGGGGGTTACAATATATATAGCACAATATAAGACAATATAACAGAATAATGGCTACAGTCAATGGTACATACGTGAGTATATTCGCGTGCGCTTCCCGGTCCGGTCCTCCGTAATCTAATAGATAACGTTTTTGAGTCTTATGCCAGACCAGGCTGCAGCAGGCTTTATTTATACAATTCTTCCAAAAGCAATACAATGGATACTGTAATCCCTTTGTCCATTGGACACAGGAATGCACTTTTACAGTACAGGAGAGGTCATAGGTCGATTTGAATTGGTGGGCGATGTCTGTTCTAACTGATCTTGTGGGTGGTCTCCTCTGGATTCCCGCCGCATACATAATGTACAGTAAATACAGTTTATATCTATATTCTGCTTCTGCACATAACTATCCGCAGGAACATGCGATCTTCCTCAAACCAACACCGGAATGTTACCCTTAAAATACCCTACAGCTGGATACCAAACACCACCTTATGACCTTGTTCTGTCCCCTCCTATTCTGTAAAGGTGAATCCCCTTGTTCTGAAACCATTTAAACTGTTGTTATTTTCTGGTGTGGTGCAGGGGGACAATGTGTACATTGTGCACTACTTGGATTAAATATGTAATGTGTTTTGATAGCTCTCCATGCGTTCACAAACTCTACCGTAAATACCCATACCACGCACTGATGCGCACGACCGCGGGAGCGACCATAAGCAAATTGCGAATATGTGCACGCACAGCAGAACAAGTAAACGCGCGGAGGCCATCTGTGTGTAGTTCGTACGTGATGTGTGTACTGCAATATTTTTCGACTTTGACAGTCCACCCTCTGGCAGTCACCAATAACTGCCACTATCTAATCACTAAACAGAAAAATATCTACACAATATGTACAGAAGTTTGGATAGTCGGGAGAGAGTGGTAGGTAGTAAATGTATGACCTAGTGGGATAGTAAAAAGCATGTATGTATGAATCCATGTCTGAGGGGCATGTATCATCGTGCCGTTTATGTTCTAAATAAGCTTTGAGGTATTGCGAAGTATACATTAAATCCTTCTCATCCCGTACTAAGGGTCTGTAAATGGGCCAACAAACACTACCGAGCTCTTGTCGGATTGTTCCAACAAATGGGGTGCACATTTAGTTGATGATACACGGAGGGGAGACATATGTGAGTGCTATTATATGTGGATATCACCTGTCTACTATGTGTGCTATTAACTGGAGGTTGCAGAGATGAAGATAAGACACATATCTAAAATACATTCACATAAACATTTACATAAACATTCTTGGGTAGGGCTGATGTCTTTTCCGGATGGGTGTATCTGGGCAGAGGGGGAGACAAAAGAAAAACGGGTGAAAGAAACAGGCCATGGAATTCATTTGCAATCTTTATCATAACACTGTCTCTATGGATGGGTCGTAAATTAAATCTTCTGCTATAACAATGCCCTCGCTCCCTAGACTCATCAACTTTGTTCCGTGCTTGCGCCGCGTCAGAATTCGAACACACCTAAATATCAAGCCAATAATTATGACGACTCCCAGGATACAAAGGAGAAACTTCCCTACACTCATAATAACATTTTGAGCCCACTCTCCTAATCCTGAGAACCAATTTCGTGGGTTCAACCATGAGACCCAGCCGGTCAGCTCATTACCCACAGCCGTCAGGGTAAGGTTGTGTCTCATCCGGAACTCCCACTTTAACTGCAAGATATCATCCATCTTTTGAGCGATGATCTCTGTGGGGTCGTCAGTGCTGTTTGTAATATACGTACAACACTTCACACCATATTGAGTTGCCAAAGTGACACAGTACCCACCCGTCACGGCTGTGATATAATTAAGGACCATCCTGTGCTGGATCAATTCCTTCTTGTAAGCTTGTAGCTCCCTTCCCGTATACCTGAAGGTGTCGTCATACATCTCAGTGATATTATCTATTAAGTTCGCTAGCGCATGGATATACCTATAATTTATAATTTCTCTGGCAGTACGGGTGATGTCTAATGCGAGAAGGAATTGAATCCCGGTGGATTCGTGGATCAAACCAGAGGCTTCGTTCTCTGTCCTATCTATGAGGTGTCTCTTGACGATGTGTTCATAGTGAGTATGAGTATAAGGAGCCTGAGCACTGCGGTGAACATCTCTCATCTTATCATGGGTTATGGTCATGACCTCTGGCAGTACTCTCCCAATATAACACAATCCCTCTGAGCTCGGGGCAAGCCACTTGTACGCCTTCCTCCCACATATGAAATAGGCATCATCCGGGAGAACATAGGGGACAGAATATGACATCACCATTTTACAAACTTTCCGCGTGAAAACCCAATCCCTAGTTCTCCCATCTGCTCAGTACAAGTATCGGGCTGGATGATATGAGCACAATACCCTGGCGATACTTTTCCAACCCACATGGTCTTGCTTCCACGAGTATACCTGTACCGAAAATACCTTCCACTGTTGGCTATTTGGCGTACAAGTTCAGAGTCTATGGGTATACTATCAGCTCTGTGTGAAAAGGTCATTGTCTGGTTATTCCACGTCACTTCCCAATTTCCCGGTTTTTGGTAATTGGAAATATTGAAACATAATAAGGATCTATCTACATGATACTGGTGGAGCTTCAAACTAGGGGGCCTAGAAATATTGAATTTCTTATCCACCGGTCTCCCACCCCGTAATTCGAGTACCTCATCTATTGCTAAAGGGTATGGTACTAATCCTGACTTGCTCTGACCTTGAGGTACTTGTGAGCCCACCCAGCATTCTGTCTGGTTTAAGACCTTACCCACTAGTGAGTGGTAATCACTCAATGGATGACGGTCCATGTCGATATTAAGGCTGGACTGACATCTCTGGATGCACCCATCCTCGACTATGTTCTCACAATTCCTACAAATGCAATTTTCCTCAGACAATAACCCATCACAGTGCCTCCGAGCTCCCTGACTACCAGAGCGCTTTCTGATACCCGCCTTTGCTCGAGTGATGTGTTACTCCTGAGATTCTACAAATTCATCCTCGCCATCAGAACCCATTCCATATCCTTGCTCGACCTCTCTGGAACCCTCACCGTAACAGACTGTCCTGGTCAACAGCAGGATTAACAGAAAAACCCGAAACGCAGTCTCTTGGGGTAGATCCATCTTGTTAAGGGGAGAGAAGGAAGACAAGAAGGGGGGGAGAAAGAGAAGAAGAGAAGGAGGGTAGTGGGAGATGGAAAAAGACAAAAAACTGGTGCGACAACCACCTCTGGTCTTGTTGTTCTCCGCGCTCAGGTGCCATCTCAACAGTCCTGCCTCTCAACCTTCCCGGAACAGACACTCCAGTGATACGATGTTCTCTACACTCTGCTCTTTGTCACGGGTTCTCTCCGGGTCAGTGACCTTCTTACAGTGGGACGAGTGGACACAAGTCTCTCTTTCGGCAACCTTTAATGCTGTCGTGCTGGTTAGCAAGACTTGGTACGGTCCTTCCCACCTGTCAATGAGGCAACCTGAGCGTAGAAAATTTAGAATCATTACATAATCCCCAGGTTCAATGTCATGACAATTACTGTTCGGTAGGTCAGGAATCACCAGCTTTAGATTTCTATTTTGATTTCTCAGCTGCTGGCTCATCCCAACCAAATATTTCACAGTCACTTCATTATTGCATTTCAAATCATCCTGGGGGTCTATCATTACATGAGGTTGTCGACCAAAAAGAATCTCAAAGGGTGATAGGTTAAGGGGAGACCTGGGAGTGGTTCTGATGCTGTATAATGCTAGTGGCAAAGCTTCTGGCCACAACAATCCAGTCTCAGCCATCACTTTGCTCAGCTTGTTCTTAATAGTGCTGTTCATTCTCTCCACCTTCGCACTCGCCTGTGGTCGGTACGGAGTATGCAGCTTACTATTAATTCCCATCAGTTTGCACATTACCTGAAAGACTTCACCTGTAAAATGGCTACCCCTATCGCTTTCAATTATTCTAGGGATACCATATCTACACACAAATTCCTGCACAATTTTCTTTGCAGTGAACGTAGCAGTATTTGTGGCAGCAGGGAACGCTTCTACCCAATTGGAAAATACATCAATACAGACTAACACATATTTTAAATTCCTACAGGGTGGTAACTGTATGAAATCAATTTGTATTACCTGAAAAGGTCCGTCTGTCGGAGGGATATGAGATGGCTCTGTTGGTATTGACTTTCCAATATTCTTCCTCAAGCAAGTAAGGCATGTCATTGCTCTCTTACCTGCATGAGAAGAGAATCCTGGCGCACACCAGTAGGCTCTCACTAGCTTGCACATACCCTCTTTGCCTAGGTGAGTCAGACCGTGTGCCGCCTCAGCTAGACCTGGAAGATATGCTCTGGGGGCCACTGGCTTTCCATGTCCACCTGTCCAGAGTCCTGAGGACTCCTGGCCATACCCCTTTGACCTCCAGGCCGCCTTTTCCTGTGAAGAACACAAATTTTGCATTTCAATTAATTTGTGTGTGTTGATTGTGTTGAATGTCATCAGTGATGTGATGTTCGTTTGTATGGGGGTGCTGGCTGCTGATTTAGCAGCTTTGTCTGCCCGGCTGTTACCAAGTGAAATTGGGTCTTGGTTGTAAGTGTGTTCTTTGCACTTGATAACAGCCACTCTGTCTGGTTCTTGTATCGCTGTTAGAAGCCTTTTTATATGGGACGCATGCGCTACAGGTGTTCCAGCTGCCGTCATGAAATTTCTGAGGCGCCATAGGGCCCCAAAATCATGCACCACTCCAAAGGCATACCTAGAATCTGTGTATATATTAGCTGACTTAACCTTGGCCAATTCACACGCTCTGGTTAGGGCGACCAGCTCAGCAACTTGTGCTGAGTGCGGTGGGCCCAGGGGTTCAGCTTCTATGATACCTCTGTCGTCTACAACTGCGTATCCAGTACACAAGTCTCCCGATTCTATCTGTCTGTGGCAACTACCGTCAGTGTAAAAGGTAAAGTCTATGCCTTCCAGTGGGTTGTCACTGATGTCAGGTCTCGCAGTGAAAGTCTGTTTCAGGTATTCCATACAATCATGCGTATCAGTCTTTGCACTAAATCCTCCTTCACCATCATTCTCATCCTCCACCCTTTGTGCCTGTCCAGGCACACTTGGCAAGTAATGTATAGAGCAAAAGATATTCCCGCACCAGCCAAGATTTATCCAGACAATTACTCTCTTTCCCTTATAACAAATCTATAGTGTGACTCCAGACTTTATTCCTATCCGGGAGTGCTACCCCTGGCTTAGAAGACTATACCACAAACACACAAAGAAAGAAGCCTTTCTTGGGGTGCACCGAGATTCAAATACCTTATCAATTAATATATAACTTTTATTGTTCTGTATTAAAAAGTTTTTAGCCACATGAAATATAAAATACAATTTTTAAGTGAAAAATAAAGTGAAAAATAGTGAGATTAAAAATCTGTTATTCTCCACAGAGACTGCTGCTGCTGTGATAAAATATTCTCTTTCAATAAAGGCTCAATGGCCCCTGCTGATATTATTTTTATTCACAACCTTGCTGATTTATTTATTTTCTTTCAGCAATCACCAGTACCTCTTCAATCAATTCATATTTAATGTTTATTGTTGAAATAAATTGTGACTGGTGTGTTATTTCAATAAACTAAATTGTTTATGAAAACATATGTCTATACTGTAGTCTTGTGTCAATATAATAGAAAGCACTCAATTTATTCCACACAACTTTATTAACACTAGTTGTCTTTACTTTTGTTTTATCAGTGTGTCTGCATGGTTAATTTCATTTCTAATAACAATCAGTACGTAGGAATGTTTATTCATTATATTGATATCAGATGCCAGTGATATTCTTTCTCATATTCCCCAAATATTGGATTATATGCCTGCATCTGGCCCAATATTAGTCATAAATGTGTTTGTGAATACATAAATGCTGATATATTGATCGTTTAATATCTATAAGTTCATATCGTAGTTCCAGATATTGATCATATGTTGCCGGTTAATTATCTCAGCCAACACTTTTAGACACCTGTTTCCAAATCTGCAATTATGTTTCAATCCAACGTCTCCAATTAATTTGAAAACTGTAGCTAGTATATAGTCATAACATTCCTTTACTTTTGATCGTAACGTTCGTATAGTGAATTGAATAATTTAAATTATACCCACAGTATATTCGGGTTTAGCCTTTTATGGTACACACACTTATACACATGCTTATGTTAATTAAATAGTGGGAGCCAGTAGCGCTAATCTATTTCTTAGAGCCGGGTGTTTGGATTGATTAATATTGCCTGACCTCACAACCACCTTTCCATGTAATCACATATGTTTCCTGATTAATTTAATATCTCTGTGGTATGTTAGATGGTCAGGCTGGCATTTCACAGTGTTAGTGCTGTCTTAGATCTCAGCCGTATGCTGCGGCTCCGGACAGCCGTCGCGTGCGGCTGACTCTGTCCCTCCGCCTACACGCCTCTGCACCCGCTCCTAATCTAGCTGTCCAGTGTCGGGTGTTAGAGGCCGTTCGTTCTCCTTTCCCCTGGCTACTCTATATCTGGCCCAATTGTGATCACTACAGTATACAATTATAATTCGACATTATGTTTCCATTCTAAAGCAGCAGAATATTACAGCAATGCAGCAGTCTCTGAAAAAACGCCAACGCGCGTTTCACAGAGGCTGCTTCGTCAGGGCATCAACCTGATTGTTATTTCTTATGGGTTTATATACCCATCCCCTCCTTCCTATTGGTCATCATATACATGATGTCACATTTGTCAATGAGAGCACATTGAAGCTCTTTTCCCCAGAGCCATACATCCATTATTTCTCTTATATTTCTCTTATATATAAAAGGCTTCTTTCTTTGTGTGTTTGTGGTATACACTTGGCAAGTAAGTTGCTGGATTTAGTGCGCTGCATCTCTTAATGGTGATGTTTACAGGGGCCATCAGTGATAATTCCCATTTTGTAAACCGTGCCGATGAGACATGTCTGGTTTGGGCGGAGTTTAGTAAGGCTGATACTGCATGGGGTGTATGGATGGTCAGGTTGTGTCCTAACACTACGTCTTCGCTTTTACTTACTAGCAAAGCTATCACTGCAACACTTCGCAAGCATGTGGGGAGAGACCGTGCTACGGTGTCCAACTGTGCACTGTAGTAAGCTACCGGCCTGCTGGCATCACCATGTCTCTGGGTTAAGACACCTGCCGCGCACCCTGCACTTTCTGTACCGTATAATTCAAAGGGCTTCCCATAATCTGGCATACCTAATGCAGGTGCCTGTGATAGGCACTGTTTGAGTGTCTCAAATGCCAGTTCGGACTCATCTGTGTGCGAGATCCGATCTGGTTTGTTCGAAGAGACCATTTCTTGCAAAGGTAAAGCCAGCATGGAGAACCCTGGGATCCAGTTTCGGCAGTACCCACACATTCCAAGGAAAGTGCGGATCAGTTGCTGGGTTTGTGGCAGTCATGTTGCGAATCGCTTGTATTCTATCAGCGGTGAGATGTCTAAGTCCTTGAGTCAAGCAATGTCCCAAATATTTTACCCTGGTCTGGCACAACTGCAACTTATCCTTAGAAACCTTGTGTCCTGTATGAGAAAGATGAAACAGAAGCTGTTTCGTGTCTTTCAAGGACGATTCGAGTGAATCAGAACACAACAATAAGTCATCGACATACTGTATTAGCACTGATCCACTCTCAGGTTGAAAGGATTGTAAACAGTCATGCAAAACCTGGGAGAAAATACTTGGGCTGTCAATGAAACCTTGGGGGAGACGAGTCCAGGTGTACTGTACTCCCCTGTATGTAAATGCAAAGAGGTATTGGCTGTCAGGGTGCAGAGGGACAGAAAAGAAAGCAGGACAGAGGTCAATGACAGTGAAAAATTTTGCAGTAGGGGGAATTTGCATGAGGATGACAGCTGGATTGGGCACTACAAGGAATTGGCTCTCAACTATCTTGTTTATCCCCCTTAGATCCTGCACTAGCCTGTAACCCCTCCCCCCACTCTTTTTCACAGGTAAGATGGGACTATTGGCCATGCTGGACGTCCTGACTAGTATGCCCTGTTGTAGCAACCGCTCTATGACGGGGTACACTCCTAATTCTACCTCTGGTTTCAGAGGATACTGGGGGATTTTTGGAGCTATCCTACCGTCTTTTACTTGCACTACTACCGGAGCTACATTCGCCATCAATCCAGTGTCTTGTCCATCTTTGGTCCAAAGGGAACCTGGTATTTGTGAGATCATTTCCTCTACCTTTGCTGGACACTTGTCTATAACAGCAGAATGCGACATTAGCCTTTGAGGGGTGTCTAATATATCTTGTACTTCCTGAACGTGATTCTCAGGTATATCCAAGAAGACACCCTCAGTAGTACAGTATATGACACACTGCATTTTACACAATAAATCTGTTCCAAGCAGGTTAGTCGGAGCCGCTGCAGCCAGCAAAAAAGAATGCTTGGTTTGCAAGGGCCCTATCGTAATCTCTGCAGGTCTACTCAAAGGGTAGTGTTGCACTGTTCCTGTTACTCCCATTGCCGCAATTGTTTTACCCGTGGTTTTTATACCTACAGTCGAATTTAACACTGACCTGGCCCCCCCTGTGTCTACAAGAAAAGGTAATGGTATACCAGCTACATCAACCGTGACCTCAGGTTCACTACCAAGGCTAGCAATCAACTTCACTGGCTGCGGACTACAGGTGTGGCCCAACCCCTATTGTGTGGTGAGACCCTCCCGCAGCACACTGACAGCTACAATATGTGAGGGGGATAGCTGAGAATTTTCAGAGGTCTTCCAGTCCCTCCTAGGTGGGTACCTCATTGTTTCCCCTGCGTGTGGCTCGTAACTTCTCCTATGCGGTCCCTGATCCCAATTATGTGTATTGTAGTGTGGTTCATATCCTGGTCTAGGGGGTCGGTATACATTATGTGAACCTTTATTCCTACATTCCCTTGAGTAATGTCCTACCTTGTGACAATTATAGCATGTTGCTTCACGTGACTTACCATCAGGGGTCTGGGGTTTCGGCTGATGTCGCTTTGTGGTAAGTGCACCTATACTTACAGTCATCAGTTTTTCCCCCTGTGACTCCCTGTGTTTAATGATGTTCCTATCATGCTCGACAGCGGACTCTCTCAATGCAGCCACTGAGATACCTCTCCAGTTTGATAGAGAGGTCTGTACCCTTGTCCTCAGTGTGTCCTTCAACCCGTCCATTAATACAGAAACGGCTACCTGCCTGTGATGTGCATTGTACTTAATATCCTCAACCCCAGTGTATCTAGCCATTTCCTGCAGTGCTCAATGGAAATATTCAGATGCCATTTCACCTTCTTTTTGTCTTATGGAAAAGATTTTATTCCATTTGACAACAGTAGGGAAATATACTCCTAATTGCAGATTTATTTGCCGCACATTCTCCTGAGTGTACTCCTCAGTGAGAGGTACCTCTGCGTTTAGGTTACAATAAGTTATGAACTTCGCGGGGTCAATATTGGAGGGTAAACATATCCGTAGCACTGTTTGCCAATCTTTATTTGTGGGTTCGGTGGCGTTACCTAACTCTTTAATGAACCTCTGGCATGCGACTAGATCTTTTCTGGGATCAGGAAATTCTGACATAATTGACCTTAATTCTATCCGGGACCAGGGACAATGCATGGCAATGTTCCTGACGGGAGTTACTCCCTGAGCGTCAGTCTTCCCATTGGGGATTGCAATCACCCTGACAGGATTTAATTCAATTACATCATTCTGGTTTGATTCTACAATGTGGGGTGCTATGGTTTCTGCATAATGTACGGTACCGTACTTACCTGTGGACACAACCTCACTTATCCCTCCGCTAGGGGGCCTGACTACTGCTCTTGTTGGTTGGGCCGTGCCTACCTGAGTGTCTTGTATGGTGGCTGCTAGAGACAGTGCCGATATCGTGCTGGGCTCATCTTCCTGCTCGCAGTCCTGGGGAAAATTTAAAATGGGATACAACTGGCAAGGGTTAGCATTAGTACATTTATCAATTACACTCTTATCTAGTACCAATGTGCCATTGTCTGTAGCCACTTTCTCCCCCACAATATATGGTGGTGGTGGTGGTGCGGTCGCCATTATTTTCCCGCTAGGTTTGGAACCTGCTGCGCGAGCTAATTCTCTTTGTATATCCCCCTCTTGCTGCCATAAATATAAATAATCTGTATGTCTAATCCTTTGTTTTCTGGATTTTTTTAGACATATCCTTATCCTTAAATTCTGCAATACCTCTGGTTCAAAACTGCCCACTTTAGGGAATGGTACCCTATCTTTGTCAGTCATACGTACCCATTCAGACAAAAAGTCTTCAGTGTGTGATCCATATTTACCACACATAACAAACCTCACTGACTCCTTGGGCTGCGGCACCTCAACCTGAACCCTGGTTAAACGTCCACCGCTTGTGCAATTGGATCCCATCGCGGACTTTTTCCTATTACGCAATCCCCAATGCACAATACGAATAGACGGTGAAAGTTTTTAAAGCGCTTTCACCCACTCCTTCTTCGCCGGGTACCACGACTCACTCCAAGAATGACCACCGCGTACCCAGTGAGGTCCCTATCTGATTTCTATTCACTGGAAGTGTTTAGGAGTGACTTACCTATTTCCAGTGAATATACACCGTTGGAGATTTTCCTGAGAGAGACCAGCGAAAACTCCCTATACACTTATACACAAATCACACTTGCGTATGCTCTATACAGTGCTAATGGTACCGCGATTTTACGCAAAGCACGTAAAGGGGTATCCAGTTGCACTATATATATCGCATCCACAAATGCGCTGTCCAATCGCACAGCATATAGGTACTTGTTACCTATCTGCCGTACGATCACGGGTCGTTGTACAAACTGGGACCCTCAGTCTGGAGCGAAATACCAAAAACCTTTTAACTTCAATACTTCGCAATACAATGCACTATCACGCTCCTTTACAAATCACCTCACGATTTGCGTTTTAAACCTTATACTAACGTGAGTCAGCCGCCTCACGCCACCAAGTCTCCACTCACTTGATGTACCGCACGACGGGATCCCGAATTCCGGGGTTCAAATTTCCACTCGCTCCTACGTACGCTCACTCAAATACACTTTGGTTTTTCTGTACAGAAAATTATCATTCATTCAGACAAGCAGTTTTACTCCCAGAGGCAATATAGTAAATAAGAGTTTTATACTAAACTTTGGAAGCTGGGCAATCTTGTGCTATTGTAACGTGGCTACTGTCCCACCTTTAAACTAAACGAACTATCGTGTGGATTTATTATGCGCACACAATGCTACGCAAGCTTGCTTAATTACGCAACTATGCGTACCTCTGTGCCACGTGTGCGGCCTTGCGCCACGTGCACGTTTTGTGTACGCTGTCCTCACGTTCCGTACCACGTGTACCAATGTGCGGACGCAATAAAACAACTCACACCATTTCTATAACTGTGAGCAATATTAACTATAATCGCTCACTTAACACGCCACACAGTTTCTTTCTGTATAAACCTTTATAACTATGCCAGACTGCGTTTGTGTTTTACACTTACTTCCTTAATATTTATATTATGAATCTAGCAATCAGTCCTATGGCAACAATGTGAGTGGGTGTACAAAGAGTATGGGTGTACGCTTTTGTTGTGCACGCATTTGGCGCCAAAAATAAATTAACAGATTTTAAATAGCTTTTTTTTTTCTGTTTACCTCACGAGTTCTACCAGCATCCCTACAAACCATACAGAGCAGACGTCATCTAATCAGCAAATAAGTAGGGTTTCTCAGTGCATCCACCGACCAAGAAAAGGATACGTAGGATACCTGTCCACCCTTTTGCTGATAGGTTAAGTCTGCTGTGACCTGTTCGGCTGTGGATATGTGGAAAACCGGACGATGCCCCAATTGATAATGTTGATTTATATACAGGAATGAAAAGCTATACCTTCTATACACTCTAAACACACTTTAAACCTTTAGCCGCTGCGGCCGCTATACTTGGTACACACGCTACGTACTTTTTACGCTATTAGCGTAAGAGTCCCGTACGATGTACGGACTCTGTGTACAAATGCAGCGCTGACGGTACAATGCACCCGCAGCGCGTACACACCCAATGAATACACTTTAAACCTTATACAGCAATGCAATGCGCTACTAATACACTTTTAAACCATAGCGGAGAAAGGAAGACACAACACCGATTTGTAGTTAAATCACTGGGTTCCGACACCACCGCATAATATTGCTGAAAGGGGGTTACAATATATACAATACAATATAAGACAATATAACAGAATAATGGCTACAGTCAATGTTACATACGTGAGTATATTCGCGTGCGCTTCCCGGTCCGGTCCTCCGTAATCTAATAGATAACGTTGTGAGTCTTGTGCCAGACCAGGCTGCAGCAGGCTTTATTTATACAATTCTTCCAAAAGCAATACAATGGATACTGTAATCCCTTTGTCCATTGGACACAGGAATGTACTTTTACAGTACAGGAGAGGTCATAGGTCGATTTGAATTGGTGGGCGATGTCTGTTCTAACTGCTCTTGTGGGTGGTCTCCTCTGGATTCCCGCCGCATACATAATATACAGTAAATACAGTTTATATCTATATTCTGCTTCTGCACATAACTATCCGCAGGAACATGCGATCTTCCTCAAACCAACACCGGAATGTTACCCTTAAAATACCCTACAGCTGGATACCAAACACCACCTTATGACCTTGTTCTGTCCCCTCCTATTCTGTAAAGGTGAATCCCCTTGTTCTGAAACCATTTAAACTGTTGTTATTTTCTGGTGTGGTGCAGGGGGACTATGTGTACATTGTGCACTATTTGGATTAAATATGTAATGTGTTTTGATAGCTCTCCATGCATTCACAAACTCTACCGTAAATACCCATACCACACACTGATGCGCACGACCGCGGGAGCGACCATACGCAAATTGCGAATATGTGCACGCACAGCAGAACAAGTACACGCGCGGAGGCCATCTGTGTGTAGTTCGTACGTGATGTGTGTACTGCAATATTTTTCGACTTTGACAACAGTCAATAGGTTGACCCCATATGGCCGAGAGGTACAAAAGGTTGACATGTTCGAAAGGTTGACAGGTTCAAATGATCGGCATGACAATGGTTGACACATATGGTTGACACTTTTTTAAAACCTTTTTATAATTTACCATCCAAGTGAACTATGATTGGGGATAGTAACCTGTGACGAGCGCAGTGATAATGGAGCAAGGCACCTTACCCGAAGCATGGTGAGCAAGTGCAGTACACTAATTGGGGTCACATGTGGTTTAAAATGGTAAATGGCACTCAAAACCCCCCAAAAAAACTTGTGTTCACCTTTTCTGTGTCGACCATTTATTTCAATGTCAACCTTTTGACTATTTTGAGTTTTTGTATCTGTCGACCTTTTCAGGTTTACCTATTGACCCTGTGAAGCTTTTGACCCTGTCGACCTCTTATATGTTGACCATATGGGGTCGACCTATTGACTGTAGACCTAATTATGGCTGACTCAATGATCCACACCCTTCGTAAAGAGCGTCATCACAACACAAAAGTACTGTACACCAACCAGGGCACAGTGCTACTTTCAATGTTATGAGTTGGAACTCAAGTCTTAAGGGTAAATAAATATGAGGGCTGCCGTAGAAAGGGGAATTGAAAGGTACATTAGGCATATAAACCTACAGATGATTTATATTGGAAAATAACACAAGTGTTCTCCTACTGTATGTTAAAATACATCATTGTTAAATATACAACACAAATGGGGGATATACAGCTCTGAGCGCTTTAGATTGGTATAAAGTTCTTATATGTAAAATACATTCCTTTTCAATGGATGCCTTTCAATGGATGCTTTCGTGTTCCTTTCTTGATCCACTCTGTGCTTGATTTCCACTCAAAGTGATGAAGTGAATGCAAAAAATTGTTTAAAACAAAAGAAAAAATATAGTTTAATACAGTTTTGTGCACGGTATTTTATGTGAATATAACTATTACGTGATAAAAATTATTCATATTCAGTTTTAACAAAATTTGTGCAACATACAATAAAAGGCTATTAGCCGTGATTTATAAATTAAAAATAATATATAGGCAAGGTGGAGCGTACCACACTCACTATAGACAAATTATAGGACAAGCTTATAAAGGTATCTTTAGTCGGAAGGTAGGCGTATCCCACTCACAATATTACTGGAAGTTATGAAGCACATCAAGGTATCTGTATTGTGTTTCCCATGTGTTTCTTCAATCTGCTCAAATTGTGGCATCAAACTCGTGTATGTATGATAAAGAAGGGACAAGAAATATCCAATGTGTAGTATAGTCCGTCATGTGTATTTGGTAATAATATTCCAAGATGTAGCAGTGCATACTTTTTTCTCAAATAAGTGTTACCACTATGGAAAAGGTGATATGAACGTACCCGACTTACTAGAAATCGGAACAACATAAGCACATCAAGGTATCTTTAAAGATTTTCTAGATTACAATCACGGTTTGCATACTCCAACTCACAATGTTGTTGCTGTTATCAAAGCACATCAAGGTATCTTTTTCTTGGTAGCCTTCATACAGATAGTCCCGCCAAGGTATTTCTTATTGAATATATTCCACAAAAATGAGTGTCCCACACCGAGTGTTTTAAAAGAACAAGAAATTTTTATTGTACAAAAAACCCCAAGCAGAAGGGGCAAAAAAATCCAATTATTTAAAAAACACAGGATACAATCAGAAAAATACAGATGCGGATGAGTAAAAATCAAAATAAAAGTATAAAAAGACCAAAGTAAAAAAAGTGTAATTAAAAAGCCACAATCATCCAGGCTAATCTCTGAGGTAATTTTCTACTAATTTTTTTTTTTTAAGAACACATTACTTTTTTCCAGAGATAGCGATGTTTGCTGTGATGGTGTGGAAAAATCTTGGCTGTTCACACTCCTTCTGTCGTCAATGCATTTCGGTCATCAAATGACCTTTATCAAGACATCATTGTTAAATGCATAGCCCAGTGGTTCTCAAAAGCGATCCTCAAGGCACCACAACGGTCCAGGATTTAGGTATATCCATGGCTCAGCATAGATTGGTCAAATCACATTGACTGAGGTGCTAATTAAATCACCTGTGGCTAAGCATGGATAAAATTAAAATCTGGATCATTGGGGTGCTTTGAGGACCGCATTTGAGAACCTCTGGCATAACCATTTTAGTCTTGCAATTTAATGTGCTTTCTAAGTAAACCAATTACAAATGGTACTCAGTACTTATACTATAAACATTCAGTCAGAGGCGGCTATGTGTAAAGAGGGGATGCTGTCTGCCGTTATGTGTAAAAAGGGGGAATCTGCCTGCCGGAATGTGTAAAAAGGGGACGCTGTCTGCCGCTATGTGTAACAAGGGCACGCTGTCTGCCGCTATGTGTGAAAAGGGGACGCTGTCTGCCGTTATGTGTAAAAAGGGGACGCTGTCTGCCATTATGTGTAAAAAAGGGATGCTGTCTGCCGCTATGTGTAAAAAGGGCATGCTGTCTGCCGTAATGTGTAAAAAGGGGACGCTGTCTGCCGTTATGTGTAAAAAGGGCACGCTGTCTGCCGCTATGTGTAAAAAGGGCATGCTGTCTGCCGTTATGTGTAAAAAGGGGGACGCTGTTTGCCGTAATGTGTAAAAAGGGTGAATCTGCCTGCCGTAATGTGTAAAAAGGGGGAATCTGCCTGCCGTAATGTGTAAAAGGGGGACGCTGTCTGCCGCTATGTGTAACAAGGGCATGCTGTCTGCCGTAATGTGTAAAAAGGGGACGCTGTCTGCCGTTATATGTAAAAAGGGGACGCTGTCTGCCGTAATGTGTAAAAAGGGGGAATCTGCCTGCCGTAATGTTTAAAAAGGGGGACGCTGTCTGCCGTTATGTGTAAAAAGGGGACGCTGTCTGCCGTTATGTGTAAAAAGGGCACGCTGTCTGCCGTAATGTGTAAAAAGGGGACGCTGTCTGCCGTTATGTGTAAAAAGGGCACGCTGTCTGCCGCTATGTGTAAAAAGGGCACACTGTCTGCCGTTATGTGTAAAAAGGGGGACGCTGTCTGCTGTAATATGTAAAAAGGGGACGCTGTCTGCCGTAATGTGTAAAAAGAGGAATCCGTCCACCCTAAGGTGTAAAAGGGTCTCTACCTGGTGTAGTGGTGCTACTGTGCGGCGTAATTTGAATAATGGAGACTACTGTGCACCGTTTTATGAATTGGTATTATTTTGTGGCAACACCCCTTCCCAACAAAGCCACGCCCCTATGAATTTTTACGCGTGTCTTTGGCGCGCACTGCCCCTGTTTTGCATGCAGGGCTGGGGCTCCGATGCCGTTTCTTGCACACAGTGCTAAAATGTCTAGTTACGGAACTGTTGCTAGGTATCCATTTCTCTGGCCCTGAGCAGGTCCCCCTCACCAGATCCTCTCCAGGGGTGAGGGGGTGGACTTGGATGGGATGGGGTGGGCCCAAAGCATTTTGTCGCACCTGGGCCCACCGCTCGCTAGTTCCGCCACTGAGCAGAGTATCCAGTATTTGCTTGTTGCTATACTTGTCTGAAGCATAAAGAAATTTTAGCACTATCCATCAACAGATGACTTTCATTTATTTAGATTAATATGCCCACATGTAGATTTTGCTGAAAACATTGCTTAACCTTTACAGCTCCCTTCTCTGCTTTTCAGACAGATATTAACATCATGACGCAGAGCCGTCTATTATACTAATAACTACATGCTGGGAAACTCTGTGCTCTCTGCACTGAATAACAATGTATTCAGAGACCAGCTTTCTTTGTATTCATCAGCCATCGGAAAACAATGATATAAAGCCATGGATGGAAAGCACGGGAGAAAGTATTATAGTATTAGGTAGAAATCACATGAATTTATGTACAGTATACACCAGTAAGCTAATGTGGCATAAAGGTGGAAAACCTTTTAAAGTACAGTATATTTCCAAACATTTACAATAGATAGTACATACTGTACATTTAAGATACAAAGAAAACTTTTCATACAGACCAAACGTTGACATTAAGTTTGATGGAGATTATTTATTGCTTTACAAGGTTGTGTGCAATAATAAATCCATACCTCCAAATATCCCCTTAGTACTTGTCCACATTATCTTTTAAAAGTGTCCATCTGCCAGAAATTAACCTTTTTACTTATTCAATGAAGAAATACTGTCTATATACCACATCTTTTATCAATTTGAATGGCCAAACCGCAGTGCTGAAAGTGGCCCTGGAGAGGTGGTGGAGATCATTTCCCCCCACTACTTACCCCCCCCCCCCCCATTAGGCGAAGGCAGGACCAGTGCTATGGTTTAGGTATCCCCTGTTTGTGAAAAAGGGGTGTGGTCTCACAATAGTACACCCAATTCAAATTATGCCACACAGTAGAGCAACAATCTTATTCACATTACACAGCATGTAGTGCCCCTGATTCAAATTACAACACACAGTAGTTCCCCTTATTCACGTTACTACACACAGTAGTGCCCCTTAATCACATTATCTTAAACATTAGGGCCCTTTATCCATGTTACATCACTCAGTAGTGTCCCTTATACACAATGCCCGCAGTAGTAGTGCTCCTTACACATAATGCCCCCAATAGTAGTGCCCCTTACACATAATGCTCACATTAGTGGTAGTGGTACTTATACACATAATGCCCACAGCAGTGCCCCTTATACACTTCTCTGCATTTGTCATACTGGCAGCTCACTGCCCAAATCCCTCCAGCAGCTTTATGCCTTGTGTCCTTCCAGCAGATTCCCCACCTCTGTGTCCCTCCAGCCCCCTCTCATCATGTTTTCAGGCTACAGAAAGCCTGTTCCTCTTCATGGCTCTTCTTCACTTCAGCAGCAGTGATGGCATGACATCACATATGCCGTGCCAGAAAAGGAAGCCACTGGGACCTGAGGAGGGGATGAATGCCATCCTACAGACACAGCATATGTGAGTACCAGGAGGGGTGGGCCACAGGCAGAGCAATGTGGAGCTGCAAGGACCTGAGGAATGGGGAGGCAGCTGCAGATCGTCAGTGTCACTAGCGCTGTCCGCATCATCAATTGACAAGGGTGGTGGGGTGGGCTTTTCTGTTGGAGTTACTGTGCAGGCTCGTGAAGGAGGTGGAACTAGTTCCACCTTCCATTACAGGTGGTGGAACTCAGTTCCACCCTGTCCCCTCCACTTTAACCCCTGCCAAACTGTCAGGATTGGTCTAAACAGATATGTTATAAACCGCAAAAACACAACCACAATCATCATGAAAAACATTAAAAAAACAGACAAGAAACAAAAATAAACAAACAAGAGTATATGCAGTAATTAATGTTAAACAGATCCTGTAGTTCTATTTTTCTTCACCACATCAAATAAAGCTGTCCATTTTACAAGTAATGAGGTATAGGATAATTTGGGCTAGTTTTTGACCATCCTTGTCTGGTGCCTGCCCTTACCATGGTTTGTCAACCCCTATGATTCCATTTATCACATGTTACTATTTTGGATTATACCTACATATTCTGTCTTTTATGGTATGTTCAGTTACCATTTGTCATCAACAGGACAGGACTTTACAGATGTATATATCTGTTCCTGTATTACCAAGCATTTACCCCATTGGAACTTACACTTATTTCTAATGCCAACTGCACTTGGCTTCGTAATACAGTAAGATACTTTGTTGTTTCAGTTAAGGTTGTTGGCCGACTCATGTAAGTATACGTTAAACCATAATCTTCTGTTGAATCCGAATATTAGTATAGCAGGAGTTACAAGACTCAACACATCCATACCAAGAGCCTATATTGCTATATCATATTCTTAAGGATAAAAATATTAATTACCACCCCATGGCCATCTATGAATGTTTTTTTTAACATGTATTTGAATGGTATATTGTTTATACTGTATATTTAAATTTCAATAAATTGATATGATTGGTAAATCTGACTGATAATGTTTTTTCATTAGAACTTGGGGGGTTCATACAGTATTTTGTTATTCAGTGTAAAGAAAATGTTCAATTTATCCTCAAAACCTGTAGCAGTTTAACACTCAAAAATATAACTGTCTGGATATAAATGAAGAACCTCTGTGCCAGGGGCATGTGAACAGGCTATTGAGTATTGACCTTGTCATCTAGTATAGTGTCTCACTATTTTGAGCCCTGGCCTACTTGTTAACTGACTAGATAGATAGATAGATAGATAGATAGATAGATAGATAGATAGATAGATAGATAGATAGATAGATAGATAGATAGATAGATAGATAGATAGGAAAAATGTGAATGGCAGTATTTAGGTAACAGAATAAAAACTCTCAGCACTCAGTCAACTGACTGGTCACATGGGACAGAAACTACAGTAGCACTTTATTCTAGATGGACATTTTTGAGCACATGAGATATGAGAAAGATGGAAAGTAGAACTGTGCGGAACTGGTCTTTTTGCAAACCTTCAAACTTGAGGAATTGCAGTCTATTTATGAATAGAACAATAGCAATCAACAAAGTCTGCAATGTGGTTGGGGTATGACTGGGGTAAGTGATGAAGCCAATACTACCAGGGTGAAATGTATGAAATTTCACAGTCAGAGTTAGAATAATTTGAAAGTTTTGCTCATTTCTAATAAATACAGTAGATAGACAAACAGTTTCAAGGGTGGTTCAAAGTTCAAACAGTAAGGTAACAAGACCTCTCATGTGTGTAATGTTGTCTATATACTTTTAACTTCTTACCAGGCCAGAGCAGGTAGACCACTGCTTCCCCTCATGGTCATTTGACTGCTCCTCGTGTCAATTATACTGTCCCAACATTAGCTGTAAGATGACAGGGCTGGCATAAACATGGTCAAACATTGAGGTGCGCAGTGTGATCAGATTTCTGTCTCTAAAGGACACATCAGTAGCTGAAATTAATCGGCACCTTGTTGAGATGTGCGGTGATAACATGATGTCACAGAAACATGTTTGGTGCACTACCTGTGGTGGACGTGCATGGCTGGCCAGATCAATTCTTCTAGGTACACTTGCACATAGTTTTTGAAGGAACTCGGTAGGGAGGTTGTTTCCAACATCTTGGAGAACTAATCACATATCTTCAGTGGATGTAGGTTTTGCTCAAATCCTTCTGTCTCTTCAAATAATCCCAGACAGACTAGATTATGTTGAGATCAGAGGTCTGTGGGGGCCATATCATCACTTCCAGAACTCCTTGTTCTTCTTTATGCTGAAGATAGTTGTTAATGACATTGGCTGTATGTTTGGGGCAATTGTCCTGATGTAGAATACATTTGGAGCCAATTAGATGCCTCCCCGATGGTATTGCATGATGGATAAGTATCTGCCTGTATTTCTAGGCATTGAATCACAAGCGGTGACACACTTCAGGCAACACGATGTGCACCTAGGTGACTTCTTAGTTAAGGTAAGATGTATTTGTTATTCACTTTGTATCCTGATGAAAATCTTTGTGATTGAAACATTAAAACATTTTAGCCAGCCTTATTGTTTTTATTTAGATTTAAGTGGCACACTATTGGTATATACAGTATGTGTTGCTGCTATACTGCTGTTGTGAGGACACCCAAGCAAGCTATCAGTGAGTTCCGTACCCTTGGAAATTCTTATGTATATATTCAAGGGATAGGCAGCTTGTGGCACTACAGTATATACCTCAACATGACTTACCACAGTTTTAACATGCCCTATCAGCAAAACTGTTCAGGACATGCTGGAATGTTTAGTTCCACAACAGCTGGAGTGCCACAGGTTGCCTGTCCCTGATCTAGACAATGCTAACCATATAGAAGTCCCTCTGTAGCACTTAGCTTCAGATTAGGCACAAAAGCTTCCACACTGCTACTATATTACGTTGTTTGTCAAGGATACTGCTACCAGTATGAGCCACAGGTCACGTGAAAGAGGCATATCTACTGTATAATGGGTGAAGGGTGTGTGAAGCACATGGCCTATGGGTTATTATGGTGCTATCGTTCCTGCAATGTCTTCAGAAAGATAGCACTAGCACAGCGAATAACAAAGACACTGGCACTGTGCCAGAGCCTTTGCTATGCTTCGTGCATGTGACAGATTTCCGAAGACATTGACACAAAGATGTAGTCACTGCCAACAGTTATGGGGTAAAGTTCACAGTCACAGTAAAGATTGGCTCTGCACATGCCCCCTATCGCCAGTTCTTAAAATGCCCCATATATTTTAATTGTAACATTTCCCTTGTTTACTACTAAACAAGCTAGTGTTTCCCTTTTTATGTTTTTATTTCCCCAAGTGCAAATGTTTGAATGATCTATATGTAGGAAACAACATTTGTATTGGGAAGCATTTGTGATGCTTCTTTGAAAGGATATAAGACAGGCATGTCACTATTTTTATTGCAGTGTTATTTTCAGTTACTGACTGCGATGGTATATTTTACTTCACTCTCATTTTTCTCTTTTGTTTCTTAGTTTTCTGTCATGTTATGAGTTGTACCGGCATTAATTCCCAGTAAAACACTGCCATCTTCGGCACTTGACACTCACGTGCTGTAGAATCATTGATTAAAAAACAGCAATTCATTCCCTGCAGCACGGCCACAAACATCTCAAAACAGAGAATGGATATCTTTGCTCACATCTAACACATTTTTATCACCCTTGTGTGCTCTCAAGCTTGGTGATGTAGATGACTCTCCAGTACCTGCTATTTCTTCTTTTCCATAACATTTATTTGTAAATCTTTCATGCCAATTAACTGATGTTTTCCCTAATACAGGTACAACAATCATACAGTATTAATGTGTCCTTCTCACCTCATCCGATTCCTCTAAGTGACCATGGGCATCACTCTGCTCCCAAGAACTGAAAATTAGAGATGAGCGCCTGAAATTTTTCGGGTTTTGTGTTTTGGTTTTGGGTTCGGTTCCGCGGCCGTGTTTTGGGTTCGAACGCGTTTTGGCAAAACCTCACCGAATTTTTTTTGTCGGATTCGGGTGTGTTTTGGATTCGGGTGTTTTTTTCCAAAAACACTAAAAAACAGCTTAAATCATAGAATTTGGGGGTCATTTTGATCCCAAAGTATTATTAACCTCAAAAACCATAATTTACACTCATTTTCAGTCTATTCTGAATACCTCACACCTCACAATATTATTTTTAGTCCTAAAATTTGCACCGAGGTCGCTGTGTGAGTAAGATAAGCGACCCTAGTGGCCGACACAAACACCGGGCCCATCTAGGAGTGGCACTGCAGTGTCACGCAGGATGTCCCTTCCAAAAAACCCTCCCCAAACAGCACATGACGCAAAGAAAAAAAGAGGCGCAATGAGGTAGCTGTGTGAGTAAGATTAGCGACCCTAGTGGCCGACACAAACACCGGGCCCATCTAGGAGTGGCACTGCAGTGTCACGCAGGATGGCCCTTCCAAAAAACCCTCCCCAAACAGCACATGACGCAAAGAAAAAAAGAGGCGCAATGAGGTAGCTGTGTGAGTAAGATTAGCGACCCTAGTGGCCGACACAAACACCGGGCCCATCTAGGAGTGGCACTGCAGTGTCACGCAGGATGTCCCTTCCAAAAAACCCTCCCCAAACAGCACATGACGCAAAGAAAAAAAGAGGCGCAATGAGGTAGCTGTGTGAGTAAGATTAGCGACCCTAGTGGCCGACACAAACACCGGGCCCATCTAGGAGTGGCACTGCAGTGTCACGCAGGATGGCCCTTCCAAAAAACCCTCCCCAAACAGCACATGACGCAAAGAAAAAAAGAGGCGCAATGAGGTAGCTGTGTGAGTAAGATTAGCGACCCTAGTGGCCGACACAAACACCGGGCCCATCTAGGAGTGGCACTGCAGTGTCACGCAGGATGTCCCTTCCAAAAAACCCTCCCCAAACAGCACATGACGCAAAGAAAAAAAGAGGCTTTTTACTGATATTTGGTGTTTTGGATTTGACATGCTCTGTACTATGACATTGGGCATCGGCCTTGGCAGACGACGTTGCTGGCATTTCATCGTCTCGGCCATGACTAGTGGCAGCAGCTTCAGCACGAGGTGGAAGTGGATCTTGATCTTTCCCTAATTTTGGAACCTCAACATTTTTGTTCTCCATATTTTAATAGGCACAACTAAAAGGCACCTCAGGTAAACAATGGAGATGGATGGATTGGATACTAGTATACAATTATGGACGGGCTGCCGAGTGCCGACACAGAGGTAGCCACAGCCGTGAACTACCGCACTGTACTGTGTCTGCTGCTAATATATAGACTGGTTGATAAAGAGATAGTATACTCGTAACTAGTATGTATGTATAAAGAAAGAAAAAAAAACCACGGTTAGGTGGTATATACAATTATGGACGGGCTGCCGAGTGCCGACACAGAGGTAGCCACAGCCGTGAACTACCGCACTGTACACTGGTTGATAAAGAGATAGTAGTATACTCGTAACAACTAGTATGACACTATGACGACGGTATAAAGAATGAAAAAAAAACCACGGTTAGGTGGTATATATTATAATAATAATACAATTATGGATGGACGGACTGCCTGCCGACTGCCGACACAGAGGAAGCCACAGCCGTGAACTACCGCACTGTACACTGGTTGATAAAGAGATAGTAGTATACTCGTAACAATTAGGATGACACTATGACGGTATAAAGAATGAAAAAAAAACCACGGTTAGGTGGTAGGTATATAATAATAAATAATACAATTCTGGTCGGACGGACTGCCTGCCGTGTGCCGACACAGAGGTAGCCACAGCCGTGAACTACCGCACTGTACACTGGTTGATAAAGAGATAGTAGTATACTCGTAACAATTAGGATGACACTATGACGGTATAAAGAATGAAAAAAAAACCACGGTTAGGTGGTAGGTATATAATAATAAATAATACAATTCTGGTCGGACGGACTGCCTGCCGTGTGCCGACACAGAGGTAGCCACAGCCGTGAACTACCGCACTGTACACTGGTTGATAAAGAGATAGTAGTATACTCGTAACAATTAGGATGACACTATGACGGTATAAAGAATGAAAAAAAAACCACGGTTAGGTGGTAGGTATATAATAATAAATAATACAATTCTGGTCGGACGGACTGCCTGCCGTGTGCCGACACAGAGGTAGCCACAGCCGTGAACTACCGCACTGTACACTGGTTGATAAAGAGATAGTAGTATACTTGTAACAATTAGGATGACACTATGACGGTATAAAGAATGAAAAAAAAACCACGGTTAGGTGGTAGGTATATAATAATAAATAATACAATTCTGGTCGGACGGACTGCCTGCCGTGTGCCGACACAGAGGTAGCCACAGCCGTGAACTACCGCACTGTACTGTGTCTGCTGCTAATATAGACTGGTTGATATTTAAAGAGATATTAGTAGTATACAACAATACTATACTGGTGGTCAGGCACTGGTCACCACTCCTGCAGCAAAAGTGTGCACTGTTAATTAATATAATTGTACTCCTGGCTCCTGCTAACAACCTGCAGTGCTCCCCAGTCTCCCCCACAATTAATTATAAGCTTTTAATTTATACATTGATGACTGTGCAGCACACTGGGCTGAGCTGAGTGCACACAGACTGAGTCACACTGTGTGACTGACTGTGCTGTGTATCGTTTTTTTTTTCAGGCAGAGAACGGATATAGCAGAGAGAAGTGAACGGATATATTATATTAAATAAAAGTTAACTAGCAACTGCACTGGTCACTGACTGTGGTAAACTAACTCTGTCTGCGACTCTGCACAATCTCTCTCTATCTAATCTATCTATCTCTATTCTAATGGAGAGGACGCCAGACACGTCCTCTCCCTATCAATCTCAATGCACGAGTGAAAATGGCGGCGACGCGCGGCTCCTTATATAGAATCCGAGTCTCGCGATAGAATCCGAGCCTCGCGAGAATCCGACAGCGTCATGATGACGTTCGGGCGCGCTCGGGTTAACCGAGCAAGGCGGGAAGATCCGAGTCGCTCGGACCCGTGGAAAAAAAAGTGAAGTTCGTGCGGGTTCGGATTCAAAGAAACCGAACCCGCTCATCTCTACTGAAAATTGTCTCACTTAATGGTCATTTAAACTTCCATCATATTAACCCATGTAATGACCTGCTCATGTTTCCTATACATACCAGAAAATTAAGTGTAAGTAAACAATCCTGTATATTTGATAAAAGTGGTAAGGAATTCATAGCCCCATTGTTGCCAGCCAACAGCAGATAATCAGTCCATGATTTCATGAGTTTGACTGCAATAAATACGAAGGCTGAATATACATCTCGGTAATTTACTAAACACAAATCTTGGCAGTATTGGGGCAATTCGTATTGAGATACACTGCCGTCCACACAAATAAGAATCAATAGACCATCGGTCAAACACGGTTGGTTTTTTACCTACGCCTCATACAGCACTGTAATTTACTAAGAATTTGTATTCCCTATCTCTGCCAACAATAGCCAAACACTGTCGAAAAAGCATGGAATTTGTAAAGAAATAGAACTTTCAAATAGACCTGCTTTTGGCTGGTGTGTTAGGACAATCATGCACGAATCAATAAGATCAATGCATGCTTCTTTGTGTAGAAGTGTACTGAAATAGTAAAAAAAAAGAAAAATGCGTAGGGTCATAACCAGCCCCGGGTTCTTTGAGCCGATCCTGTTTGTAAAAATACCAGGGAAAAAATGCGTAGGGTCCCCCAGTATTTATACAACCAGCACCAGGCTCTTGGACTGGTCCTGAGTCCAAAAATACGGGGAACAAAAGACGTAGGGGTACCCCATATTTTTAAACCAGCACCGGGCTCCACTAGCCAAGGAGATAATTCCACAGTCGGGGGACACTTTTATATTGGTCTCTGCAGCCGTGGCATTACCCCCCCCAACTAGTCACCCCTGGCCATGGTTCCCTGGGGGAGTGGGGACCCCTTAAAAAGGGGTCCCCCCTTCCAGGCACCTATGGACCAGGGATGAAGCCTCCATCCGTGGGCTGTGGATGGAGGGCTGATAACCATAAAAAGTGTAAAATATATATATATATTTTCTTTTTTGGTGTGGAACTACAGGTCCCAGCAAGCCTCCCCTGCATGCTGGTACTTGGAGAACCACAAGTACCAGCATGCGGGCATTAAAGGGCCCGCTGGTACCTGTAGTTCCACACCAAAAGAAATATTCAATTAAAGACACACATACACTGAAAGTATACATTTATTAACACACACACATACTTACCTACATCCCATGGCACCATTCACGTCCCCACCTGTCCAGTAGAATCCAATAGGGTACCTGTTAAAAAAAATAATATATATACTCACAAAAATCTGTTGTAGATCGGTCCTCTTCTTTCCCTGTAGGCGTCCATGGGTTAAAAACAAACAAACCGCAAACATCCGGTCCATCGCACTAAGGGGAATCCATGTAAACACATGGATCCCTTTTCCCTGAATGGCGGGACCCCTTGTGGCTTCTGTCTGTTGGGGACCCACCAGTCAATAAGGGAGCGCCACGTCATAGAACTCTCCTGATTGGCTGTGCGCTCCTGGTCTGTCAATCAGGCGGCACACATATCCTATAATGGTGGATAGCGATCCTCCATTATAGTCAGTGGTGGAAACTTTGCGATCTGCGGTAGACGGTGAGGTTAATTGAAGGCAGCCACAAGAGTTACCTATCAGCCCTCCCTCCACAGCCCACGGATGGAGAGGACAGCCTCAGGTTTCACCCCTGGTCCTTGGGTGCCTGGAGGGGGTGATCCCTTGATTTAAGGGGTCCCCACCCTCCAGAGAACCCCGGCCAGGGGTGACTAGTTGGGGGGTCACCCCTGGGGGGGTAATTCCATGGCCGCAGGGATTAATATAAAAGTGTCCCCTGGCTGTGGCATTAACTCCTTGGCTAGTGGAGCCCGGTGCTGGTTTAAAATGTACGGGGGACCCCTACATCTTTTATTCTCAGTGTTTTTGGAGCCAGAACTGGTCTAAGAGCCCAGTGCTAGTTGTATAAATACTGGGGGACCGTAAGCATTTTTTCCCTGGTATTTTTACAACCAGGACCGTCTCAAAGAGTTCGGGGCTGGTAAAGCTTAGGAAGGGGACCCTACACAATTGTTTTTTTTAACTATTTCAGTACTGTACACAATGAAGCCCTGCATGGATCACACTGAGTTATGTCCGGCGGTATTTTCCTAATCTCTCCTGACAATACGAATGGCATTGTCATCGGTGAGTGCAAATTGAAAAAACATAGTCATTTAGTAAATTACCATGTTTTTCCCAAAAAAATTGCAATCTCAATCGGCCGCTGTCAGCCAAGATTGATCTCGGCTGACAACGACTGAAACATGAATCTTAGTAAATATTCCCCGAAGTCACAAGGTGGAGCCAGACAAATTAGAAAAGCTGAATATCAGTCATGGGGAGCTGAACACATATAAACATAGAATTTGACGGCAGATAAGAACCCCTTGGACCATCTAGTCTGCCCCTTTTTTTAACCATATTTTTATCTCAAACCTTATTTGATCCTTATTTCTTTGTAAGGATATCCTTATGTTTATCCCATGAATGTTTAAATTGCTCAACTGTCTTAGCCTCTACCACCTCTGATGAGAGGCTATTCCACTTGTCCACTACTCTTTCTGTGAAGAAGTTTTTCCTCAAATTTCCCCTGAACCTCCCCCCCTCCAGTCTCAGTGCATGTCCTTGTGTCCTATTGCTTCGCTTCATTTGGAGAATTTTTCCCTCCTGGACTTTGTTAAAACCATTGATTTATTTAAAGTTTCTATCATGTCCCCCCTTTCCCTTCTCTGCTCCAAACTATACATATTGATATTTTTTTAGTCTTTCTGGGTATGTTTTGTGATGTAGGCAATGCATTATTTTAGTTGCCCTTCTTTGTACAGTCTCTAATGTATTAATATCCTTTTGAAGATATGGGCTCCAGAATTGAACACAGTATTCTAGATAAGGCCGTACCAATGATCTATACAGTGGCATTATTACTTCTTTCTTTCTGCTGATGATTCCTCTCCCAATGCAGCCAAGCATCTGACTAGCCTTCCTCATTGCTTTGTTACATTGCTTTCCTGCCTTTAAGTCACCTGAAATAGTGACTCCTAGATCCCTTTCCTCCTCAGTAGTTTCCAGTATAGTGCCATTAATAGTATATTTAGCATTTGGATTTTTGAGACCCAAGTGCATGATTTTGCATTTTTTGGTATTAAACTGTAATTGTCACACTCTTGACCATTCCTCTAGTCTACCTAGATCCTCAATCAGGGCTAGATGAAGGTGCTGTCCAACAGACTTGCAATCTATGATAACAATGGCCCTCAATTTGAAACCTTAAGAGATCTATGTTAGTTAAAGTTAGAATGGTTATTTGCACACCCATCCCCATCTATACTAAACTTTGAGGGTTATTTAGAGTTGGTTGCAGATTTTGCAATCTTAGCAAAATCTGCAAACCACTATAATCACTTGCTGGTGGCCGCCCAGCCCAGGGCAAGGCACCCCAGCATGTTGGGCACCGCCTTACGATGCAAACACAATTCAATTGTGGTTGTATTGCAAAAACCTCAAATAGAGGTTGACCCGCTGCCATGTTTCCAATCGCAAGGAACACAGGTGATGGTAAGCGGTTGTTTGTGCGGTCGCAGTGGCTGCGACAGGGTTTAAATAAGGCCCTATGCCTTTATTAAACTTTGACTTATGAAGAAATCAGTAAATCAAAATACATAGAGCCTCCAGTTACAGTCCAAGAGTTTTCCAGCTTAACCTAAAAGTGAATAATCGGTCCCATAAGAAGCATTTGTAAAATTCAGAACACAGCTATTTCATGTTTTAAGTAAATCAACTTCTTCTTTACCTAAATATTTGCAGTGACCTCTCCAAACTCTCCTAGACTTGCGGAAAGGTTACATCATCCAATAGTACACACCATATCTGGAAGCTCTCCTGTCACCTGGTTCACTAATGAAACTGGACAGTAATAGCGGCCTCAAGAGATCTATTAGCAGAAGGTCCATTAGGAGAATGTGGTTCCTCTTCATTCTTCGCATCATTTCTCACATAGAAGCAATACAACTGAGGGAACTTAATAAGACTTAATAAATATTATATTAAATAAAATTACACTACAGAACGTCAAATAGATATATAAGTGATACATATTACATATGAAAGAATGTGTGTAAAAGAAAACGGGACTGTCATGGGAAAACTGTGACAGGTCAGAGCCCTGTGCACAAACTAGCAAAACTGACATAAACTCTTGCTCAAGAGTCAGTGCAGGGGCGGATTGGACAAAGGGCTCACCATGAAGATTCCTGGTAGGCCGACGTGTCTGTGGGCCTGTTTTGTGTGTTGTCATGTGGCCCCAACACCCACATGACAGGAAGCCCACCACACTCAGTACACTGCATTGTCCCCATTTATTCTGTAATTCCATCTCTGCAGTACAGCAACTCTGACATCCAGTGATTCTGTCATGGCTGTTATACCTCTTGTGTTGCCCATATCAGGCCAATTTTACAAAATTTTACAGGGCCACTTTTGGTTCCCAATCCGCCCCTGGTCACAGACACAACTGCAGCAAAAGTTGCAATGAAGGCTGAAATTGCGTACAATCAGACCCTGTGAGGAGGGATTCCGTCACCCTCAACAGACTCAACCCCCTCATCAGACCGCACCCCCATTAGGGCTGCTTCCATTTCAGGCTGGTTTTCCAACCCAATCCTTCCCTGAGTCAGTGTAAATATATATTTTGTACCTGAAAGTGCAGATTTCCCATCAGTCAACATTCCGGGATCAAAACAGGGTCCGTTTTCCAGACCACATCATGCACATATGTATTCAAATCTTCTATTTGTACACAAAGCATAACATAGGAGCATAAAATGTAAAAGCTCACATTATTTTAAGACATGATGCAGTAATATAAGTACATTTTGAACAATAAATTGTTAATGTATCCACCACACACGATGAACAACAAATGTTTACAATGAATAGAAAAGATTTATACAAAAAATAACTAATTCAAATGATTGTTCTAAATCATTTTAGATTTAGAACAATAGATTTTAGATTCTGAATGGCATTGACAACTGACATCATGGCAAGGGGCATGATGATGCTCTGGCTCTCACTGAATGCCCCATTATAACTAAGTTCAACCTTTTCAGTCATAACTTAGTATACTGTAGATGCGAACGAAATGTGACGGATACTGTATATATATATGTTCAGTTTTACATCAGTCCCAAAGTCTTCAGCTTTTATGTATATGCACTAACTGGCCTCCTTCCAACCATGGCTCAGATGCACTTTGATAAATCCAAAGAGCTTCAAATGTAATTATTTTTATTTTTTATTTTAAAACCAGATGTTACAATTTTATTATTGAGAGAGACATTGACAAATGATTCAAAACTGGCCATAAGGAAAAAGGCGACTCTGAATGCTGTATCATTTTTGATATAAAATATATTTTATTTAGAATAGATTTTGTTCAAGTTCTAGAGAATGATTGGGTTAGTATTGATTGATTTTGCCTAGCAGTTGCTGTCAGTTACTCTTTAATTCAATTTCAAAAATTTTGTCAAGCCAGTGAATACACAAAATGTATTTGAATGACTGTAGCTTTATGTCTGTAAACTGTGGTAGCTAGACAATACAGAAGATAATCTCATGTGTTACATTGTAATATTAGTTTTGTTGATTGATGGCAACATTACAAAATGAATAGAGTCAAGCTACAAGAGGAAAGAAAGACTCTGGTGTTGGTCTTAAATTTAATAAAAGGTTGTAGCATACAACTTTTATAGATATATATTAAAATAAGGTATAAACCAATCTATTAAGCCAGTTTTGAAAGGGACAGCGGTGAAGTGAGCAATCTGACTAGATTTGGCCAATCTAGAGTCAGCAATAGCGATGCATGGGGCCGCACATTGCTATCTCTATGAGCTATACAGAAGGGAGCAATGTGTACTTAACTTTTAAGCAAGTCAGATTGCTTAGAATTTAAGCACACATCTCTATGTGTATACCACCCTTAAGTCACTGCTACCTCTCTCTGTCCTTAGGACTTTGCTGTCTCTCTCTCTCTCTCTCTCTCTCTCTCTCTCTGTCCCTGCCATCACTCTCTCTGTCTCTGTGTCCCTGCTGTCACTATTTTGTGGGGTTTTGCAAAAGGATAGAAACATAGGCCCTCATTCCGAGTTGTTCGCTCGCAAGCTGCTTTTAGCAGCTTTGCACACGCTAAGCCGCCGCCTACTGGGAGTGAATCTTAGCTTATCAAAATTGCGAACGAAAGATTAGCAAAATTGCGAATAGACTTCTCTGTGCAGTTTCTGAGTAGCTCGAGACTTACTCTGCCAGTGCCATCAGTTCAGTGCTTGTCATTAGCAGTTTCTGAGTAGCTCCACACTTACTCGGCAACTGCGATCAGTTCAGTCAGTTTCGTTCCTGGTTTGACGTCACAAACACTCCCAGCGTTCGGCCAGACACTCCTCCGTTTCTCCAGCCACTCCCGCGTTTTTCCCAGAAACGGTAGCGTTTTTTCGCACACACCCATAAAACGGCCAGTTTCCGCCCAGAAACACCCACTTCCTGTCAATCACATTACGATCACCAGAACGAAGAAAAAACCTCGTAATGCCGTGAGTAAAATACCTAACTGCATAGCAAATTTACTTGGCGCAGTCGCACTGCGGACATTGCGCATGTGCATTAGCGACTAATCGCTCAGTTGCGAGAAAAATATAACGAGCGAATAACTCGGAATGACCCCCATAGAAACATAGAATTTGACGGCAGATAAGAACCACTTGGCCCATCTAGTCTGCCCTTTTTTTTTATCCTTTAGGTAATCTCAACCCTTTTTGAACCTTAATTCTTTGTAAGGATATTCATATCATATTCATATTCATAAGGATCAAGGAGAATGTTTTAGTCTATCTGGGGCACACTTTGAATAGCATTATATGGTAAGTATATGGCATTATTTGAAACTTAACTTTTAATTATTACAGGAAAAAAATACAGATGATTAGAGACATCAAAAACAATAGGTTAAAAAACTTATTAAACTGATTGCTCACTTATACTCAGTTCAATTAATTAATGTCACTGAGGGCACTGGCCAGTTCAGAAGTGAGTAATATAACAAGAAGTTTCACAGAGCGAAGAGTTCTATTGTGCTGTTCTCTTTACCAAAATTGTTTATTATATTAGCAATGTTATATTCACATTAAGAGAGAACAGAAAATAGGCTATGTGACTCCAAACACCCAGAGAGTATTTCAATATGCGCTTAAATTATAGTTCTATTAATCCTTTGGGTTATAAGCATAAAACAGTGCAATTATGATGTATCACCTATGTCTAGGAGAGTAATGAGGAGTTTTTAGGAACCAGTCACTTCTGCTTTTGCCCATCTGTTGCCATCGAATGGGCAATGAGAGAGTGTAATGCGCCTAGAGAGTCTGGTTTGGAAGAAAGTAAAGTACACTTCTGCTTTCCAAGGTGAGTGGGATAGTTCCACTATCTCGTATTGCTACAGTACCTGGTACTCCCAGAGGGTCTACCTTTCTGGTACTGACCAGGCCCAACACTGCTTGACTTCCAAGATCAGATGAGATCGGACATATCCAGTGTGGTATGACTGTAGGTAATGGTTTATGTCTATTTACTCGTATGGGATTACCCATTTTGGATGAGAGAGAGTATCAGAATGGAGGCAAGGTAAGTATAAGGGTTCCAAAAGAGGAATAGAAGAGGAATAGAAGTTAGAATTTAGGTAAGTATTACACATCTGTTGTCCACAAGGGGGGCCCTGTTACCTAGGACCAGTATTGCAGAGTGCACCCCAATTTAGTGGATGAGAGAGTGTATAGAGGAGGAAATAGGTGGGTTAATAGAGAGCCACTCTTGTCATGACATTTTTTCTAGGGAATTAAACTACACCCTTTGATCGTAAGTGGCTATGCAATTATAAGCAGGTAGACTTGTGGATCTGAAATCACTTATGATGTATTGATGAATTAACTGCACATAGGTATTCCTTACTTTCTTATAAAACCTCATAGGAATAGTGCACCTGTATCTGAGAAATGCTCATTAAGTCTAGCTGGTGTAGCAGGGTACTTGGTACTGTCAACACAAGGTTATAGAAAATAATTAGTAACAGGTAGCCAAAAAACTAACTCAGAATCTCAGCCAGTATTCTTATATTCACATAAGTCTTAAGAAAGATACTGTTGCAAAGATCCTATATCATGTTTCAATTGGGTTCAGCATACAATAAAAAATGTACAAATATACAATGTTTCAATTCTGTGCGCTTATGGATCTGCAATCAGTAAGTGTTCCTTGCTTTCTTATAAATCCTCAGAGGAATAGTGCACCTGTAACTGAGAAATGCTCTTTAAGTCTAGCAGGTGTAGCAGGGTACTGGGTACTGTCAACACAAGGTTATAGAAAATAATTGCTAATAGGTAGCCAAAAAAAGTAATTAACTCAGAGTCACAAACTGTATTCTCAAGAAAGATACTGTTGTCTCTCTCTCTCTCTCTGCTATAATAGCTGTTTATTCTGAACTAATTTCTGGAAGCACCACCAACCAGATACTACTGCACAAAGCCCTTGAGGAAAAGTCAGCAGTCCTATGTTGGTTAATCTAAGTATTCTTTACTTACATATTACTACACATGAGAATTTCATTTAACCACAATCCGGTCTGTGCAGAATCCAAACCCAAAATCCCTCCCTGCTGTCACTGTCTGTCCCTGCTGTCACTCTCTGGGCGGTATTCAAAGGATATATCATGCCCAATCTCCTTTCTAAAGTGATCCCCATTATTGCGCATATCTCGCCCATAGTAATCAGGGTTAGTTTTGTAAAGGGTATTGTGGGGGGGTAGCGAGCTGAAATGATGATACCACACCTGTCAGTAGAAACAGAACGAGTGTGGAAGGGGGTGAAAAGAATTGAACACCGCCCTCTGTATCCCTGCTGCCACTCTCTCTGTCTTTACCTGAATTAGGTGGCCCCTTAAACATTTTGCTATGATGCCCACAAAGTTCTAGCTATGAACCTGAGTTTTGGACAGAAAGCTACCCGGCAAATAACAGTAATAAAGAGCTGTAATGATGTAACAGAAAATGTGAATAATATTAAAGAACAATACATAAGATAAACATCCTGATGGTGTAATATCACACTCCGGTGAAATATACATTTAGGGACCGATCTTGTGTATCTGCATTAAAGGTTTAGATAACCAATAGAGCGGGTCTACCAAGGAACAACAATCCTGGTAAGGCAGTGTGTTAACATATGAGTATGGCTGTGTCCTGCCTGTGTGCATCAATGAATTGGGATCAAAAGAAAATAAAAAATATCAGAAATCGCTGTGATTCCACTTAGCTTACACTGCCCACCTTTGTGCCATGTGGCAGTGAGCACATGGGTGAGAGCAGTGCAGTAACTAGGTGTGTGCGAAGTGTGCCTTGCGCACAGCGCAATCGTGGAGGGAGCGCATCTCTGGTGATGGAGACTTGGAGAGTTATTTGTTTCTTAGCTTAGACATATTGTAGTAAGGAGCCATTATCATGTGGCTCCTTGCTGGTTAATCTTAGACCCAGATTGGGTTAATGGAGGTGTGAGGTGTGGTGCCTCTGGACTGGCTGAGCTGGATGGCCTTAGTGTGGCATACCTTTACATTCTATTAACACTTTTCACTTATTAATTTTTTAACACTATTTCTCTATTTTAATTGCATTTCATTTTTGTATCACTTTCTCTATAGCTTCGGCTTCCTAAATACTAATTTATTAACACTATAGTTTTTTCACTGGTATGCTACGCTGGGCTTTCTGGCTTATGCTGGTGTTTTGGGGTGCCACACCCTGCACCTAGATATAGCGCTAGGGACCCCAAATATACAGAGATGCCTTGATGCGGCTTTGGGGCTTATTCACACATTTGCGCAAATATGTGTAACGAAGATCTCTGAATTCTATTATTATGTGGAATTTATATCTGGTTACCGTTATCATTCAGGGTGCTGGGGGAAACAAATGCCTTTTTTTCTTGCTTAGAAATACCCCTCCCTTTCGAGCACCTGAATGATATCACTAAGCTAATTGAGCATCTACCAATATATATAGACTTGGAGAGTTCCCTGCTGTGCTGCGGGGTCAGCCGGGAGCCAGCACACTGAATGCAGGAAGAAGCAGGTGTCAGGACAGTTCCGGAACCTGCCCGTGCCGCCCCGCCTCCCACTCGACAATACTATTCACAGTTCTAATGTACCTCTCACAGTTCCAATGTACAGTGATGTCTTCCTCCCTCCCCCACCTTCCCAGAATGCCGGTGCGGGTGCTAGGTCTTAGCGCAAGGCATTCTATCTGGGAGCGGACTCGATGGTGGGGGTGACGATGCATGGTGTTCTACACGCAGCCGCCCGCCTGCCTACCCGCCCACAAGCATCAGCCAGTGCAAGGCCTGCATCCCGCCTGAGCCCCTGCCACTGACGAGGAGTCCTGCCGGCTGCCACCCACGCAGTGCGGGATCCTGGCAGCAGCACAGCACTCGGTCAGCCTCAGCATTGGAGGTGAATGTGGATGTTCTCTCTCTCTCTCTCCTTTTTTTCCCCCTGGCAGCGTGATGTGTAAAAAAGGGGTCTCTGGCAGCATGATGAGTAAACAAGGGGTCTCTGCCACCTTGATGTGTAAAAAAAGGGGTCTCTGCCAGCGTGATGTGTAATAAAGGGGGCTCTGGCAGTGTGATGTGTAAAAAAAAAAAAAGGGGGTCTCTGGCAGTGTGATGTGTAAAAAAGGGGTCTCTGGCAGCGTGATGTGTAAAAAAGGGGGTCTCTGGCAGCATGATGTGTAAAAAAAATGGGGTTTCTGGCAGTGTGATGTGTAAAAAAATGGTCTCTGGCAGCATGATGTGTAAATAGGGGTCTCTGCCAGTGTGATGTGTAAAAAGGGGATTCTACCAGCATGATATGTAAAAAGGGGGATTCTGCCAGCGTGATGTGTAAAAAGGGGGTCTCTACCTGCCGTAATGTGTGATAGGGGCTCTACCTGGTGTAATGTGTGTAAGTGGCGCTACTGTGTAGTGTAATTTGAATAATTGAGACTACTGTACAGCGTAATATGAATTTGTATTATTTTGTGGCCATGCCCCTTCTCCATGAAGCCATGCCCCTATATTTTTGATGCACGACCACAGTGCGCACTGGCTCTGTTTTGTATTTGCGGAGAAGGGGGGGGGGGCGCCGATGCGGTTTCTTGCACACAGCGCTAAAATGTGTAGTTACAGCACTGGGTGAGAGCACTAAGAAGAGAGTGGATTTCTGAAAGGAAAGAAGATAAAGCAGTATTTCCTAGTGACCCATTAGAATAAACATCACAGGGAACACTGGGAGTCCCCTTGCAATGAGAGTTCAAGGAGAATGGTAAGTAAGGGGATATAGTGATTAGTCCCAGATAGTTGTAAAGAGATGGTAGATGCAATAAGCAGGAAAGAGGTAATTGTAAATGTGTGGTAATGAGCTGCGTGTTTTAATTCGGGTAGATATAGCAGTGGAAGGATGTAATGCATCAATAAACACAGTACAGATATGTCCACATACACCTTTCCTCATTTAAGCCATAATACACACGCGCACGCAGGTTGCGTTTCAGAGGACCTAAAACCCCCCCTGGCCGATGTCTCGCGCAGCACCTGACCGATTTTTTTCCTTTTTTGTATTAGTTTATTTAATGGAGTACATCCGCCGCAGCAGCTGCCTCCGTTACACACCACTGAAAGTGAGAGTCTGGCTTCTGGCATGTAGGAGGAGAGCTCCTCTCAGTCAGCTCTCGTGTGGTGCGGCATGAGAGGTGAAAAGGGCATGGTAGCGGCACTCTCTTCTTCACTCCCCACAGCACTGAACTCCTGTGCAGCAGCACAAGAATATACCAGAGGCAGGCGGGTGCTGGTATTCAATAATAATATTATGACCAGCTTGAGTCCGGGGGGTGGGGGGGTTTAATGATGCCTGTGCCGGTATTAAATATTAAATGATGCTCCTTGACCAGCATGAGTCCGGGGGAAGGGGGGGGGGGAGGGGAGTGGGGAGTTCCCCAGGGCCAGCCAGCCACCAATTAGCATTTAGCATTTTTTTTTTTAATAACAGACACCTCTCCTCATTTTTATTCCCCCTGTATGCTACACCAATCCCAAAACCCCACCGGCTCCCAGGTCACTGCATATGTTAATTATGGCAATACAACCAGCATGTGTGCAGGCTCCTCTCCTCACACCATCCCGCATCCGGTCAAATCCCCCCTCCCCCCCCCCACACCGTCAGGACTGCTGCCTACAGATAGGTGACTCCGCACCTGGTCTTTGCCCCCCTTCCCCTCCAGACCACTGTCTGCACGTGGGTGACTTGGCTGGGACCCCATCTGAGCTGTGGCACACCCCTGGCATCTAGCAGGAGAAACGACTCACCCTCCACACAGAGACCACCAGGTAACTGCCCTCCCCTGCATCTCACAGCTCTGAGTGCTCAGTCTTTCTGCTGCTGATAAACCTGTCTCTCTCGCCATGTCGCTCTCGCTTTCTCTACATGTCTCTTTCTCTCCCTTTTGCCATGTCTCTCTATCTCACCATGTCTCTCTTTCTGCTATCTCTCTCTCACCATGTCTCTCTCTCTGCTATGTCTCTCTCTATGCTATGTCTCTCTCTCTCTCACCATGTTGCCATGTCTCTCTCTCTCTCTCTCTCTCTCTCACCTTGTCTCTCTTACCATGTTTATCTGTCTCACCATATCTTTCTTTCTCTCGCCATGTCTCTCTCTTTCACCATTTCTCTCTCTCGCCATGTGTCTCTCTCTCGTCATGTGTCTCTCTCTCGTCATGTCTCTCCCTCTCGTCATGTCTCTCCCTCTCTCGCAATTTCTCTTTCTCTCGCCATGTGTTCCTATCTCACTCTCTCACCATGTCTCTCTCTCCCTCCCTATGTCTCTCGCACCGCCATTTTCCGCAGATCTGCACATGCGCTTTAGACTAGGGACCCTAGTGCCCAGAGCTACAGTGCTGCCGGCTAGAGAGGAGGGGGACCAGATTTATTCTGCACACGGACCTCCTCCTCTATAGAAATGCCCCTGACTGGGAATACTTAAGACCAGATCATTTTTCTACATATTGCTGCTAAATATGGAATAATGTAAACACTGTATATGTAATACAACTGTTTTAAAAATCTGTTTAAATATGTCCCAAATTCTCTGTACATTAAAATCAAATATCCCCTTATGTCTGCAAATACTTTTTTCAATACACTCCTTATGTGATTTCTTTGCAAATATGTTTTTACCATTTACTGTTTACCAGTGCAGTACGGTGTTATTTGCTTTAACAACTATCACAGGTTAAGCAAACAACAACCTAGAGAGCTCCATGTAAACTGACGTGCAAATTTATGTGTAAGAAAAACAAAAAGCTATCTGCATTCTCTGGCACTCACTGAAAAGCCCTTTCAGACACAAGGGTCCATATATAAAATCCGTTGAACGGAGTGATTTAATGTGTTTACTATGTGCATTTAGGCTCGACTGCTGATGTCAACGCTGAACACCTCAAGTACTTTACCTGGGTCAATAATCTTTCATAAAAAATTCGCTGCTTTTAGCATTTAAAAAATCTATTAGAAATAAAGATTGTTGGATGCTTATGAATATTGCTTTCAATTTGAATGTGATTACTTCTATTAGACTATGTCATGCACAATTATTTATAGACCTGAATCCAATAGTGATAGTACAGTTTGTCTGCTTTTAACACTTACGTCTCACAACTAGTGTTTGCCCGGGGCTTCGCGCGTGTGGATGTCTGTTATTGCTCGGTGGAACTAATTTTTCAAAGACAGCAGTGCCATCTACTAGGGGTGATGTATATTTTATATTATCTACATTCATCGCAAAATTTCTTCGTAAACAATATTTGGAGTTCTCCTTCAGAGATTACCACAAAAAGATGCTTGAGGCTACTAACTCGTAAGCAAGCCATGTAAAGCTGCCCATGGGAGAAGCGGCTGGTACTGAGATCTACGCCTGCAGCCCTGTATGTTTGCCCCTGCAACTTGTTGTCATAGCAAAGCAGACTGGTACGCAGGTAACACACCAGCTGTTGGGATCCCAGCATTCAGGAGACCGACGTCGGAATCCCGACAGCCAGTGAAATGGCGCCGGCTGGAATCCCGACAAACATGGGGTATTCCCACTCGGTTGGTTGGTCCACGCTACCAACTGAGTAAGAATATAAAGTGTGGCGAGCGAAGTGAGTCACTGGGCACCAAACGTGGCGAGCACAGAAAGCTCATGAGGGGACTCGCTGCCAGGATTCCGACAGATGGGATGCTGCTATCAGTAGAGTGACAGCCGGCATCCCATCTGCCGGGCAATGTATTCCAGATGCTTGCAGGAAACTGCATGGGCTTGCATTGAAAAGGAAAATGATTGGGAATAAGGGGCATACGTGGAATTAACACAGTCTCACCTGCTCCACATCCTGTTAGAATCGCTGCATCAATTAGTTTTGCTTTATGGCTCTTATCAGAGGATCAAATTTGTCTGGTCAGGTCCAACATGTGATCAGTAGATAATCACATCTGCATAAGTATATCTCCCTTTGTTTCAATTTTGGAGGGACAGTGTTTATTCCAAGGGCTGTCCAACCTCTTGATTTGGGAGGACCATGCCAATGGAATGATGTGGCCACCTCTCTTGATATAGACAAAGACAATGTTGGGAGGAATGACAAAAGTGTTTTCTTCCTGTATGACTAAGTCACACCAACCTACCTCAATATTCCCAATTTAGTATTTTTATTTGTATTAAATGAACTGTCAAACGAGGCCAAGTGAAAATTTGGAACACTGCAGATAAGAATATTGCCTGCTGGAGCAATCATTAGCACACGTGAAATCACTGTATCTCTATCTGTATGTATTTTGTAAGTTGGTGACTTATTTGTGACCCATGCTGCTCTGGGGTTCGATTGTCTTTTTCTATCTCCACAATTTTCACCTTTCATGTCTTCCAGGAGAATCAAACATCTGCAACAAGGGCATAGCTACCATAGGGGCAGAGAGTGCAGCTGCTATGGGGCCCAAAGCTGAGAGGGGCCCACCTTCCGTGTTACAGTTGCCTGTGTTATATACATTTTACACCAATGGGTGGAACATAGAGGCCCTTATTATCTTTTGACTTAGGGCCTACAGTATATTATCCTTTGGACCTGTTCATTGTTATGTGGTGCAATATGAACTGGATACACTATAGTGCAGGCATGTCCAAACTGCGGCCCTCCAGCTGTTGAGAAATCACACATCCCAGCATGCCCTGACACAGCTGTAGCATTCTCTGACAGCAAAACTGTGTCAGGGCATGCTGGGATATGTAGTTTCACAACAGCTGGAGGGCAGCAGTTTGGACATGCCTGCTATAGTCTATGTCTTAATGGGAATTGGGGATACAGTGTTGCATAATGTGTACTGACAGCCCTACAGTGTGACATAATGTGAACTAAGGCACTACTATGGTGCATTAAATGAACAACTGCTGTGAAGTGGCGTCTCTCTAAAAGCATTGGGACAGGGACCCCTACAAGATGTTGCTATGGGGCCCACATACAGTAGTTCTGGCTACCCTGATCTGTAATAGAAATTAGTAATAGTTAAAAGTTATTAAGATATTTAAAACATTGTGATACATTAAATATAAAGAGGTTAGCAACTACAAAGCAAATCTAAACTAAGGGGGTTATTCAGGTTGGATTGTAGATTCTGCTAAAAATCAGACTCTGCAATCCTTTCTTTCACATGCTGGGGGCTGCCAATCGCAGGGCAAGGCCACCCAGAATGCTGAGCGCCCTGCCCAGCGGATGTGACCACAATTTAATTGTGGTTGCAGCAACTGTGGACGACCATGTGCGGACGGGCATGTTTTCCATCGGAGCGGCTCACGTGACATCATGCAGCCACCCCAAAAATGCCACCGCCCCGCCCCTGTTTTCCCTGTGCCGCCCCCGCAAGGTCAGTTGCTGCCCCCGCCTGCCCCGCGAATGCCTCTACCTGTCAATCAGAGCCGGGCTGCGCAGGACGGGACCTGTCACCGGTAACGGGGTAATTGACCTGAATAACCTCCTAAGGTCAGATGCTTAATCACACAACTATTCAGGCACAACTATGAAATGTAGATACAATATGTCACTAGAAATAGCATCATTGCTACTGGAGCGGGGGCAGCTAGGTGGCTCCTGTCACTCGCAGCTCTGCGATGAATAGATGCTATGCACATGCACACAGCTTCTTTTCATGGGAGACACAAGGACTGGGGGCATGCCAGCAGTTCACAGAGTGCTGGGCATGCCACTCAGTGACAGAAACGGGAAGCGTGGTTCGTGATCGCGGTATTCCCGTGAAGCCACGTCCCCTTTTTAATAAGTCACGCCCTCTTTTCAGTCACGCGTGGCTGTGCCACACTAGGGAGTACCAAATTCCCATGGCCAGATGTTGCAAGGTATGCACATAACAATTCCACTTACAGATTGCTACTGTCTCTACTTGAACATTAACCCATAGTATGCTGACATTTGAATTACAGACTGCACATGAGGTGCTGATTTCCTTGCGGGAAGAAATTGGTTTCACTTATACACTTGAACGCTTACTCAAAGTACTTAAACTACATGACTGTATATTATGTGAACTGAGAACATTCTACTTTTGGAACATTGGTTACTTCCTAATCTGCCAGCATGAGTCATTTTAAATTGAACAATTTTTTTTAAACAATTTAAGTTTCATGAAAACTTACATGTATTTGGTTGACATCAAATTATACTGTCAACAATTTAAATGTATTATTTTATATTAATATATATATAACATTTTATTTATTTATTTATTGTATTATTCTTTTTAAACATCACATAGTTACATTTTAAATTGGGGATCAGTATGAGTTGCCGATGGACAGGATGCTGGCGGTCAGTATACCGACAGCAGCTTCCCGTCTATGAAAATCCCGACAGCCTCCCAAGAAGCCCCCTAACCCTCACCTTTTCCCTACCATAACCCTCCCTTGTGGGTGCCTAACCCTAACACCCGGGTGGTGCCTAACCCTAACCCTCCCCACTTGGTGCCTAACCCTAACCCTTCCTTCCACGCTGCCTAAACCTAACTCTCCCTGCTTGGTGCCTAACTATAACCTCCCCTTCTGTGTGTCTAACCCTAACCCTCCCTCCCCAGTGCATAACCCTATCCTTTCCGGCGCTGCAGCCTAACCCCCCTTCTACAGCCTAAACATAACCTCTGCCCCTCTCCCTCCCTACCCCCTCGGCAGGATGGCAGTGGTCCATTTGGTGTCGGGTTTCCGTCCTCTATCGGGATCCTGGCATCTGTATATTGACCGCCGGGATCCCGCTCGTTGGGAAGCTAACTGCTTCCCCAATTTTATATAATTTAGATATTAGTCATCAGATAGGTTACTATATATATATATATATATATATATACATATATATATACACATATATATATATACATATATTTATACACAATCTACATGAATTCTTTATTCCATCTACCCTCACATATGTATATATGGGATTACATTTAATTTGCCGGCTGTAGGGATCCCGGCGGTCGGGATACCGATGCTGGATTCCTGACAGCCAGCAATGCTGCCAGCCGGAATACCGGCGCTACAGGACTGTTCCCACTGGTGGGTGTCCATGACACCTATAGAGTGGCAATAGATATTGTGGCAAGCACAGCAAACCACCGAGCCCGCAGTGAGCCTGCAAAGGGACTCTTTGCGCTCACCCCATTGCCAGCATACTGGTGGCCAGGAAGCCGCTGTCGGTATATTGAAAGCCGGCATCCCTGCTAATGGTAAATTATACTGAATCCATATTAATATAGGATGGCCTCAACCCTCTGATTGTTTAATACAATAATTGTTAATAATACATTAAGAAATAACAGCTTATCTCTCTTTTACTGTATATCCATTTTCCATCAAAACCCCCATACTACCCGTGTCTGACCTGGGTAGCTGAACACAGTTTCAAGCCATGTCACAGCATCTTGAAACTCTGTTCACTCCACAGGCTTGACACAGGTTAGTGGCTGGTCTTCCCTCTACCGGCTTTTGGAGTTGACATCATCTCCAAACACTGGTAAACCAGGTCTACCTATACTTTTAGCATGACCTTGGTCAGATAACCTAGGTCACCCCGTTTACACCGCACTGTTATCTGGGTACTTCCAGGGTTCAACCTTGGTATCTCCAAGGTTGGATTCCTGGGTAACATGACCCAGGTTATTTTTCTCATACCCTTTACCTCCAAACTGGAACCCGGGGTTGCCCTGGCAATAAAACTGGTTATAAGTTTGGTGAAAAAGTGACATAATTGAATAGGTAGCTCACTTTTACATTGCGGCAAATAGCACTTTACTAGACCCAGGGCCGCAACTAGGAGGGAGTTAGGGGGGCATGTGATCAGGTCACCGAATTGGAGGGGGCGTTGAGATGATCACTTTTATCCTCCCAACACCCCCTCCCTACTAGGATTGGTGTTTTGTGCCCAGACAGAGAGGGAGGCCTGCCCCTTGCTGTAGGTGGCAGCTGATGCTGACAGCTCAAGATGCAATTCCCGGATCTTTGCAGCAGCCAGACCCTTTCTGGAAACAACCGAATAACACTGCAATTAGCAGCCGGGAGCATGACGTCACCATCCACAATCCTGCTTGGCACTGTAAAATCTGACCAATAGCTGATTGAGGTGGAGAGGCTGCCCAAACTGATTGACCAATCAGCTATCCAGAAGGAAATCTGCTGAGCTCCTATTGGGTGAAAATGGTGAGCCACACTCACAAGACTGGAGTCAGACTACCGTGTTGTGCTGGCAGAAACTGTGAATCCCAAGACGTGCCAATGCTAGACAGGTGGGAACTGCTGTCTGCCAATTGAGTGCTGTAGCTGCTGGGTCCTTCCTAATCATGGCCCCTACCTGTATTGCAATGCTGGCTGATGTTATATATTGTCTTTGGTGAAAGTGTTGGGTAATAACTGGAACTGGAAACTATCCCTGTTATACTGCTCATGCTGCACCTTTGTTGTACAAGTCATGTTGTGTGTGCACATTGCATGTTTATAATGTATCATGGCTCAGTATAAGGGGTACTACTGTGGCGTAAAGTGTATATTATACACTGTTAATGAGTGCTACTGTAACATAAAGTGTATAAGAGGTACTATTATGGCATAACATGTGTAAAGGGTACTACTGTGGCATAACGTGTATAAGGTGTACTACTGTGGCGTAACGTGTATAAGGGGTCCTACTGTAGCGTAACGTGTATAATGGGTATCACTGTGGTGTAATGTGTATATTATTACAGCATACTGGCAATTGCCCAGTTAGGATTTATGACCTAATAATAAAAAATGTAAATGGGGAGGGATGCCAAATTACTGCCTGGCTCCAGGTGACAAAAATTGGCTCTGCTTACAATTATTACTTTGATGGAAATTCTGTTCAGTGGGACTGCTGCTATCAACTCTGTTTATGATACTATGGTGCCTGGGGGAGAGTGGCTACGAATCACGCGGGTCTAGGCTTATTGGAGGACATCGGCTGGGGACTGGTTTCTTACCTGTCAGTAGCAGCAGTCTTCTCTCCCTGCATCAGAGGTGTCACTGGTACTGATGACACCTGGTGCAGCACCCTTCAGGTCCAGAAAGGGGCGTGGCCTATCATGACACAGCGGGAAATCAGTGGGCGTGGCTTACGTCTTGGCTTCGTGGGCATCCCCAATTTCATCACTCCAATCTTGGAGATGCTGGCTGCCCCGGATACTGGCCTGTATGCAGTGTCGGCTCCTCCGTTCTAACAGGAGCCGGGTGCTGCAGGAGAATGTTACACTGCAGCACCTGGCTACTGTCAGTGTGGAGACACCGGCATTTTGGTGTCACCCCCTCCGCACCCCCTGCACCCCCCTTCCGTTGCCACTGCCCTGCATGATGCACAGGGGTGAGCAAATACACTGACCCCCCTCCAGATCTTACCCTGTTTTAGAGGTGCACAGTATTCCTCTCTGTAGCAAGCAGCATCGTATATGTGTTTTCATTAAGGGGGGTAAAGGGTGCGGCCACGCCTCCATGATCAGACCACTCCCTCTAATGCACCCAGGCCAGCTCTTTACAGTCCTGCAATACTTATATATAGCTGCCAATTCCCTGCAGTGGTTCTTTGTTCTTTCTGTCGTATGTACAGTATATGAAAAACTAAGAAATTACATGTACATAAGTATTCACAGCCTTTGCTCAATACTCTGTTGATGCACCTTTGGCAGCAATTACAGCCTCAAGTCTTTTTGAATATGATGCCACAAGCTTGGCACACCTATCTTTGGGCAGTTTTACCCATTCCTCTTTGCAGCACCTCTCAAGCTCCATCAGGTTGGATGGGAAGCGTTGGTGCACAGCCATTTTCAGATCTCTCCAGAGATGTTCAATCGGATTCAAGTCTTGGCTCTGGCTGGGCCACTCAAGGACATTCACTGAGTTGTCCTGAAGCCACTCCTTTCATATCTTGGATGTGTGGTAAGGGTTGTTGTCCTGCTGAAAGATGAACCATCGCCCCAGTCTGAGGTCAAGAGCACTCTGGAGCAGGTTTTCATCCAAGATGTCTTTGTACATTGCTGCATTCATCTTTCCCTCTATCCTGACTAATTTCCCAGTTCCTGCCTATGAAAAACATCCCCACAGCATGATGCTGCCACCACTATGCTTTACTGTAGAGATGGTATTGACCTGGTGATGAGTGGTGCCTTGTTTCCCCCAACAAAGAGTTCAATCTTTCTCTCATCAGACCTGAGAATTTTGTTTCTCATGGTCTAAGAGTCCTTCAGGTACATTTTGGCAAACTCCAGGTGGGCTGCCATGTGCTTTTTATGAAGAAGTGGCTTCCGTCTGGCCACTGTACCATACAGGCCTGATTGGTGGATTGCTCCAGAGATGGTTGTCCTTCTGGAAGGTTCTCCTCTCTCCACAGAGGAATGCTGTAACTCTGACAGAGTGACCATCGGGTTCTTGGTCACCTCCCTGACTCTTTCGATCGCTCAGTTTAGACGGCTGGTCAGGAAGAGTTCTGGTGGTTCTGAACGTCTTCCATTTACAGATGAGGGCAGCCACTGTACTCACTGGGACCTTCAAAGCAGCGTGATATTTTTCTGTACCCTTCCCCAGATTTGTGCCTCGGGACAATCCTGTCTCAGGGGTCTACAGACAATTCCTTTGACTTCATGCTTGGTTTGTGCTAAGATATGCACTGTCAAGTGTGGGACCTTATATAGACATGTCCAACCAACTGAATTTACCACAGGTGGACTCCAATTAAGCTGTAGGAATATCTCAAGGATGATCAGTGGAAACAGGATGCACCTAAGCTCAATTTGAGCTTCATGGCAAAGGCTGTGAATAATTATATATATGTGATTTCTTAGCTTTTTATTTTTCATAAATTTGCAAAAATCTAAAAAAAAACTTTTTTCATGTTGTCATTATTTATGAGGTTTTGGCCCTCATTCCGAGTTGTTCACTCGCTAGCTACTTTTAGCAGCTGTGCAGATGCATAGTCGCCGCCCATGGGGGAGTGTATTTTCGCTTTGCAAGTGTGCAAACATCTTTGCAGCGGAGCTCTGCAAAAACATTTTGTGCAGATTCAGAGTAGGTCTGGACTTACTCAGTCCTTGTGATCACTTCAGTGCTTTTGTTCCTGGAATTGACGTTAGACACCCACCCTGCAAACGCCTGGACACGCCTGCGTTTTGCCAAACACTCCCAGAAATGATTAGTTGACACCCACAAATGCCCTCTTTCTGTCAATGGGGGTAATTCTGAGTTGATCGCAGCTGGAACTTTGTTAGCAGTTGGGCAAAACCATGTGTACTGCAGGGGAGGCAGATATAACATTTGCAGAAAGAGTTAGATTTGGGTGGGTTATTTTGTTTCTGTGCAGGGTAAATACTGGCTGCTTTATTTTTACACTGCAATTTAGATTGCAGATTGAACACACCATACCCAAATCTAACATTCTCTGCACATGTTATATCTGCCTTCCCTGCAGTGCACATGGTTTTGCCCAACTGCTAACAAAGTTCCTGCTGCGATCAACTCAGAATTACCCCCAATCTCCTTGCGACCAGCTGTGTGAACGGAATCGTCGTAGAAACCATCGCTGGGTAACGAACCACTGTGTACTCGTATGATGCGCAGTGCATATGCTTGCGCAGATTAGCCTCGTTCTACCATGATCGCTGCGCTGCAAAAATCCATAGCGAGTGATCAACTCAGAATGACCCCCATTGTGCTTAGAATTTTGAGGGAAAAAATGTATTTATTCCAGTTTGGAATAAGGCGGTAACATAACAAAATGTGTAATAAGTGAAGCGCTGTAAATACTTTCCGGATGCACTGTATCCATCTGGTTTAATCGTCAGTACTCTTATCACTCATTTTTGCCAAGTATTACATGTACTTGTATTGCTATCCAAATTATTGTTCTTGTCCTCATACTGTATTTGTTATTATTGGCACTATAATTCTTAGTTTAATTATCTTCTTCAAAGTGAGAGTTTAATTCTTCATTGTCTTCAGTAACAAGAAGACTTCCAACTACAGTATTTATCATGCTTTTACAATTGAGACAGTACATTAGCACTCAAAATTCCAATATATCAGGTGCTATTTCTTCTTACAGAATTTTAATCTTTATCACTTTGTCCATAGTGCATTAAATTGTGACCTTTAAATTGTAGTGACTTTTAATAAAACATCCCATTGCTTATCCTTCTTTCCTGGTGTGACTATGTGTGAATACTACAAATTATTTGCAGGTATCAGTTAAGATATTCCAAATCCACCTTAGGTATATCTTGTCAAGATTAGAGATGTGCACTTGAAATTTTTCGGGTTTTGTGTTTTGGTTTTGGGTTCGGTTCCGCGGCCGTGTTTTGGGTTCGACCGCGTTTTGGCAAAACCTCACCGAATTTTTTTTGTCGGATTCGGGTGTGTTTTGGATTCGGGTGTTTTTTTAAAAAAACACTAAAAAACAGCTTAAATCATAGAATTTGGGGGTCATTTTGATCCCAAAGTATTATTAACCTCAAAAACCATAATTTCCACTCATTTTCAGTCTATTCTGAATACCTCACACCTCACAATATTATTTTTAGTCCTAAAATTTGCACCGAGGTCGCTGGATGACTAAGCTAAGCGACCCTAGTGGCCGACACAAACACCTGGCCCATCTAGGAGTGTCACTGCAGTGTCACGCAGGATGGCCCTTCCAAAAAACACTCCCCAAACAGCACATGACGCAAAGAAAAAAAGAGGCGCAATGAGGTAGCTGTGTGAGTAAGATAAGCGACCCTAGTGGCCGACACAAACACCTGGCCCATCTAGGAGTGGCACTGCAGTGTCACGCAGGATGGCCCTTCCAAAAAACCCTCCCCAAACAGCACATGACGCAAAGAAAAAAAGAGGCGCAATGAGGTAGCTGTGTGAGTAAGATAAGCGACCCTAGTGGCCGACACAAACACCGGGCCCATCTAGGAGTGGCACTGCAGTGTCACGCAGGATGTCCCTTCCAAAAAACCCTCCCCAAACAGCACATGACGCAAAGAAAAAAAGAGGCGCAATGAGGTAGCTGTGTGAGTAAGATAAGCGACCCTAGTGGCCGACACAAACACCGGGCCCATCTAGGAGTGGCACTGCAGTGTCACGCAGGATGGCCCTTCCAAAAAACCCTCCCCAAACAGCACATGACGCAAAGAAAAAAAGAGGCGCAATGAGGTAGCTGTGTGAGTAAGATAAGCGACCCTAGTGGCCGACACAAACACCGGGCCCATCTAGGAGTGGCACTGCAGTGTCACGCAGGATGTCCCTTCCAAAAAACCCTCCCCAAACAGCACATGACGCAAAGAAAAAAAGAGGCGCAATGAGGTAGCTGTGTGAGTAAGATAAGCGACCCTAGTGGCCGACACAAACACCGGGCCCATCTAGGAGTGGCACTGCAGTGTCACGCAGGATGTCCCTTCCAAAAAACCCTCCCCAAACAGCACATGACGCCAAGAAAAAAAGAGGCGCAATGAGGTAGCTGTGTGAGTAAGATAAGCGACCCTAGTGGCCGACACAAACACCGGGCCCATCTAGGAGTGGCACTGCAGTGTCACGCAGGATGTCCCTTCCAAAAAACCCTCCCCAAACAGCACATGACGCAAAGAAAAAAAGAGGCGCAATGAGGTAGCTGTGTGAGTAAGATAAGCGACCCTAGTGGCCGACACAAACACCTGGCCCATCTAGGAGTGGCACTGCAGTGTCACGCAGGATGGCCCTTCCAAAAAACCCTCCCCAAACAGCACATGACGCAAAGAAAAAATGAGGCGCAATGAGGTAGCTGTGTGAGTAAGATAAGCGACCCTAGTGGCCGACACAAACACCGGGCCCATCTAGGAGTGGCACTGCAGTGTCACGCAGGATGGCCCTTCCAAAAAACCCTCCCCAAACAGCACATGACGCAAAGAAAAAAAGAGGCGCAATGAGGTAGCTGTGTGAGTAAGATAAGCGACCCTAGTGGCCGACACAAACACCGGGCCCATCTAGGAGTGGCACTGCAGTGTCACGCAGGATGGCCCTTCCAAAAAACCCTCCCCAAACAGCACATGACGCAAAGAAAAAAAGAGGCGCAATGAAGTAGCTGTGTGAGTAAGATAAGCGACCCTAGTTGCCGACACAAACTCCGGGCCCATCTAGGAGTAGCACTGCAGTGTCACGCAGGATGGCCCTTCCAAAAAATACTCCCCAAGCAGCACATGACGCAAAGAAAAATTAAAGAAAAAAGAGGTGCAAGATGGAATTGTCCTTGGGCCCTCCCACCCACCCTTATGTTGTATAAACAGGACATGCACACTTTAACCAACCCATCATTTCAGTGACAGGGTCTGCCACACGACTGTGACTGAAATGACGGGTTGGTTTGGACCCCCACCTAAAAAGAAGCAATTAATCTCTCCTTGCACAAACTGGCTCTACAGAGGCAAGATGTCCACCTCATCATCATCCTCCGATATATCACCGTGTACATCCCCCTCCTCACAGATTATCAATTCGTCCCCACTGGAATCCACCATCTCAGCTCCCTGTGTACTTTGTGGAGGCAATTGCTGCTGGTCAATGTCTCCACGGAGGAATTGATTATAATTCATTTTAATGAACATCATCTTCTCCACATTTTCTGGATGTAACCTCGTACGGCGATTGCTGACAAGGTGAGCGGCGGCACTAAACACTCTTTCGGAGTACACACTTGTGGGAGGGCAACTTAGGTAGAATAAAGCCAGTTTGTGCAAGGGCCTCCAAATTGCCTCTTTTTCCTGCCAGTATAAGTACGGACTGTGTGACGTGCCTACTTGGATGCGGTCACTCATATAATCCTCCACCATTCTTTCAATGGTGAGAGAATCATATGCAGTGACAGTAGACGACATGTCCGTAATCGTTGTCAGGTCCTTCAGTCCGGACCAGATGTCAGCATCAGCAGTCGCTCCAGACTGCCCTGCATCACCGCCAGCGGGTGGGCTCGGAATTCTGAGCCTTTTCCTCGCACCCCCAGTTGCGGGAGAATGTGAAGGAGGAGATGTTGACAGGTCGCGTTCCGCTTGACTTGACAATTTTCTCACCAGCAGGTCTTTGAACCCCAGCAGACTTGTGTCTGCCGGAAAGAGAGATCCAAGGTAGGCTTTAAATCTAGGATCGAGCATGGTGGCCAAAATGTAGTGCTCTGATTTCAACAGATTGACCACAAGTGAATCCTTGTTAAGCGAATTAAGGGCTCCATCCACAAGTCCCACATGCCTAGCGGAATCGCTCTGTGTTAGCTCCTCCTTCAATGTCTCCAGCTTCTTCTGCAAAAGCCTGATGAGGGGAATGACCTGACTCAGGCTGGCAGTGTCTGAACTGACTTCACGTGTGGCAAGTTCAAAGGGCATCAGAACCTTGCACAATGTTGAAATCATTCTCCACTGCGCTTGAGACAGGTGCATTCCACCTCCTATATCGTGCTGAATTGTATAGGCTTGAATGGCCTTTTGCTGCTCCTCCAACCTCTGAAGCATATAGAGGGTTGAATTCCACCTCGTTACCACTTCTTGCTTCAGATGATGGCAGGGCAGGTTCAGTTGTTTTTGGTGGTGCTCCAGTCTTCTGTACGTGGTGCCTGTACGCCGAAAGTGTCCCGCAATTCTTCTGGCCACCGACAGCATCTCTTGCACACCCCTGTCGTTTTTTTTAAAATTCTGCACCACCAAATTCAAGGTATGTGCAAAACATGGGACGTGCTGGAATTTGCCCATATTTAATGCACACACAATATTGCTGGCGTTGTCCGATGCCACAAATCCACAGGAGAGTCCAATTGGGGTAAGCCATTCCGCGATGATCTTCCTCAGTTGCCGTAAGAGGTTTTCAGCTGTGTGCGTATTCTGGAAAGCGGTGATACAAAGCGTAGCCTGCCTAGGAAAGAGTTGGCGTTTGCGAGATGCTGCTACTGGTGCCGCCGCTGCTGTTCTTGCGGCGGGAGTCCATACATCTACCCAGTGGGCTGTCACAGTCATATAGTCCTGACCCTGCCCTGCTCCACTTGTCCACATGTCCGTGGTTAAGTGGACATTGGGTACAACTGCATTTTTTAGGACACTGGTGAGTCTTTTTCTGACGTCCGTGTACATTCTCGGTATCGCCTGCCTAGAGAAGTGGAACCTAGATGGTATTTGGTAACGGGGGCACACTGCCTCAATAAATTGTCTAGTTCCCTGTGAACTAACGGCGGATACCGGACGCACGTCTAACACCAACATAGTTGTCAAGGCCTCAGTTATCCGCTTTGCAGCAGGATGACTGCTGTGATATTTCATCTTCCTCGCAAAGGACTGTTGGACAGTCAATTGCTTACTGGAAGTAGTACAAGTGGGCTTACGACTTCCCCTCTGGGATGACGATCGACTCCCAGCAGCAACAACAGCAGCGCCAGCAGCAGTAGGCATTACACTCAAGGATGCATCGGAGGAATCCCAGGCAGGAGAGGACTCGTCAGAATTGCCAGTGACATGGCCTGCAGGACTATTGGCATTCCTGGGTAAGGAGGAAATTGACACTGAGGGAGTTGGTGGGGTGGTTTGCGTGAGCTTGGTTACAAGAGGAAGGGATTTACTGGTCAGTGGACTGCTTCCGCTGTCACCCAAAGTTTTTGAACTTGTCACTGACTTATTATGAATGCGCTGCAGGTGACGTATAAGGGAGGATGTTCCGAGGTGGTTAACGTCCTTACCCCTACTTATTACAACTTGACAAAGGCAACACACGGCTTGACACCTGTTGTCCGCATTTCTGTTGAAATACTTCCACACCAAAGAGCTGATTTTTTTGGTATTTTCACCAGGCATGTCAATGGCCATATTCCTCCCACGGACAACAGGTGTCTCCCCGGGTGCCTGACTTAAACAAACCACCTCACCATCAGAATCCTCCTGGTCAATTTCCTCCCCAGCGCCAGCAACACCCATATCCTCCTCATCCTGGTGTACTTCAACACTTACATCTTCAATCTGACTATCAGGAACTGGACTGCGGGTGCTCCTTCCAGCACTTGCAGGGGGTGTGCAAATGGTGGAAGGCGCATGCTCTTCACGTCCAGTGTTGGGAAGGTCAGGCATCGCAACCGACACAATTGGACTCTCCTTGTGGATTTGGGATTTCGAAGAACGCACAGTTCTTTGCGGTGCTTTTGCCAGCTTGAGTCTTTTCATTTTTCTAGCGAGAGGCTGAGTGCTTCCATCCTCATGTGAAGCTGAACCACTAGCCATGAACATAGGCCAGGGCCTCAGCCGTTCCTTGCCACTCCGTGTGGTAAATGGCATATTGGCAAGTTTACGCTTCTCCTCCGACAATTTTATTTTAGGTTTTGGAGTCCTTTTTTTACTGATATTTGGTGTTTTGGATTTTACATGCTCTGTACTATGACATTGGGCATCGGCCTTGGCAGACGACGTTGCTGGCATTTCATCGTCTCGGCCATGACTAGTGGCAGCAGCTTCAGCACGAGGTGGAAGTGGATCTTGATCTTTCCCTAATTTTGGAACCTCAACATTTTTGTTCTCCATATTTTAATAGGCACAACTAAAAGGCACCTCAGGTAAACAATGGAGATGGATGGATACTAGTATACTTATGGATGGACTGCCGAGTGCCGACACAGAGGTAGCTACAGCCATGGACTACCGTACTGTGTCTGCTGATAATATAGACTGGATGATAATGAGATGAAATCAATATATATGTATATATAATATCACTAGTACTGCAGCCGGACAGGTATATATTATATATTTATTATGTAATGACTGATGACGGACCTGCTGGACACTGTCAGCTCAGCAGCACCGCAGACTGCTACAGTAAGCTACTATAGTAGTATGTATAAAGAAGAAAGAAAAAAAAAACAACCACGGGTAGGTGGTATACAATTATGGATGGATTGCCGAGTGCCGACACAGAGGTAGCTACAGCCGTGGACTACCGTACTGTGTCTGCTGCTAATATAGACTGGATGATAATGAGATGAAATCAATATATATGTATATATAATATCACTAGTACTGCAGCCGGACAGGTATATATTATATATTTATTATGTAATGACTGATGACGGACCTGCTGGACACTGTCAGCTCAGCAGCACCGCAGACTGCTACAGTAAGCTACTATAGTAGTATGTATAAAGAAGAAAGAAAAAAAAAAAAAACCACGGGTAGGTGGTATACAATTATGGATGGACTGCCGAGTGCCGACACAGAGGTAGCTACAGCCGTGGACTAACGTACTGTGTCTGCTGATAATATAGACTGGATGATAATGAGATGAAATCAATATATATGTATATATAATATCACTAGTACTGCAGCCGGACAGGTATATATTATATATTTATTATGTAATGACTGATGACGGACCTGCTGGACACTGTCAGCTCAGCAGCACCGCAGACTGCTACAGTAAGCTACTATAGTAGTATGTATAAAGAAGAAAGAAAAAAAAAACAACCACGGGTAGGTGGTATACAATTATGGATGGACTGCCGAGTGCCGACACAGAGGTAGCTACAGCCGTGGACTAACGTACTGTGTCTGCTGATAATATAGACTGGATGATAATGAGATGAAATCAATATATATGTATATATAATATCACTAGTACTGCAGCCGGACAGGTATATATTATATATTTATTATGTAATGACTGATGATGGACCTGCTGGACACTGTCAGCTCAGCAGCACCGCAGACTGCTACAGTAAGCTACTATAGTAGTATGTATAACGAAGAAAGAAAAAAAAAAAACAACCACGGGTAGGTGGTATACAATTATGGATGGACTGCCGAGTGCCGACACAGAGGTAGCTACAGCCGTGGACTAACGTACTGTGTCTGCTGATAATATAGACTGGATGATAATGAGATGAAATCAATATATATGTATATATAATATCACTAGTACTGCAACCGGACAGGTATATATTATATATTTATTATGTAATGACTGATGACGGACCTGCTGGACACTGTCAGCTCAGCAGCACCGCAGACTGCTACAGTAAGCTACTATAGTAGTATGTATAAAGAAGAAAGAAAAAAAAAAAAACACGGGTAGGTGCTAGGTGGTATACAATATTATATATATATTATATACAATTATATATATATATATATATATATATATATATATATTAAACTCATAAACTGGTGGTGATTATTAAACTGGTGGTCAGGTCACTGGTCACACTATCAGCAACTTGCAAGTAGTACTCCTGAGTCCTAAGCAGACAATCACAATATATATTATACTGGTGGTCAGTGTGGTCACAAACAATGGCAGTGTGGCTGGCACTCTGGCAGCAAAAGTGTGCACTGTACGTTATATGTACTCCTGAGTCCTGAGTCCTGCTCTCAGACTCTAACTGCTCCCCACTGTCAGTGTCTCCCCCACAAGTCAGATAATACAGTCACACTATCTCTCTCTATCACTTCAGCAAGTACTAGTAGTAGTAGTACTCCTCCTAATGCTCCCCAAATTACTACTGTGTCTCTCTCTGTCTCACTCTCTTCTCGAATCTCTATAAACGGAGAGGACGCCAGCCACGTCCTCTCCCTATGAATCTCAATGCACGTGTGAAAAATGGCGGCGACGCGCGGCTCCTTATATAGAATCCGAGTCTCGCGATAGAATCCGAGCCTCGCGAGAATCCGACAGCGTGATGATGACGTTCGGGCGCGCTCGGGTTAACCGAGCAAGGCGGGAAGATCCGAGTCGCTCGGACCCGTGTAAAAAAACATGAAGTTCGGGCGGGTTCGGATTCCGAGGAACCGAACCCGCTCATCTCTAGTCAAGATCTGATATAAAGCACAATTCCAGTGGAGGCACAGTATTTTAACATTTGGGAAAGAGATTACCTTAAACATTAAACCAGTAGGATCCCACCAGATCCTGCATCTAGCTTTAGAGCCATATCCTCTTAGCAGTGGTAATTTACTGCTTCTTTTGGATTCGCATGAGGCTGTCCTTTTAGCCGAGATGCCAGTGTGCTGATCCCCTGACGCTGACACTTATTGGGGGATTAGGCTTTGTGTCATGATAATACATTGTTCCGGGAACTTATACTGAATCCCACGTGTTATATGGCCCGAAAATGTTAATCTTTTGGTACAAAGCGGATCGGCGCTCAGCGATGGGTTTGTGTGAAGGATACATTCGCACGGGTGTTTGCCAGGAGATTGACAGGAAGAAAGCGTTTGTGGGTGGCAACTGACCATTTTCTGGGAGTGTTTGGAAAAACACAGGCGTGTCCAAGCGTTTGCAGGGAGGGTTCCTGACGTCAATTCCGGCTCCGAACAGGCTGAAGTGATTGCAGCGGCTGAGCATATCCTGGGCTACTCAAAATCTGTTTGTATAGCTCTGCTACACATGCGTTCGCACACTTGCACAGCTAAAATACACTCCCCTGTGGGCGGCGACTATCTGATCGCAGCAGTGGAAAGATCGCTTGCTAGCAAACAGGTCTGAATTACCCCCTTTACCCCTCACCTAGTACTTTCGTGGGTACTGTAGGATAAATATCCTTGACATTTATGACCCAAAAATACAGCAAAATCCTGTATTATCATGTTCATTGGTTTTTGTATTTCCTGTAAATTTAAAGCTTTGCATAATATTTTATAGTTTTGTATTTTCTGCAAATCTAAAACTCTGTATTATGTTCATGATTTCTGCAAAGCACCTTGAGTCCTGGAGGAAAGTGCTAAAGTAGATAGATAAAATGATCATTATATACAAAGTCAACTTTTACAAATGGGGCATCATACTTACAAGAGACCTGCAGCCCTTAAGAAAGGTTTGACAAATCCTTCAACTGTTTGCCATGTTAGCTATTGCACAACTGAATTGGGGCCTACACCTGACAGTATATAGAGAGTATAGATAATCTACTGGCTGCAGTCAGTTCTGCCCATCCCTTTGTGCTGGACCCTATATCTCTGAGTGTGCCCAATGTGCTGTGATAAGTGACAACAGTAGCCACTGAGGGGGTCATTCCGACCTGATCGCATGCTAGCTATGACCCCCTGATACAGGGCATTTGGGAGCAAATGCAGTGGTGTAACCAGAAAGAAAACTTTACAGGCTATCACTGGCAGAAGAAAGAGCAGTTGTAGAGAGAGAGCTTCTTTATAAGGGAGTGCTACCAGATGGGAAAGTGCAACCATAGTAGTGAAAGGAGAAAAATGCCCAGCAAGAGAGAGTCTGTAGAGGTGAACATTGCTATAGATGACAATGCCAAAGGAATGTGATTATAATGGAGAGAACTGCTATAGAGAAGAGAACTGCAAGAGGACAAAAAACGAATTAACAGTCCAGTGGCCCAGTTATGTCCAAGTGCCCCGAGAAAATCAGCATATCATCCAGCTTTCCAGACTGAGGACAGATCTTGTCCGTGTGTCCAGAGGGAGACCACTTCTGGTCCATGTCCCAGGGGAAGTCCAGATCCAATCCAGATATTCACTGATAACTGTTAAAACCTGGAGAGCACTACTGCATGATGGCCCTCATTCCGAGTTGTTCGCTCGCTAGCTAATTTTGGCAGCCGTGCAAACGCTAAGCCACCGCCCTGTGGGAGTGTATCTTAGCTTAGCAGAAGTGCAACCGAAAGGATCGCAGCGCGGCTACAAAAAAAGATTGTGTAGTTTCTGAGCAGCTCCAGACCTACTCCTACCTTGCGATCACTTCAGACTATTTAGTTCCTGTTTTGACGTCACGAACACGCCCTGCGTTCGGCCAGCCACGCCTGCATTTCTCCCGGGACGCCTGCGTTTGTATCTGACACGCCTGAGTTTTTCCACACACTCCCCGAAAATGGTCAGTTACCTCCCAGAAACGCCCACTTCATGTCAATCACTCTGCGGCGAGCAGTGCGACTGAAAAGCGTCGCTAGACCTTGTGTAAAACTACTTTGTCTTTTGTGAAAGTACGTCGTGCATGCGCATTGCACCGCATACGCATGCGCAGTAGTGCCGCTTTTTTTCCTAAACACTGCGCTGCGAACGAAAACTGCTAGCGAACTACTCGGAATGACCACCGATGCTCCATGATGCTCCTATGGGGTGGCATCAATTTCTTTACCATGATGGCCACCATTTGGTTTTCTGCACATGTACTGTGCCATCTGCATTGTGTTAGAGCACCACAGTGGGACCAAACACCACATTAGACCCAAGCACCAAACATAGGAGATCCAGGCATATCAAGATTAAGCACAATTTCATTTGTGAGCTGGTTGAGAGGAGGTCTGTTAATGTGATCTACATTGCCAGTGAAGAGAATCCTGCTGATGTGCTTCCAGGGAGATTACATTGCAATCACTGGTCGTGTTCCTAGAAAAAAATGTGGATAGGAACGTTTTTGAAATGTTGATATTTTCCTGCTTCACTACCCCTCATTTTTTCTACAGGTTACTACAGTAAAGATAAGAGCCAGAAATGTTTGTATAACATAGAGAAGCTGCAGTGAGAGGTGGTGTTGAAACCTGGAAAGTTCTACTGCGCAGTCTCCATGTTGCTCCTATGGAGGCACAAATTAATTTACCAAGATGGCCGCTGTTTGGTCTCCTGTGCATGCACGGTGTAATTTTGTCACTATGTTAGAGCACCACAGTGGGGCACAGACATGTTCCACTTAACTCAGTGAGACCATTTGATTACTGCATTCCACATCTGCTGTTCACTGCTTGAATCCTGCATCGCTATCCACATACAGCCACCAGCTGGTGACTATATGCTCCATGCTGAGACTTTGTTACATGCATGTGAGTATTGCTGTACATGCACATTACTGCTGAATAAACCACTGGTTAGGCAGCACCGGATTAAGCCTTGGAGGTGTCCGGGGCACTTAAGACAGGGGGACCCGGTGGAAGGTGGGGGATGTATATTAGACTGTGCATACCTCCTAACATGTCCCATTTCAGGAGGGACAAAATGCCCTCTACCTGGACTTCCCACTTAATATATGATTAGCGTCACCTGTGTTGAAATATTAAATTGATAAGAAAGGTATTTCAACACAGGTGTTTGCAATCATAAATTAAGGGAGAAGTCCAGCTAGAGAGCATTTTGTCCCTCCTGGAATTGGTCATGGTGGGAGGAATAGATTGTGTATATTAAATTTAAACAATGGTGTATATTAGATTTAAACTAATAGTTTAGTAAAATAGTTTAGTAATGCCTGTGTACTGTTTATAGCTCCACCTCAGGAAGACTCTCTGTGTGTGTCTATCTCTAGACCCAAATGGTTTAGTTGCATAACAGTTTACACAGGACTCAGACACCCAGGCAGGGAGGAGGAAAAGCTGGGATCCCTGTGTCACTTACAGACCTTTCCACCCTCCTATCTCTCGTCTGGTCAGAAAACTCTGAAACATGAATTCATGTGTCTCTGCCTGCACTGCACACTGTCCTGCTCACATTCTGGCTCTCGCATTAAGAGGGAAAGCTAGTGATATCAGTGTTCTCTGGCCGGGGGGGGGGGGGGGGTACCCTGACAAAAGGGGGCCTGGGGTACGGTACGCCCTGCATCCCCCCTCCCTTAATCTGGCAATGTGGTTAGGCATTGGGCTGCTTTGTGATTTGGAAGCCTTGCTATTGTATGCTATTACTCTGCCAGACCACGGACAACTATACACGCATATTTCAACCATAACCAGGTGCTCACTTTTACTATCATAACAACTGCTTGCTTGAGCAGAGAGAAACTTCATTCATTCTATTTATCCATCAGATAGCTTGGTGAAACTATGTGAACAGTCACAGTCCTCTGAACCTTTTTTTGAGTGTCAACCAGGTCTTTAGAACTGACCTCCATTAATGGTGTGTGAGTGAGCTTTTCTACAGTACTTTATACTTCACCATACATGATGGGGATATATCTCATAGATATTTGCCTGATCCCGAGATCTCAATATGTACCGTGACATGATTACTGATCCCTTCATCTTCTTTATCATACAGTGCTGGGACTATATTTATTTATTTATTTTTGCTTACGATCAAGCCTAACTCTGTAAAGTTAATATATTAGTGTCACCATAGAGACTTCGACCACACTCACTTTGCAGGAATTTACTCTAGCTGTAGAGCCTGCTATATTACTGTATGTGTCCCAGGTCAACTGAATATTATAATTGTATGCACCAGTCTTGTGTATGATACATGCAATACACCTACTTAAACAGGCTAGATTGGTTGCTGGCTTATACTGTATTGTATTTTTTTGCATCACTGCATATCAGATGCGAATGATCATCATTATGATATTGAGTAGAACCTTCATCTTTATTGTTCAGAAGTATACTCATTAAGTTACTACAAATATTTATGCACTTTTTTTATTGTTTTTAAATGATTGCCATTTCTAACTTATGGCAATAATTATCCTGGTTACACAGTGTGTATGTTAATATATTTTTGTCAAATGTTGAATACCCTAACTAACACAGGGGCTACTATTCATTTTTCACTGGCCTTAAATCTTTGTTGCTCATTAATAAATAATATAAAAAATGACTTGTTCCCTCATTCAGGCATGTGACTCAGTACATAATCCCCAGTTATAATGCTTGAGTTGATCAGATGTTTCCCAACTCAACCCCTGGTAGGAATAACCAAGGAATACCAAGCAGAGGAATAAGGATCAAATCAGGGCAGTGTCAGACTGGAACATGAAGGGCCAACCGGGGAAACACAGTGGTAGGGGCCCATATTTAGAGGTGGGGCCAGTCACCAGAGGGGGTGTGGCCAGCCACCATATTTGTTTTCCTAACCATTAGAGGATGCATGGGCTGGGCCCTTTGATAAATATATTTAGTAAATACTGTTAATGCATACATGATAATGTAGCAGATTAATAACAGCATTGCACTGTAGACAATACACCATAATCCTGTGCAGTATTAGGTAACATATGTATAATGTATAATTCAAGAACTTAGTCTGGAACCTGATCCCCAAAGGAGGAGGTGGGGGGAGGGGGCAGGCAGTGGGGCCCACTGGGGGTTTACCCCTGTGGGCCAGTCTAACCCTGAATCAGGGTGAAGGTCATGTGCTGAGAGGTGCCTAGATCTCTCCACACCCACACAGTATCATAACTCCAGGACCTACTGTATATAAGGAAATTGCAAATATATAATTTTAAACTACTGCGCCATATTATGGAAACTACTGTGCATTCTGCTTTTCAATTCTAAAATTATAATACAAAACATAATACAACATTTTATGGAAAAAAACAACAACAAGGTATGACTTATGTAAATACTACTAAATATTTAAATTGTCATTAAAAGTACTAATATTAAAGTTAAAATGTGATGAACCTAAAAGTGTTTACTTTAAATGAGTTAAAGCATGTTCTGCTCACTATACTGCAACATCTACCTACTGTATGCTAACCCACCATCCTTCATCACATTGCTGCTTTATACATTTAAAACACTATCTATCTATCTATCTATCTATCTATCTATCTATCTATCTATCTATCTATCTATCTATCTATCTATCTGTCTATCTAGCCAATCAACACATATTACAAGAATGTAAATAACAACACTACATTACATCATTTATTTCATAGAAAGCATGGAATGGTTACTATAACCAACAATTACATTACAAGTCACCTTGATCATTGAGTAAAGTGTGCAGTGAAGCAGAACAGATGTTCCCTGCAGTGTAGAAGTGACTGCAATGAGCACCATAATGAATAGTCACCAAGTATACTAGATGGTTTGCTATTTATAAGAAAAATTATATTATATACTCTGCTACATATGTATTTTTATCCAGCGAATGAAAGTTCTGCATAAATTACAGTAGTAACAGAGGACCTGGATCCTGGAAAACAACATTGGTTAGAGGTTAAGAGCATCTTGAGATACCTAAAAGGTGCTACCTCATGAAAACGTATGCTTTCAAAGACTAAGGGGATTATTTATGAACAATTTTTATCATACGCAATTCCGTTTTAAAACTCATTGCATATGATAAATGGTGCTCCATCCATGTGTTTGAAACAGGACAGTTGGGAGCTGTTTGGCTGCAGCACCATTTAATATACACAGTGGGGTAAATTTACTAAGATGGGAGTTCTATTTAAGATGGGATGTTGCCCATAGCAACCAATCAGATTCCAGCTATTACCTTCTAGAAGGTGGTAGATAAATAAGAAGTAGAATCTGATTGGTTGCTATGGGCAACATAATGTATAATTCAAGAACATAGTCTGGAACCTGATCCCCAAAGGAGGAGGTGGGGGGACAAGGCTGTTTTGAGCACTATCAGATGAATGGTCCAGTACAGACAGCATGATGGGCCTCACTGCCTGAGGGGCCTGTCCCTTAACTTAGGTAGGCAGGGCTGACCTTGTGTGTGGTGGACTGATAGAAGAGTCCTGACACCTATCAGCGCTGATGATCACAGCCACTTACTGCCTCTACTTAACAGACAGCTGTGCATTTTTTCTGATTCACTGCTGTCCATGAATTAAAGGCAGCTAACAACCAATGTAATTGGTCTGACTGACTGAGTGACAAACTGAGGAAAGGGGTGGGGTCTCCTGTCATAGAGCAAAGGCTGCTATGTTCCTGCCCCCACTAAGGTACATGCCCACTGTTCTCCACACCACACAGGACATTGTGCTTGTAGCCCTGTCACCCACTCAGAGCCGGAGTAAGAACCAGATGGGCCAGTGAAGTCACTAAATATGTTCAAATTCCTATACTGAGAAGGGGAGGAACTGTGACCAGTGCTGTGTGGTTTGGCCAAAGCCATGTGGGTGTTTATATCCACTACGCCCCATTGTTAATCTGGCCCTGCACCCACTGCCTCTCTCTGTCACCCACTGTCTCCCCCTGCCACATTCTGCCTCTCCCTGCATTCCACTGTCACCCTCTGCCTCCCCTTGATTTCACTTGTCACCCTCTACCTCTCACTGCCATGTGGCATATTGTGAACTTAGGTTGGGGTAGTGGAGGGGGGCCCAAATTATATTTTTGCACCTGGGCCCACCACTGACAATTTCCACCACTGTGCATGTTTTACCTTTTCAGCAGCCACTCCCCCTACACCCCCTGGGTCCTCTTGCAGTTCCAGTTTATGACTGTACTGCAAGAGGAAGGGAAGAGCCCTGGGTAATATGTCTGTATGACGCATTGCCTAGGACTCTGACTAAGGTAAGGAAGGCAAAGTAATTTTATAGGAGGTACAGATTTAAAAACAAAGAATATTGTCATCAGGCAAGAATAACACACATATGTACTGCAACCTCTATCTCAAGTGAGTTATTCTGCAAAATGGAAATGCTAAAATGATGAGGGGAGCTTTAAGGGACACTGAATGGGAAATTTAGGTTCAAGGAAAAAACACTATGGAGAAATGGGAGGCGTTAAAATCACTGCTCAATGAGATTACTCGTAAATTTATTCCCATTGGCAGCAAACAAAGAACTAAAAACTCCAAACCAGTGTGGTTTAACAAAAATTAAGGAATTAATGGGCAAAAAAAGGTGAGCATTCAAAAAATACAAATCAGACGGGAACGCAGAGTCATTCCAGAACTATAAGGTTTGCAACAAAATATGCAAAAAAGAAATAAGAGCGGTTAAAGTAGAAACTGAAAAGTAAATCAAACCCCAATTTTTTTTAAATATATCAAGAGCAAAAGATCAAAGAAGGAGAGTATAGGCCTTTTAAAGGACAAACTGGGAGGCTTAATCAAAAATGATAATGACATAGCAGATAAATTAAACGAGTTTATTTCATCAGTATTTACTGTAGAGGACCAGATGCATGAACTATCACCCAACCTCAATAAGGATAATGTCCCACTGCTAAATGCTTATTTAAGTGAGGAGAAAGTTTGTGACTGATTGAAAAAATTAAGATTAATAAGTCACCTGGTCCAGATGCTACTTACCCAAGGGTTCTCATGGTGCTACACCCCGAATTAGCAAGACCTCTATTTTTAATCTTCAATAATTCACTTACATCAGGCATAGTTCCCAAAGACTGGCGTATAGCGGAAGTAGTGCCAATCTTCAAAAAGGGAAGTAAAGCTGAATCAGGCAATTATAGACCAGTTAGTCTTACATCTATAGTGGGGAAAGTGCTAGAAAGCATTCTAAGTGATAGTGTACAGAAGATCTTTGAAACCAAAAAGATTATTATTAGGAACCAAACAAACTTACAGGTACTAGGCTATTATGAAACAGTATAGTACAGAGGATAATAATTAATTATCAGAGAGCGCATATAGCTATTTAGCTCAAATTTATTGCATATATAAAATAATAAACATAAATAATGATGGATACAAATAAATATAAAAGTAAACACATGTACATAAAAAAATACAATCAATAAAAATGCCCCCTGCTGCAGCGGATACCTGGACGCTAATCTTATGTCCAGATTTGTAGTACTTGATATAATCTTGTTGACAATTAGAGAGTCCCGAACGGTATACCGTCCAATTTAAGAACACTTTGATGCCTGTTGTTTAAAATCAGCTGTAGATGTTTTTCACTTGTTAATAAAGGTCTCCTTGTGTATCTAATAGCAACAGGCTTCCCACTCCGTTAATTAGTGCAGCTGAACGGCCAAGAACTTTAGATGCTTATGCTCCGGTATCTGTGTCAAAGTGACCTTTTCCATTAATTCTCACTGTGCTAATGGGCCATAATAGCAAATGTCCACTTTATACTCACAGCCAGGAGTATATCCTTTAATTGTCCGTGGACGGCCCCCGTTGTAGGTCTCAGTCACAGTTGCAGGGAAAGCACCTTTAGCGAGGTGCACCGGAGAGTCTCCACAGCCGATCAGCATGCAAACGGAAACGGCACCAGGAGGTATTGCTTAACCATAAGCCGCTGGTAGCAGAAGGGACACCGATCTGAAGTAAGCCCCGGTCCTTACGCGTATCTCCGCCAATGTAAATGTGCGGTTTCGTCAGAGGATGACATGGGGCTGTCTTACCTGCTATTTAAATATCAGGGGACCAATCATGATATAGCTCTTTAATTGTCACACCTGAATTACTCTCACATGTGCAAAATTAAAATTCAATCACATAATAACCCATAAATTATCATAATCTTACAATACAATGACAAAGGTGGATTTAATATATGACAATATATTCGCAAACCTAAAAATTACTTTTATTATATAAACAATAAAATACATTTCTATCTTAAATGATCGGAGAACAGAGGTGATGGCATACACGCACTAACTACATACATCAGCAACAAGTCTGCAGAGAATCCATACTACTTATATGACATCTACTTTAGCCCAGTGGTCTAATGTCCCGTATTAGTATCCACAGGGTCCCGAGTTCAACTCCAACTTATCCCCACATATAATATTGATTTCAAATATTATGTTTTTATATTCTTTAATATTTTTAATTATCTCTTTCAGTATTGTTATTATTGTTTATATTTGTCAGTTACGCACTCCCATACTTTATAGTGAGTGCATAATTCTGACTAGATACAAAAATAAAAAATATGTTAGATGCATCATGCCAGCACTTCAAAAAGGGGACCATAACCAATAATATTAGTAAACCTTATTGCAAACTGTAATTCTAAATATACTATGCTTTTCGAAGTACAATGGAAATCAACAACTCAACGAGAATGGAAAATCCATACTCTATGAGAATATCATTATTACCACTGTTTATCATGTATGTACAGATATATAATGTCAAAAGCAGGAGAAGAAGGAAAAAGGAAAAGGATGAAGATGGAGAGGTGTAGGAATCAGAAAAAAAGGTCCTTCAAGCACTTGAATATCATCTAATATTATTGATCTCCATATTCTCATTTAAACCTTCGGGCACCAAAGTGTCCAAGTTGAAAATCCAAAATGCCTCCCTTGTACACAATTTATTGAACCTGTCGCCCCCCCTGGGGGTGGGGGCCACAGATTCAATACCTTGCACCTTCAGTGAGTCCACATTGCCATCGTGTAAATGGAAGGATAACATACCTAGTGAGTCCACATTGCCACCACCGTAAATGGAAGGATAACATACCTATGGGACAATATCTCAGGATGAAACGTAACTGTACCGATGAAGGTACATTCTATGAACAGTCCGATCTCCTTACATGTGCGTTTCTAGACCAGGGATACCCGAAGAAATTGCTGGTGGATTCCCTTGAAAGGGCGTCCATTAGAGAAAGAAGTTCTCTCCTTCTCATGACTAAAAATTCAGTGGTACCGAAAGCGAGTCAGGATAATAATCAGATTATGCCTTTTATAACAAAATATAATACATATGCTGAGGACGTTAGGAAAATTATAAAGAAAAATTTGGGACTTTTAAAATTAGATAAAGTTCTTAATCCATGTTTGGGGGATTCAGCTAGGGTGGTGTTTCAGAAGGCTAAGAACCTAAAGAATCACTTGTCTCCAAGTTTCTTTCAAGATAATACACAATCAGTGGTCAAGAAAACCTGGTTAAACCAAAGTGTAGGCTGTTTTAGATGTGGTAAGACCAACTGTATCACTTGCAAATTCATAATACATAGAAGCATCTCATTCAAATCAGCAACACTGGGATTGGAATTTGCAATTGAGAACTTCATTAATTGACAACAGACATATGTCGTTTATTTAATAAGCTGCATATGTGGAAAACAATATGTGGGGAGGACGGTTAGGAGTCTTAACACAAGGTTTCTAGAACATAGACGGAATGTCCTCAAGAAGAATCCTCACCACAGTGTGTCAAGACACGTAACCCATCAACACGATGGCAATGTGGACTCACTGAAGGTGCAAGGTATTGAATCTGTGGCCCCCACCCCCAGGGGGGGCGACAGGTTCAATAAATTGTGTACAAGGGAGGCATTTTGGATTTTCAACTTGGGCACTTTGGTGCCCGAAGGTTTAAATGAGAATATGGAGATCAATAATATTAGATGATATTCAAGTGCTTGAAGGACCTTTTTTTCTGATTCCTACACCTCTCCATCTTCATCCTTTTCCTTTTTCCTTCTTCTCCTGCTTTTGACATTATATATCTGTACATACATGATAAACAGTGGTAATAATGATATTCTCATAGAGTATGGATTTTCCATTCTCGTTGAGTTGTTGATTTCCATTGTACTTCGAAAAGCATAGTATATTTAGAATTACAGTTTGCAATAAGGTTTACTAATATTATTGGTTATGGTCCCCTTTTTGAAGTGCTGGCATGATGCATCTAACATATTTTTTATTTTTGTATCTAGTCAGAATTATGCACTCACTATAAAGTATGGGAGTGCGTAACTGACAAATATAAACAATAATAACAATACTGAAAGAGATAATTAAAAATATTAAAGAATATAAAAACTTAATATTTGAAATCAATATTATATGTGGGGATAAGTTGGAGTTGAACTCGGGACCCTGTGGATACTAATACGGGACATTAGACCACTGGGCTAAAGTAGATGTCATATGAGTAGTATGGATTCTCTGCAGACTTGTTGCTGATGTATGTAGTTAGTGCGTGTATGCCATCACCTCTGTTCTCCGATCATTTAAGATAGAAATGTATTTTATTGTTTATATAATAAAAGTAATTTTTAGGTTTGCGAATATATTGTCATATATTAAATCCACCTTTTTCATTGTATTGTAGGATTATGATAACTTATGGGTTATTATGTGATTGAATTTTAATTTTGCACATGTGAGAGTAATTCAGGTGTGACAATTAAAGAGCTATATCATGATTGGTCCCCTGATATTTAAATAGCAGGTAAGACAGCCCCATGTCATCCTCTGACGAAACCGCACATTTACATTGGCGGAGAAACGCGTAAGGACCGGGGCTTACTTCAGATCGGTGTCCCTCCTGCTACCAGCGGCTTATGGTTAAGCAATACCTCTTGGTGCCGTTTCCGTTTGCATGCTGATCGGCTGTGGAGACTCTCCGGTGCACCTCGCTAAAGGTGCTTTCCCTGCAACTGTGACTGAGACCTACAACGGGGGCCGTCCACGGACAATTAAAGGATATACTCCTGGCTGTGAGTATAAAGTGGACATTTGCTATTATGGCCCATTAGCACAGTGAGAATGAATGGAAAAGGTCACTTTGACACAGATACCGGAGCATAAGCATCTAGAGTTCTTGGCCGTTCAGCTGCACTAATTAACGGAGTGGGAAGCCTGTTGCTATTAGATACACAAGGAGACCTTTATTAACAAGTGAAAAACATCTACAGCTGATTTTAAACAACAGGCATCAAAGTGTTCTTAAATTGGACGGTATACCGTTCGGGACTCTCTAATTGTCAACAAGATTATACCAAGTACTACAAATCTGGACATAAGATTAGCGTCCAGGTATCCGCTGCAGCAGGGGGCATTTTTATTGATTGTATTTTTTTATGTACATGTGTTTACTTTTATATTTATTTGTATCCATCATTATTTATGTTTATTATTTTATATATGCAATAAATTTGAGCTAAATAGCTATATGCGCTCTCTGATAATTAATTATTATCCTCTGTACTATATTTTTTTGTGTGGATAGGTCAGTACTGTCCAGTTGAGAGCCGCTTAGTTCAACACATATGACCCATATTGTATAAATTAGGCGGTCGTGACGCGCTGGAATTATTTGTTTCTTATTATGAAACAGTGCGAACCTTGATCAGGGTAAGGTGGTGGATGTAATCTTTTTAGACTTTGCTGAAGCTTTCGACACAGTGCCACACATGAGACTTATCTATAAGTTACATGAACTGGGGCTAGGGAGCACAATATGCACTTGGGTTAGTAATTGATTAGATAATAGGGAGCAGTGCATTGTGGTTAATGGAACTTTTTCAAATTGGACTAAAGTACTAAGTGGTGTGCCACAAGGGTCTGTACTCGGACCACCATCGTTCAATATTTTCTTTAACGATCTAGCAGAAGGTCTAGAGAGCATGGTGTCAATTTTTGCAGACGATACCAAACTATGTAAGGTTATAAATTCGGAGGGAGATGCTGCGTCTTTCCAGAATGATTTATTTAAATTGGAATCATGGGCACCAAAATAGAGAATGAGTTTCAATACAGACAAGTGCAAGGTAATGCTCCTTGGTAGCAAGATCAAAAATAACACCTACATACTAAATAGGGTGATTTTAGGGGACTCCGTACTGGAAAAAGATTTAGGTGTTCACATAGACAACAAGCTTAGCAGCAGCACCCAATGTAGGATAGCAGCAAAAAAGGCAAACAATGTACTAGCATGCATAAAAAGGGGTTTTGATGCAAGGGATGAGAGTGTTATACTCGCACTATATAAAGCCCTAGTGAGGCCCCATCTGGAATACTGCGCACAATTTTGGGCACCTTACTACAAAAAAGATATCCTGGAACTAGAAAAGGTTCAGAGGCGGGCGACCAAACTAATTAAGGGGGTGGAGATGCTGGAATACCAGGAAAGACTTGCAAGGCTTGACATGTTCACACTGGAAAAGAGGCGCTTAAGAGGGGACATGATCAACATTTATAAATATTTAAGGGGACAATACACAGAGCTTGCGGGAGATCTGTTTTTGGTAAGACCAACACAGAAGACACGTGGACACCCACGTAGGTTAGAGGAGAGGAAATTCCGCACACAAAGGCAAAATATTTTTTCACTGTAAGGACAATACGAGTTTGGAATTCCCTGCCTGAGAGAGTAGTATTGGCAGACTTGGTCAATACTTTTAAGAATGGGCTAGACAAATTCCTAATGGATAAGGATATACAGGGTTATGGTGGATAGATCACGTACTATAGTTATAATAAAATGAAGAAATACAACACAACGGCAGACTTTATCAACAGATAAAATCAGTACTGAAAATATTACAGAGTAGGAGAACACAAATAGGTATAACTCGGTGGACTGATTGTCTTTTTTCAAACTCATAAACTATGTAACTATGTAACTGCTGAAATATAAATATATCCTCTCTCATTCAGTGATCTCTGATGTAGCTGTATCTTTTAGTTATATTTGTAGAATTCTCTTTTTAATACAGCATTTGCCCACCATATCCTATTTAGTTTTCTCCCAGGGTCGTCTTTTCGTATGGGCTCAATGGGCTCTTGCCCATGGGCCCCAGGAGTATAAGGGCCCTAGGACTATAGCTGAGGGTCCCCTCTTTCCAGGGGTACCATATTTTTGAAAATCGGCCTTGGGGAACCAGAGATATTTGATGTCAAAGCAGTGGTCCCCATCCAATCCTTTTAATTGCTATTTCCAGCCAGATATATTGGGTTCTGTCTGACTTAGAGTTTTTCTGAGGGTATACTCCAAAAGCTGGCACTCTCCCCTTTTGGTGGACCTTGGCAGCTTGTCTCCATTATTCCCAGAACCAGAGATATAAGCCTTCCAGCAGCTGGTCCCTGCTCCAGCTCCACACGCCTGGTATGCAGTTTTATATTTTCGTTGGTGGATTGCTCTGGCTCCTGAACTCTGATCCCCAAGTCCCCAGTACCTCCTGAAAGGTGGGAATCTTTAGCTTTTTATACCATTCAAAGCTAAGAAATCTATTTCCAGGAACTTGAGATATCTGCAGTCAAGCAAGCTGCCCTCCCACCAGAAAATTATGAATATTAAGCCCACTCCACTATCCAACCCTCCCCTGCGTATTAAACTCTGCCCTGCCACCCTGGAAGTCATGTACCAGGGCCCCTTCATTCAGCCCAATGCCCCTTCTACAGTTTAGTGTTCTCCCTCCTGCCCCATCTCCCACCATCTGTGCAATAAAGGAGTAATTAGCAGAAATTACTGCTCCAGGTTCTACATGCTGAGCAGAAGATAGAACACCCCCTACCACCAGTGGGACATCAAAGCTGCCACTGATAGCACTCCCTGCCCCTACTGCTGGAGGATGGGTAGGGGCCCCAGTGCATTGCTGTGCCCAGGGGCCTACACTGCTGTTAAGACAGCCTGTTTTCTCCTACTCTGATTGAGATCTTCAAGCAAAGCACTGTACTGTAAATCATCAGACACTACCAATTTAATCATCTCAGCGTTTGGATCAGACGGAGAGAAGTTGCATTCATAAACAGAAATCCAATTCAGTGGTTCCATATACAGTATTTAATACTTTTCTACACTTTTTTTTTTAAATATATTTAGTGAAATTTTTGCATACAAAAGTATATAAGAAGAGTTATACAGAAAAAAAAATGAAGAATTGCATGAAAACACACAGTATAGGATACATACAGAGGCACCTCTGTGCAGAGTAATCTGGAACGTAGATATTACCTCAAATACAACCGGTGTCTATAGGAATCTAATCTAAGTCACAATATGTCCAAAAAGGGTGGATAGACCTCTAAGACCAAGAAAGCGCCTCTCAGAAGAGAATTATTGTAAAATTTTCAAAGAAAAATCGCACATGACAGCGTAATACAACCAGTATTTCCACACAACACTAATATATAAAGAGAAAGATCGAGAAGACAAAGGTAAAGTGAAAGTGGGAGGAAAACACAAGAGGGAAGAAGGGGAAAAGGAAGGAAGGGATGAAAATGAGTGCTAAGGCCAGCCTATAACACTTATTATAACCAAAACCATCTAGATTGCCAGGTAAAGGGGAAAAATAAATAAAATAAACTCATACACGAAAAAAAAAAACAGTAAGGCCATTTAAACACCTGCATATTTTTCATAAGAAGATGAATTACAATCTAGAGTTTTCAGGATATGTCCTTTGGTAGAGGGGTTTAAAGATTCAAGGAAAGGACTCCATTTTAGGCAGAATTTCCGTGTGGTAAAGGAGGGGGAAGTCAGAATCGTTTTTCTATCATAATACAGTAGTTGCAATAGTTTTTGCTGAACTTCTAAAATGGATTGGGCTGAACGTTTAACCCATCTAATCAGTATACATTTTTTGCCAAGTGTGAGAATGACACTAAAAAGAGGAAAACGTTCCGGATTAACCTGCCAGTTAGTAAAATTTAAAGTAAGACAGGCTAATTGACCCGGGAATACATGCAAGGAAAACAGACGGTTAACATAATCAAGAAGTTTACACCAAAAACGTCTAATTTTTCTACATTCCCATACGCAGTGTAGAAATGTAGCTGAAGATTTTCCACATTTAAGACAATCACCCGATTCGGATGGTAGCATATGATTATGTTGTGATGGAGAAATGTATGCCCTGTGAAGAAATCTCAAATGAACTTCCTGAAAATACGCTGATGATAAAATTTTTAGAGATCTCTCACAGGGGTCTGTAATTTCAGTAATGCTGGACAAGGTAGGTATGTCAGTGTTCTATTTTAAGAATAAATTGTCCCATTGTACAGTGGGTAAACAAGAAAGCAAATTAGAATATATATATTTTACTTTATATGGACGCAACTGGAAAGAATGCAGGAGAGTATCGATAGCATTGGAAGCAAAGTGTGTGTTATGTGTATCATTTAGACGATGTTTGAAATCATAAGAAAGTACAAAGTGACGCACCTGGAAGTACATGTACATGTGGCGTGTTGATAGGTCAAATTTTTGACACAGATCCGAAAAGGAGTAAAGTGCCCCTCCAGGATCAAAAACTTTATGGAAGGAGTCGAGACCCTTCTCTTTCCATAGAGAGTACGTATTGTTATGTAGCGAGGGGGGGAACGCAGGGTTGCCCCATAACGGAACATATTGGGAGAAACGGGAATTACGGTGACATTGCTTATTAATAGAAAGCCAAGCGGAGAAAGTGTCTTTGAGCAGGATATGTCCCTTTAATTTAGAAGGTATCTGAGTTGGATGCGCGTGTATCAAGGCACTGGGGGAGTATGGGGAAAATATCGCCAATTCCAAGTCGGAATCAATATATTGTGACGTGCGTAATAGCCAGTCAACAATATATCAAAAATGGACCGCCAAGGAGTATGCCTGTATATCAGGAGCTGCAAAACCACCTTCCGCTTTAGGGGATTTTAATTTTTGCCTGGCGATACATGGCCTTTTCCCTTGCCAAATAAATCTAGAAAAGAGTGCCTCGAGCTTGTGTATATTAGAGCATGTCAATGAGATAGGGAGCATTTGTATAAAATAGAATATTTTGGGGAAAAGTATACTTTTAATCACCTCGAGTCTGCCTAAAAGTGACAAAGGTAAATCTTTCCAAGAGTCCAATTTGAGAGCTAAATTAGCTATAATAGGGGAATAATTAATTTTATAAAGGTTCGTAAGATCTGAACAAATATTAATACCTAAATACTTGAAATGGGATTGCGTCACTTTAAAAGCAGGAATGTCAGGGTGCGAGAGCAGAGAAGGTGGTAATTTACCTAACAGTAAAAGTTCTGACTTATGAACATTGATTTTGTAACCGGACAAATCTCCAAAAGAGTAGATCATTTGTAATAAAGACGGCAACGACTGCCCTGGGTGTGTTAAAAATAAAAGGGTGTCATCAGCAAACAGTGCAATTTTTTAAACCTGCGATCCGATGGTAATCCCATGGATGAGAGGCAAGTTACGAATAGCCACTGCTAAAGGTTCAATGGATAGGTGAAAAAGGAGATGGGAAAGGGGACAGCCTTGTCTCGTTCCCCTTTGTAGTGCAAAGGGAGAAGAGAGAAAGCCGTTACAGGAAACAGAAGAAGAAGGAGAGGAATATAAAGTACGAATAATTGATACAAAAGAGTCAGGAAAGCCGAAGTTCTGTAAGGTCTTAACTAAATAGGTCCATAGTAAAAGGTCAAAGGCCTTTTCTGCGTCTATAGACAAAATAAGAGCAGGGGGAGAGTCCAAAGAAGAGGTCGAGTTGGCATGCTGAATGACGGAGAGGACCCGTCTGAGATTCACCACCGAATGCCTGTCAGTTATGAACCCAGTTTGATCCTTGTGGATAAGAAGAGGTAAAATTGGTTTCAGTCTCTGCGCTAAAATAGAGGTAAAAATTTTGAAGTCTACATTCAATAATGAAATTGGCCTGTAAGAGCCCGGTAAGGAAAGGTTCCTGCCCGCTTTAGGCAGGACTTTAATCACAGCATCCGTAAATCTATCAGGGAGAATCCCCTCGGTCAAAATTTTGTTAAAAACAGCCTGCAAAGTCGAACAGATCTTTGGAGCCATCAGTTTGTAAAATTCATTTGTGAATCCATCTGGTCCTGGGGCTTTGTAAGGTTTAAGTCGTTTTATGTTAAAGACGATATTAAATCAACAGGTACTTGGGGCAAGGGTAAATTATCCCAAAAGTGAGGGGGATAAACTATGTGAGAAGAGGATGTATCTCCCGGAATAGGGGACGAGTATAAAGAGATGTAATAATCACGCATAACAGATGCAATTTGAGCATTAGAAGATGAAAGGGAGCCATCTGAAGTTTGTAAGGGGTGGATAACCATAGGTTTTCTAGATCCCAGTAATAATGTGGTAAGAAGCTTACCAGTCTTGTTCCCAAAACGGTGAAACTTGTAACTCACATTGAACTGATATCTATCCCCTGTCAATTGCAAAAGATCGTTAAAAGTAGTTTTAGCCAAAAGATAGGCTGTTTTATTTTCAGTATTGGGATGCAATTTAAAAGTCTGATAGGCTGTAGACAGAGCGTTTTGCTTTTCCAGATATGCCTGATTAAGGTATTTCTTAATATGAGAATTATAGGAGATCGTTTCACCCCTCAAGACAGTCTTAGCAGTTTGCCAAAAAAGGGGAGCATTATCCATCTCGTGTGCAGAGTTATTCAATCGAAAGTCTTCCCAGACGTCATCACATTTATGTTTGAAACCATCCGATTTCGCTAAATGTGAAGGGAATTTCCATAACGGCGGAGAAGTTTTTTCCATTGAATAAGTCATTTCAAGCCATACCATCCCGTGATCTGAGATAGAAATCGGCTCAATGGTGGCGTTGTGAACATTAGGGAAGAGTAGGGAAGCTACCAGAATATAGTCGATGCGGTACCATGTGTTATGGACCATAGATAGACAGGTAAACTCCTTTTCGACTGGATTTAGCGCTCACCAGGCATCAATTAAATTGAGTCTCTTGGCGAGCCAAGGAACTCCTAGTTTGGGGAGGGGTCTAGACCGACTATTGTAGTGTGATTTATCTAAATAAAGAGAGGAAATTAAATTAAAATCTCCACAGAGAATTAATGAAGAAATGTCACAATTATAGAGTTTGGCCATAAGTGAGGTAAAAAAGGATTTTTTACAAGTATTAGGTGCGTATACGTTACAAATGTAATACATTTTACACCCCATTTTGAAATGAATAATTACATATCTACCGTCTGGGTCGGCATCCACCGACAGCACCTCAATGGAAAGAGGGCGTCTCGCCTAAGCTGCTACACAGCAGGATTTCGAATTAAAGGATGCTGCTCCCAATAAGGACCAATTCAACATCTGTAATTTTTTGGTTTCCTGGTGCGTCTCCTGTAAACATGCAATATCAATGTGTTTTTTGTTCAAATAAGACAATATCTTTGAAGGTGCCTGTTCTAATAGTAGCCATACTTGAGAAAAGAAAAATATAAAACCTGGCAATAGAAGAGTATGGAGACATGTCGCATCCCTACGATAGTTAGAAGAGACCGGGGGGGGAGGGGGGGGAAAGGGGGGGAAGACATAAGGGAAGAAGACCACAACAGGGGATACAGACAAATAGAAGTTGAGAAAAAGAAAATCAGACAGCAGAAAAATGAGTAATGAGACAAACATTACATGAAAAATGTAAATACACGGACTTCGGGTGAAGCAAAAACATTTAGTAAAGGCAACCATCAAAAGTCAACCTAAAGGCGGGACTGCTCCGTAACCGCCAGTACTATGTAAATAGTATAACTAGTATAAAGAAAAATACGTGAGCTCACTAAGCGATCAATATAACAGAACATATAGAATAAATTGGGACAGCTCTGCCAAATTCAATCAGCCGCCACATAATTAAACCCAAAAGGGACGAGGGTGAAACCTGAAAGGAAACAAGAAAAGAGAGTCACCCCTCTGGGCCATCCGAAATATCTCGATCCTGCGTTTCGGCTTCTTCTTTAAGATAGGCTTCAGCATCTCCAGGGGTGGTAAAGTCAGTGAAGGAGGATCCCGTAAATATCCTAAGACGTGCAGGATACATCATGGCGAATTTACGTTTGTTTTTCACCAGAAAGGCACATACGGGTTGTAGGCTTTGCGAAGGCGAGAAAGTTCAACAGAGTAGTCTTGAAAAATCCGCAAAGCTGAACCCTCCCACTGAACATTTATTTTGCGAGACGCCCTCCTTATGGCGTTTTTGTGGAGATAATTCAGGGTTTTGAAAATGACCACCCATGGTCTGTTAGATCCTACTCGCACCTGGTCTCCCATTCTATTCACACGTTCAACCACCATGTCGGCACAATCAGCCTCAACGTTCAGCAATTTCGGTAAGGTATTGCGGATATAGTTCTCCAGTCCCGGGCCTTTGAAAGATTCTGATAAACCTACTATACGTAAGTTGCATCTTCGTGTGCGATTCTCTATATTATCTATTTTATCAATAAGATGTTTATTGTCCTTTTCCAGACGTCCCACAGTAAATTTCAGGCTCTCAACATCATCCATTGTAACCCTTAGACTCCTCTCAGCATTAGACACCCTGCTAGAAAGCTGCTGTAATTGCAAAGTAATATCTCCAACTGCTTTCTGCAGCAGAGGGGCCATAGTATCATGAATGGCAGCTACCATATCTCTGTAAGTCAGAGAGGCAGTGGAGGTGTTAGTATCATCACGCACCTGAAATTGAGAGTCCTCACAGGCTGCTTTAACTGGTTTTTTGGTTGCAGGCTTCATTGGGCTGGAATCAGCGCTGGGCGTTGAGGATTGCTCAGCGCAACGTTTTTCCTATCTGGGAGGCAGTGCTGGTGGCGGGATTTTGGACGGGGCCGGTGGGCCCAAAAACTTATCCATAGTATGTTAATATTGTGCAGCATCAGCAAGCAGGCCTGCACTAGTAGTCACAATGGGGTCTGGAGGGAGTATCAGGCGCTTTTTATCACGGACAGAGCTGCAGAGTCAGAGAGCCACTGCTTATTAGCTGTGCTGGCCGGAGCTGAGATTTGCCTTACAGGTGTGCGGCAGCAGAGACACGGTATGAGATGGGGCGGGCGGCGGGTGGTGTTCCCAGCAGCAGAGAGAAGCAGGCAGCACAGCCTTTAGCGGCGTCACTGGCCGAATCTGTGGAGCTCCGTCTCGGCGGGCAGCGGCGGAAGCGTTGTGCAGGGCGGGAGAAGGTGGATCGGGTAGCGGGAGCTGACAGGATGAAAAGTCAAAGACACAGAGGCAGGGTGTCCCGTAGTGGAGCTACGGCGCTGGCCGTGACGGAGGAGCACACAGGAGCTGCTGCTTACTCCGCCATGCCGGAACAGGAAGTCATCACTTTTCTACACTTTAAAAACAAGGAATGTTCGTTTCAATTGTTGCATCATTTGTTATGTTGACCAACTGTGCCAAAGATAAACTCACACTGGGGATAGAAATAGTGAGTTCAGTGGATTTATGCCTTTTGTCTGTTGGTGCATTTTTTTGTTTGTAATAAATGAAAAAACATTGAAAATGATACATAAAAAAAAATTAAAAAGGGAGAAAGAAGAAAAAGAAGAAGAAGAAGGGGGTAGAGGGGGAGACATGCAGGTGGGTCGATCTGACAAATAATGTCCAGGTCAATATAGGAGAGCACGTTCAAAGATCATCAACAAAAATATATTGAAGGGGTTGTACTGTATAATCATCAAAACACTCGCTGGACATTATCTAATTGCATGTGTAAGTACTAAATTGTATTCACAAAAAGTAGATATATCTGAGATTGGGACTGAGTATCTAATTGAGCAAGGAAGAAATACCATTTTTTATAAAAATAGAAAACACCTTTTTCAACATCAGGAAGCGTGGCTTTCCTATCATAATACAGTATAACAATTGCATAAGTAATCATTTGACAGAGGATAATATCGAAGAGAGACATCCAGTTGGGACATCCGGTTTAGAAAATAAACTTTTTAGTTACAGTGACTATAGCTGTCAAAAGAGAGAGGATAGAACACTTATGCAATCCTAATTCCCAGTTGTCAAAATTAGAACAAATCATAGGTAAGGGATCCATGAGCAACTGTAGTGAGAACATAAATTGGAGAATTGTTCCCCAGAATTTACGTATTTTCCTGCACTCCCAAAAATTGAATGAGTGTGACTGAAGATGTATGGGGGAGGTGGATCTTGAACTGCATACCCTAATTACACATATAGTAAGAGACGCTACCATGCTGAGACTTGTAGTTCCACAAGGAAAGAGAAAATGGTGCCAATGCTGCCCTGGGGAGACTGGCTCTCAATGGCTTGTTGGGGTTCCCTCCTCTGGATGCAAACTTTGTGTTAGGGACCCACCAGATATGAGGTCACCTAGATGGTTGGTGGGCCTATATATTTTTGGCCAAAAATTATAACATGAACCCCTTTTTTTTGCTCATTGTTAGATTGCAGAGTTTATTAGAATTATTGTAACTAGCAGTGCTCGGTATAGTGGAGTGTACATCGGGGCCATACTATCTTTCTTTGTGTGGCTGAATATAGTCTACACTTGAGACAATGTCCCAACGCCTCTTGTATCACATGATATTGTTGGCCCTTAGCAATGTATGAATTGTGGATAACTTTAATACTGTATGCACCTCCTGAAGCATAACCGATGATAAATGTCGTAGGACAGTAGCGTCATAATACTTTAACTCAAAATTTAGCTCAAAATTTTCAAGAGAGTGTAACAATGTCTTCCAACCTATGAAACATTTAGACCAAATTACAGAAGACTGAGGTTTAAATAGATCAACCCTAAGTAATCTAGGAGTCTATTTATTAAGCTTTGGATGAAGTTAAAGGGGATGGAGATAAAGTAACAGTCAATCAGCTCCTTACTGCCATTTTTTGAAACACTTGGCATTTAGGAGCTGATTTGTTGGTTGGATGAGCATGGCTACATCTGTATTTCAAGGTAGGACATGCTTTTGTAGAGAGTGTTGAGGAGAAAAAGGAAGAAACATGGTGGGTAAGAGAATGGTTGGGCATATGTTCTGATTTGGTGAAATTTACCTTGTAACCAGCAATGTTTCAAGGTTTTTAAGGACATTGTTTTCTGCAGGATCCAAGAGTTAGAAATAACAACATACCATCAGCAAATAATGCCAGTTTATGTTCCTTAGTTCCGACACGGATTCCCGTGAAGGACACCTTTTCTCTCAATGTAATTGCTAATGGTTCTAATGCACATGTGATAAAATTGGAGAAAGGGGGCACCCTTGTCTAGTACCTCGTGCAACTTGAAAGGGAGTAGTAAGATACCCACTACTCACCACCTGCATCTGAGGGTTAGAATTAAAGGTATGTTGGAAGTGGATGAACTCATTCAGGAATCTAAAGCGTTTAAGCATCTTGTAGAGATGATTCCAATTGACCATGTTGATAGCTTTTTCAGCATCTAAAGACAACAAGACCACTCCGCCTGCACCCCCAGATTTCAGAGTCCAGCCATTACTGTACAGTAAACACCTTGCAAAGGTTAAAGAACCGAATGACAGACCCATACTGTACAAAACCCATTTAGTCGAGGTGTATCACTGAAGGAAGAATATATTTAAGTCTATCGGCTTGTAAATCGAGATTTAAAAGGGAGATAGACCTATATGAGCCTGGAAGTTCCAGCTCTCTGCCAGGTTTTGATAGGACTTTCAATGTTGCAGAGTTAAAAGTATTGAGGTAGGGTTTTCGTTTAAAGAATATTATTACACTGCACATGGCCAATAATGTCTTTTATTCTAGGAAACAGGAGTTTATAATTTTCCCCTGAGTACCCATCTGGACCAGGGCTTTAAAGGGTTTCAATGACTTAACTACCAAAAGACAATTCCTCCATAGTAATAGGAGCAATTAAATCCTCAGAGTGATTAGTAGTTTTTTGTAGAAGAGACAAACTAGACCCAAACTTTTGTTTTTTAACAGAATCTACCACATCAGCATAATATAAATGGTTGTAAAAAATCTCTAAATAGCTCATAAATCTGTTTTCCAGAATGTGCTCTGGTGCCATCTGCTGTTTTAAGCAATGGAATAATTATGGAAGGCTGGGTACCAATGAGTAAGGGCCTAATTCAGATCTGATCGCACCAGCAAATTTGTTAGCTAGTGGGCAAAACCATGGCACTGCTGGGGAAGGGGGGGGGGCAGATATAACATGTGCAGTGAGAGTTAGATTTGGGTGGGGTGTGTTCAAACTGAAATCTAATTTACAGTGAAACAATAAAGCAGCCAGTATTTACCCTGCACAGAAACAATATAAGCCACCCCAATCCAACTCTCTCTGCAAATGTTATATCTGCCCCCCCTGCAGTGCACATGGTTTTGCCCATTAGCTAGCAAATTTGCTGCTGCGATCAGACCTGAATTAGCCCCTAAGTCAGTTAGTACCTTTCCTGTCTTGTTACCATAAACATGAAAATTATAGTTGCGCTGGTACATGAAACAGTCACCAATTTGTGACAGAAGTGTGTCAAAATCGTGTTTCTTAAGAAGATAAACATTCCCTATAGGTAGGTGAGGGTGTGGGTTTATATGTCTGATACGCCTCTGACAACACTTCCTGGGCTTTAACATAAAGAGCTGTAATATTTTTTATTATACTGTATGATATAGAAGATTATCTTGCCTCTAATGACTTCCTTGGAAGCTTACCAAAACAACAATGTGTTCTGCTGTGCATGGACCAAGTTATCATGTAAATGTGATTGCCATGCAGACTTCACAAATTCTCAGAAATTTTAAAGAATTATTCATATAAGTGGGGAACTGCCATGGGCGGTGTGTGACATGATCCACTGTGGGAGCAAGAGTGCACCACATAGAAGCATGGTCTGAAACGCAAATAGGTTCTATCACATCAGTGACGTGTGGAAGCAACTGAGTGAATAGCAACTGATAATCTAGATGGGAGATGGTTCCTTTCGCTGCAGAAAGGCACATGAATTTACAATCTGTAGGGTGGTGTGTGGTGTATATAGTTCCCATTGCTGTATATGTGTTCTGGTGGAAGGTTACAACGGATCTTATTTTGTATTTGTATTAGTTGGTGTATGAATCTATTTCTGTGTTCTTTAGTTTCCTCCTCTTCTTTAGTAAAGAAGCATGCAACACTCCCTGTGTCCTGGTTACATTAAAAACTCTTATTGAAATATAAGTAACAGATTTAACACTGGCGACGAGGATTAAACTGTTCTTCAGCAAGGCTCCAGGTATCAGTGGAGCACCAGGGGGCTGACACAGTACAATTGTGGGGTGCAAACAGGAACAACTCATTCAGACTGCCAGCAGCACCTAACTTGAATAAAAGGAGCATGTGAGTTATATCTTCATTTTCTAAGGAAGGTAGGACAAAGTATACAGGAATAATGTCAAGATATATTGGCACAATAGCTGCATTTGATGGTACTATAGAGGACTGGGCTACATATATTGAGAGAGTAGATTTGTACTTTTCTGCTAATTCCATGGAAGGTGACAAGAAGGTTCCAGTCTTACTCAGTGTAATGGGTTCCCAAACATACAGTCTGCTGAGGAGTTTAATAGCACCTGAGAAGCCAGCCAACAAGTCCTTTACTGACATTGTGGACATTTTACAAAAGCACTTAAACCCTAAACCATTAGTGATTGCTGAAAGATTCAGGTTTCACAGAAGGAATCAATGTGAAAGTGAAAGTATTTCTAAATACATTGCAGAGCTGAGGAGGTTATCTGAACACTGTTCATTTGGAGCAGGGTTATCAGATGCTCTAAGAGACCTAGTTTGTGGGATGAAAAGTGCAAGTACACAAAAGAAATTGCTGGCTGAGCCTGACCTGACCTTAGAGCGAGCACTGTCCATAGCTATTTCACTGGAGACTGCAACCAGGGATGCATCAGAATTGCAGCAAAAGGCACCGGAATGTACTCCCAATCCAGTTTATTGGTATCAGAAACAGTCCTGTGTTTGCTGTGGGAAGTCCTCACATGATGCCAGTCAGTGCTGGTTTAAAGACAAATTGTGTAGAAAATGTAAGAAAAGAGGCCATATTGAAAGGGTGTGCCAGTCGGGGAAAACACCAAACTGCTCGCAAGTATCCACAGTCCCCGGGAGAAAACATACAACATCCCAGGTGCATAAAGTAGCCAACAATGAATCAGACTCTACTGATAGTACTAATGCAGAAAAAGGGTTATGCAGCCTAGAGATGCACTCTATGACGGCAAAAGACCGTCAAGTGATTTGGGTCACTTTGGATGTAGCAGGTATTGACTTAAAAATGGAATTAGACACAGGCTCTGCTCTGTCAGTGCTAAATGCAAGTGATTACAAACGCCTGTTTGCTGCTATTCCATTAAAGAAAACATCCGTAACACTCCGCACATATACGGGTGAACTGGTGTCCCCATTGGGAAAAATAAAAGTTTATGTGAAATACAAAGGCAATACCCATAAGGTGTATTTGTACATACTTCCACATGGTGGACCGGCATTATTGGGCCGCGAATGGATAAGGAAAATCCAACTTGACTGGCATTCCATTCACAGGCTACAATCTACTGCATCTGATGTATCCAACAATGACGCAGCTATTAAGGAACTTTCTAAATTATTAGCTGCCGCACAACCCATTTCCCAACCAGGGATAGGCACGTTAAAGGACATTAAGGCCAGTATAGAGTTAGAACCACATGCCGTCCCAAAGTTTTGTAAAGCTCGCACAGTACCTTATGCCATCCGACCAGCGGTGAGGAGGAACTACGGAAACTGGAAGACTATGGTATACTCTCCCCAGTGGAATGGAGTGAATGGGCTACGCCCATAGTTCCGATAGTTTAGAAAGACAAAATGGGAAGTATCCGTATTTGCAGAGATTTCAAAATGTCAATAAATCCAGTACTACGGACTGTGCAGTATCCTTTGCCTAAAATAGAGGACATCTTTGCAGCTCTCTCAGGGGGCGACCGCTTCTCCAAAATTGACCTAGCTCAAGCGTACTTACAAATGGAAATTGAGGAGGCATCTAAGAAATATTTAACCATCAATACTCACAAAGATTTATTACAATATAACCATCTTGTGTTTGGACTTTCTTCTGCCCCAGCATTATGGCAGAGAGCAATGGATCAAGTCCTACAAGGAATACCAGGTACGCAATGTTACCTGGATGATATAATTGTAACAGGCAAAGATGATGTGGACCATTTAAATAATTTGGAAAAAGTATTGACCCGACTACAGGAATATGGACTCAGAGTAAATAAAGATAAATGTGCATTTTTCCAAGAAAGCATTTCATATTGTGGACATGTGATTGATAGAGAAGGCCTGCACAAATCAAATGTTAAAATTGAGGCAGTACTACAAGCACCCCAGCCACAGTCTGTGTCACAACTGAGATCTTACCTGGGCCTAGTTATCTATTATCACAAGTTCTTACCAGACCTCTCCACAGTAATACACCCGCTAAATGCCCTACTACAGAAAAATGCACGATGGAAGTGGACAAAAGACTGTGAGAAAGCATTCTCAGAAACAAAAAGATTGATTACATCTGATAAAGTCCTTACTCATTTTGATCCAAAACTACCCATTAGGTTAGCGTGTGATGCGTCACCGTACGGCATTGGAGCAGTGTTATCACATCAACTGAGAGATGGTAGCGAGAAGCCAATAGCATTTGCTTCACAGTCTTTGACAGTGGCAGAGAAGAATTATGCACAAATTGACCGAGAGGCCTTAAGTTTAGTATGGGGAGTGAAGAAATGTCATCAATTTTTGTATGGGCAAAGGTTTACATTAATTACGGATCATCAACCACTGGTATCAATTTTTAACCCCCACAAGGGAGTCCCAGCCATGACTGCAGCTCGGCTTCAACGTTGGTCATTATTCCTGGGTGCTCATACATACGACATTGAGTTTAAAGGAACAAAACTACATAGCAACGCTGATGGTCTATCGCGTTCTCCCTTGCCCCAAAGTGAGGAGGACAGTGATGGAGACCCCCTGGAAGTGTATCACAATATGTTGATGGAACAGCTACCTATTACCAATGCCACGGTCAATCGGGAAACAAGGAAAGACCCGGTACTATCAAAAGTAATGGACTTAACTCTCAAAGGTTGGCCTAAACATGGCGATGCTCAATATTACGGGTTTTCGGGCAGGAGAGATCAGCTTTCTGTCAAGGAACTCTATTGTGTGGGTCACGAGTGGTAATACCACCTAAACTGCGAAACAGAGTTTTGGAAAATTTGCATGAGGGTCACCTAGGCACAGTAAAAATGAAGACGCTTGCTAGAAGCTATGTGTGGTGAGCAGGAATCGATGGTCAAATTTAAACTTTGACAAAAGGGTGTGAAGGATGTCAAAGAGTTCAAAATGCACCACCTTTATCCCCGTTACACCCCTGGGAATGGCCTTTATCTCCGTGGCAGCGGGTACATATTGACTTTGCTGGTCTATTCATGGATTGTATGTTTCTTATTGCAGTGGACGCGCATTCAAAATGGCCAGAGGTAATAAAGATGAAATCCACTACTTCTGAGAAAACAATTGCTGTGCTGCGAACCATCTTTGCTAGAAATGGTCTACCAGAGCAAGTGTGCAGTGACAATGGGCCACAGTTTGTGTCCATGGAGTTCAAAAAGTTCATGCAAGACAATGGAATTAAACATTTTACATCAGCTCCACACCATCCAGCCACTAACGGTTTGGCTGAGAGATTTGTCCAAACATTCAAAAAAGCTATCAAGTCCATGCACCATGAACATCTACCTTTGCAACACAAGATTGACAACTTCCTGTTTATATATCGTAGGACTGAGCACTCCACTACCGGTCAGCCTCCTGCGGTGCTATTTATGCAACGGAACTTACGGTCTCAGTGGGACTTGATAAAACCGGATGTAAGGCGGAAGGTACATAACAAACAATTTCAATCAGTTTATCAGAAACCTACTCGGTTCTTCCACATTGGCCAAGAGGTTCTGGTCCGTGATTATAGAGGAGACAAATGGCAACCGGGAATAGTTTCTTCCAAATCCGGCCCACTGATGTACGTGATTGAAGCTGGAGGAGAATTGTGGCGTCGCCACATTGATCAAATCATTGAGGATGAGGGGGTGGCAAACTGACTGTACGTCGACACCTGGACATACATAGTCAAGCCAGTGATGTGGGGGTTTATGTATACCCCTCTGGAACTGATACAGAGACTGTTCCTGACACTGTGGAGGAAATGTACCCCTCTGGGTCAGATACAGAGACAGTTCCCAAACCTGTTATGGAGTCACCTGAGCATGAGGTTCCCTTAGTAACAACTGATCCTGAACCTTCTAGTGTGATTTCTGTGGAGCAGCCAGTCACTCTGGGAGTTAAACATCGGTATCCAGACAGAGTTCGTAAGGCACCTCAAAGGCTTGATTTGTAGCCTTCTGGGGTAACGTATACATTGCTTAGTGCTAACATTTTCATGTCTGCATTTATCTAAGTTGGGAGGAGTGTGGTGTATATAGTTCCCATTGCTGTATATGTGTTCTGGTGGAAGGTTACAACGGATCTTATTTTGTATTTGTATTAGTTGGTGTATGAATCTATTTTTGTGTTCTTTAGTTTCCTGTTCTTCTCCAATAAAGAAGCATGCAACACTCCCTGTGTCCTGGTTACATTAAAAACTCTTATTGAAATATAAGTAACAGATTTAACATGGTGAACTCCCCAAACATCTGAAAGAAAGAATTGTCGGGAAAAGAAGGAAACACCTAACTGAAGGGGAATATATTTTTGTTTACCAGGAGGTAACCTATCCATGGCTGCAGACAAAAATCAGGTAGAAAACTCCCCCTACAGTTAGTGAAGTGGAGCAAAGCCTGATAATTTGGTCCAAAAAAATAATAATTTAGAGTAATTATTAGAAGAATAAATATTACAAACAATATATCTAACAGATTGTATAGGGACATCCACAATTACATATCTGCCCTCAGGATCTGAATGTGCAGAATGCAGTGTTTGTGAGAGGCTTCTATTTAAAAGAATCGCCACTCTCCATGTCGTAGATTAAAGAGTGCTAATACAATTTTGTTGTACCGAGATAATTTTGCAGTTTCAGACTGAGTGAGATGGATTTCTTGTAATAAGACCAAATCAATTCAGAGCGTATAAATTAAGCGAGAACTGTCTTATACTTTATGGGTGCATTAATAGTAGCTCCTACAGTATGTTCCAGGAGCAAACTTTTAAGGAAGTCATGGAATATAAATGTGAAAGGCAACATAAAGTGGCAATAATGTAAACATCTGATGGTAACTGCTAATAATACAAATGGCCTGGCGACAACTGCTAGTTCAATAATAATGGAACGTGGTATAACGGGGAAAAATAGAGGGAAAAAGGGGAAAATGGGATACATCCCACACATAAAACAGAAATACACTTGGAAATAAAGAAAGCAAAAAAGAGGAAGAATTAAAGCCAGAAAGCAGTAGGCTAGCAGCATGAACGCTATGAACAGGCGAACAATCAAATGCATCTTCCGGAGCAAATGAAAAAACATGTCAACAACAGTAATAATATTAACGCACCGGGAGCACCTACTGTAGCTAAACAAGGCCCAACTTACACAGTAATATGACAATATACATATACATATATACATACAAATACGTATACACACACACACACACACACACACACACACACACACACACACACACACACACACACACACACTCAGAGATATATATATATATGTGTGTGTAAAATGTACCTAAAATTCAAATTACGCCACACAGTTGTAATGCCCTTTATAGTACATTATGTTACACAGTAGTACCCCTTATACATGTTACGTCACACAAAAGTAATGCACATTCTACACATAATGCCACATAGTAATGTCCCTTACACATTATGCCACACATTAGTATTGCCTTTTTGCAAATTTCTGTCACACATTATTAGTGCCCTTATACACTATTCCACACATTAGCAGTACCCTTATACACATTATGCCACACATTAGTGCTTTTAAACATTGTGCCACACATTGGTAGTGCCCTTATACACTATGCCACACATTAGTAGTGCACTTATACACATATGCCACATATTAGTAATGCCCTTATACACATTATATAGTGGAAAACTGCTCTAATCAAGCTGGTAACAATCCCCAGGTGCTGCGGGAGGGGGTTACTCTAGACAAGAAATACAAAAGGGATTTTTCCCACGCACTCTGCTGGCTGTTAGTAAGAAGAACTATATACTATGTAATAATAGGAAATTTAGAGCTCTTCGTTACATATGTTTTGCAAAAGATATGATAAGCCTCCAGGCCACTTCACAGCTGCTCTATTGCTGGAGGTCACTAACTAAGCATAGGTCCAAGGCTTGGACCCCACAAAGTAGGCTCAGGCCCGACCACCCCAGGGCAGCACACCATTGAAATACTAAAGTGTTAATATGTGTTAAGAAAGAAGCAAAAGCTATGGGTTAGAAAGTGCTACAAAAATAAGGGTGTTAATAAAATACTCAAAAGAGTAATATTAGTGAAAAAATAGGAGTGTTACATAAGTGCTAAATAAATAATATGGCATGCTACCCCAAGGTGGCCCAGCCCCACCAGACCCGGGGGGTACCACTCCCCAAACCCATACACAGCATAATAATAATAATAATAATAACATCCAGTATGGGTCATACAATTGCTTAATATATGGCCACATGATAATGGCACATACAGAACATATCCAGATTGAGAGCTAGTTTACCTGGAGGCACCCCTGTATCCTCCAAATGGCACTACAGGACCCAGCATGCCCTCCTAATGCTGGCTCCATCTATGCCTCTCTGAACTGCAATAAATAGTGGAAAACTGCTCTAATCAAGCTGGTAACAATCCCCAGGTGCTGCGGGAGGGGGTTACTCTAGACAAGAAATACAAAAGGGATTTTTCCCACGCACTCTGCTGGCTGTTAGTAAGAAGAACTATATACTATGTAATAATAGGAAATTTAGAGCTCTTCGTTACATATGTTTTGCAAAAGATATGATAAGCCTCCAGGCCACTTCACGGCTGCTCTATTGCTGGAGGTCCCTAACTAAGCATAGGTCCAAGGCTTGGACCCCACAAAGTCGGCTCAGGCCCGACCACCCCAGGGCAGCACACCATTGAAATACTAAAGTGTTAATATGTGTTAAGAAAGAAGCAGAAGCTATGGGTTAGAAAGTGCTACAAAAATAGGGGTGTTAATAAAATACTCAAAAGAGTAATATTAGTGAAAAAATAGGAGTGTTACATAAGTGCTAAATAAATAATATGGCATGCTACCCCAAGGTGGCCCAGCCCCACCAGACCCGGGGGGTACCGCTCCCCAAACCCATACACAGCATAATAATAATAATAATAATAACATCCACTATGGGTCATACAATTGCTTAATATATGGCCACATGATAATGGCACATACAGAACATATCCAGATTGAGAGCTAGTTTACCTGGAGGCACCCCTGTATCCTCCAAATGGCACTACAGGACCCAGCATGCCCTCCTAATGCTGGCTCCATCTATGCCTCTCTGAACTGCAATAAATAGTGGAAAACTGCTCTAATCAAGCTGGTAACAATCCCCAGGTGCTGCGGGAGGGGGTTACTCTAGACAAGAAATACAAAAGGGATTTTTCCCACGCACTCTGCTGGCTGTTAGTAAGAAGAACTATATACTATGTAATAATAGGAAATTTAGAGCTCTTCGTTACATATGTTTTGCAAAAGATATGATAAGCCTCCAGGCCACTTCACGGCTGCTCTATTGCTGGAGGCCCCTAACTAAGCATAGGTCCAAGGCTTGGACCCCACAAAGTCGGCTCAGGCCCGACCACCCCAGGGTAGCACACCATTGAAATACTAAAGTGTTAATATGTGTTAAGAAAGAAGCAGAAGCTATGGGTTAGAAAGTGCTACAAAAATAAGGGTGTTAATAAAATACTCAAAAGAGTAATATTAGTGAAAAAATAGGAGTGTTACATAAGTGCTAAATAAATAATATGGCATGCTACCCCAAGGTGGCCCAGCCCCACCAGACCCGGGGGGTACCGCTCCCCAAACCCATACACAGCATAATAATAATAATAATAATAACATCCACTATGGGTCATACAATTGCTTAATATATGGCCACATGATAATGGCACATACAGAACATATCCAGATTGAGAGCTAGTTTACCTGGAGGCACCCCTGTATCCTCCAAATGGCACTACAGGACCCAGCATGCCCTCCTAATGCTGGCTCCATCTATGCCTCTCTGAACTGCAATAAATAGTGGAAAACTGCTCTAATCAAGCTGGTAACAATCCCCAGGTGCTGCGGGAGGGGGTTACTCTAGACAAGAAATACAAAAGGGATTTTTCCCACGCACTCTGCTGGCTGTTAGTAAGAAGAACTATATACTATGTAATAATAGGAAATTTAGAGCTCTTCGTTACATATGTTTTGCAAAAGATATGATAAGCCTCCAGGCCACTTCACGGCTGCTCTATTGCTGGAGGCCCCTAACTAAGCATAGGTCCAAGGCTTGGACCCCACAAAGTCGGCTCAGGCCCGACCACCCCAGGGTAGCACACCATTGAAATACTAAAGTGTTAATATGTGTTAAGAAAGAAGCAGAAGCTATGGGTTAGAAAGTGCTACAAAAATAAGGGTGTTAATAAAATACTCAAAAGAGTAATATTAGTGAAAAAATAGGAGTGTTACATAAGTGCTAAATAAATAATATGGCATGCTACCCCAAGGTGGCCCAGCCCCACCAGACCCGGGGGGTACCACTCCCCAAACCCATACACAGCATAATAATAATAATAACATCCACTATGGGTCATACAATTGCTTAATATATGGCCACATGATAATGGCACATACAGAACATATCCAGATTGAGAGCTAGTTTACCTGGAGGCACCCCTGTATCATCCAAATGGCACTACAGGACCCAGCATGCCCTCCTAATGCTGGCTCCATCTATGCCTCTCTGAACTGCAATAAATAGTGGAAAACTGCTCTAATCAAGCTGGTAACAATTCCCAGGTGCTGCGGGAGGGGGTTACTCTAGACAAGAAATACAAAAGGGATTTTTCCCACGCACTCTGCTGGCTGTTAGTAAGAAGAAAAAGAAAAAGTAATGCACATTCTACACATAATGCCACATAGTAATGTCCCTTACACATTATGCCACACATTAGTATTGCCTTTTTGCAAATTTCTGTCACACATTATTAGTGCCCTTATACACTATTCCACACATTAGCAGTACCCTTATACACATTATGCCACACATTAGTGCTTTTAAACATTGTGCCACACATTGGTAGTGCCCTTATACACTATGCCACACATTAGTAGTGCACTTATACACATATGCCACATATTAGTAATGCCCTTATACACATTATGCCACACATTAGTAGTGCCCTTAAACATTGTACCACACATTGTTAGTGCCCTTATTCACTATGCCACACAATAGTAGTGCCCTTATACACATATGCCACATATTAGTAGTACCCTTAAACATTGTGCCACACATTAGTAGTGCCCTCACTTTGGGGAGCAAGCATGGCAATATCAGCTTAGTGCAGAGTGTGCCAGCTGATACTGCACCAAAGTTCAGTAACAAGTGTTTAGCCAGAGATGTAGCAGCAAAGAGTATAGCAGCTTCACAGAGAGAAGAAACAGGTCCAAAGCACCTGAAGGCCGCTATGGGGTTCACTCCAACAGGTAGAGGTGAGTCAGTCCACAGGGCTGCTGCACCGGCAGGCAGACACAGCATGTGGAGACCGGAAGTTGATGTAAGCATCTCCTGTCATGCATGAGGAAGTCTGCACTGGCCACTGTCAGCACCTCAAGGATGCATCTGCGGGCAGAAGAGTAGGCCACATTGTTTCAGGCAAAATGATTCATGGGAGGAGCTGTCCCTAAACACAGCCAGATGACCCAGGCAGGCAGTTGAGCAGGGGCAATGTGCTGTGCTGGAATATTAGAGGTGGGAGACTGGTGCTGTCTCAGTGTCCCCTCAAATCCTGTTCCCAGGATACGTGCCCCCTAGCCTTCCCCTAGCTGTGTTGCTGTAATAATGACCCAATAGTGTCTTTTATTGCTTGCACTAATACAGAATAAGTATTGGTGGATCAGCAGACACTATAGGACTGTGTTCCGGTCCTAAAGACTGTGAGGAGATTGCAGGAGGGGAGAGTGCTTCAGAAACTTCTCCGGAATCACAGGAGCTGTGTGTGACTCTGCCACAGAAGTCATCTTTGAATTATGATTCCGTTCTGCCTGGACTTCTGTGAGCATGCAGGCATGGACAGGAAGAGATACTTCTTCATAAACTGGAGAGGGTGGACAGCGCTGGGCTACACTCACCGGTACCTGGACACTTATAAACGGTGATTGCACAGGATGTGGGCAGTGACGGCACCGGTGCTCAGGACCTAACCTCTTGTCCCATCGGCATCAGAACAGAAAGCCCAGTTGATTCACTTTTTTTAATTAATCTTTTTGTGATCACATCTTCTCACCCAGTATTAACTAATTTAATCCAACTTGTGTCGGTGCTTTCCTTGGTGTTTTATATCCAAAATACCTGCTGGAGGCCTTACAAGCCTGTGTACAGGTTAGCTTCAAACCAGGAAGCATCTCTTATGATCAACACTATTGTCATATGCCATATTTATAATTCTATGCTGCAACAATTAAAACTAACATTTCCTAGAATAGAACTTGGAGCGTCTATTATATATATATATATATATATATATATATATATATATATATATACAGGTTGAGTATCCCTTATCCAAAATGCTTGGGGCCAGAGGTATTTTGGATATCGGATTTTTCCGTATTTTGGAATAATTGCATACCATAATGAGATATCATGGTGATGGGACCTAAATCTAAGCACAGAATGCATTTATGTTTCATATACACCTTATACACACTGTCTGAAGGTAATTTTAGCTAATATCTTTTTATAACTTTGTACACTAAACAAAGTGTGTGTACATTCACACAGTTCATCTATGTTTCATATACACCTTGTACACACAGCCTGAAGGTCATTTAATACAATATTTTTAATAACTTTGTGTATTAAACAAAGTTTGTGTACATTGAGTCATCAAAAAACAAAGGTTTCACTATCTCACTCTCACTCAAAAAAGTTCGTATTTCGGAATATTCCGTATTTCGGATTATTTGGATATGGGATACTCAACCTGTATATATATATATATATATATATATTAGAGATGAGCGGGTTCGGTTCTCCGAGATCCGAACCCCCCGAACTTCACCTATTTTACACGGTTCCGAGGCAGCCTCGGATCTTCCCACCTTGCTCGGTTAACCCGAACGCGGCCAAACGTCATCATCCCGCTGTTGGATTCTTGCGAGATTCGTATTCTATATAAAGAGCCGCGCGTCGCCGCCATTTTCCCTCGTGCATTGGAGATTGAACAGAGAGGACGTGGCTGCGTTCTCTCCCTGAAAAGCTCTGTATCTGTGCTCAGTGTGCAGCAAATATCTGTGCTCAGTGTGTGAAAATATCTACGTTCTCTGCCTGAAAAGCTCCATATCTGTGCTCAGTGTGCTGCAAATATCTGTGCTCAGTGTGCTGCATTGTGGGGACTGGGGACCACCAGTATATAATTATAGTAGTACAGTATAGTAGGCCATTGCTGTATCTTGCAGCTCTGTGTCAAGTATACTATCTCTGTGCTGCATTATTGTGAGCAGTATATACTAGGACAGTGCAGCATTTTGGTGACCAGCAGTATACATATAGTACAGTACAGTAGGCCATTGCTGTATCCTGCAGCTCTGTGTCACTTCTAGTATCCTGATCAGTGTTCAATATCCGCTGCATTGTAGTGACCAGTATGTATACTGTACTGTGCGACGTGTGTTATACACCTGGTGATTTTATACATCCTGTAATCTGTACTGAGTGATGTGTGAGATACACCTGGGGATTATACACCCGATATACTGTACTGGGCGGCGTGTGATACACCTGCTGATGATTATACACCCTGTATTCTGTACTGTGCGGCGTGTGATACACCTGGTGATGATTATACACCCTATATACTGTACTGAGCGATGTGTGAGATACACCTGGGGATTATACACCCTATATACTGTACTGAGCGATGTGTGAGATACACCTGGGGATTATACACCCTGTATACTGTACTGTGCGGCGTGTGATACACCTGGTGATTATACATCCTGTAATCTGTACTGAGCGATGTGTGAGATACACCTGGTAATATCTGTGCTCAGTGTGCAGTATTGTGGTGACCACCAGTATATAGTAGTATAGTACAGTAGGCCATTGCTGTATCTTGCAGCTCTGTGTCACTTCTAGTATCCTGATCAGTGCTTAATATCTGTGCTCAGTGTCAGTGCTGCATTGTGGTGACTACATTACAATAGTCCAGTGCTGTTCTCGCTGCTCAGTGTCAGTTCTCCGTAGTATCATCAGTGATCAGTATAATCAGTTCTCAGTATAATCAGTGTGCTGTTAGACGTGTGCCCGTTTTCCGCCATTAGTGCAGTGGGATTTAGACAATTGATGAAGTTATTGTGTCCCCGGTACAAAATCCCATCTCGATTCCACTTCACTAGGCAGGCGATAGCGAGATTTTACCAATTAATATCAGTGATTTATAATTATTAATTACAGTGATCTTGCCAAATAATTCCAGTGATTTTGTCATTTTCTTCCAGTGATTTGGACCAATAATACCATTGATTAGAACGAATAATTCCAGTGATTTTCTCATTTTCATCCAGTGATTTGGACCAATAATACCATTGATTAGAACGAATAATTCCTGTGATTTTGTTATGATTCCAGCACTCTGGTCTGAGGAGATCTTTTTGCGAGGACCGGAGCACTGGAACGAAATGCTGGGGAAGGGAGCGGGAATGGAAAATAGCCCCTGGCACCCTAACTCCGTTGTCTCACCCGTGCTGTCGGAAATCCCCTGCGAGACTATGGTTGCTTGAGCCCATGGCAGCCGCGTTTGAAGGGCGGATTATGTCTGCCCAACTCCGATGCCCCCCAGGTCTTAATGAGAGACAAAGGGAAATCCGAGACAGGGTGATAACAAGGGGCCCTCTGACTAAACAACCAGGCCAGGGGCTACAAGCTAACTTAAAACTAGAATATGTGCGGAAACACCGCCAGGGAAAAGGACAACCAAAATATCCACTTGTCCACTTCTCCTACCCGGCACCGCCGAGTTCCAGAGAGGACTTGTGGAAGCGGAACCCTCCGCAAATGCTCCAAAAAACAGAATATATAAAGATAAAGCGGCTGAGCCGCAACACACGGCAGAGCCGCAACTCACGGAACACCACTCGATATACAAAGGTGATCAGTCAGGACAACTGGGGACCAAACGACTTCCTGGGATGAGATGACAACTCCCGAATACAGGACTTCTGAGGACAGGAATGACCGGATACAGCAGGACTGGAACAGACTCTCAGCAAACCAAGGCAGCATGCAGGAAGCTATTACCGGCGTCTGTGAGAAGTACTGGGAAGGTATTTAACAGGGAGTCCTCCAATCAGCTGCTTAGAGCCTGATTGGGAATAAATGCTGTGCAGCTGCCTTGCTGCACGGCCAGAGAACAAGTGTGTGTGTTTGTTAATTAGGCCCTGCAACGGGGAACGCGGTCCGCCCGTGGCGTCCCCGTTGCTAGGGTCCGTGCGGCTCAGCGCGCCCGGCGTCTAGCGTTGCTAGGGAGCCGGCGGCTGAACGCGCACGGCGTCCCTAGTTGCTAGGCGCCGGGCCGCGCAGACATGTGGACCCCGGCGCCTAACAGTACCCCCCCCTTGAGGAGGGGTCAAGGAACCCCTAAAGCCAGGCTTCTGAGGAAATTCCCGAAAAAATGCCCTCTTGAGCCTAGGGGCATGAAGATCCTTATCTAGGACCCAAGACCTTTCCTCCGGACCATAGCCTTTCCAGTGAACTAAAAAATAAAGCCGACCCCGGGACAATTTGGAATCAAGAACTTTCTCTACCAAGAACTCCTGATGTCCCTGTACATCCACTGGAGATCTACCCTGAGAGATCCTCCGAGGAAATCTACTGGAAGAAACGTATTGTTTCAACAGGGAACAATGAAACGTATTTCCAATCTTGAGAGATCTTGGTAAACGTAGCCGAAAGGCAACTGGGTTGACTCTTTTAATAATAAGAAATGGTCCAATAAATTTGGGTCCCAGTCTAGCCGAGGATTGTCGAAGCCTGATGTTGCGAGTTGACAACCACACCTTGTCTCCCACCTTAAAAGTGCAAGGACGTCGGAGCCTGTCAGAAAATTTATTTTCTCGAAAGGCCGCTTTTCTGAGAGCAAGGTGCACTTTATTCCAAATTGCTCTGAGATGGGCGGTCAATGCCAGCGAGGAGACTGGAGAATGATAAAAAAAAGAATTAGCTCTGGGGTGAAAACCAAAAACTGAAAAGAATGGAGACTCTTTAGTGGAGGAATGACAGGAATTATTGTAAGCAAATTCAGCCAAAGGAAGAAACTCGGACCAATCATTCTGGAGTTTGGCTGAATACAAGCGCAGATATTGTTTTAATGACTGGTTAACTCGTTCGGTTTGCCCGTTGGATTGTGGGTGATAACCGGATGTTAATGACAGTTTCATTTTTAATGAAGCGCAAAAACATCTCCAGAATTGTGCGATGAATTGTGGACCCCGATCAGAAACAATATCAGTGGGTAACCCATGAAGCCTAAACACATGGCGGAGGAACAAAACTGCCAACCCTTGAGCAGAAGGCAATTGGGGAAGAGCAATAAAATGAGCCATTTTACTAAAACGGTCCACTACCACCCATATGACTCGGAATCCGGCTGAAAGGGGAAGGTCAACCACAAAATCCATGGAAATATGAGACCATGGCCTGAGAGGGACACTTAAGGGCATAAGTTGCCCGATAGGCAAGGAACGGGGAACCTTATGCTGTGCACAAACCTGACATGAAAAAACAAATTCCCTAACGTCTTTAGACATACTAGGCCACCATACTGAGCGAGAGACTAACTCCAATGTCTTAGTGATTCCCGGATGCCCTGAAACCTTGTTGTCATGGAATTCAGTTAAAACAGTAGCTCTCAAAAATTCAGGAACGTAAAGACGACCAGCAGGAGTAAATCTAGGAGCTTGGTGTTGAAGCTGGTTTAACTGGGTAAATAAATCCTGTGTGAGGCCTGCCCGGATGACCGAAGATGGAAGTATTGGGGTAACAACAGGATTGTTATTGTGAACCGGAAGAAAACTACGTGACAGGGCATCAGCTTTAGTATTCTTGGAACCAGGCCTGAAAGTGATTATAAATTTGAAACGAGTAAAAAATAATGCCCAACGTGCCTGCCGGGCATTAAGCCGTTTAGCTGATTCAATGTATTGCAGGTTCTTATGGTCAGTCAATACCGAAATAGTATGCTTTGCTCCTTCCAGCCAATGCCTCCACTCCTCAAAAGCCCACTTTACCGCCAGTAACTCCCGATTACCAACGTCATAATTGGATTCAGCGGAGGAGAACTTCCTGGACATAAAGGCACAAGGATGTAAGTCCAAAGACACCGGATCCTTTTGAGAAAGGACAGCCCCCACTCCAACCTCTGAGGCATCAACCTCCACAACAAAGGGCAATTCCGGATTAGGATGTCTGAGGACTGGAGCTGAGACAAAGGCTTGTTTCAGGGCCCGGAAGGACAACTCAGCTTCATGCGACCAGTTGGTAGGATCCGCTCCTTTCTTTGTCAGAGCCACAATGGGAGCAACCAGGTCAGAAAAAGAATGAATGAACCTCCTATAATAATTCGCAAACCCTAAAAAGCGCTGAATTGCTTTTAAATTGGTGGGTTGCGCCCAATTAAGGATGGCCTGAAGCTTCTTAGGTTCCATGGAAAATCCCTGAGGGGAAATTATGTACCCTAAAAAAGATACTTTCGTGACGTGAAATTCACACTTCTCCAGTTTGGCATATAAATGATTCTCACGTAACTTTTGAAGAACCATACGCACCTGGGTGATATGTTGTTCCATCGATTCAGAAAAAATCAAGATGTCGTCTAAATAAACGACCACGAATTTCCCTAGGAAGTCACGGAGCACATCGTTAATGAGGTCTTGAAAAACTGCTGGAGCATTAGACAGGCCGAACGGCATCACCAGGTATTCGTAGTGACCCGACTGAGTACTGAAAGCCGTCTTCCACTCATCTCCAGATTTAATTCAGATGAGGTTGTAAGCTCCTCTCAGGTCAATTTTAGAAAAAATCACAGCAGAACGTAACTGATCAAAGAGTACAGAAATCAACGGCAAAGGATAGGTGTTTTTGACTGAGATTTTATTCAAGGCTCTAAAATCTATGCATGGTCTAAGCGAGCCATCCTTTTTCTCCACAAAGAAAACACCAGCACTTAAAGGGGATTTTGATGGTCTAATAAAACCTTTCTGTAAGCTCTCCTGAACATAGTCATTCATAGCCGAAGTTTCTGGCCCGGACAATGCATATAATCTCCCCTTTGGCAATGCGGCACCAGGGATTAGCTCAATAGCACAATCATAAGGCCGATGGGGAGGCAGAATGTCCGCATTGCCTTTGGAGAATACATCGGTAAACTCCTGGTATTCCACAGGAATGAGTTCTGGAATGATAGCTGCTACTCTAACTGGAAACGAAATACATTCCTTAGCACAAAAAGTACCCCATTGTGAAATCTCCCCGGACTGCCAATCAATGGTGGGATTATGAAAGGCCAGCCAAGGGTGACCCAGAACTACTGGAACTGCTGGGCAATGTGTTAGATAGAACTCGATCTTTTCGGAATGTAAAGCTCCTACTGTAAGTACTACGGGAGGTGTACGGTGAGTAATAACCCCGTTGGAAAGCGGACTCCCATCTAAGCCATGCATGGTGACACACCTACCCAATGGTAACTGAGAAATGCCTAAGGCCTTAGCCCAAGTTAAATCCATAAAGTTTCCTGCAGCTCCACTGTCAACAAAAGCCGACACCAAAGAACTGAGGCTGCCAAAGGAAACCTTAACTGGGACTAAAAGAGAGTTATTCGAGGAGATAAGCTGCAGACCTAGGTGAACCCCCTCACAATTCACCTGGTCAAAGCGTTTCCCAACTTGTTCGGACAGTTACGAGCAAAATGTCCCTTACCACCACAGTACAAACAAAGACCGGAATTTTGCCTTCTGGCCCTTTCCTCAGGAGACAGCCGGGAGAGACCCATCTGCATGGGCTCCTCTACGTCTTCTGGAATGGAATAAACACAAGGACTTGACCTTACAGGTGTTCCTCTTTCAGCCCTCCGCTCTCTGAGACGACGATCAATCTTAATAGAAAGCTCCATGAGTTTATCGAGAGTCTCAGAAGCGGGGTACTGGAGGAGACTGTCTTTAATAGACTCTGATAAGCCGAGGTGAAACTGACTGCGCAGGGCTGGGTCATTCCAGCCACAGTCATTCGACCAACGGCGAAACTCAGTACAATAAACCTCTGCAGGATTTCTTCCTTGTTTGAGAGCGCGCAGCTGGCTTTCAGCGGACGCCTCTCTATCTGGGTCATCATACATCATGCATCTAAGGATACAAGGACATTATTAATATTTTAGGAATGTTTTAATAAAAAATCTGTATATTGGAACTCACTGTGTATTTTATGCTCTCTGTAAGATATATTGAAAGGGATATTAACAAAGAGGGATCAGGAGTTTACCTCCCCTAGGGCGCCAATTTCACTATTGTTGTGTCTGATATATATATATATATATAATTATGCGTTATGCGTTTTGCCCGATTGATGTTTGAGCACATTCTCCCTGTTGTTTCCACGGCAACGTGCTGTCCATATTTACAACTACAACTACAACTAGCGCCAGTGGAATGCATTGTGCTTCCTGTTTCAGTGAAGTGGAACGCATGGCGTTTCCGTCTTCACTATTGATGTTTGGTATTTGATGAACTCCAGGGCGCTAATGGCCCTGTTTATGAGGGTGATTAGCAACCCTGAAAGGATGGTTATATGTTATATTCAGTCCCCTATCATTAGCGCATTGAGGTGGCATATTTATTTATGTTTTTTGTGACTTTGCTGGTATTTCCATTTTTTCGGACCCACTTCCTGTCGCTGGGCTATAAATTGATCACTCAGTGGCTTCCTTAGTGAAATGTCAGCATGCTGTGTTTGGATGAAGGGACACAGTTGTAAGTACAATGGGGGTCATTCCGAGTTGATCGCTTGCTAGATACTTTTAGCAGCCGTGCAAATGCATAGTCGCTGCCCACGGGGGAGTGTATGCTTTGCAAGTGTGCGAACGCGTGTGCAGCCGAGCGGGACGAAAAAGTTTTTTGCAGTTTCGGAGTAGCTCTGGACTTACTCACTTCAGTCTTTTTGGTCCCGGAATTGATGTCAGACACCCGCCCCGCAAACGCCTGGACACGCCTGCGTTTTTCCAAACACTCCCTGAAAACGGTCAGTTGACACCCATAAACGCCTTCTTCCTGTCAATCTCCTTGCGATCGGCTTTGCGAATGGATGCTTCATTAAACCCATCGCCCAGCAACGATTCGCTTTGTACCTGTACCTATACGACGTGCTTGCGCATTGCGGTGCATATGCATGCACAATAGTAACCTGTTCGCTGCGCTGCAAAAAATGGCAGCGAGCGATGAACTCGGAATGACCCCCAATATCCCTATGGGTTCTTCTGTTATCCATGCATTTTTTATTGTGGTACCATTAGGACTTTGTCTTATTGTTTCAGTTCTCCCATTTTAGACTATTGTCTCTGATTGGAGACGTTTTTACTATATGCATACTAATTGTAAGTGCCTTTTGATACTTTTTTTAAAGATATTTTATATATATTTTCTATAGTCCATTGGTTATTGTTATTTGATTATATTGGTGTTCTATTTGTCCCTACAGTCCCAGTTATGCTGGCAACTCCACAGTTGTATAAGCCAATTATTTGAGGTTGCTGCAGTGTCCGTGAGTTTTTTCCTTATATGTCTTTATGGGGGATCCACACCGATGGTGGTCCTTTATTATTATACAATAATTGTGCACTGGTTCTAGGGGGAGTGACACCCTGTTATGTATCAGAGTGTCTATTGTTATGGATTTGTTGTAGCACCCTCGGGGACCTGGGAGAAGTGGTCTAAGTTGTAATTTTTGTATTTTCTTTTTTTAATAGATATTGACACTTCATATTCTTATTGTTGAACTATTTGGAGGATGACATCATGCCTGTCTTGAGAAAGATCCTGTTGAGGGATCGATCTGTCGACCACACTGGCATACTGAAAAAAAAATGAAATAAAACTAAATGTGAACTTTTACTCTGAGAGAGAGTGCCCCTTTTTCAACTATGGTGGAAATAACTATGTATTAATGTGGACCCATACTCTGGGTCCTTTGGGTTAATTAATTTTAATGGTGTATGGTGCACCTGCACCCTTTGTTCCTATGTTGTAGTATTACAGTACTTAGTCCCAGCAAGGTAGCACATCCCATTATAATAAGCTAGGGTGTGCAGTCCAGGCCCCGTTTCCATATAGTCTATATTATGTTTGTGTATACACACCTGAGGGATTGGGACAGCCCTCATCTCTGGATTAGCACCCCACCCACTGCCTCTCAGGCTTTTAAACAGGGAACCAGCAAATTCTGACTGCACAAAAGACATAGGTATGATCCTTTTAATTATATACAAAGTCAGTTTGGGGGTGAGCTTTTGGGGCGTGGAGCTCCCTATATTGCTCTGGCTGGGCCACCTTGGGGCATCACCACCTTACATTTACTTTTAACACTTATATCACATTGTGTTTGTTTTATATTTATGTAGCTTTTTTCACATATTTTTTACACTTCTAACACTGCTCAGCTAAACTTCACATTCTAACACTTTACTGCTGTCCTCTTCTTTTCTTTTACATTCAGCAGCCTCTTTCATTTGCTTAACACTGATCTTTCACTCCTATTCTTTTTTCTGTGTGATGCCCTGGGGTGGTTTGGCTGGGGTGGTCTGGGGGTGCTCTGCGTCCCGGAGGTGAACCCCTATAGTGTTAGGGACCTGTCCGATGAGGTCACTGTGAAGCAGGTGGGCAGGCTCATATACTGGCCAATATATGCCGGGAACCTCAAATATTATATTATGGTTATAATAATTTTAATGGTGTATGGTGCACCTGCACCCTTTGTTCCTATGTTGTAGTATTACAGTACTTAGTCCCAGCAAGCTAGCACATCCCATTATAATAAGCTAGGGTGTGCAGTCCAGGCCCCGTTTCCATATAGTCCTTTGGGTGCACCCTGTTGTTGATTTGTTACTGATGAGAGTGCGGGATTTTTTGGACTGAACAAGTCACTGGAGATATTTATTTGACTTTGACTTCCTGACACCCATCCGAAAAACATCTATTTGTGAAAGGATTATACACTATGCAACTGTGTGACCTATAGGGCTACATTTAATGTTATGTGTATATATATTCTTAAGTTATGCATGTATTGTTGTATTTGAAGAAATGTATCCAGTTTTGAGGTACAATTAGGAAGCTAGTAGTTTAATTTACTTTATTATTTTTTTCAAAATGGCACATGGAGGTACTTATCTGCTTGTTGATGGTTTGCTTTCACAAGCAGAACAAGGTATCATCTCCTTTACAGGTGAAGAAGTGGAGAAATTGTTATGCACACCAGTGCCTGCAGGAATGTACTGGTGTTTGAACTGTTATACACACCAGTGCCTGCAGGAATGTACTGGTGTCTGAACAGAGAGGGATGCAAAACAAATGAACTCACAGACAGACTGGGAAATATGACATAACGTACACAGAAGGTGATAGGGTAACAAAACCAACACAGAGTGAACAGAGAAGCCCAGAGGCTAAGAAACTGGGTGTCTCCCTAGTATTAGAAATGCTCAGATGGAAAAAACAAGATGTTGTGTTTTAATACGTAGAGAACCCGAAATGCTGTTGCTAAGGGCAACAGCAAAACCCTAAAGGGTTACCAACGGGTGTGGCAGTAAACTCCTTGGTCAGAGATGGAATAATAGACACAAGGAGAGTCTCCACAATCCTAATTCTCACTTGCAGGGCCCAGGTTCAGCTTACTGCCACTAAACTGACACATGGACGCCCTGCACAGTGAGAGAGGATTATGCAGGCAGGTCTGAAAGTACAGCCACAAACCTGCTGGGTTCACAGAATAGCAAAAGAACCTCAGCAGGCTAAACGACTGACTCCAGTCTTACTGCTAGGTCTGGATTGGCAGAGTGTAGTACCAAATGCCCAGGCCTATTTGCAGTAAGCAACAACAAAATACAAAGCTACACAGTACTGGCTAACTTTCAGGAACTGACTAACCAACAAAGATTCAGCAGCATCTGCTTAACCTGAGAAGAGGCCTTATAAAGCAGGTGCTGTCCACGCCCCCCTCAGACCTCACAGACTGTGAGCACAAAAACCAGCACCGGATCCCATGCCTGTAACCACTGCACAGCAAAAGACCCGAACCGGAGTATCAGCTGCGCTCAGGTTACTCCGCTAGCACTTGTCTCCCGGTTGCCATGACGACGTGGCAGCACAGGGCAGGAGACCCTAACAGTACCCCCCCTCTGACGAGGGGTCAAAAAACCCCTACCACCGGGTTTATCGGGGAACTGCGAGAAGATAGAGCGTATCAGTCTGGGGGCATGAAGATCACAACTGCGCACCCACGACCGCTCCTCCGGGCCATACCCCTTCCAGTGCACCAAAAATGACAGCCGGCCCCGAACCATCTTGGAGTCAAGAATCCTTTCAACAACAAACTCCCTCTGGCCACGTATCAGAAGAGGGGAAGGTCTTCCTCTGGAAGAAGGATTACTAATCGCCCGTTTTAAAAGGGAACAATGAAATGTTTTATTGATACCCAAAGAACGGGGCAGATCTAACTGAAATGCCACCGGATTGATAACCCTGGTGATCTTATAAGGGCCGATGAACCGGGGACCTAACTTATGAGATGGCTGTTTCAACTTCAAATTCTTGGTAGACAACCAGACGAAGTCTCCTAATTTGAAGCTGCAGGGTCTTTTCCGCTTATCAAAAACCCTTTTGGTCACTAATGACACAGACACAAGGGCTTTCTTCACTTTCCTCCAAATTCCTCTAAGGACCGAAACGACAGAGGAACCACCAGGCGTGGAGTCCAGGGGGGTCAAAAGAATTGGCCTTAGGATGATGCCCATACACACAAAGGAAGGGAGAGATCCCTGTAGCAGAGTGAGCCGCGTTGTTATAGGCAAACTCCGCCATTGACAGATGAGCAACCCAGTCAGTCTGACACTTGGAGACATAACACCTGAGGAACTGCTCCAAGGTCTGGTTCACCCTTTCAGTCTGCCCATTAGACTGCGGATGGTAGCCTGACGACAAGCTGACAGAAATCTGGAGATCGGAACAAAATGCCCTCCATAATTTGGCCACAAACTGGGATCCGCGGTCAGAGACCACATCAAGTGGCAACCCGTGGAGGCGCACAACATGCAGCATAAATAATTCAGACAGGCGTCTGGCCGATGGCAGCCCAACCAGTGGAACGAAGTGCGCCATCTTCGAAAACCTGTCAACGACAACCCAGATGGCTGTCATCCCCGAGGATTTGGGCAAGTCCACAACAAAATCCATTGAAATGTGGGTCCATGGCTTAGATGGAATAGAGAGTGGATGTAATGGGCCAACAGGAACCCCTCTAGGAGTCTTATTTCGGGCACAGATGTCACATGCCCGAACCCACTGATCCACATCCTTAGCCACCGAGGGCCACCACACCGCCCTAGATAGCAACTCCCGAGTTCTGGCAATACCCGGGTGACCTGCCGACTTCTTGGCATGGAATTCCAGGAAAACTCGCTGTCTTAACCTAGGAGGCACAAACAAAAGACCTACTGGAAGGTCTGGAGGAGCCTGCACCTGTGCTCTAAGGACTAATGACAAGAGGTCCTGGGTAATGCCCACTTTAATACATGATGGGGACACAATGGGAAACGGCTCCTCGGTGGTCTCCTGGATTGGAGCAAAACTCAGCGAGAGCGCATCAGCCTTGATGTTTTTTGACCCAGGGCGATATGTTATCAAAAAATTAAAGTGAGCAAAAAACAAAGCCCATCGTGCCTGCCTGGCATTGAGACGCTTCGCTGACTCTAAATATGCCAAATTCTTATGGTCGGTGAGAATTGAGACCACAAACTTAGCCCCCTCAAGCCAGTGTCTCCACTCCTCGAGTGCATCCTTAATAGCCAACAATTCCCGGTTACCCACGTCATAATTAATCTCGGCAGGCGAAAATTTACGGGAAAAGTAAGCACAGGGATGAAGGCGATTATCAGACACTCCCATCTGAGAGAGCACTGCCCCAATACCCATCTCAGAGGCATCCACCTCCACCACAAAAGGACGCTCTGGATCTGGGTGTCGCAGCACCTTGGCCGAGACAAATGCCCTTTTGAGACGGGCAAAAGCCGCTTTGGCCTCACGAGACCAGTGAGCAACATCCGCCCCTTTCTTAGTGAGTGCCACCAAGGGCGCCACTATAGACGAAAATCCAGCGATAAATCGTCTATAAAAATTTGCAAAGCCCAGGAAACGCTGAAGCGCCTTCAAACTAGTGGGCTGCAACCAATCCAGGACTGCCTGTACCTTGGAACCCTCCATTTGGAAACCTTCTGGGGAGATAATATATCCTAGAAATGCGATTTGCTGAACTTCAAATTCGCACTTCTCCAGCTTCGCCCCAAGCCGGTGGTCTCTGAGTTTCTGGAGGACTAAGCGTACATACTTCCGATGTTCCTCCAGGGAATGGGAGAAGATTAGGATGTCATCTAAGTATACAACTAAGAATCTATCCAAATATTCCCTGAGCACATCGTTCATGAAATCCTGGAAGACTGCCGGGGCATTACAGAGCCCAAAAGGCATCACCAAATATTCATAATGCCCTGAGTGGGTATTAAAGGCAGTCTTCCATTCATCCCCCTCTCTTATTCGGATTAGATTGTACGCACCGCGTAGGTCAATCTTAGAAAAAATGGTGGCAGTACGAAGCTGGTCAAACAAGACCGAAATGAGAGGCAGTGGGTATGAGTTTTTAATCGTGATACGGTTCAATTCCCTGAAGTCGATGCAGGGTCGCAATGAACCGTCCTTTTTACCCACGAAGAAGAACCCCGACCCAACTGGAGACTGTGAAGGTCTGATAAATCCTTTAGCCAAGTTCTCCTGAATGTACTCTGCCATAGCCTGAGTCTCAGGACGTGACAGGGAGTACAACCTGCTCTTGGGAAGCTTAGCATTCGGCAACAAATCAATGGCACAGTCATAGGGGTGATGGGGAGGTAGTACCTCTGCAACTTTTTTGGAGAACACGTCCGCAAAATCTGCATAACACCCTGGCAATCCTGGCAAACTTAGCTGCGAGAGCCTGACTGGAAGGCTCAAGCAACTCCTGAAACAATCAGCACCCCAACTAAGAATCTCCCCAGAGACCCAGCAAATTGAGGATTGTGGGCCCTTAACCAGGGTAACCCCAACACCAATGGGGCAAAAGTACAGACAGTCACATAAAAGGACAATTTTTCAGAGTGTGTGGCTCCAATAAACAAAGAAATCTGGCTAGTGCAAGAGGTAATTTTACCCTATGATAATGGTTCCCCGTTTAACCCACAAATCTCAATTTCCGACGCCAAGGGTACTAAGGAAACAGAGTGTTTCAGGGCGAATTGGCGGTCCATAAAAACCCCGTCGGCCCCACTGTCCACAAAGGCCTCAGTCTTGACAGTTTGACCGAGGATCTTCAAGGTCACCGGAATGATAAAAGTCTTCTTGGGAAATTCTGACTTCTGGCCTGACAGGATATTTCCCATCACCCTCAGGCCCTGAAGTTTTCTGGCTTTTCTGGGCATGATACTACCACATGACCCTTATTCCCACAGTACAAACACAACCCCTGCTGTCTCCTCCGCGTCTTCTCACGCGAGGAGAGGCGGGTAGCCCCAATCTGCATAGGCTCCTCGGAAAATTCCTCAGAGTCTGAGGTTCCCTTGGGAAAGAAGGAAACCTCGGTCTCCCTTTCAAGCCTACGCTCTCTCAGCCGTCTATCCACCCGGATGGATAACTGCATGAGCTGATCCAAGCTATCAGGCAAGGGATATTGTACCAGTTGGTCTTTTATCTGGTTAGAAAGACCTCTTCGGTACTGGTGTCTCAGGGCTGGGTCATTCCACTGGGTATCATGGGCCAACCTCCGAAACTCCGTACAGTAAACCTCAACTGGCCTTCGCCCTTGCTTAAGGATCGAAATCTGAGCCTCGGCTGAGGCCGTCTTGTCAGGGTCATCATACAACATGCCCAGTGCCGTAAAAAAAGCATCAACACTTTTAAGCGACGGACAGTCAGGCTGCAACCCATATGCCCAGACCTGTGGGTCTCCTTGTAGCAAGGAAATCACTATGCCCACCCGCTGAATCTCTGACCCAGAAGACTGAGGCCTAAGCTGGAAATATAACTTGCAGCTCTCCTTGAAACAAAAGAACTGCGAGCGATCTCCAGAAAAACGATCCGGAAGATTTACTTTCGGCTCCTTAACCCCTGAAGGTGCTGCTGCTGCGGGAGCTCCGCCAGCGGCCTGGGAGGTGTGCATTTTAATGGACAAATCATTAAATTGACGAGTCAGGACCTGCACCTGATCGACCACCTGTTGCAACGTATTTTGAGGGGTATGCTCCATATTCCCACAAAATTTCAACAGGAGTATTGGGCTGCTGAATATGTTATGCACACCAGTGCCTGCAGGAATGTACTGGTGTTTGAACTGTTATACACACCAGTGCCTGCAGGAGTGTACTGGTGTCTGAACAGAGAGGGATGCAAAACAAATGAACTCACAGACAGACTGGGAAATATGACATAACGTACACAGAAGGTGATAGGGTAACAAAACCAACACAGAGTGAACAGAGAATCCCAGAGGCTAAGAAACTGGGTGTCTCCCTAGTATTAGAAATGCTCAGATGGAAAAAGCAAGATATTGTGTTTTAATACGTAGAGAACCCGAAATGCTGTTGCTAAGGGCAACAGCGAAACCCTAAAGGGTTACCAACGGGTGTGGCAGTAAACTCCTTGGTCAGAGATGGAATAATAGACACAAGGAGAGTCTCCACAATCCTAATTCTCACTTGCAGGGCCCAGGTTCAGCTTACTGCCACTAAACTGACACATGGACGCCCTGCACAGTGAGAGAGGATTATGCAGGCAGGTCTGAAAGTACAGCCACAAACCTGCTGGGTTCACAGAATAGCAAAAGAACCTCAGCAGGCTAAACGACTGACTCCAGTCTTACTGCTAGGTCTGGATTGGCAGAGTGTAGTACCAAATGCCCAGGCCTATTTGCAGTAAGCAACAACAAAATACAAAGCTACACAGTACTGGCTAACTTTCAGGAACTGACTAACCAACAAAGATTCAGCAGCATCTGCTTAACCTGAGAAGAGGCCTTATAAAGCAGGTGCTGTCCACGCCCCCCTCAGACCTCACAGACTGTGAGCACAAAAACCAGCACCGGATCCCATGCCTGTAACCACTGCACAGCAAAAGACCCGAACCGGAGTATCAGCTGCGCTCAGGTTACTCCGCTAGCACTTGTCTCCCGGTTGCCATGACGACGTGGCAGCACAGGGCAGGAGACCCTAACAGAAATTACTTTTTGATAAGCTTGACTTCGACTCCCTCCCAGCGGAGACAGCAGCAGATGTTTTCTTCAGGGTACTTAAACAGCGACAGCGTGTTATGCACACCAGTGCCAGCAGGAATGTACTGGTGTCTGAACGGAGAGGGATGCAAAACAAATGAACTCACAGACAGACTGGGGAATATGACATTACATACATAGAAGGTGATAGGGTAACAAAATAAACACAAGGTGAACAGAGAAGCCTGGGTGTCTCCCTAGTATTAGGAATGCTCAGATGGAAAGAAGCGAGATGTTGTGATTTAATACGTAGAGAACCCGAAATGCTGTTGCTAAGGGCAACAGCAAAACCCTAAAGGGTTACCAACGGGTGTGGCAGTAAACTCCTTGGTCAGAGATGGAATAATAGACACAAGGAGAGTCTCCACAATCCTAGTCCTCACTTGCAGTGCACTGGTTCAGCTTACTGCCACTAAAATGACACCTGAACACCTTGCACAGTGAGAAAGGATTTTGACAGGCAAGTCTGAGAATACAGCCGCAAACTTGCTAGGTTCACAGAGTAGCAAAAGAACCCCAGCAGGTTAAACGACTGACTCCAGTCTTACTGCTAGGTCTGGGTTGGCAGAGTGTAATACCAAATCCCAAGGCCTATTTGCAGTAAGCAACAAACAAATACAAAGTTTACACGGTACTTTCTAGCTTTCAGGAACTGACTAACCAACAAAGATTCAGCAGCATCTGCCTAACCTGAGAAGAGGGTTTATATAGCAGGTGCTGTCCACGCCCCACTCAGACCTCACAGACTGTGAGCACAAAAACCAGCACCGGATCCCCTGCCGTGCACAGAACCTGTAACCACTGCACAGCAAAAGACCCGAACCGGAGTTTCAGCTACGCTCAGGTTACTCCGCTAGCACTTGTCTCCCGGTTGCCATGACGATGTGGCAGCATAGAGCAGGAGACCCTAACAGTACCCCCCCTCTGACGAGGGGTCAAAGAACCCCTACCACCGGGTTTATCGGGGAACTGCGAGAAGAAAGAGCGTAACAGTCTGGGGGCATGAAGATCACAACTGCGCACCCACGAACGCTCCTCCGGGCCATACCCCTTCCAGTGCACCAAAAATGACAGCCGACCCCGAACCATCTTGGAGTCAAGAATCCTTTCAACAACAAACTCCCTCTGGCCACGTATCAGAAGAGGGGAAGGTCTTCCACTGGCAGAAGGATTACTAATCGCCCGTTTTAAAAGGGAACAATGAAATGTTTTATTGATACCCAAAGAACGGGGTAGATCTAACTGAAATGCCACCAGATTGATAACCCTAGTGATCTTATAAGGACCGATGAACCGGGGGCCTAACTTATGAGATGGCTGTCTCAACTTCAAATTCTTGGTAGACAAACAGACGAAGTCTCCTAATTTGAAGCTGCGGGGTCTTTTCCGCTTATCAAAAACCCTTTTGGTCACTAATGACACAGACACAAGGGCTTTCTTCACTTTCCTCCAAATACCTCTAAGGACCGAAACCACAGAGGAACCACCAGGCGTGGAGTCCTGGGGGTCAAAAGAATTGGCCTTAGGATGATGCCCATACACACAAAGGAAGGGAGAGATCCCTGTAGCAGAGTGAGCCGCGTTGTTATAGGCAAACTCCGCCATGGACAGATGAGCAACCCAGTCAGTCTGACACTTGGAGACATAACACCTGAGGAACTGCTCCAAGGACTGGTTCACCCTTTCAGTCTGCCCATTAGACTGCGGATGGTAGCCTGACGACAAGCTGATAGAAATCTGGAGATCGGAACAAAATGCCCTCCAGAATTTGGCCACAAACTGGGATCCGCGGTCAGAGACCACATCAAGTGGCAACCCGTGGAGGCGCACAACATGCAGCATAAATAATTCAGACAGGCATCTGGCCGATGGCAGCCCAACCAATGGAACGAAGTGCGCCATCTTCGAAAACCTGTCAACGACAACCCAGATGGCTGTCATCCCCGAGGATTTGGGCAAGTCCACCACAAAATCCATTGAAATGTGGGTCCATGGCTTAGATGGAATAGAGAGTGGATGTAATGGGCCAACAGGAACCCCTCTAGGAGTCTTATTTCGGGCACAGATGTCACATGCCCGAACCCACTGATCCACATCCCTAGCCACCGAGGGCCACCACACCGCCCTAGATAGCAACTCCCGAGTTCTGGCAATACCCGGGTGACCTGCCTACTTCTTGGCATGGAATTCCAGGAACACTCGCTGTCTTAACCTAGGAGGCACAAACAAAAGACCTACCGGAAGGTCTGGAGGAGCCTGCTCCTGTGCTCTAAGGACTAATGACAAGAGGTCCTGGGTAATGCCCACTTTAATACATGATGGGGACACAATGGGCAATGGCTCCTCGGTGGTCTCCTGGATTGGAGCAAAACTCTGCGAGAGCGCATCAGCCTTGATGTTTTTTGACCCAGGGCGATATGTTATCAAAAAATTAAAGCAAGCAAAAAACAAAGCCCATCGTGCCTGCCTGGCATTGAGGCGCTTCGCTGACTCTAAATATGCCAAATTTTTATGGTCAGTGAGAATTGAGACCACAAACTTAGCCCCCTCAAGCCAGTGTCTCCACTCCTCGAGTGCATCCTTAATAGCTAACAATTCCCGGTTACCCACGTCATAATTCATCTCGGCAGGCGAAAATTTACGGGAAAAGTAAGCACAGGGATGAAGGCGATTATCAGACACCCCCATCTGAGAGAGCACTGCCCCAATACCCATCTCAGAGGCATCCACCTCCACCACAAAAGGACGCTCTGGATCTGGGTGTCGCAGCACCTTGGCCGAGACAAATGCCCTTTTGAGACGGGCAAAAGCCGCTTTGGCCTCACAAGACCAGTGAGCAACATCCGCCCCTTTCTTAGTGAGTGCCACCAAGGGCGCCACTATAGACGAAAATCCAGCGATAAATCGTCTATAAAAATTCGTAAAGCCCAGAAAACGCTGAAGCGCCTTCAAACTAGTGGGCTGCACCCAATCCAGGACTGCCTGTACCTTGGAACCCTCCATTTGGAAACCTTCTGGGGAGATAATATATCCTAGAAATGCGATTTGCTGAACTTCAAATTCGCACTTCTCCAGCTTCGCCCCAAGCCGGTGGTCTCTGAGTTTCTGGAGGACTAAGCGTACATGCTTCCGATGTTCCTCCAGGGAATGGGAGAAGATTAGGATGTCATCTAAGTATACAATTAAGAATCTATTCAAATATTCCCTGAGCACATCGTTCATGAAGTCCTGGAAGACTGCCGGGGCATTACAGAGCCCAAAAGGCATCACCAAATATTCATAATGCCCTGAGTGGGTATTAAAGGCAGTCTTCCATTCATCCCCCTCTCTTATTCAGATTAGATTGTACGCACCGCGTAGGTCAATCTTAGAAAAAATGGTGGCAGTACGAAGCTGGTCAAACAAGACCGAAATGAGAGGCAGTGGGTATGAGTTTTTAATCGTGATACGGTTCAATTCCCTGAAGTCGATGCAGGGTCGCAACGAACCGTCCTTTTTACCCACGAAGAAGAACCCCGACCCAACTGGAGACTGTGAAGGTCTGATAAATCCCTTAGCCAAGTTCTCCTGAATGTACTCTGCCATAGCCTGAGTCTCAGGACGTGACAGGGAGTACAACCTGCTCTTGGGAAGCTTAGCATTCGGCAACAAATCAATGGCACAGTCATAGGGGCGATGGGGAGGTAGTACCTCTGCAACTCTTTTGGAGAACACGTCCACAAAATCTGCATAACATCCTGGCAATCCTGGCAAACTTAGCTGCGAAAGCCTGACTGGAAGGCTCAAGCAACTCCCGAAACAATCAGTACCCCAACTAAGAATCTCCCCGGAGACCCAGTCAAATTGAGGATTGTGGGCCCTTAACCAGGGTAACCCCAACACCAATGGGGCAAAAGTACAGACAGTCACATAAAAGGACAATTTTTCAGAGTGTGTGGCTCCAATAAACAAAGAAATCTGGCTAGTGCAAGAGGTAATTTTACCCTGGGATAATGGTTCCCCGTTTAACCCACAAATCTCAATTTCCGATGCCAAGGGTACTAAGGGAACAGAGTGTTTCAGGGCGAATTGGCGGTCCATAAAAACCCTGTCGGCCCCACTGTCCACAAAGGCCTCAGTCTTGACAGTTTGACCGAGGATCTTCAAGGTCACCGGAATGATAAAAGTCTTCTTGGGAAATTCTGACTTCTGGCCTGACAGGATATTTCCCATCACCCTCAGGCCCTGAAGTTTTCTGGCTTTTCTGGGCATGATACTACCACATGACCTTTATTCCCACAGTACAAACATAACCCCTGCTGTCTCCTCCGCGTCTTCTCACGCGAGGAGAGGCGGGTAGCCCCAATCTGCATAGGCTCCTCGGAAAATTCCTCAGAGTCTGAGGTTCCCTTGGGAAAGAAGGAAACCTCGGTCTCCCTTTTAAGCCTGCGCTCTCTCAGCCGTCTATCCACCCGAATGGATAACTGCATGAGCTGATCCAAGCTATCAGGCAAGGGATATTGTACCAGTTGGTCTTTTAACTGGTTAGAAAGACCTCTTCGGTACTGGTGTCTCAGGGCTGGGTCATTCCACTGGGTATCATGGGCCAACCTCCGAAACTCCGTACAATAAACCTCAACTGGCCTTTGCCCTTGCTTAAGGATCGAAATCTGAGCCTCGGCTGAGGCCGTCTTGTCAGGGTCATCATACAACATGCCCAGTGCCGTAAAAAAAGCATCAACACTTTTAAGCGACGGACAGTCAGGCTGCAACCCATATGCCCAGACCTGTGGGTCTCCTTGTAGCAAGGAAATCACTATGCCCACCCGCTGAATCTCCGACCCAGAAGACTGAGGCCTAAGCTGGAAATATAGCTTGCAGCTCTCCTTGAAACAAAAGAACTGCGAGCGATCTCCAGAAAAACGATCCGGGAGATTTACTTTCGGCTCCTTAACCCCTGAAGGCACTGCTGCTGCGGAAGCTCCGCCAGCGGCCTGCGAGGTGTGCATTTTAATGGACAAATCATTAAATTGTCGAGTCAGGACCTGCACCTGATCGACCACCTGTTGCAAAGTATTTTGAGGGGTATGCTCCATATTCCCACAAAATTTCAACAGGAGTATTAGGCTGCTGAATATGTTATGCACACCAGTGCCAGCAGGAATGTACTGGTGTCTGAACGGAGAGGGATGCAAAACAAATGAACTCACAGACAGACTGGGGAATATGACATTACATACATAGAAGGTGATAGGGTAACAAAATAAACACAAGGTGAACAGAGAAGCCCAAAGGCTAAGAAACTGGGCGTCTCCCTAGTATTCTCCCTAGTATTAGGAATGCTCAGATGGAAAGAAGCGAGATGTTGTGATTTAATACGTAGAGAACCCGAAATGCTGTTGCTAAGGGCAACAGCAAAACCCTAAAGGGTTACCAACGGGTGTGGCAGTAAACTCCTTGGTCAGAGATGGAATAATAGACACAAGGAGAGTCTCCACAATCCTAGTCCTCACTTGCAGTGCACTGGTTCAGCTTACTGCCACTAAACTGACACCTGAACACCTTGCACAGTGAGAAAGGATTTTGGCAGGCAAGTCTGAGAATACAGCCGCAAACTTGCTAGGTTCACAGAGTAGCAAAAGAACCCCAGCAGGTTAAACGACTGACTCCAGTCTTACTGCTAGGTCTGGATTGGCAGAGTGTAATACCAAATCCCAAGGCCTATTTGCAGTAAGCAACAAACAAATACAAAGTTTACACAGTACTAGCTAGCTTTCAGGAACTGACTAACCAACAAAGATTCAGCAGCATCTGCCTAACCTGAGAAGAGGGTTTATATAGCAGGTGCTGTCCACGCCCCACTCAGACCTCACAGACTGTGAGCACAAAAACCAGCACCGGATCCCCTGCCGTGCACAGAGCCTGTAACCACTGCACAGCAAAAGACCCGAACCGGAGTATCAGCTATGCTCAGGTTACTCCGCTAGCACTTGTCTTCCGGTTGCCATGACGACGTGGCAGCACAGAGCAGGAGACCCTAACAGAGCGTTAAGAACATCTTCTACTCCATGGTCAATTCCTTTCGGAATATTATAGACTCAAACAAATTCCACGAGGTATCAGAGTAACTAATATACCGACTCTTGGTAGGAATAACCCTGTGTTTTGCAGCCGTTGGTGTGGCATACTCAACAAGTGCTCTTTCGATCTTATGGCGCTTGTCATTGAAGATGTGTCATCTGAGTTGAAAAGAGTTAAGATTGAAATTTATTCCACCAACATTACAGCTCTCCCCCTTTTGAGGGATGACAAAACAAGCAATTGGACTGATCGTTTGCAACAACAAATCGATAGTTAGCACAAAGAATTAATATCCTTCAAGCGAAGGAAATTGGCTGTGGTCAACGCTGATTACCAAAATCACACTGTGTACCGATGGCTGTTAGGAAACAGCAATCAGAGGCCATCAGATGGGAAGCCTAGGAAGTATAGATGCCAACGGGTGCCTTTCTTTACACGTGAATTTGAATCATCCTTCTCTACATCTGATAGTGATCCTAATGAACAGCCACAAGGATCTTCTCGTTATTTAGATCATGGAACGGACAAATTTATAGACCCTATAGGAGATCAGAGAAGCGGCACCGGCCACACCCGAGGAGGGGCGGATATAAGGAGAAGAGGCCGCAGGAGGAGAACATAACCACTGTTTCAATTTATCTAACATGGTTCTGGATGAAGCAGAGTTAAAATTACTCTTGCGTGGTTTTACGTTCATTCCCACTGCTAGGTTCAATCATTTTCAGAGTGTAATAGATCAGTACAAATTTGGACGCAGCCTTCGTTTGAAGGAATTATTTGCTGATAAAGTGAGTCACAAAACTCCAACGGTCCTCAAAAATCCATCTACATTTGACCCTATCTCGACTAATGCAAGTTTGAAAACTTTTTTACAACTAGTCAAGAGTGACATCACTAATCTGGATGAGCCAAAGATATTTGATAATCTCACGAAACCAGAAAGGTCTGCTTTGAAACGATTGCAAGACAATCATAACCTGGTGATACGCTGTGCAGATAAAGGAGGAGCGGTGGTCGTTCAGAGTTGGGTAGATTACGATCTATAAATCTTTTGTCAATTGTCTGACACCTCCACTTATTCCAAATTAAACTCTTGCCCTATTCCTAAACTCAAAGGTAAAATAGATCAATGTCTGAAGAGAGGTCTAGAAAATGGTTGGTTGGATAAGGAATTATGTGCATATCTTGCTGTGGATACATCTCGCTGCCCCATTCTATATACTCTGCCAAAAATACATAAACTTTTACATCAACCACCAGGTAGATCAATCATAGCAGCTGAGGGCTCACTTTTACAACCTTTAGCTGTCTTTATAGACAGCATTTTGCAACCATTTGTCATCAAGAGTAAAAGCTACATTAGGGACACCAATGATTTTTTGACTCAGCTTGGAGCCCAGGCTACAGCCTGTAGTTGTAAACTTTTTGGTCACAATGGATGTATGCTCACTATATATGGTGATTCCTCATGACAAGGGCCTTAGTTCACTCAGACACGCCCTACATACCTGTCCTGATAGTAAGATTCTGATTGAGTACCTAATTGAATTGACTGAGCTAGTGCTCAAGTACAATCATTTCAAGTATAAAGATACATACTATATTCAAATCTCTGGATCAGCGATGGGGTCTAACCTCGCCCTTTCATACGCCAACCTTTATATGAACCTCTATGAAAACACACATATTCTTCCGAAGTATGGACAAATGATTTGTTTTTATAAACATTTCATCAATGATGTTTTCCTCATATGGAACGACACTGAGGATTCTCTGAAATCTATGGTTGAAGAGCTTAATCTACTTGAGTGTCCCATCAAATTTACTTAAACTTTTTCTACGGCTGAAATTAATTTTCTTGACGTGACGTTGATGAAGACGGATAATGTTTTGACCATAATTTGCTGCTGCATGCGACCAGTCATCATCCACCAGCCCTCAAACAGAACTTACCAATATCACAGTATCTTCGTTTAATGTGGATTAACGCCAATGAAACACGTAGAGAAGATCAAATACTGGATGTCACTAAAAGGTTTCTTGAACGTGGATATAACGCAAGAACTTTGGAGATATGTTTGAATAAGGCTATAAATATTTTAAGTGGACAAGCATCGGCTAGAAAACATATTGGTAATCGCATGATTTACTCTTTGCAGTTTGATATTTGTTCAAGGAAGATTCGCAATACGTTGAACAAGCATTGGCCGGTAGTATCATCAGACTCCACCCTTTCTTTTACTAAAATGAAGCCACCTATGGTCGCTTACAGAAGAGGACCTAATCTTAAGCAATTATTAATGAGACCCAATTTATATCCGAATAATAAAATGGATAAGATACAAGTAATGAGCTCTAAACCAGGTAGTTTTTCATGCGGGAGTTGTACCACCTGTCATTCTATGTTAACTGGTCCTGCTTTCGCTCACCCGCATTCGGGGAAGAATTTCAAAATAAGGTACCACCTACATTGTAAACTTGACCATGTGGTATATGTGCTTGTCTGTCCCTGTGGCCTTTATTATGTTGGCCTTACAACCCGACCTTTTAGAGACAGGATGGCAAACCATAGATCCTCAATTCACTCTGCATTAAAAATGGGATCAACAGATAAACCAGTAGCCCATCACTTTCTTCAATATAAACATCAAGTAGCAAGTCTCAAATGTCGATTGATAGATTGAACCCCCCTGCTACCTCTGGGCGGAGATAGAACTGCTAAACTTAAATAACGTGAGAGCTTCTGGATTAAGACGTTGGATACGATAGCCCCTAGAGGCTTGAATGAATCCAACTGTTTTAGTGTCTTTTTATAGTGGAATAGGAGTGGAGGTTAACTTAGGTGTAACCATACGTTAAGGTTCATAGGTTGTACCTCCACATATGAATCTATTGTTACATGTGTCCGTCCACTTATTTGCATGTATGTATATCATATATCCGGAGATGATTTTTGTCATATACATATATACAATGTAGAAAGGATTCTGAGTTATTTATAAATGTATGTATATATCTACGGACATATTGGTGTATTTGTATACAGTTTTATGTGCGTATTTGGGCATGCAGTTATATATTTATGAGAATGCAGCGTAAGTACAAGCTTATTTTTTTGTGACCTCCAGTTCTATTTTTAGTTACCTTTTGACACTTTTTGAGCTTTGAACAAAATTGCGTTTTGGAAATGATTCTGCACCTACTGTCAGTCTCTTTGAGGATTTGATGCTCTGACTTCCATTCTGATATGTTTCTTCTTTTTAAGCATCCTTTTTATACATTCTTTATACATTCTTTATGGATTTTTCATGTATGTATTTGTGATATATGTATTTTTCAATGTGCATTGTACAGCCCGCTGCCTTCTCCAGGTTCCCCTGGGTGAATGTCTATTTGGTTTATTATTTTATTTTCCATCCCGAAGCCCGTTATGCATTTGGCCCAATTGATGTTTGAGCGCATTCTCCCTGTTGTTTCCATGGCAATGCACTGTCCATATTTACAACTGGCGCTGTACAGCATCGGTGGAATCATTGTGCTTCCTATTCCGGTGAAGTGAAACGTATGGCGTTTCCATCTTCACCACTGATGTTTGGTATTTGATGAACTCCAGGACGCTAGCGGCCCCGTTTATGAGGGTGACTAGAGACCCTGAAAGGATGGTCATACTTTATATTCAATTCCCTATCATTAGTGCATTGAGGTGGCATATTTATTTATGTTTTTTGTGACTTTGCTGGTACATCCATTTTTTCGGACCCACTTCCGGTCACTGGGCTATAAATTAATTACTCAATGGCTTCCTTAGTGAGCTGTCAGCATGGTGTCTTTGGATGAAGGGACGCAGTTGTAAGTACAATATCCCTATGGGTTCTTTTGTTATCCATGCATTTTTGATTGTGGTACCATAAGGACTTTGTCTTATTGTTTCAGTTCTCCCATTTTGGACTATTGTCTCTGATTGAAGACGTTTTGACTATATGCATATTAATTGTAAGTGCCTTACTTTTTTTATTTTTTTTTATATATTTTGTATAGTCCATTGGTTATTGTTATTTGATTATATTGGTATTCTATTGGTCCCTACAGTCCCAGTTATGCTGGCAACTCCACAGTTGTATAAGCCACTTAATTGATGTTGCCGCAGTGTCCGTGAGTTTTTTCCTTAAATGTCTTTATGAGGGTTCCAGACCGATGGTGGTCCTTTATTATTATACACTAATTGTGCACTGATTCTAGGGGGAGTGACACCCTGTTATATATCAGAGTGTCTATTGTTATGGATTTGTTGTAGCACCCTCGGGGAACAGGGAGGCGTGGTTTAAGTTGTAAGTTTTGTATTTTCTTTTTTTTAATAGATATTGATTCTTTGTATTCTTATTGATGAACTATTTGGAGGTTGACATCACGCCTGTCCTGAGAAAGATCCACTTGAGGGATCGAAACGTCGACCACACTGGCATACTGAAAACAAAATGAAATAAAACTAAATGTGAACTTTTACTCTGAAAGAGAGTGCCCCTTTTTCCACTATGGTGGAAATAACTATGTATTGGGTGGTTTTCAGTATGCCGAATGTCGGGATCCCGGCGCACAGTATACCGGCGCCGGAATCCCAACACCCGGCATACCGACAGCTATTCTCCCTCGTGGGGGTCCACGACCCCCCTTAAGGGAAATAAACCCCCCCTGGATTTAATAAAATAGTGTGGCGCGCATAGCGCACCACCGTGCCAGCAGCGTGGCGAGCGCAGCAAGCCAGCAAGGGGCTCCTTTGTGCTCGCCCCGCTGTCGCTATGCCGGCGGTTGGGGGGTTCGGATCTCGACGAGTGGGTTCAGTTCGTCGAGATCCGAACCCCCCCCGAACTTCACCTATTTTACACGGGTCCGAGGAAGCCTCAGATCTTCCCGCCTTGCTCGGTTAACCCGAACGAGGACGAACGTGATCATCCCGCTGTCGGATTCTCACGAGATTCGTATTCCATATAAAGAGCCGCACGTCGCCGGCATTTTCACTCGTGCATTGGAGATTGAACGGAGAAGATGTGGCTACGTTCTCTGCCTGAAAAGCTCCATATCTGTGCTCAGTGTGCTGCAAATATCTGTGCTCAGTGTGCTGCAAATATCTACGTTCTCTGCCTGAAAAGCTCCATATCTATGCTCAGTGTGCTGCAAATATCTACGTTCTCTGCCTAAAAAGCTCCATATCTGTGCTCAGTGTGCTGCATATATCTGTGCTCAGTGTGCTGCATTGTGGGGACCACCAGTATATAATTATAGTAGTATAGTAAAGTAGGCCATTGCTGTATCTTGCAGCTCCGTGTCAGACTCAGTCCTAGACAGTATAATGATCATCAGTGCACAATATCTGCTGCATTGTTGTGTGACCAGTATATACTATATATATTATATATAGTAGTACAGTGCAGCATGTTGGTGACCACCAGTATAGTAGTACAGTACAGTAGTCCATTGCTGTATCTTGCAGCTCCGTGTCACTTCAAGTATCCATATCTGTGCTGCATTGTTGTGAGCAGTATATATAGTAGTACACTGCAGCATTTTGATGATGAACAGTATATAGTTGAACAGAACAGTAGTCCATTGCTGTATCTTGCAGCTCTGTGTCACTTCAAGTATCCATATCTGTGCTGCATTGTTGTGAGCAGTATATAATAGTACAGTGCAGCATTTTGGTGACCAACAGTATATAGTTGTACAGTACAGTAGTCCATTGCTGTATCTTTTAGCTCCGTATCACTGGGAAGGGGGCCCTAATTTGCACACCTTAATTAGGTAATGAGGTGCTACTCTGCTTGAGACTTAATACAATGTACAGAGGGAAAAAGTAGCAGGTGCACTGTCTCACACTAGCTCAACCTGTAATAACCAGAGGTACTTAGCATATTCCTGGCCAGGGCTATGAGCTTACCCACCACATCAAGGTAACCTCTTATTGGGTAAGTCCCTAACACTAACTATAGGGGTTCAGGTCCGGGGGGCAGGACACCCCAGAGCCACCCAGCCAGACAACCCCAGGGCATTGCAAGAGTGATACAAATAAAGAGTAAAAGAGGTGTGTGAGTAATGTGAGGAGTAAAAGAAAATAATGTGAAAGTGTTACATATATATATAAGACAAACTAAGTGCCATAGTGTAATGAAAGTGTTAAATTGTGATGCCACAGGTACGTCCAGCCATGGCAGGTACAGGGAGCCCCGCACCCCAGAGAATCCCCCCAATATAGTTGTACAGTACAGTAGTCCATTGCTGTATATTGCAGCTCCGTATCACTTCAAGTATCCATATCTGTGCTGCATTGTTGTGAGCAGTATATAGTAGTACAGTGCAGCATTTTGGTGACCAACAGTATATAGTTGTACAGTACAGTAGTTTATTGCTGTATCTTGCAGCTCCATGTCACTGCAAGTATCCATATCTGTGCTGCATTGTTGTGAGCAGTATATATAGTAGTACAGTGCAGCATTTTGGTGACCAACAGTATATAGTTGTACAGTACAGTAGTCCATTGCTGTATCTTGCAGCTCCGTGTCACTGCAAGTATCCATATCTATGCTGCATTGTTGTGAGCAGTATATAGTAGTACAGTACAGTAGGCCATTGCTATTGATATAATAATATATTACTGGCATATAATTCCACACATTAAAAAATGTTGAACAAAAATGTGGAGGGTAAAATGGTGAAAGATCAAGATCCACTTCCACCTAGTGCTGAAGCTGCTGCCACTGGTCATGGCAGAGACGATGATATGCCATCAACGTCGTCTGCCAAGGCAGATGCCCAATGTCATAGTAGAGAGCGTGTAAAATCCAAAAAGCAAAAGTTCAGTAAAATGATGACCCAAAATTCTAAATTAAAAAAAGCGTCTGAGAAGCGTAAACTTGCCAATGTGCTATTTACGACACGGAGTGGCAAGGAACGGCTGAGGCCCTGGCCTGCGTTCATGGCTAGTGGTTCAGCTTCATATTAGGATGGAAGCACTCATCCTCCCGCTAGAAAAATGAAGAGAGTTAAGCTGGCAAAAGCACAGCAAAGAACTGTGCATTCTTCTAAATCACAAATCCCCAAAGAGAGTCCAATTGTGTTGGTTGCGATGCCTGACCTTCCCAACACTAAACGGGAAGAGGTGGCTCCTTCCACCATTTGCACGCCCCCTGCAAGTGCTGGAAGGAGCACCCACAGTCCAGTTCCTGATAGTCAAATTGAAGATGTCACTGTTGAAGAACACCAGGATGAGGATATGGGTGTTGCTGGCGCTGAGGAGGAAATTGACAAGGAGGATTCTGATGGTGAGGTGGTTTGTTTAAGTCAGGCACCCGGGAGACACCTGTTGTCCGTGGGATGAATAAGGCCATTGGCATGCCTGGTCAAAATACCAAAAAAATCACCTCTTTGGTGTGGAATTATTTCAACAGAAATGCGGACAACTGGTGTCAAGCCGTGTGTTGCCTTTGTCAAGCTGTAATAAGTAGGGGTAAGGATGTTAACCACCTAGGAACATCCTCCCTTATACGTCACCTGGAGCACATTCATCAGAAGTCATTGACAAGTTAAAAAACTTTTGGTGACAGCGGAAGCAGTCCACTGACAACTAAATCCCTTCCTCTTGTACCCAAGCTCCTGCAAACCACACCACCAACTTCTTCAGTGTCAATTTCCTCCTTAGACAGGAAAGCCAATAGTCCTGTAGGCCATGTCACTGGCAAGTCTGACGAGTCCTCTCCTGACTGGGATTCCTCCTAAGGATTCTTGAGTGTAACGTCTACTGCTGCTGGTGCTGTTGTTGCTGCTGGGAGTTGATCATCATCCCAGAGGGGAAGTCGGAAGACCACTTGTACTACTTCCAGTAAGGAATTGACTGTCTAAAAGTCCTTTGCAAGGAAGATGAAATATCACAGCAGTCATCCTGTTGCAAAGCGGATAACTCAGGCCTTGACAGCTGTGTCGGTGTTAGACGTGCATCCGGTATCCAGCGTTAGTTCACAGTGACTTAGAGAATTTCTTGAGGTAGCGTGTTCCCGGTACCAAATACCATCTAGGTTCCACTTCTCTAGGCAGGCGATACCGAGAATGTACACAGACGTCAGAAAAAGAGTAATCAGTGTCCTAAAAAATGCAGTTGTACCCAATGTCCACTTAACCACGGACATGTGGACAAGTGGAGCAGGGAAGACTCTGGACTATATGACTGTGACAGCCCACTGGGTAGATGTATTGCCTCCCACAGCAACAACAGCAGCGGCGGCACCAGTAGCAGCATCTGGCAAACGCCAACTCATTCCTAGGCAGGCTACGCTTTGTATCACTGCTTTCCATAAGAGGCACACAGCTGACAACCTCTTATGGAAACTGAGTAACATCATCGCAGATTGACTTACCCCAATTGGACTCTCCTGGGGATTTGTGACACCGGACAACACCACCAATATTGTGCGTGCATTACATGTGGGCAAATTCCAGCACGTCCCATGTTTTGCACATACATTGAATTTGGTGGTGCAGAATTTTTTTTAAAAACGACAAGTGCGTAGAAGAGATGCTGTCGGTGGCCCGAAGAATTGCGGGCCACTTTCGGCATTCAGCTACCGCGTGCCGAAGACTGGAGTACCAGCAAACACTCCTGAACCTGCACCGCCATCAGCTGAAGCAAGAGGTGGTAACGAGGTGGAATTCAACCCTCTATATGCTTCAGAGGATGGAGGAGCAGCAAAAGGCCATTCAAGCCTATACATCTACCTACGATATAGGCAAAGGAGGGGGAATGCACCTGACTCAAGCACAGTGGAGAATGATTTCAACGTTGTGCAAGGTTCTGCAACCCTTTGAACTTGCCAAACGTGAAGTCAGTTCAGACACTGCCAGCCTGAGTCAGGTCATTCCCCTCATCAGGCTTTTGCAGAAGCAGCTGGAGAGATTGAAGGATGAGCTAAAATGGAGCGATTCCGCTAGGCATGTGGGACTTGTGGATGGAGCCCTTCATTCGCTTAACCAGGATTCACGGGTGTTCAATATGTTGAAATCAGAGCACTACATTTTGGCCACCGTGCTCGATCCTAGGTTTAAAGCCTATGTTGTATCTCTCTTTCCGGCAGACACAAGTCTGCACATGTTCATAGACCTGCTGGTGAGACACTTGTCAAGTCAAGCGGAACGTGACCCGCCAACAGCTCCTCCTTCATTTTCTCCCGCCACTGGAGCTGCCAGGAAAAGGATCAGATTTCCAAAACCACCTGCTGGCGGTGATGCAGGGCAGTCAGGAGTGAAAACTGACATCTGGTCCGGACTGAAGGACCTGCCAATGATTACTGAAATGTCATCTACTGTCACTGCATATGATTCTGTCACCATTGAAAGAATGGTGGAGGATTATATGAGTAACAGCATCCAAGTAGGCACATCAGACAGTCCGTACATAATCTTGGCAGGAAAAAGAGGCATTTGGAGGCCTTTGCACAAACTGGCTTTAATTTACCTAAGTTGCCCCCCCTCCAGTGTGTACTCCGAAAGAGTGTTTAGTACAGCCGGTCACCTTGTCAGCGATCGGCGTACGAGGTTACTTCCACAAAATGTGGAGAAGATGATTTTCATCAAAATGAATTATAATCAATTCCTCCGTGGAGACATTCACCAGCAATTGCCTCCATTAAGTACACAGGGACCTGAGATGGTGGATTCCAGTGGGGACAAATTAATACTCTGTGAGGAGGGGGATGTACACAGTGAAAGGGGTGAGGAATCGGAGGATGATGATGAGGTGGCATCTTGCCTCTGTAGAGCCAGTTTGAGCAAGGAGAGATTGATTGCTTCATTTTTTGGTGGGGGCCCAAACCAACCAGTCATTTCAGCCACAGTTGTGTGGCAGACGCTGTTGCTGAAATGATGGGTTTGTTAAAGTGTGCATGTCCTGTTTATACAACATAAGGGTGGGTGGGAGGGCACAAGGACAATTCCATCTTGCACCTCTTTTTTAATTTATTTATCTTTGCATCATGTGATGTTTGGGGCCAATTTTTATAAGTGCCATCCTGTCTGCCACTGCAGTGCCACTCCTTGATTGGCCAGGTGTTTGTGCCGGCCACTTGGGTCGCTTAGCTTAGTCATCCAGCGACCTCGGTGCAAATTTTAGGACTAAAAATAATATTGTGAGGTGTGAGGTGTTCAGAATAGACCGGAAATTTTTCGGGTTTTGTGTTTTGGTTTTGTATTCAGTTCCGCGGCCGTGTTTTGGATTCGGACGCGTTTTGTCAAAACCTCCCTGAAATTTTTTTGTCGGATTCGGGTGTGTTTTGGATTCGGGTGTTTTTTTACAAAAAACCCTCAAAAACAGCTAAAATCATAGAATTTGGGGGTCATTTTGATCCCATAGTATTATTAACCTCAATAACCATAAGTTCCACTCATTTCCAGTCTATTCTGAACACTGAACACCTCACAATATTATTTTTAGTCCTAAAATTTGCACCGAGGTGGCTGGATGGCTAAGCTAAGCGACCCAAGTGGCCGACACAAACACATGGCCCATCTAGGAGTGGCACTGCAGTGTCAGACAGGATGGCAGATTTAAAAAATAGTCTCCAAACAGCACATGATGCAAAGAAAAAAAGAGGTGCACCAAGGTCGCTGTGTGACTAAGCTAAGCGACCCAAGTGGCCGACACAAACACCTGGCCCATCTAGGAGTGTCACTGCAGTGTCAGACAGGATGGCAGATTAAAAAAATAGTCCCCAAACAGCACATGATGCAAAGAAAAAAAGAGGCGCAATGAGGTAGCTGTGTGAGTAAGCTAAGCGACCCAAGTGGCCGACACAAACACCTGGCCCATCTAGTAGTGGCACAGCAGTGTCAGACAGGATGGCACTTAAAAAAAATAGTCCCTAAACAGCACATGATGCAAAGAAAAAAAGAGGTGCACCAAGGTCGCTGTGTGACTAAGCTAAGCAACCCAAGTGGCCGACACAAACACCTGGCCCATCTAGGAGTGGCACTGCAGTGTCAGACAGGATGGCAGATTAAAAAAATAGTCCTCAAAAAGCACATGATGCAAAGAAAAAAAGAGGTGCACCAAGGTCCCTGTGTGACTAAGCTAAGCGACCCAAGTGGCCGACACAAACACCTGGCCCATCTAGGAGAGTCACTGCAGTGTCAGACAGGATGGCAGATTAAAAAAATAGTCCCCAAACAGCACATGATGCAAAGAAAAAAAGAGGCGCAATGAGGTAGCTGTGTGACTAAGCTAAGCGACCCTAGTGGCCGACACAAACACCTGGCCTATTTAGGAGTGGCACTGCAGTGTCAGAGAGGATGGCACTTAAAAAAATAGTCCCCAAACAGCACATGATGCAAAGAAAAAAAGAGGTGCACCAAGGTCGCTGTGTGACTAAGCTAAGCGACCCAAGTGGCCGACACAAACACCTGGCCCATCTAGGAATGGCACTGCAGTGTCAGACAGGATGACAGATTAAAAAAATAGTCCCCAAACAGCACATGATGCAAAGAAAAAAAGAGGTGCACCAAGGTCGCTGTGTGACTAAGCTAAGCGACCCAAGTGACCGACACAAACACCTGGCCCATCTAGGAGAGTCACTGCAGTGTCATATAGGATGGCATATTAAAAAAATAGTCCCCAAACAGCACATGATGCAAAGAAAAAAAGAGGCGCAATGAGGTAGCTATGTGACTAAGCTAAGCGACTCTAGTGGCCGACACAAACACCTGGCCCATCTAGAAGTGGCACTGCAGTGTCAGACAGGATGGCACTTAAAAAAAATAGTCCCCCAAACAGCACATGATGCAAAGAAAAAAAGAGGTGCACCAAGGTCGCTGTGTGACTAAGCTAAGCTACCCAATTGGCCGACACAAACATCTAGCCCATCTAGGAGTGGCACTGCAGTGTCAGACAGGATGGCAGATTAAAAAAATTAAATGCACCACAGGTATGGATGGATAGTATACTTGACGACACAGAGGTAGGTAGAGCAGTGGCCTACTGTACCGTACTGCTATATATTATATCCTGGTGGTCAGCAAAATTTTGCACTGTCCTCCTACTATATATACTGCGCACAACAACTAAAATGCACCACAGGTATGGATGGATAGTATACTTGACGACACAGAGGTAGGTAGAGCAGTGGCCTACTGTAACGTACTGCTATATATTATATACTGGTGGTCAGCAAAATTCTTCACTGTCCTACTACTATATATACTGCACACAACAACTAAAATGCACCACAGGTATGGATGGATAGTATACTTGACGACACAGAGGTAGGTAGAGCAGTGGACTACTGTACCATACTGATATAATACTGGTGGTCACTGGTCAGCAAAATTCTTCACTGTCCTCCCACTATATACAACAATGCAGCACAGATATGGAGCGTTTTTCAGGCAGAGAACGTATAATACTGGTGGTCACTGGTCAGTAAAACTCTGCACTGTCCTCCTACTATATAATACTGGTGGTCCCCAGTCCCCACAATAAAGCACACTGAGCACAGATAATTGCAGCACACTGAGCACAGATATGGAGCGTTTTTCAGGCAGAGAACGTAGATATTTTCAGCACACTGAGCACAGATATTTGCAAGCACACTGAGCACAGATATTTGCAGCACACTGAGCACAGATATTTGCAGTACACTGAACGCAACTGAGAGAACGCTGCACGTCCTCTCCCTATCATCTCCAATGCACAAGTGAAAATGGCGGCGACGCGCGGCTCCTTATATAGAATACGAATCTCGCGAGAATACGACAGCGGAATGATGACGTTCGGGCGCGCTCGGGTTAACCGAGCAAGGCGGGAAGATTCGAGTCTGACTCGTAACCGTGTAAAATGGGTGAAGTTGGGGGGGGTTCGGATTCCGAGGAACCGAACCCGCTCATCTCTAATATATAAATATATATATATATATATATATAAATAACACCCTATAGGAACAGGAAATGGAGTGAGAGGGATTGTTGTATTTTATATTTGATGAGCTTTACTGGGGAACACTATCTGTCTGTTGATGGAAATGTTAATTTGTGTATTGATTTCATTCATCAGCAGAAATCTGATTGTCCAGTTTCTGCCAATATGGTTCAGATCATTTTGTAACTCAGGAACACGCAGGCTTTGGAGAAATATGCCATTTTTTCTTAGCCACTTCATAACCTTGGCTTTCTGGCAGGGCTCGTCAATAACACTGACATCTTTAGTGAGCTGTTACAATGGTTATGTGAATGATATAGGAAGAATCCATTGTTGTATTTATGACATTTAGCTGTTTTGTACAGAGGGGGCAGGGAAACTTTGTTTAAACAGCCATAAAGTGGCAATAGAACTTGTGCTGAGCACAGCGACCCACTGAGCCCACTGCGTGGCTTTGTTGCGCTCGCCCCACCGGCAATCTAAAGCTCGGGATCCCAGCATCAGTATGGTGACCAGTGGGATCCCAAAAGCTAGTCACCCAAACCCAGCCCATATATACAGTATATATAATGTGGGAAGAGACATCAAAGCATGGGCTTTCTCTGGGATCAATCTTGTCATGCCCCTTCCCTTGAGTAATGCGTCTTATATCCCTATTGAAAAAAAAAACGGGGGGGGGGGGGGTGCCAATTCTCTCTCTGGCACAGGGCACAAAAAGTCATTATGGCTCTGCCTATACAGTCATTATACTGCACGCACAGGGCACAGTTACAATTAGCCAAGAGTCTCTGGATGGACACAGCACAGCCTAAACAGCAGAGTACAGCGCAGCATGCCCCTGCATATACCATTACTATTTACTGGCTGCACAGCCACAATTAGAGTCTCTGGATGGACACACAGCACAGCCTAAACAGCAGAGTACAGCACAGCATGCCCCTGCATATACCATTACTATTTACTGGCTGCACAGCCACAATTAGAGTCTCTGGATGGACATTCAGCACAGCCTAAACAGCAGAGTACAACACAGCATGCCCCTGCATATACCATTACTATTTACTGGCTGCACAGCCACAATTAAAGTCTCTGGATGGACACAAAGCACAGCCTAAACAGCAGAGTACAGCACAGCATGCCCCTGCATATATCATTAATACTTACTGGCTGCACAGCCACAATTAGAGTATCTGGATGGACACAGCACAGTCTAAACAGCAGAGTACAGCGCAGCATGCCCCTGCATATACCATTACTATTTACTGGCTGCACAGCCACAATTAGAGTCTCTGGATGGACACACAGCACAGCCTAAACAGCAGAGTACAGCACAGCATGCCCCTGCATATATCATTACTATTTACTGGCTGCACAGCCACAATTAGAGTATCTGGATGGACACACAGCACAGCCTAAACAGCAGAGTACAGCACAGCATGCCCCTGCATATACCATTACTATTTACTGGCTGCACAGCCACAATTAGAGTCTCTGGATGGACACACAGCACAGCCTAAACAGCAGAGTACAGCGCAGCATGCCCCTGCATATATCATTACTATTTACTGGCTGCACAGCGACAATTAGAGTCTCTGGATGGACACACAGCATAGCCTAAACAGCAGAGTACAGCGCAGCATGCCCCTGCATATACCATTACTATTTACGGCTGCACAGTCACAATTAGAGTCTCTGGATGGACACACAGCACAGCCTAAACAGCAGAGTACAGCGCAGCATGCCCCGGCATATACCATTACTATTTACTGACTGCACAGCCACAATTAGAATCTCTGGATGGACACAGCACAGCCTAAACAGCAGAGTACCGCGCAGCATGCCCCTGCATATACCATTACTATTTACTGGCTGCACAGCCACAGTTAGAATCTCTGGATGGACACAGCACAGCCTAAACAGCAGAGTACAGCGCAGCATGCCCCTGCATATACCATTACTATTTACTGACTGCACAGCCACAATTAGAATCTCTGGATGGACACAGCACAGCCTAAATAGAAGAGTACAGTGCAGCATGCCCCTGCATATACCATTACTATTTACTGGCTGCACAGCCACAATTAGAGTCTCTGGATGGACACACAGCACAGCCTAAACAGAAGAGTACAGCGCAGCATGCCCCTGCATATACCATTACTATTTACTGGCTGCACAGCCACAATTAGAGTCTCTGGATGGACACACAGCACAGCCTAAACAGCAGAGTACAGCGCAGCATGCCCCTGCATATATCATTACTATTTACTGGCTGCACAGCCACAGTTAGAGTCTCTGGATGGACACAGCACAGCCTAAACAGCAGAGTACAGCGCAGCATGCCCCTGCATATACCATTACTATTTACTGGCTGCACAGTCTCAATTAGAGTCTCTGGATGGACACACAGCACAGCCTAAACAGCAGAGTACAGCGCAGCATGCCCCTGCATATACCATTACTATTTACTGGCTGAACAGCCACAATTAGAATCTCTGGATGGACACAGCACAGCCTAAATAAAAGAGTATTGCATAGCATTCATCAGCGTGCATTGAGTGAAATGTCGTAGAGGCCCGGCCATGGCGCCTTATATAAAATCCAGGTCCTGTGAAAAGATGCTGTTAAGCCCCATGTGAAATCCGAGTCTGGTGGGAACACCCCAGCCGCGCTCGGATCCCAATGTTAGGAATCTGATCGGCTCATCTCTGGTAACAATGTAGATGCCGAGAGACCTTTCCTTCTTATTGCAGTCTGTTTCCACCAAATAATTTATTTTACTAAAACCACTATATTTTAACACTGTGTGTGTGCGCATGTGTGTGTGCGTGTGTGTGTGTGTGTGTGTGTGTGTGTGTCATTCATTGTTGTTTCGGGAAAAATAAAGGCTACTAAACCTTATAGCCATCTAATAATAGCCCATAATTAGGCTCCTTCTCCAGTAGAGTAGAGGAAGATTTATGAATCTTTGATTCCTCACAGCCATGAATTCACATTAAAGATCTGATGTAGCTGCAGGAAGTATGTTATTTAACCACTTGCCTGGCATGGTCGCCTGCAAGTGCTCTGTCTGACCTGGTCGCACAGGATGCGACCAGTCAGATAGAGAGTGTTAGCAGCGGCATGGAAGAGAAACTTCCCTCCGCTGCTGCTGTCAGAGGGACCGGAAGGTCCCTCTGCCTCCCTGCACTCTTCCCCTGTGTCTGCCGTGCTGCCGGTCAGCACGGCAGGATCCCCCCCTCCAGCGGCTGCAGACAATGGCAGCCGCTGGGGAGAGTAAATTAACCCTCCTAAGCCACCCCCAGACCCCACATGTATACTTGCAGGCTATCCCGGCTTTCAAATTGAAAGCCGTGATGGTAGCGATGTTCCGATGGTCGCAATGTTTTTGATTGATGTTTCGATGTTTGAAAAAAAATAATTTAAAAAAAATATTTTTTTTCACTAAAATCATTTGTCTATGTGCACTGCACACCTTGCACCCATTCTAAATACAGCACTGGTTGTGGATCAGGTAGTGTACTGTATGCTTCTGTATCCACCAATCTCCCAGTAATATGCTCAGATCACATTTCTGTTGTAGATCAGGCAGTATATACTGCTGTATTCACAGACACAGGGATCCTCTCTTATATGATAATTGCAAGTGTCTGCCTTGCTATCTGCACCCAGGGCCGGTGCAAGGTCTCTATGTACCCTAGGCAAAGCTTCCACCCCGGTGCCCCCTAACCTGCAACCCCCCTGCAGGAGGTGCATCAGGGCTATGAGGAGCAGTCGTGGGGGTGCCCCTCGGGAGCCATAGTTACATCCGCCTCCTATGTTTCTTCACATGACTTGATGTTACTCATGTCGGCACAGAGGAAGCACTGAGACACTATGTGGTACAGCCTGATAGTAGTAGCTCTTGATTAGACCCGCAGCAGCAACCAGTGCAGTGTAAGGAGGAGGCCGCATACAAAGACATCCTTCATTTTTTTGCTAGATTCATTCAGTGGTGCCCCCCAGGAGCTGGCGCCCCTAGGCAGCCGCCTAAAGCTGCCTAATGGTAGAGCCGGCCCTGTCTGCACCAGATTCTATTATGGGATCATTATGGGATCCATGTGGTTAGGATACTGGATGTCAGGAGACCAACGCTGGGAACCTGACAGCCAGAATCCCAGCAGCGAGTGCAGCGTGTCCCCCCACGGGCTCGCTGTACTCACCACACTTCGGGCAGGGTGGCAACCTTAGGTCGCCACACTATTATATTCCCCCATCGGGTGGTGGCGTTGACCACCACCCAATTGGGAATATCGAGCATTCAGGGCAGTCGCGTATTAATTTGCAGTGCCCCCCCACACACACACACACACAGACCATGCAGGACCATCTTCACAGTGATACTGTGTTTGCTGATATGGCTTATACATAGACGATTGCAAGATAGCGATGGCTTTGACACAGTGCCATTTCTTTGTCAGAGTCCTGCTTCTCTTTACAACAGCTCTACTTCTCTTCATCACAGCTCTTATTATTATCACATCTGTGCAGGGGCGGATTTGGAACAAAAAGCGGCCATGGAAAAATTTGTACTAGTGGCCCCACATGGGCAGCACCAGAGGTGTAAGGCCTAGCCATGGGCCATGGCAGCAGCACCCTCCCCCCAAGACTTTCCAGATAGTGGGCATGTCCAGCATCAAGGGGGAAGTTCAAAAGAAATAAAATTACATATTATGAGCACATTATATGATATATCTTCAGAATTTAGGAAACTATATCATTCTTTAGAAAGATATATTTTCTTGCTTATTACACCAACCGTATCCCAATCACTATTCACTCAATCTTATATGATAGCCAAGCAGGCAGACAGAGCATACACTAGATCATCTGCAATCATCGGCTAAGTGGCAAAGTCATTTTCATATATGCAAATTATTTTGCATCTTATTCATTATGTATATAAAAAGGACCACATGTCCTCAAACTAAACAGGCCCCACGGGTGCGTCGGCCCACCGGGGATCTTCCCTGTAAACCCTATGGCCAATCCGCCTCTGCATCTGTGCATCCTTTTATTACAGCCCTGCTTCTTATCACGGGGCTGCTTCTCTTTACAACAGATCTTCATTTCTATTGTTAGAGCCCTTCTTCGCTTATCACAGCCCTTTTTGTCACATCTGTGCAACCCTTTATCACAGCTTTGCATTTCTTTACAACAGCCATGGGCGGATTATGAGAGGGGCGAAAGGGGCGGCCGTCCCGAGGCCCCCACACATTAGGGGCCCCAACACAGGGACGTGCTACCTTGCTGGGATGTGCAGTTCTGCCGGCCATCACTGCACCTGTCAAACTATATGACAGGCAGCGGCACTGGTGCACACATTAAGGGCCCCCACACAGTGACATGCTACATGGCTAGGATGTCCGATGCCGGCCGCCGCTGAGCCTGTCAAACTACAGTATATGACAGGCAGCAGCGCTAGTGATCCGTGCAGCGCGGATTTTTTCTACAGTCCCCGTTCTCCCCACCCACTCTCCGCTCCCCGCTCCTCCACTTCACCTGTCTACAATTCATTTTCAAGTCACAGGTGGATCCGGAAGGGTGGCGGGGTGTTCATGCGGACCTGTGCCACCTTCTGTCTTTTTTCTGGCGTTTTGAAGCATGAGGGGGAGGGGGGCACATGAAGCCTGGTAGGAGGGGAACTAAATAGTTTTCAGTTTCCTGAAGCCCTACCATCCTAATCTCCACATGTGCTACACTGCCTGCGTTTAACAGCAGGAGACACCAGCTAGCCAAGTATACACAGGAGATTACCCCACGCTGCCAAGAAAAACAGCAGTAGTGGCCTGCCAGGTGATTTGTTAATGGGGTGAGGGGAAAAGTAATATGGAAGCTGTTAAAAAGGGATTGGGAGAGTAGATGTAATTGTCACCCTGTGTACGTATCTCCCTCTGTCACCCCACATAGATGACCCTCTGCTGCCCAATGTATATACCCCTCTGACACTGTGTATGTCACGGTCACCCCTGTGTATGTCACCCTGTCACCTGTGTATATGTGCCAATGTTACCCTGTATATTACCCCCGTTACTTCACTCGCCCTAGGTTACTGTTTACACTAGATGATAACGTAGCCCAGCGCCTGATGAGAAAGGTCCTTTTGGCAAAGCATCTACCTTACTACTAATCTACCCCTTCCCCTATCATGATACCCCCCACCCCAATCATTTTTTTCTTGAACCGCTTTTGCTGTGTCTGGGTGACATAATGTGTAAGCAGCATTACTGTGGACATTATGTGTATATGGGGCACTACTACTGTGGGCATTGTGTATAAGAGGTGCTACTACTGTGTGGTGTAACGTATATAAGGGGTACTACTGTGTGGTGTAACGTATATAAGGGGTACTACTGTGTGGTGTAAACTGTATTGTAACTAAGGATTGCTATGGTGTAGCATAACATGAATAAGGGGCACTACTATGTGGTGTAATATGAATCGGGTACTACGCGCAGTGTAATGTGAATAAGATTGTGCTACTGTGTGGCATAATTTATAATAAGGGTACTATTGTATGGCCACTACCCTTTCTTGTGTGACAACACCCTTTATTTGCGGCGCGCGTTGTCCCTTCATAAACTATGGGAGGAAGTGCACAAATTAATACTTTGCAGGGGGTTGCCAAACACCCTAGCACTAACCCTGCCACTACAGACTGTTTTTTCAGTCAGAGCACTAATCCTCCGGTGGTTCTGCTGTTCATGAACAGTGGCCGCCGAGGTCCTGTGTGTACTGTCTCATCGGATAGTGAAGGGAAATCCTGCGAGACATGGAATGTGAGCGCTGTCCCTGGACAGGCTGCTGCTCCGTGACGTTCAGGTTGTGTTTGTGTTGGGGCCCCCACACCTTTGTTGCCCTGGGCCCCCACCAGCCTTAATCCGACCCTGACAACAGCCCTGCATCTCTTTATCACATCTGTGCATCATTTTATCACAGCTCTGCATCTCTTTATCACATGTGTGCATCCCTTTATGACCGCTCTGTATCTCTTTATCAGACCTCTGCATATCTTTATCAAATCTGTGCATCCCTTTATCACAGAACTGCTTCTCTTTACAACAATCCTGCATCTCTTTATCACATCTGTGCATCCCTTTATCACAGAACTGCTTCTCTTTACAATAATCCTGCATCTCTTTATCACAGCTGTGCATCCCTTTTTCACAGAACTGCTTCTCTTTACAACAGCTCTGAATCTCTTTATCACATCTGTGCATCCCTTTATCAAAGCTCTTTATCTCTTTATCAGAGCTCTGCATATCTTTATTACATCTGTGCATCCCTTTATCACAGAACTGCTTCTCGTTACTACAGCTCTGCATCTCTTTATCACATCTGTGCATCCCTTTATCACAGCTCTGTATCTCTTTATCAGAGCCCTGCATCCCTTTATAACATCTGTGCATGCATTGATCACAGCACTGCATCTCTTTACAACAGCTCTGAGTCTCTTTATCAGCAGTCTTCTTCTCTTTATCAAAGCACTGCATCTCTTTATCAAATCTGTACATCCTTTTATCACAGCTCTACATCTCTTTGAAACAGCTTTGCATCCAGTGTGAGACTGGGGCATGAAGGGACCACTGTGGAATGCAGTGATAAGGGCCCATGCTTAAGTGGTATAGCCAGCCACCACAGGGGTTCTGGCCAGCTACCACAGAGACCTAGTCAACCATTAGAGAGGTCATAGCCTGCAGCCAACATGGATACTACAGTGCATGATCTGCGCCCCTTTATAAGTACAGTATCTATAGTGTATACTGATAGTTCATGCAGTATAATCTACCAGATTACACTATAGGGGGTGATTCAGTGATTCAGACCTGATCATAGCTGTGCAGTGTTGCGCAATACGTGCATGAGTACAAAATAATAATATACTGCGGTCTGACAGGCAGTGTCACAGTACTTATAAAGATAAAATAAAATTTGTATAGTACACTGGGGTACAGCAAAAGCAAAAAAAAAAATATATATATATATATATATTTTTTTTTTGTATAATTATATTTTAGGCTTTTTAGCATTTATTATTTTAATCTTACACTGGGGCGGAGCCGATGGATGGGCGGACAGATCACCCCTAGGTGGACAGAGCACCCCTTGTCAGATACATCAGATGACACACAGAGAACCACTGGACTGATACTGATAGGAGTCAGACAAACGAGCCTCTGGATGTACACACAGTATAGTGGGTTTTAACTTTTAACACTGGGGCAGAGACCCTGGATGTATATGGACAGATAACAACTAATGATGTGGACCGGACATTTTCGGGTTTTGTGTTTTGGTTTTGGATTCGGTTCCACGGCCGTGTTTTGGATTCGGACGCGTTTTGGCAAAACCTCCCTGAACATTTTTTTGTCGGATTCGGTTGTGTTTTGGATTTGGGTGTTTTTTTACAAAAACCCCTCAAAAACAGCTTAAATCATAGAATTTGGGGGCCATTTTGATCCCATAGTATTATTAACCTCAATAACCATAATTTCCACTCATTTCCAGTCTATTCTGAACACCTCACACCTCACAATATTATTTTTAGTCCTAAAATTTGCACCAAGGTCGCTGGATGACTAAGATAAGCGACCCAAGTGGCACTGCAGTGTCAGACAGGATGGCAGATTAAAAAAATAGTCTCCAAACAGCACATGATGCAAAGAAAAAAAGAGGCACAATGAGGTAGCTGTGTGACTAAGCTAAGCAACCCAAGTGGCGACACAAACACCTGGCCCATCTAGGAGTGGCACTGCAGTGTCAGACATGGCAGATTAAAAAAATAGTCCCCAAACAGCACATGATGCAAAGAAAAAAAGAGGCGCAATGAGGTAGCTTTGTGACTAAGCTAAGCGACCCAAGTGGCCGACACAAACACCTGGCCCATCTAGGAGTGGCACTGCAGTGTCAGACAGGATGGCACTTCAAAAAATAGTCCCCAAACAGCACATGATGCAAAGAAAAATGAAAGAAAAAAGAGGTGCAAGATGGAATTGTCCTTGGGCCCTCCCACCCACCCTTATGTTTTATGAACAGGACATGCACACTTTAACAAACCCATCATTTCAGCGACAGGGTCTGCCACACGACTGTGACTGAAATGACTGGTTGGTTTGGGCACCCACCAAAAAAGAAGCAATCAATCTCTCCTTGCACAAACTGGCTCTACAGAGGCAAGATGTCCACCTCCTCCTCATCCTCCGATTCCTCACCCCTTTCACTGTGTACATCCCCCTCCTCACAGATTATTAATTCGTCCCCACTGGAATCCACCATCTCAGGTCCCTGTGTACTTTCTGGAGGCAACTGCAGGTGAATGTCTCCACGGAGGAATTGACTATAATTAATTTTGATGAACATCATCTTCTCCACATTTTCTGGAAGTAACCTCGTACGCCGATTGCTGACAAGGTGAGCGACTGCACTAAACACTCTTTCAGAGTACACACTGGAGGGGGGGCAACTTAGGTAAAATAAAGCCAGTTTGTGCAAGGGCCTCCAAATTGCCTCTTTTTCCTGCCAGTATACGTACGGACTGTCTGACGTGCCTACTTGGATGCGGTCACTCATATAATCCTCCACCATTCTTTCAATGGTGACAGAATCATATGCAGTGACAGTAGACGACATGTCAGTAAATCGTTGGCAGGTCCTTCAGTCTGGACCAGATGTCAGCACTCGCTCCAGACAGCCCTGCATCACCGCCAGCGGGTGGGCTCGGAATTCTTAGCCTTTTCTTCGCAGCCCCAGTTGCGGGAGAATGTGAAGGAGGAGCTGTTGACGGGTCACGTTCCGCTTGACTTGACAATTTTCTCACCAGCAGGTCTTTGAACCTCTGCAGACTTGTGTCTGCCGGAAAGAGAGATACAACATAGGTTTTAAATCTAGGATCAAGCACGGTGGCCAAAATGTAGTGCTCTGATTTCAACAGATTGATCACCCGTGAATCCTGGTTAAGCGAATTAAGGGCTCCATCCACAAGTCCCGAATGCCTAGCGGAATCGCTCTGTATTAGCTCCTCCTTCAATCTCTCCAGCTTCTTCTGCAAAAGCCTGATGAGGGGAATGACCTGACTCAGGCTGGCAGTGTCTGAACTGACTTCACGTGTGGCAAGTTCAAAGGGTTGCAGAACCTTGCACAACGTTGAAATCATTCTCCACTGCGCTTGAGTCAGGTGCATTCCCCCTCCTTTGCCTATATCGTAGGTAGCTGTATAGGCTTGAATGGCCTTTTGCTGCTCCTCCATCCTCTGAAGCATATAGAGGGTTGAATTCCACCTCGTTACCACCTCTTGCTTCAGATGATGGCAGGGTAGGTTCAGGAGTGTTTGCTGGTGCTCCAGTCTTCGGCACGCGGTGGCTGAATGCCGAAAGTGGCCCGCAATTTTCTCGGGCCCCCGACAGCATCTCTTGCACGCCCCTGTCATTTTTCAAATAATTCTGCACCACCAAATTCAATGTATGTGCAAAACATGGGGACGTGTTGGAATTTGCCCAGATGTAATGCACGCACAATATTGGTGGCGTTGTCCGATGTCACAAATCCCCAGGAGAGTCCAATTGGGGTAAGCTATTCTGCGATGATGTTCCTCAGTTTCCATAAGAGGTTGTCAGCTGTGTGCCTCTTATGGAAAGCGGTGATACAAAGCGTAGCCTGCCTAGGAACGAGTTGGCGTTTGCGAGATGCTGCTACTGGTGCCGCCAATGCTGTTCTTGCTGCGGGAGGCAATACATCTACCCTGTGGGCTGTCACAGTCATATAGTCCTGAGTCTGCCCTGCTCCACTTGTCCACATGTCCGTGGTTAAGTGGACATTGGGTACAACTGCATTTTTTAGGACACTGGTGACTCTTTTTCTGACGTCTGTGTACATTTTCGGTATCGCCTGCCTAGAGAAGTGGAACTTAGATGGTATTTGGTACCGGGGACACAGTACCTCAAGCAATTCTCTAGTTCCCTGTGAATTAACGGTGGATACCGGAAACACGTTTTTCACCACCCAGGCTGCCAAGGCCTGAGCTATCCACTTTGCAGCAGGATAACTGCTGTGATATTTCATCTTCCTCGCAAAGGACTGTTGGACAGTCAATTGCTTACTGGAAGTAGTACAAGTGGTCTTCCGACTTCCCCTCTGGGATGACGATCGTCTCCCAGCAGCAACAACAGCAGCACCAGCAGCAGTAGGCAATACACTAAAGGATGCATCGGAGGAATTCCAGGCAGGAGAGGACTCGTCAGACTTGACAGTGACATGACCTGCATGACTATTGGCTTTCCTGTGTAAGGAGGAAATTGACACTGAGGGAGTTAGTGGTGTGGTTTGCAGGAGCTTGGTTACAAGAGGAAGGGATTTAGTTGGCAGTGGACTGCTTCCGCTGTCACCCAAAGTTTTTGAACTTACGTATAAGGGAGGATGTTCCTAGGTGGTTAACGTCCTTACCCCTACTTATTACAGCTTGACAAAGGCAACACACGGCTTGACACCAGCTGTCCGCATTTCTGTTGAAATAATTCCACATCGAAGAGGTGATTTTTTTTGTAATTTGACCAGGCATGTCAATGGCCATATTCGTCACACGGAAAACAGGTGTCTCCCCGGGTGCCTGACTTAAACAAACCACCTCACCATCAGAATCCTCCTTGTCAATTTCTTCCCCAGCGCCAGCAACACCCATATCCTCATCCTGGTGTACTTCAACAGTGACACCTTCAATTTGACTATCAAGAACTGGACTGCGGGTGCTCCTTCCAGCACTTGCAGGGGGCGTGCAAATGGTGTAAGGCGCCACCTCTTGCCGTCCAGTGTTGGGAAGGTCAGGCATCGCAACCGACACAATTGGACTCTCCTTGGGGATTTGTGATTTAGAAGAACGCACAGTTCTTTGCTGTGCTTTTGCCATTTTAACTCTTTGAAGTTTTCTAGCAGGAGGATGAGTGCTTCCATCCTCATGTGAAGCTGAACCACTAGCCACGAACATAGGACAGGGCCTCAGCCGTTCCTTGCCACTCCGTGTCGTAAATGGCATATTGGCAAGTTTACGCTTCTCATCAGATGCTTTTAATTTTGATTTGTGGGTCATTTTACTGAAATTTAGTTTTTTGTATTTTACATGCTCTCTACTATGACATTGGGCATCGGCCTTAGCAGACGACGTTGATGGCATTTCATCGTCTCGGCCATGACTAGTGGCAGCAAATTCAGCACGAGGTGGAAGTGGATCTTGATCTTTCCCTATTTTACCCTCCACATTTTTGTTCTCCATTTTTTAATGTGTGGAATTATATGCCAGTAATATATCAATAGCAATGGCCTACTACTATATATACTGCGCACGACAACTAAAATGCACCACAGTTATGGATGGATAGTATACTTGACGACACAGAGGTAGGTACAGCAGTGGCCTACTGTACCGTACTGCTATATATTATATACTGGCGGAGAGCAAAATTATGCACTGCCCTCCTACTATATATACACCACACAACAACTAAAATGCACCACAGGTATGGATGGATAGTATACTTGACGACACAGAGGTAGGTAGAGCAGTGGCCTACTGTACCGTACTGCTATATATTATATACTGGCGGTCAGCAAAATTATGCACTGTCCTCCTACTATATATACACTGCACCTCTTAAATGCACCACAGGGATGGATGGATAGTATACTTGACGACACAGAGGTAGGTAGAGCAGTCGCCTACTGTACCGTACTGCTATATATTATATACTGGTGGTCAGCAAAATTATGCACTGTCCTCCTACTATATATACACTGCACCATTTAAATGCACCACAGGGATGGATGGATAGTATACTTGACGACACAGAGGTAGGTAGAGTAGTGGCCTACTGTACCGTACTGCTATATATTATATACTGGCGGTCAGCAAAATTATGCACTGTCCTCCTACTATATATACACCGCACCACTTAAATGCACCTCAGGGATGGATGGATAGTATACTTGACGACACAGAGGTAGGTAGAGCAGTGGCCTACTGTACCGTACTGCTATATATTATATACTGGTGGTCAGCAAAATTATGCAATATCTTCCTACTATATATACACTGCACCACTTAAATGCACCACAGGGATGGATGGATAGTATACTTGACGACACAGAGGTAGGTAGAGCAGTGGCCTACTGTACCCTTCTGCTATATATTATATACTGGTGGTCCGCAAAATTATGCACTGTCCTCCTACTATATATACACCGCACAACAACTAAAATGCACCACAGGTATGGATGGATAGTATACTTGATGACACAGAGGTAGGTAGAGCAGTGGCCTACTGTACCGTACTGCTATATATTATATACTGGCAGTCAGCAAAATTATGCACTGTCCTCCTACTATATATACACTGCACCACTTAAATGCACCAAAGGGATGGATGGATAGTATACTTGACGACACAGAGGTAGGTAGAGCAGTGGCCTACTGTACCGTACTGCTATATATTATATACTGGTGGTCAGCAAAATTATGCACTGTCCTCCTACTATATATACACCGCACAACAACTAAAATGCAGCACAGGGATGGATGGATAGTATACTTGATGACACAGAGGTAGGTAGAGCAGTGGACTACTGTACCATACTGCTATACTGGTGGTCACTGGTCAGCAAAATTCTGTCCTCCTATACTACAATGCAGCACAGATATGGAGCGTTTTTCAGGCAGAGAACGTAGATATTTTCAGCAAACTCAGCACAGATATTTGCAAGCACACTGAGCACAGATATTTGCAGCACACTGAACACAACTAAGAGGACGCTGCACGTCCTCTCCCTATCATCTCCAATGCACGAGTGAAAATGCCGGCGACGCGCGGCTCCTTATATAGAATACGAATCTCGCGAGAATACGACAGTGGGATGATGACGTTCGGGCGCGCTCGGGTTAACCGAACAAGGCGGGAGGATCCGAGTCTGCCTCGGAACCGCGTAAAATGGGTGAAGTTCGGGGGGGTTCGGATTCCGAGGAACCGAACCCGCTCATCACTAATAACAACTTGTCAGATACACAACCAGATGACAGAAAGAGCACCCCTGGACTGACACTGATACATACAGTAGGACACACTAGGACATACCAGACCCTGGATGTACTGTACACACAGTATACTGTTTTGTTTTTTTGAACACTGGGGCAGAGTCCCTGGATGTACATGGATTATGGACAGATCACCCCTTGTCAGATACACAACTTAACTACAGACAGAGCACCCTGGGATGGATACAAAAGCCCTACAGCAGCCAGTAGCCCCATGTCCCACAACCCAGCACTGAGACGGACACGTCTGTTCAGTGCACAATCCACCGCCGGAGTGCAAATGATGCTGATCATTGGGACCTTTATAAAATCAAAAACCCTGTGAGACTCCAACCGTTGTATGATGACGTTTTGCCCTGTTTTGGGATCCAAGTCTGGTGAGAAACCCAGAGCTGAACTTGGATTCAGACTGGGATCAGGAAGTTTGGGTGGGTCCGGTTCTCAGAGAAACGGACCTGCTCATCTCTCAATATAACCTAAGTTAGGGGGTCATTCCGAGTTGTTCGCTCGCAAGCTGCTTTTAGCAGCTTTGCACACGCTAAGCCGCCGCCTACTGGGAGTGAATCTTAGCTTATCAAAATTGCGAACGAAAGATTCGCAATATTGCGATAAGACATCTCTGTGCAGTTTCTGAGTAACTCGAGACTTACTCTGCATCTGCGATCAGTTCAGTGCTTGTCATTCCTGGTTTGACGTTACAAACACACCCAGCGTTCGCCCAGACACTCCTCCGTTTCTCCAGCCACTCCCGCGTTTTTCCCAGAAACGGTAGCGTTTTTTCACACACTCCCATAAAACGGCCAGTTTCCGCCCAGAAACACCCACTTCCTGTCAATCACATTACGATCACCAGAACGAGTAAAAAACCGTGAGTAAAATTCCTAACTGCATAGCAAATTTACTTGGCGCAGTCGCAGTGCGGACATTGCGCATGCGCACTAAGCGGAAAATCGCTGCGATGCGAAGAAATTTACAGAGCGAACAACTCGGAATGACCCCCTTAGTTTGAAAGTGCCTTACATTCATTCCTTAAATCCAACCCTCCTCACTTATTAGTTTTGTTTCCTTTCTGATCAAGTAATATCAGAGAATTGAGGACTGAATTAGGAGCTAGAACAGCTCCGAATATCTTATCCCTCAGACAGTGCCATAACTAGACATATTAGTGCCCTGTGCCAGACATAGAATTGGTTCCCCCCTCCCCTTCCCCGCACACACATATGTTTGAAACAAGTAAAGTACACACCGCAGGCGTGCGGCTAAAATAAAGGCGTGGATTTGTGGTGCAGGGGCGTGGCCACATAATAATACCAATTCACAGTACACCACACAGTGGTATCAGTTATTCACAATCACCGACCAGTATTGTCTGTTATTCACATTACACTGTACAGAAGTGCCTGTTATTTATCACACACAGTAGTATCCGTTAGTCACATTACACCAAACAGTAGTGTCTGTTATTCACATTACGCTGTACAGAAGTGCCTGTTATTTATCACACACAGTAGTATCCGTTAGTCACATTACACCAAACAGTAGTGTCTGTTATTCACATTACACTGTACAGAAGTGCCTGTTATTTATCACACACAGTAGTATCCGTTAGTCACATTACACCAAACAGTAGTGTCTGTTATTCACATTACGCTGAACAGAAGTGCCCATTATTCACATCACACACACAGTAGTGTCCGTTACAGTGTCATATTACACCACACAATAAAACCGCTTATGCACATTGCATCGCACAGTAGAACTTGTCCTTCTCATTACCTCTCTTCCTCATTCTTAGTCCTCCGCATTTCTCTTACTCCTCATTCCTCATAATCCCTCCAGCTGCTGTTCATCATCATCATCATAATTCCTCCTCATCATCATTCCTCTTCATTGCTTCTCCTCCTCATTCCAACTCCGCATTCCTCAATAACAAACCTTCTCATTCATATAGATCATCCCTCCTCATTATCGTCCCCGCCCATCTGCTGTGAATCATCATCATTCCTATTCATCATTGCTCCATCTCCTCATCATTCGTCCTTCCACAACTCCCCACCTTCCCCTCTACCCTCCCCTGGGAGCTACAGTGCAGCTAAAGTACGTTCCTTGTGCTGGGCCTCAGAGCGGTTTCCTGTCAGCAGTTACTGTCACTGATGCTGTGGGAAACACGGAAGCCGGGAGGAGGCAGAACACATAGTTGGTCAGCTGCACCGCTGCCCGCTGTAATCAATGTATGTAGCCACAGCGCTACGTACATTAGAGTGGGCAGCAGCAGCACTGGTGCTGGCGGCGGCGGGTGGATGCCGGTTCTCTGTCAACAGGGGCATATAATCTAGTTACGGCCCTGCCCACAGAAAAACAACAGTGGTTAATGTGCAATCTTAGAAACACAGAAACATGGAATTTTATGGCCGATAAGAACCACTTCAACCATCTATTCTAGTCTGATTTTTATTTTATTAATGAAAACAAGGGCAGACCCATATACACTCCTTCATTTATTTGTAATAATTCCACTCAAAATAAAATTTTCATTTTAAATTGCTTTTCAAAACTTTCTCTTGCTCCACCTTCCTCCTTGCATTGGATGGGAAATATTGCTGCTTTTCCTTTGGTGGATATTGAAGCACAGGTATCCAAACTGAGATTTTGCTCTGGGCCTCACCCATTCTGCACTTTGTAAATTACCACCAGAGTATGTATAGTAAATGGATGCCATACATGCCAGAACAGTGGATGTGGGTTTTGTGTTGCTCTTGTGTGTTATAAATTATCCATAAGTAGTTACTAGCCCGTCAAAATGACAAAACATCATAGTAGTAATGTCAGCACCAGTGGCTGTTCGCGCCCAAACGAAGAAACACTTGAATTGCTCCATCGGGCGCCATCTAGTGGCCACTGGCATGCAAAACACTTGAATTCCCCCCATAGAGGTGAGGAGCAGTGTCAGCCTTTTATTATATTGGATTATTACTGTTGACCCATTTTATACACACCCGAATGGACAATAGGATAGAATAACCTTAGATTATACATTTTTACTAATATTATTATTATTTTTATTTTTAGAGTCCTAACATGTTATGAATTGCTTTACGAATGCATAATTGTATTGGACTTACCAATGCCGTGTTAAGTTCGTTTAACTTACAGGAAGAAAAAGCAATACCTTAAATACACAAATGTTCAGGCCGCTGCGACCGCTAAGCGTGTGTGAAACCCCTATGAAATGCGTACACGTTGTGTAAGCACGCCGTCACGCTGTAAGCACAAAGTAGCTACACGTGCGGCGGAATACACTTTATAACCCCTAACAGGAAAGGAATGCAACACCAATTGTATATGTAAAGTTGTGGTCCAACCCAGCCACAAATATTTACTTGAAAGGGGGTACAACAGAAATACAATAACACAAGAGAAAAGCTACAACCAATGGATACATACGTTTGTTCGCCTGCACCACCCGGATCCCGTCCTCAGTCAATCTGGAAAGATGACCTTCAGAGAATAGCCTGAGACCGGCCAGGAGGCTTGGCTTTTATACAATAGTCCAAAGCATGAAACAAAGGAAACTAATCTCTTCATCCATAGCTCAAAGGGCTGGTCATTTACAGTACATGAGGAGTCATAGGTCGGTTTGAATAGGTGGGTGATGCCTGGTCCAGGTGCACTTGCAGATGTCCTCTACTGGGTTCCCACCGAATATCAAGGGTACAGTGAATACAGTGTGATATTAATATTGTACTCTTGTACATATCTATGCGCAGGAGTGTGCTACATTCTGCAAACTGGCATCGGAATATTGCCCTTGAAATACTGTACAGCTGGATACCAAACACCACCTCCTAACCTAATTCTGTCCCCTCAAATCCTGTAAAGTTGCATCCCTCTGTTGTTATACCTCTGAAGCAAATGTAACTTGCTGGTGTTGTGCGTATATGCTATGTGTAAATTATGCACTATGTGGATTAAATCTCAGATATGTCTTTGGGGCTTTTCCATGTGAATGCGTATGCTACCGTATTTACTTATACCACACGTTAATACGCAGGACTTCGTGAGCCAATATACGCAACATGCGGGCATGCGCACTCACAGCAGAACAAGCACACGCACTGAGGCCACTCTGTGTGGTGTTTGCATAATATTTTTGACTTCGACAGTCCACCCTTTGGCAGTAAACAATAACTGCCACACATAACTAATATAACTAAAAATATTACATATACATTATATACAAAGTTCGAGTGACCGAGGAAGATTTGTAGGTGAGAAATGTATAGCCTAGTGGGATAGGAAAAAAGCATGTATGTATGAATTAATGTCTATGGGGCATGTATCATCATGCCGTATATGTTCTAAGTAAGCTTCGAGGTACTGCGAAGTATACATTAGATCCTTCTCATCCCGTACTAAGGGTCTGTACATGGGCAAACAAACACTACTGAGCTCTTTTTAGGCAAAGGCCATTAGCCCTCACCTCTCCGGCTTCTTATACCAACAAATGGGGAGCACATTTATTTGATGATACATGGAGGGCAAATGTATGTGTATGCTATTATATGTGGATAACATTTATTGACTATGTGTGCCATTAATTGAAGATTGCAGAGATGAGGGTAAGACATATAAAAATACATTTACATAAATTTGGGTATCGTTGAAGTCTTTTCTGGTTGGGTGTTTCTGGGTAGAGGGGAAAACAGAAAAATGTGAAATAAACAGGCCATGAAATTCATTTACAATCCTTATCATAATACTGTTTCTACGGTTGGGTCATAAATCAAATCTGCCACTGTTACAACGCCCTTGCTCCCTAGACTCATCCAATTGGTCCTATGTTTATGCCGCGTCAAAATTCGAACACATATGAATATCAGACCGTTAAATATGATGACACCCAGGATACAGAGGAGAAACTTTCCCACACTTGCAATTACATTTTGCACTCACTCTCCTAACCCAGAGAACTATTTGAGTGGGTTCAACCATGAGGCCAAGCCGGTCAATTCATTACCGACAGCCGTCAAGGTAAGGTTGTGCTTCCTTCTGAACTCCCACTTCAACTGCAAGATCTCATCCATCTTTTGATCGATGATCTCCGTTGGGTCTTCGGTACTGTTCAAAATATACGTACAGCACTTCACACCATATTGAGTAGCCAGAGTAACACAGAACCCACCTGTCACAGCCGTGACGTAATTCAAGACCATCCTGTGCTGGACCAGCTCCTTCTTGTAGGCCTGTAGCTCCCTGCCCGTATACCTGAAGGTGTAATCATACATCTCAGTGATATTATCTATAAAGTTCGCCAGTGCATGAATGTACCTATAATTTATTATTCCTCTGGCAGTATGGGTGACCTGTAATGTGAGAAGAATTTGAATCCCGGTGGATTCATGGATCAAATCAGAGGCTGCATGCTCTGTCCTATCTATGAGGTGTCTCTTGACAATGTGTTCATAATGTGCATGAGTATAAGGAGTCTGAGCATTGCAGTGAATACCTTTCATTTTCTCATGTGCAATGGTCATAACCTCTGGTAGTAACCTGCCAATATAACACAACCCTTCAGAGCTCGGAGTACGCTTTCCTTCCACATATGAAGTAGGCATCATCTGGAAGAACATAAGGGACAAAATGCAACAAAACCATATCACATATTTTCCTTATAAAGAAACTGGTCCCCAGTTCTCTCATTTGCTCAGTACAAGTATCGGGCTGGATGATGTGGGCACAATACCCATGCAACACTTTTCCAGCCCACATGGTTTTGATCCCACGTGTATACCGATATCGAAAATACCTCCCACTTGTGGCTATCTTATGTACAAGTTTGGAGTTGATAGGTATTTTATCAGCTCTATGTGAAAAGTTCATTGTCTGGTTATTCCATGCCACTTCCCAATTTCCTGGTTTCCAGAAATTGGACACGTTAAAGCACAACAGTGACCTATCTACGTGATACTGGTGGAGCTTCAAGCTAGGGGGCCTAGATATGTTGAATTTCTTAGCCACTGGTCCCCCCCCCCCCCGTAATTTGAGTACCTCATCTGTTGTTAAAGGGTATGGCACTAATCCCATTTTACTCTGTCCTTGAGGTAGCTGTAAGCACACCCAGCATTCTGTTTGGTTTAAGACCGTACCCACTAATGAGTGGTAATCACTCAAAGGATGTCCGCCCATGTCGATATTACTGTTTGACTGACATCTCTGGATTCACCCATCTTCGACTATGTTTTCGCAATACCTTCATATGCAGTATTTATCAGACAGTAACCCTTCACATTGCCTCTGAGTTCCGTGACTACCAGATCTCTTACTGATACCAGCTTTGACCAAAGTGATGCGCTGATCCTGGGGTTCTACGAATCTGTACTCTCCATCAGAACCCATTCCAGATCCCTGGTCAACGTCTCGGGGGCCCTCGCAAAAACAGATTGTCCTGATCAAAAGCAGAGTCACTAGAAAAAGCCGGAAAACAGGTTCTCGGTGTGGATCCATTTCGTTAGGGAGAAAATAGGAAGGGAAAAAAGAAAAAAAAATCCAGTGGGGGGTGAAATAGAAAAAATGTTACGACAACCGTCCTTGATTTTGTTGTTCTCCACGCTCAGGTGCCGTCCAACAGTCCTGCCTCTCAGCTTTCCCGGAATAGATTCTCTAGTGATACAAGGTTCTCTTCACCTTTCTCTTTGTCACAAGTTTTCTCCAGGTCAGTGACCTTCTTACAGTGGGACGAGTGGACCCAAGTCTCTCTCTCGGCAACCTTTAGTGCTGTCGTGCTGGTCAACAAACTTGATACGGTCCTTCCCACCTGTCAATAAGGCAACCTGAGCGTAGAAAATTTTGAATCATCACATAATCCCCAGGCTCAATGTCATGACAATTACTGTTTGGTAGGTCAGGAATCACCAGTTTTAGATTCCTTTGCTGGTTTCTCAGTTGCTGGCTCAACCTAACCAAATATTGAACAGTTATTTCACTATTGCACTTCAAATCATCCTGGGGGTCTATCATTACATGGGGTTGTTGTCCAAAAAGAACTTCGAAGGGTGATAAGTTAGGCGGTGACCTGGGAGTGGTTCTGATGCTGTACAACACTAGTGGCAGTGCTACTGGCCGCAACAGTCCAGTTTCAGCCATCACTTTGCTCAGCTTGTTCTTAATAGTGCTGTTCATTCTCTCCACCTTCGCACTGGCCTGTGGCTGGTATGGAGTATGCAACTTACTATTAATACCCATCAGTTTGCACATGACCTGAAAGACTTCACCTGTAAAATGGGTACCCCTATCGCTTTCAATCATTCTAGGGATACCATATCTACACACAAATTCCTGCATGATTTTCTTTGCAGTGAACACGGCAGTATTTGTGGCAGTGGGGAATGCTTCTACCCAGTTTGAAAAGACATCGGTACATACTAACACATACTTTAAATTCCTACAGGGTGGTAACTGTATAAAGTCGATTTGTATTACCTGGAAAGGTCCATCTGTAGGAGGGATATGGGATGGCTCCGTTGGTATTGTCTTACCAATATTCTTCCTCAAGCAAGACATGTCATTGCTTTCTTACCTGCATGAGAAGAGAACCCTGGTGCACTCCAGTAGGCTCTTACCAATTTGCACATACCTTCCTTGTCCAGATGAGTCAAACCATGTGCCGCCTCAGCTAGGCTTGGGAGATATGCCCTGGGGGCCACTGGCTTACCTTGTCCATCTGTCCAAAGTCCTGAGGACTCCTGACCATATCCCTTCACCTTCCAGACTGCCTTCTCCTGTAGGGAACACAAATTTTGCATTTTCGATTAATTGTTGCATGTTTACCGTGTTAAATGTCATCAGTTGTGTGATGTTAGTTTGTATGATGGTGCTTGCTGCTGATTTTGCAGCTTCGTCCTCCCGGCTGTTACCAAGTGAAATTGGGTCTTGGTTGTAAGTGTGTGCTTTACACTTGATAACAGCCACTCTGTCCAGTTCCTGTATGGCTGTCAGAAGCCTCTTGATATATGACGCATGCACTACAGGTGTGCCAGCTACCGTCATGAAATTTCAGAGGCAACACAGGGCCCCAAAATCATGCACCACTCCAAAGGCATACCTAGAGTCCGTGTATATATTAGCTGACTTACCCTTTGCCAACTCACATGCTATGGTCAGTGCTACCAGCTCAGCGACTTGTGCTGAGTGAGGTGGACCAAGGGGTTCAGCTTCTATGATACCTTCATCATCTACAACTGCGTATCCGGTGCACAGGTCTCCCGAGTCCATCTGTCTGTGGCAACTACCGTCAGTGTAGAAGGTAAAGTCTACACCTTCCAGTGGGTTGTCACTTATGTCAGGTCTCGCAGTGAAAGTCTGGTTCAGGTATTCCATACAATCATGTGTATCAGTATCTGCACTAAATCCTCATTCACCATCATTCTCATCCTCCACCCTTTGTGCATGACCAGGCACAATCAGCAAGTAAGTTGCAGGATTTAGTGTGCTGCACCTCTTTAAGGTGATATTTACAGGGGCCATCAGTGATAGTTCCCACTTTGTAAACCGAGCGGATGAGACATGTCTGGTTTGGGCAGAGTTTAGCAAGGCTGATACTGCATGGGGTGTATGGATGGTCAAGTCGTGTCCTAACACTACGTCTTCGCTTTTACTTACCAACAAAGCCATGGCTGCAACACTTCGTAGGCAAGTGGGGAGAGACCATGCTACAGTGTCCAACTGTGCACTGTAGTAGGCTACCGGTCTGCTGGCATCACCATGTTTCTGTGTTAAGACTCCTTCTGCACACCCAGCGCTTTCAGTACTGTACAATTCACAGGGCTTCTCGTAATCTGGCATCCCCAATGCTGGTGCTTGTGACAAGCACTGTTTTAGTCTCAAATGCCAGTTCGGACTCTTCTGTATGAGAGACCCATTCTGGTTTGTTCGAGGAGACCATTTCTTGCAAAGGTAGTGCCAGCATAGAGATCCCCGGAATCCAATTCCGACAGTACCCACACATTCCGAGGACGTGTGGATCTGTTGCTAAGTTTGCGGCAGAGTCATGTCGTGGGTGGCCTGTATTCTGTCAGTGGTCAGGTGCCTAAGTTCTTGCATCAAGCAGTGTCCCAAGTATTTATCCCTAGTCCGGCACAACTGCAACTTATCCTTTGAAACCTTGTGTCCTGTCTGGGAGAGATGAAACAGAAGCTGTTTAGTGTCTGCCAGGGATGACTCAAATGAGTCAGAGCACAACAACAAGTCATCAACATATTGTATTAGCATCAACCCACTCTCAGGTTGAAAAGATTGCAATAAGTCATGTAGGGCTTGGGAGAAAATACTTGGGCTGTCAATGAAACCTTGGGGAAGACGAATCCAGGTATATTGTCCTCCCCTGTAGGTGAAAGCAAAGCGTTATTGGCTGTCAGGGTGAAGAGGGATGGAAAAGAATGCAGAACAGAGGTCAATTACAGTGAAGGACTTAGAGGTGGAGGGAATCTGCATGAGGATGACGGCTGGATTGGGCACTACAGGGAATTGACTCTCAACTATCTTGTTTATCCCCCTTAGATCCTGCACTAGCCTGTAACCCCTCCCCCCACTCTTTTTTCACAGGGAAGATGGGACTGTTGGCACTGCTGGACATCCTGACTAGGATGCCCTGCTGTAGCAGCCATTCTATGACGGGGTATACTCCTAATTCCACCTCTGGTTTCAGAGGGTACTGTGGGATTTTTGGAGCTATCCTGCCACCTTTTATTTGTACTACTACTGGGGCTACATTCGCCATCAATCCAGTGTCCTGTCCATCTTTGGTCCAAAGGGAACCCAGTATTTGCGAGATCATTTCCTCTACCTGTGATGGACATGTGTCTATAACGGTGGAGTGTAACATTAGCCTTTGAGGGGTGTCTAGTATATCTTGTACTTCCTGTGCATGGTTCTCAGTGATATCTATGAACACACCCTCAGGGGTACAGTATATGACACACCGCATTTTACACAACAAATCTCTGCCAAGCAGATTAGTCGGAGCTGATGCTGCCAGCAGGAAAGAATGTTTGGTATGCAACGGCCCTATCGTAATCTCTGCAGGTCTACTCAAAGGTTACTGCTGCACCTTTCCCGTTACCCCCATTGCTGAAATCGTTTTACCCGTGGTTGTTACACCTGTGGTTGAATTTAGTACTGATCTTGCCACCCCTGTATCTATAAAAAAAAGGTAGTGGTATGCCAGATACATCGACCACGACCTCAGGTTCACTTCCAAGGCCGGCAATCAATTTCACTGGCTGCAGACTACAGGTATGATCTAACCTCTATTGTGTAGTGGGACCCTCCCACAGGGCATTGGCAGCTACAATATATGCGGGGGATAACTGTGGGTTTTCGGGGGTCTGCCAGTGCCTTCTCGGTGGATACCTCCTTGTTTTCCCTCTATGCGGCCCATAATCCCTTCTATGTGTTCCCTGATCCCAACTATGTGTCTGGTAACGTGGTTCGTATTCAGGTCTAAGGGGTCTATATATATTATGTGTTCCATTACTTCTACAATCCCTGGCAAAATGCCCTTCTTTCCTGCAAAGAAAACATGTTATTGACCGTTTCTTACCATCAGGGGTCTGGGGTTTAGGTTGATTGGACATCCCTGTAAGAGCCTGTATACTTACCATCATCAACCTATCCCCTTGTGACTCCCTGTGTTTACTGATGTTTCGGTCATGCTCGATTGCAGACTCTCTTAGTGCAGCTACCGTGATACCTCTCCAATTTGGCAGAGAGGTTTGCAGTCTGGTCCTCAATGCCTCCTTCAGTCCATCCATTAGTACAGAGACAGCTACCTCCCTGTGGTTGGCATTTTTCTTTATATTCTCTATCCCAGTGTATCTAGCCATTTCCTGTAGTGCTCTATGGAAATACTCGGATGCCATTTCACTTTCCTTCTGTCTTATGGAGAAAATTTTGTTGCACTTAACAGTAGAGAAATACAATCCTGATTGTATGTTAATTTGCCTTACATTCTCCTGGCTATACTCATCAGTGAGAGGCACTTCTACATCTAGTTTACAATCAGTTATGAATTTTGTGATGTCAATATTTGAGGGTAGACTCGCTCTTAGCACTGTCCACCAATCCTTGTTCATGGGCTCATGGGCATTGCCCAATTCTTTAATAAATTTCTGGCATCCGACTAGATCTTTTCTGGGATCAAGAAATTCTGACATAATTTACCTCAGTTCTGATCGGGACCAAGGACAATGCATTGCAATGTTCCTGATGGGTGTTACTCCCTGATTATCAGTCTTCCCATTGGGGACTGCAATCACCCTGACTGGGTTTAACTCAACCACTTCATTTCTGTTTGTCTCTATAATATGGGGAGCTATTGTCTCTACATAATGGACGGTTCCATACTTACCGGTGGACACAACCTCACTCTCCCCTCCACTAGGGGGCATCGCCACTGTTCCCACAGATTGGGCCGTGTCCACCTGAGTGTCCTGTATGGTAGCTGCTAGAGAGAGTGCTGATATCATGCTAGGCTCGTCGTCTTCCTCACAACCTTGGGGAGAATTCAAAATGGGATACAACTGGCAAGGATTAGGGTAAACACTCTGATTATGCATTTTGCTATCATTTACCGATGTACCATTGGCTGTAGCCGGTTTCTCTCCATCGACATATGGCGGTGGTGGTGCGCTCGCAATCACCTTCCTGTCAGGTTTGGAATTTGCTGTGCGAGCCAGCTCCCTTTGCACATCTCCCTCTTGTTGCCACAGATTTAAACAGTCGGTATGTCTGATCCTTTGTTTCCTAGGTTTGATCAGACATATTTTAATCCTTATGCTCTGTAGTACCTCCGGTTCAAAACTACCCATCCTAGGGAATGATGCCCTATCATAAGCAGTCATACATACCCATTCGTCACAAAAAGCCTCCGCGCGTGGACCATACTTCCCACACATTATCAACCAAGCTGACCCCCTGGGCTGCAGCTCTCCAGCCTGAACTCTGGCTGCCAAACGCCTCCTGCTTGTGCACTTGGCTCCCATTGTGGACTTTTTAAACACAATCCTCAAATGCACAATACGAGCAGACAGTGAAAGTCAACCTAGCGCTTTCACTTGCTCCTGCCACCGCTGGCCGTACCACGACTCACTCCAATAGTGAACACCGCATACCCAGTGAGGATCCTATCAGCTTCTGGTTTCTATTCACTGGAATTTTTGTAGGATGAGAAATACCTTATCAATTACCCTTTCCAGTGAATGTCTTACCTAGGAAGATTTCCTGAGAGAGAAACAGCGAAAACATCCTTCTACTATACACAAATCACGTTTGCGTATGATGACGCAATTTATGCAAAAGCACGCAAATGGTATCACGTTGCACCACGTATCGCACACACAAACGCGCGGTCCAATCAAACAGCGTATAGATACTTGCTATCTATCCACCCTACGATCACTGGAGTCGAATTCACAAGCAGCGCTCCACAGCCGGAGCGTAACACAAAAACCTTAAACTTCAATTACTTCACAATCTATACTCTATCATGGTCCTGTGCAAGTTTCCTCACTACTGGCGTATTCATCTTATAACGTAAGGTAGCTGGCCTTATGCCACTGAGCCTCTGCTAACTCAATGTCTACAAGGGATCCCGACTTACGGGGTTAAATACGTTCACTCCTACTTTAAGATCACACCAATACACAGTGTTTTTCTGTACAGAAAAATATCACTCCCTTTGACTGATAGCCTGTCCCAGAGGTAGTACAGTTTAAACTAAATATTATAATAATCTGCTTTTTAAAAATCGGATAGTTATGTGCTATAGTATGAATGTATTCTATCCCGCCTTAAATTGAACTACTATTGTGCGGTTATAACTTGCGCTCGCAACTCTATGCAACCTTGCGTAAACACGCGACCGTGCATGTCCCTACGCCACGTGCGCATCCCTGCGCCACTTGCGCACTCCTGTACGCTGTCCTCACGTAACGTACCACGTGTACAAATGTGTGTTTGCAACTCAGTATACCACACTATCTTGATAAATGTGAGCAACAAAAATACTACTGCTCACTAACACAACACACAATTGTTCCGTACACTCGCCTGAAGTCACCCACACAGGCAATCCTCTTTTGAGTGTATACCTAAACGTTTAGGCCGGAACTGCGTTTCATGTTTTTATAATTACTACCTTAACACACTGTTTGAAATATGTATACACTGCTCAAAAAAATAAAGGGAACACTAAAATAACACATCCTAGATCTGAATGAATGAAATATTCTTATTAAACACTTTGTACTTTACATAGTTGAATGTGCTGACAACAAAATCACACAAAAATTATCAATGGAAATCAAATGTATTAACCCATGGAGGTCTGGATTTGGAGTCACACTCAAAAGTAAAGTGGAAAAACACAGTACAGGCTGATCCAACTTTGATGTAATGTCCTTAAAACGAGTCAAAATGAGGCTCAGTAAGTGTGTGTGGCCTCCACATGCCTGTATGACCTCCCTACAATGCCTGGGCATGCTGCTGATGAGGTGGCAGGTGGTCTCCTGAGGGATCTCCTCCCAGACCTGGACTAAAGCATCCGCCAACTCCTGGACAGTCTGTGGTGCAACGTGGCGTTGGTGGATGGAGCAAGACATGATGTCCCAGATGTGCTCAATTGGATTCAGGTCTGGGGAATGGGTGGGTCAGTCCATAGCATCAATGCCTTCGTCTTGCAGGAACTGCTGACACACTCCAGCCACATGAGGTCTAGCATTGTCTTGCATTAGGAGGAACCCAGGGCCAACCGCACCAGCATATGGTCTCACAAGGGGTCTGAGGATCTCATCTCGGTTCCTAATGGCAGTCAGGCTACCTCTGGTGAGCACATGGAGGGCTGTGCGGCCCCCCAAAGAAATGCCACCCCACTGCCAAACCGGTCATGCTGGAGGATGTTGCAAGCAGCAGAACGTTCTCCTTGGCGTCTCCAGACTCTGTCACATCTGTCACATGTGCTCAGTGAGAACCTGCTTTCATCTGTGAAGAGCACAGGGCGCCAGTGGCAAATTTGCCAATCTTGGTGTTCTCTGGCAAATGCCAAACGTCCTGCACGGTGTTGGGCTATAAGCACAACCCCCACCTGTGGACGTCGGGCCCTATTACCACCCTCATGGAGTCTGTTTCTGATCGTTTGAGTAGACACATGCACATTTGTGGCTTGCTGGAGGTCATTTTGCAGGGCTCTGGCAGTGCCCCTCCTGTTCCTCCTTGCACAAAGGCAGAGGTAGCGGTCCTGCTGCTGGGTTGTTGCCCTCCTACGGCCTCCTCCATGTCTCCTGATGTACTGGCCTGTCTCCTGGTAGCGCCTCCATGCTCTGGACACTACGCTGACAGATAAAGCAACCTTCTTGCCACAGCTCGCATTGATGTGACATCCTTAATGAGCTGCACTACCTGAGCCACTTGTGTGCGTTGTAGGGTGGTCATACAGGCACGTGGAGGCCACACACACTACTGAGCCTCATTTTTACTTGTTTTAAGGACATTACGTCATAGTTGGACCAGCCTGTAGTGTGTTTTTCCACTTTAATTTTGAGTGTGACTCCAAATCCAGACCTCCATGGGTTAATAAATTTGATTTCCATTGATAATTTTTGCGTGATGTTGTTGTCAGCACATTCAACTATGTAAAGAACAAAGTATTTAATAAGAATATTTCAATAATTCAGATCTAGGATGTGTTATTTTAGTGTTCCCTTTATTTTTTTGAGCAGTGTATATATAGCAAATAATGTATCCGATTTTACACAGCTTTATAATGACTGCAATAACCTATGGCAACAATATGTGAGAATGTATGCAAAGTATCAGTATGCTTTGTGTACGCTTTCAAGCCAAAAATGACACACAAATAATAAATGGCTTTTTTCCTGTTTGTCCCTCGGGTTACACCAGCACCTCTAAGACTATACAGAACAGACATGGCCTAACAACACAAGATAGTTTCAAACACAATGCAAGGTTACTTAAGATGCGTCTCCACCCTTTGTTGGTAGACCAAAGTCTGTTATGGGCTGCAAATCTGTAAGTATGTGGTGAACCGGACAGAGCGCCCAATTGTTAAGTTTGTTTAACTTACAGGAAGAAAAAGCAATACCTTAAATACACAAATGTTCAGGCCGCTGCGACCGCTAAGCGTGTGTGTGAAACCCCTATGAAATGTGTACACATTGCGTAAGCATCCCGTCACGCTGTAAACACAAAGTAGCTACATGTGCAGCGGAATACACTTTATAACCCCTAACAGGAAAGGAATGCAACACCAATTGTATATGTAATGTTGTGGTCCAACGGAGCAACAAATATTTACTTGAAAGGCGGTACAACAGAAATACAATAACACAAGAGAAAAGCTACAACCAATGGATACATATGTTTGTTCGCCAGTGCCACCCGGATCCAGTCCTCAGTCAATCTGGAAAGATGACCTTCAGAGAATAGCCTGAGACCAGCCAGGAGGCTTGGCTTTTATACAATAGTCCAAAGCATGAAACAAAGGAAACTGTAATCTCTTCATCCATAGGTCAAAGGGCTGGTCATTTACAGTACATGAGGCGTCATAGGTCGGTTTGAATAGGTGGGCGATGCCTGGTCCAGGTGCACTTGCAGATGTCCTCTACTGGGTTCCTGCCAAATATCAAGGGTACAGTGAATACAGTGTGATATTAATATTGTACTCCTGTGCATATCTATGCGCAGGAGCATGCTACATTCTGCAAACTGCCATCGTAATACAGGTTGAGTATCCCTTATCCAAAATGCTTGGGACCAGAGGTATTTTGGATATCGGATTTTTCCGTATTTTGGAATAATTGCATACCATAATGAGATATCATGGTGATGGGGCCTAAATCTAAGCACAGAATGCATTTATGTTTCATATACACCTTATACACACAGCCTGAGGGTCATTTTAGCCAATATTTTTTATAACTTTGTACATTAAACAAAGTGTGTGTACATTCACACAATTCATTTATGTTTCATATACACCTTATACACACAGCCTGAAGGTCATTTAATACAATATTTTTAATAACTTTGTGTATTAAACAAAGTTTGTGTACATTGAGTCATCAAAAAACAAAGGTTTCACTATCTCACTCTCACTCAAAAAAGTCCGTATTTCGGAATATTCCGTATTTTGGAATATTTGGATATGGGATACTCAACCTGTATTGCCTTTGAAATACTGTACAGCTGGATACCAAACACCACCTCCTAACCTAATTCTGGGGCAGATGTATTAACCTGGAGAAGGCATAAGGAAGTGATAAACCAGTGATATGTGCAAGGTGATAAAGGCACCAGCCAATCAGGTCCAATATGTAAATTAACAGTTAGGATCTGATTGGCTGCTGCCTTTATCACCTTGCACATATCACTGGTTTATCACTTCCTTATGCCTTCTCCAGGTTAATACATCTGCCCCTCTGTCCCCTCAAATCCTGTAAAGTTGAATCCCTCTGTTGTTATACCTCTGAAGCAAATGTAACTTGCTGGTGTGGTGCATATAGGCTATGTGTAAGTTATGCACTATGTGGATTAAATATCAGATATGTCTTTGTGGCTTTTCCATGCAAATGCATATTCTACCATATTTACTTATACTATGCGTTAATACGCAGGACTTCATGAGCCAATATACGCAACGTGCAGGCATGCGCACTCACGGCAGAACAAGCACACGCATGTGTGGTGTTTGCACGTGATGCATGTGCGTATAATATTTTTGACTTCGACACCCACTTTACTGTCACATATGTGGATCAATTTATTTAGAAGCCCATTCACCACCAAATAGCATTAAACTGTGTAAGGAAATCAAGAAAACTTGAAGGAACCAGACAAACGCCACATACTATAGATATCACCTTTTTTGGAATTGAACCCATACTGGAAGTTGCAGTATCCAAAGTTCCATCATAAAATGTGCACACACTTAAAATGTTATTTTTGCGAGCCCTGTGTGTTATATTTACAATTTGTATTACTAATTTATAAAAAAATAAATAACATTGTAGCCTAGCTTGCAATACATTATATTGTGATATTAACAAGATAGTTAACACTCACATTAACACAAATAAATTATATTGTAAAATACCAAAAGTGGCTCAGCGTGAAACATTGCACAGACAATGATGTTTTTTTTTCTTTGAAGAACTAATTATCACCATGCCATCTTTCACGTTAACAAACCATCCGCCTCGCATCCTCAGAAAGGGGGGAGAATGATCTTGACAGTTTGTCAGAACAGTCACAGACAACTTTTTCATACATTTAGGCTTGAATGTGTGATTTTATTTCTATTATTCAACATTCTAAAAACTGATGTAGAGATGAATGGATAGCTTAACATGGATTTCACTGCCTTTGTTCGGATTTTTATTTTATTATTCTTATACACTTTGTTTCCTGGTGAAAACTAATTCAACATAGTATAGAACAACTGTTTTCAATGGAAACAACTTTCCAAATGTCAACTGGGAAGAAAATAGAGGTTCAAGCTGAAATTAAATAGAGAAGTTCAAAGAAAGTGAAGAAGAGTTTTAGCATATTCACAAAAAAAGGAATAAAATATATTACGTGGGTGTTACTTGCTGAAGAGAATTTAAAAGAATTTGTGAATAGTTGCTAATCAAAGACAGAACATACAAATATATTACTTTACATTTAGTTTTGAAGTTTTGACAATTTAATGCATTAGATTTATTTATACATTTATTTAAATTTATGAATAAATATATGGAACAGAAGTTTTACCATTGATATATCAAACAAATGGAAAATTGCATTGGAAAGCATCAACCAAAATATGTGTTTAGATTATAGAAAATTTACTATCGTTCGATTTTGATTTAAAAGGGATTTTGGCATTCTGTTTTCATTCGATTTCCATTCGATTTGGGTTGAACAGATTTTCTAAAGAACAAATCGAATGTCAAATTGATTCTAAAGCAAAAATCAACTCACATCTCAATAGAAATTGAATAACTGAAAAACATTGATGTTTTCCCATAGCCCAACATAAAATCCCCTCATTTACTAAAATTTGATTTGCAAATCGATTTGAAATCAATTTAAAAATTGAACCTCAAATCCCCTAATGTTTAGAATGATGTTAGACATTGAATTTTGGCTTTTTACTTTTGAAGTACCCAAAAGCATGTAGGGCAGTGTGAAAGTAGTAATAATGGATGTCCAAGGTTATGGTATGTTGTACCCCTACCCATACAATGCAAATCACCACCTGACTGAGATAACCCTGGAGGATCAATTAGGGCAAAAACAGCAGCTTCATGAGT